>NC_141153.1:13500000-14220000 GCF_053477565.2 Lygodium microphyllum | reverse complement strand
AACAAACAGTTCTAGATTTAATTTCAAACAAGGGGACAGTAAGCCTAAATCTGTTTCAACCAATATGAATCCAAAGTCTATTCCTATGGACCTCTACAAATAAAGAAAGGGAAAAGGCTTATGCTTCAAATGTGGGGAAAAGTATACACATGATCATGCCACAAAGTGTGTATACAAAAATGCAAAAGCCAAGGTTCATAGTATGTAAGTCTTTGAGAATTCTAAAGATGACATTGATGAGGCTAATGCAATTGTACCTACTGCTGAAAATGATGATCTTGTGAGGAAGAAGTTGGGCAATAATACTTTTATGATTTGAGTGGCTCTTTTCCTTTTGATACAAATGGGAGTATTCCTTTTGACCCAGGAGGGATTTATGATAAGCCACTTGCTGCCACTAGTTGTTCCATTTCCATAGATGCTTGGACAGGTTCTAAGATCCCTAATACACTTCATATGAAGGGTAACATTCATGGGAAGGCCATGTTCATCTTGATATATAGTGGCAGTACACACAATTTTGTGAATAAGTTCATTATGGACAAGCTAAATTGTCTTCCCATTGCCTTACAGCAGCCCATAAGAGTTTAGGTGGCCAATGGTGAAGAAGAAATCAACACCCAAATATTCCCACGGGTTTCTTTACAGGCTGGTTGAAAATTATGAAGCAAAAGTAAACATGATAACCTTGGAAATGGGGCCCATAGATATTGTACTCGATTGTGATTGACTGATAACATTAGGAAAAATCACTATGGATTTCTCACAACTATATATGGAGTTTATCTTTGATTACGGGGACAGCTCATCCATTTACAGGGAATTCCTAGTAAATCAGATATCCAGCTTATCATGATTCAACAACTCAAAAAGGAGTACAAGAGGCACTCACAGATATTTGTCTTGCACTTGAATAAAGAGATTGAAGATTAGTGCACAAATTCAACAAGTCACCGAGCCTTGAAAGCTCTTCTTAAGGAGTAGGGGGATTTGTTTGAGGTGTCTATTTCATTGTCTCCTAAGAGAGCAGTAGATCACCCCATTGATTTGGAGCCCAACTCAAAGCCAATCAATAAGCCACCTTATAGATTGTCCAAGTGTGAACATGAAGAGGTAGCCAATCAAATCAAGGAGCTTCATGAAATGGGATTCATTGAACCTAGTTCTTCACCCTATGCATCTCTGGTCTTATTAGTCAAAAAGAAATATGGATCTTTCAAGATGTGTATTGACTATAGGGATCTTAACAAGATCACAGTGAAGAACAAGTACCCAGTACCTAGGATTGATGATTTGCTTGATGAACTCAAGGGGGCTAGATTCTTTACGAAGATTGACTTGAGGTAAAGGTAAGGTCAAATCCACATGCAAGAGGGTGATGAAATCAAGTTCACTTTTAAGACTAATTGAGGGCTCTACCATTTCCTAGTGATGCCATTTGGGCTTACAAATGCTCCAGCTACCTTCCTGAGTTTGATGAACAAGATTTTGTAGCCTTTCCTCTTTCAATTTATCTTGGTCTTCTTTGATGACATTCTGATTTACAGGAAGACCCTTCATGACCATCTTGGCCACTTGAGCTTGGATAGAGCATCCAAGTATTTAGAGCACAATCTTGCAATCAACTCTACCTTCGTTATTCTCTCTTAATAGCATTGACTTGATTGTTGGATTTTAGTTCACTCTAATGGTCTCAATGCACTTCTAACTGTGCCTTCTAGTGACTTGACTTCACTCCATGTTACCCAACAACCTCGATCTGCTAGTATTCCCAATGATTGCAATTGTATTGTTCCCATATGCTTAACCATTTTGAGCCATGATCCTTAGACACCTAAGGTAAAGAAGGTTGTGTTTAGATTTGGTGCATCTATCTTGGGCCTGAGTGCACGTGTACCTATGGTTAGTGTGGTGGCTAATGGGTGGGAATGGTTTGTCTAGGGATAACTATGCTTGTAAGGGAACTAACCTAAGATTAGGGATGTGGACATGTGTAGATCTACGAGAAGATTTATTCCTAGTGCCTCAAATGCCCATAAGGTACACCCTATCTATGGATGGTGATTAAGATGTGGGACAATGCCCTAGTAAGAAAAGAGTGTGCTTATGTTATAGGGTGCTTACATCTCAAATGTGAGTTAAGTGAGATCACTTGATGAGGTTGCCTAGGAAGCATATGTATGGTAGCCCTAGCAAATTTTTGCTCTTAATCTAATCTCAATGAGACTATTTAGGTGGTCTAATTAAGATGTGAGTAGTGAAGTAAATTGTAGTTGGCCTAGGGTTGAGTGTGCAATTAAAGTTGGATGAACTTCTAGGGTATGGCTAGTTTTTTTTGGTTATGGGATGGCTCTAGTGTTGTAGTGTGTGCATGGTTAGTGTCTAGATTGAAAGATGCTACCTCTAGGCTGACAGCTAGACAAATGCAGCTCCAAAGTTTGATTGTGCAAGTTTGTATGGCCAAATGTATGGTGCCTAGCTCCATCATCTAGTCCAAGTACATGCTAATGATCTAATACCCCTTACAACTGGAACTCAAGTGTGTTAGGGATAAGAAGTGTGCTTAGCCTAAACCTAGGATTGCATGATTGGAACTTGAGGAGACATGATCTTAATTTGAGTGTCTAGGAGAAGTCCTCGCTAAGAACTATGGTGTGCACTACCTAGGAGGCCCAATGCTCCTAGCATGGATAGTGTATGATGCATCTAAGGCTAAATAGTGAAGGTATAAAAGCTTTTGTATTTTGTAAAGGTGTTATGGTGTGGATTTATGGAAGTATGTGCCCATGAATGAATTTAAAAAGTATTATTATGCTTCCATGTGGGGTAGACCAATATTGTGTTGAGTGCATGCAGATGTGATGTAGGTTGTCTACATGGGTTAGGTGGTTGATGGTCATCGACTCTACATGCATGTAGTTGTTTAGGCGTGAGGCTAATGATCCTTGCCTCGAGAACACTTGTGGTTACTAAGGTGCTTGAGGGTGTAAGTGCTTAGCATGGCTTGAAGCATATGGGTTTATGGGGTGACACCCCTCCTCAAGCATGGTGGATGCCTTAGGAGCATAGCTTGTGATCAACCAAGGTGATTGCCTAATCCACAATCTACCAAAAAGCACAAATGTTACATGTCAAAAAGTAGAAATGCAAGTGCTCAATGCCTCGAGAAACTATTGTGTGGTTGGAGTGGTTATCCTTTTAGCCCTGGGTGACCATTGTTGTTTTGAGTACCATGAGCAAGAAGGGTGGTGATGGTTGCAATAGGTTGGTGTTGTGGGTTGGTTGTAGCCCTTAGAAGAGACAAGGTGTACTTGAGAATGAAAAGGGCAACTACATATTTCATGGGTTGATGTACAAATCATGATCTCATCTTTATGGGGCATTTCGAATGAGTTGGCACGTAATGGATGACACCTTAAGAGGACCGCTAGATGATGCATAAAAAGGAGGCAGTGCTTGGACAAAATGGCAAGGCTTGGGTACCTTGAGTTGGTAGTTGAGTGTAGATGAGTGTAGATGACATGCCTACCCTCAAGAGGGTGGTTGAGGTGGCCTCAAGGATGAGAGATGTTGCAATACAATACCATGAGATGATCATAGATAGATTTACATGGGTCCCATTGTGCTGGGACCCATGCATGTGCTTTTCCTCCTTCAAGCCTCCTGCAATGGAACCTAGTTGCTTGGCCAACATCACGGTGACCTCTCAAAAGCTTTTTGATATGTACGAGCTATATTATAATACTATCATTAATTAATCTACAATTTATAAACTCGCATTCATAGTGGTGGTAAGGCCTTTGAGAGTCTTGGATTAGGATGCAAATTCAAATCTCATTTTATCTAGGCCTTTAAGAGTCTTGGATTAGGATGCAAGTTTGAATCCCATTTTATGCATATTCAATATGTACATCTTGGAATTTAACTTTTGAAGTGCTCATTTGCATATGATAGGGATCTTTATTTCCTTATGTTACTTGAAAGGGATTTTTTTGGGTTTTTTTTAGTGTGCACAAGGCTGGACACTAAAGTTGAACCTTGTGGTTAATTGGCAAAGATAACGATTCATTGATGAATAATACGAAAAATAGAACTAGAAAAATGAGACAATGATTAACAAATAGAAACAAGGCCTAATAATCAAATGAAATGATTTGTGAATGAGTTGGTAACTTATTTTAGTAAAATAAAAGGTGTTTTCCATAATTAGCCATATCTAATTAGGCTCTCCAACACTCCCTTTGTCCTCTCAAAAACTCGAGCTCATCCTTCATTGATCTCATCATATGCTCCAATATACATATTCAATCCATTAATTGATCCCATTGCTTCCACCAATTACTCTTGCTTATCCTTTAATGACTTTACTCCTATTAATCTCACACTATATTTTAGCTCTAGATTTAGCCCATGTATATACAATCATTGTACTCACAACTAAATTGTACATGATTATAAACAACTATATATGGGCATTGTTTCGGCTAGGAGAGATTAAAACATCCAAGACCAAATATAATATCTAGAATAGATTTCATCATTATGAAGAAGAGTCACCATACGAAACAACATGCACAAATATACTATCATTAAATGGCTATGACACCAAGGCTAAAATACATCATATACTAGATTTCTAGTATGAATTGTACACCAAAATCTCAACTTACATATTGTACATAGTAATATAGATTCCCTTTATGACTATTGGGGGAAAACCATGTGTAGATAAAATCTATAAGGCATAATAGCTTGTTGACAAGTGATGGCTCGAATTTGAGGCTAGGACAACATTGTTTCCTAACATAAACATTATTAGCATACCAAGCATCTAGATGTAAACTTTCTTATGGAACCCTAGATAATGTATCTACTACATAGCAATTGTTGGTGTTGGAACTTGTTCTTCTCCGTTATTTTTTGCCCCATTAAACTGAAGGAGTATATACTTGATTTCTTTTGAGAACTCAGTCATGATAACAATTTGATCCTCTTCTTCTTCACAAGAACATGAAACTTATTAATGCTTCTATGATTTGTCTCCCTCTAGACAAATGAAAGCATAGACTAGAGTTATCAGAGAAGACAACGAGACTAATGAATGTACTAATATTAATATGCATATTAAAGAAAATGATGAGACTAGTGAATGGATTACTAGTGTTTTTGAGAGAAGAAAGGGAGTGTTGGAGAAGCTCATGAGATGTGTCTAGTTTTTAAAAATATTATTTTGTTTAACTTCTTCATTAATCCTTTGATTTGATTTTTCATGCTTGGTTGTATTCATTAATCATTGTGTGATTTTAATTATATATTGATTACTTAGTTTTATGTATCGTTTCATACATCCATTAATCATAATCTTCATTGATTATTCCTTAGCCATTCATTTCATTCATCATTTAACTCATCCATAGAACTACGACAGTTTACTAATCTATTGGTCATTGCCTTTGTTTGATGTCTTAAAAATCATTAATTTATCCCTATTGGTTACTTGTTGCCTTATCAATCACTACACATTTATGGCAAAATGGTGTGGAAATACTCCATATTCTATGAGGTGGGTGAGGGTTATTGTGTTTGGTTGTCCAGGTAGGGTCCGCTTTAATGCCGAGGTAGGATCCATGGGATATCGACATGTTCTCATGAGGTCCATTGCCACATGAAATGGGGGATGGACCCCATACGTAAATCTATGTGAAGCCCCTCGAGCAGGTTAATGATGGGAGCCTGGGGTAGAACTTGGCGGCTGGCTTGAAGATTGATGATAGCCTCGATCAAATAGTCACTTCACACCCTAGTAAGGAATGGATAAAAGATTATGTGAGTGCAACGATCAGTGTGGCCCCTCGAATGTTGGCTTCATTGCTAGACGGGGCTTCCTTGTAATGGCAATCGGCCTCTCGAACCAACCGAGTTGCCTTGAAATGGCAGATGGCCTCCTCTAGCGTGTTTGCTTGGCCAATAGCTGGCAGAATTGTGAGTAATGCCAAATGGCACGACGGGAGGCGGTGGCTCTACATCATCTCGGACGTTGGTTGTAGTAATGGCGTATCTCGAGTGGCAAATGTCGATGATGCCCCAAGTATGAGCTGTATGGCCTTCCATTGGTCAGCCAGCTTATGGCTTGTGTACTAGTGATGTCACACAAGCTCTCGCCCAAGAAAATATTCTCACACAACCCAAACATCTATACTATTAGTTAAGGAGAGGTGGGAGGCGGGTGCCACGTGGCAACCCCCCACCTCCCCCACAAAAAAGAAAGAGAACGCAGGGGCAGGTGCCATGCGTCCAGCCCCTGCCCCCCCCTCCCGGTGAAAATCGCGCCCACGAGTCTAGGCGCGAAGCGCTTAGTTCTAGAGAAAAGGAGTGTTGAAAAATTGAATGGCATTGCCAAAGTGTAGAACTCAACGAAATAAATTTATCTGACGCGAGAAAAATGACAATACCAAAGCTTCTTACAACTATAGAACAAGAATAAAATAAAAAACATGCTCTTCCATAAAAAGCAAACGTTGAGGATCTTGAGTTCACTGTTTTTGAACAGATATTCACAAAAAATCTTGATAAAATGGGGTCGCTTACCTATTTGACAAGAAGAGATAGCGAAATTTGTCTTTTTCAAAATCTCCTCTTCCCAACAAGTTTTCGACTTCACATATCCAACTTAAATTTATGAGTGACTCTCCTTTCACTTTGCACAATCATGCTTCACAAAGTAAGAGAAGGGCCCCTCACTTCTTACACCTTGAGCTTTATATAAATTTTCTCTCCCCCTATATGACATGTGTTTTAGAAAAGCTTTATGCTTTTCCTTTATGTTTTACTTATTAAAAGGCTTTAAAGCTTGTATTCTTTTCATACGCTTTTGTTAGAAAGCTTGCTGCTACCTCATTGGTTTTGTCCTATTGCAAATAATAATCTTGTTCCAATCATGATTTTCAACCCAACGACAAATTGCACATCTTTTTGTTATCTAGTCCGCTATAACAGTTTCATAAGTTGTCTATAGCGAGACCATAACTCTTGTTCATGTGGCTATGTTGGCAGATAATTATTCGATTCAATGTATGCCAAACCCAATGCTCCATATCAAGGTAGACTTCCCTTGAAACAAGCTACTCTCTAGATAATGTGCTCCCTAGAAGATCACGTTGACCAGCTTGTCTTGATTTGCTACCCTCAAATACACCAAAACTTCACCATGAGCATCACCCAGAGACAATAAATTTGCCACTTTTCTACCTCAAAATAAAAAGCTCCATGTTTCTCATGGCCATTATCATCACAAGGTAATTGCCCCAAAAAACACGAGCCCATACATGCTGCAATCGATGGAATCTTCCTTGCAATGAACACGATTACTTCCAGCCTTTGTACTTGCATCATTACCAACAAAGCACGATCAAAATTACTAGCCTCATAACTATATCATGCAACCCTGCTCCCCAACTCTGCCCCACCACGAAGCACACTTTATATAAGCTCCCTCGCCATCAAAACATGCTATGACACACCAATCAAGACACAATAATAGCATTCATTATAGAAACTCATTGGCCATGTCCCCTCCATCAAATATGTAGGCCCAACATGGCTTTCTTCATGCAAACAACCTCTTGAAAATCACACGTCCAACAATGCTTGCTCAAATTATTGTATAGAAACTCTTCACAATAGGACAACACTAACAAGAAGTCCTCCAAAAATGAAGAACAAAAAGGGAATAATCCCCCACAATAGGCATTAACATTAAGCACTATCCATGTATCATAAGTTTAATCTAGAAATCCATGATTATCAATAAGACAATCTTGACCTCTATTGAATTTGTCCTTTTTTTAATGCATATTTGAAAGCTTGGAATCTCAATAATTTATGCCATCTCTCTCTTCTTGTCTTCTTCTACCTTTTTCAGTGTTGTATGAGGACTTCTAATGGATTCTACCAAGAGGGTTGAGAGAGAGAGAAGCACACAAGAGAGTTTAGAGAGTATAATGAACGGTGCCCTTATCTTTTGTTATCTTCACTTATATGTGACTATGCAATGTGCACTTATACAAGGAGTGCATGCTCGACTATTGGCCATTGGCCTTTACCCCAATAACCTTCAATTTAAAGGAAATGTGCGTGTATGGATATATAAAAAGAAAGTGAAGATAATATCCAATGCACATTTGTACTATACAATGTGCAAACCACTTAGAAGGAGGTAATATCTTTGTGAGAAGACATGTGTGTGTGTGTGTGTGTGTGTGTGTGTGTGTGTGTGTGTGTGTGTGTGTGTGTGTGTGTGTGTGTGTGTGTGTGTGTGTGTGTGTGTGTGTGTGTGTGTGTGTGTGTGTGTGTGTGTGTGTGTGTGTGTGTGTGTGTGTGTGTGTGTGTGTGTGTGTGTGTGTGTGTGTGTGTGTGTGTGTGTGTGTGTGTGTGTGTGTGTGTTGACAAGCTCAATGCACTTGTTCTCGGGCACCTCCTCGATAAAATGTTACTTTGCCTCAATGTGCTTTGTCTTCATATGAAAGGTAAGGTTTTGGGCCAAATTAATAGCACTCTAATTTATTATAGTGCAATGTAGGCACCTCTCTTGCAATGCCCCATGTCTCCCACTAGATGAGTAAACTATATGACTTTCTTATCAACCTCAATGGCTATCAAATACTCAACTTTAGTGGTGGATAAATCCATACATGGTTGCAATTAAGAGACCCAAGATAAGGCACCACATGTGAAAGTAAAGACAAAACATATAGTAAACCTCCTCGAGTCTACGTTCCTTGCATAATGAGCAACTACATATCCAAGAACAGATGTATCCTTACTTTTGAAGCATATACAAATAGCTTTTTTCATTCAAGTATTTAGTGCCATTCAAGTATCATGAGGTACTCTTCACTGCCTCCTAGTCTTTTTGCTAGGGTCTGCCATATACATGCTAACCATTCCTACTATATAGGAAATGTTTGGATGTATAGAAATTGTGGCATACATCAAGCTATCAACTTCATATGCAGAAGGAACCTCGGCCATTTCAACCTTTTGCTCATCTAACTTAATGTTGTCTTCTGGGCTAAGTTTAAGTATGGAGGCAATGGAACACTAAAAACCTTTCCCCTCTTTGTATTAAACCACTCCAATACCTTTCCAATGTATTTTCTTTAGGACAAATAGAGTATCCTTTTGTCTTTATCCCACATAATGTGCATGCTAAGAATATGACCAACATTTTTTAAGTCCATTATATCAGTTTCTTACAATCTTTTCTTAAGTGCATCCACATCCATGAGAGACTTCCTAGCAATCAGCATGTCATTCCCTTCCTAGATCCTATTTCTGACCATCAAACATATGTTACTATTCCCTAGGAGCCTATCCCAAATCCTATAATATCTTATGTAGCTTACGCACTAATTGTTCCTTGCCTTCCACAACAAACCCTTTAGATTTTTGCATATAAAGTCTTCATACAAGTCCCAACTCTCCATGCAACAAAGCTATCTTGACATTCATTTGAACCAATTCCATATCCTCTTTGGCAACCAATGCAAGTACCATATGAAGGATGGTCATTTTGACCATTAGTGAGAATATCTCATCAAAGTCATTCCCTTATCATGCTCAAATCCCTTAGCCAACAATCTTGTTCTGTATTTAGGCAATGCATTAGATCGATTACCTTCAACTTATAGACCATTTGCAGGGCAATGCATGTTTGCCCCCCTTAGGCACATGTAACATTTTTCACTGAAGAATCTATATTTGATTACATAGACTTCTTCCACTTATGATTGTCATCCCTAGTCATAGCATCAACATGATAAGAAGGCTCACCACAATCTATAACCGTGAGAGTTTAGAGAGAGAGAGAGATAGATAGAGAGAGAGAGAGAGAGAGAGAGAGAGAGAGAGAGAGAGAGAGTGTGTGTGTGTGTGTGTGTGTGTGTGTGTGTGTCCCATTTAACACTTTCAATCTATTAACACCTCTCTTTATCTCTCTGTCTCTCTGTCTCTCTATCTCATTGTCTCTCCTTTTCTCTTCCTCTCATTATCCATATGATTCAATAAGATGAAATAAGGAAGATAAACGAGCCTTCAAGTGTGTGAAGTAATGCACCCCTACATTTGAACTTTTCTATTCATGGCCTTGACATATTCAAAAAGACTACATTCATGGATCAACCTTTTTGCCTTATCACTACTATCTATGACTCTATCCGAGCTACTCAAAAGTTGGAGCACCACATTACATAGTTCAAGCCAAACGTATTCCTATTGTTGTTCCCAGGTGAATATGATTTTGTATTGGTTTTTGGTATCCATCATGGGCTTTATTCCTTAGGTGGGTGCTTGTCCTACCATCTACACACAAGAGAGAAAAGTCCTTTAAGTGAGACTTTTTCCATTGAAAGCTACTTAGCAAAACAAAAGATTAAAGATTGTCATATCCATACTTGAAAGAAGATAAAGATGACAAGGACATAGCAAATAGTTCATCATACCACATCACTTATTGAATGAATGAATAGAAAGCATTGAAAGATAATATGATAAGAACACCATTGCCATTATGATCTACTGTGAACTATCAATACATTAGAAGAATTTGTTGTGCTTAAAGCTTCATTAGAAGAATACAATGTTGTTAAAGCCACATTGCCAATCGATAGATCCAGAGAGAAATGACCATTGATACATGACTATTTATTGCATTGCAACCATATATGGTCCATTTGAACCATCTAGTGTCTAGCTCTCAACACATGGCATACACGATTGACTTGAACCCATTCGGGTTAGTCTTCTTCCAAGTTGTCTAAATCATCTAGAGCAAGTTCATTTGGAACAACCACTTCAAGCAAAGGAATAGCAAGAGTAGGACTAAGAATAGGCATTGGAGGATGTAGTGGAGCATGACCCTAAACATGAACCATTGGAACCTGATTAAGATCCATAGCAATCTTGATAGCAATGGACGATTAGCTTTGGATTGGAAAGGGACTGGGAGGGCAAGGCAAGCTAGGAGTAGCATAAATGGATGATGATTTAATTGGTTATACTACAGCCACAAATCAATCAAATTTCATAGAGGAGGTTGAGGGATATTGTAAAAGATGATCTAAGTTGCTAAAATCTCAACATATTGTGCTATAGTCCTTGTTAGCATGAACTAAGACCACCAAATGATTCATATGATCAATGCACTCTACAAAAGTCTCTCTTGTTGCTCCTTTAGAGTACGTGTGTGCAAAAGTTGATTTGAAGCCAATGCCTCAACTTTAGTCAAATAGCTCTCTTGCTATGCCCACTTTGACAACTACTTTATATATAACTAATCACTGTCTAGAAACTTCTTTGGAGCATTGTATTATGTACCCTTCTTGGTCCCTATGCTAGAGTCCTTACTAGATGATTTGTTAGTAGATACAAACAACCTTTCAAAACCTTCCAAATTGGGCTATGTCAAAAGAACAAGAGGGGGGAGTAGTTAATGGAGCCATTTGCATTTGAGGAGCTAGGGTATCCCACACTCGCTTTGGGATATGCTTCATACTTAACCTCTACGTCAACATCTATATGGTAATAGAGAATATCCTTTTCGATCACTTTAACTCACTCTCACATAGATTGGTATTTTTCTTCTCCAAGACTTGGCTATGCTCAACAAGAAGCTTCATCTATAGATTAGCCTACCTGACATCACTACCAAGACATTAGCAAAGGTAGGCAAAACTAGCGGGTCGTCCTCATCATTAAGAAATACTAGCTCCTCCAATAATGACTCTTTATCTCTGACCTTATTGTCCACAAAAAGATATTTGATGGTGGGTGGAGCTAGTGTGAAAGGTCAGAGCTAGATCTAAAGGGTATTGGGTTGGGGTGCCAATTTTACCAATGAGACATGACCTTCTAGACATTCGTGTATGAATTATACTCAGGCCATTACAATTGAATTTGTAGAGCTAGACTTGATGGGGGTAGAAAAAACAAATCCACTTGTAGTAATTGGAACCAACACTAGAGGAATTATCAGTAGATCTACCATCTCAAGAGCTTGATGTGGTGACTTCACATCAGTAGGTCAAGATGCTTTAACTCCAATTGTTTGGGCTAGATCACAATAGCATTGTCCTTCTTGCCACTTGAGCACACAATCTTAGCATGCATAACTTGCACAACTAGCCCCAAAATTGGTTTGAAAAATCCACTTTGGTAGACTAGCAAGCTCAGAGACATTGCCATTGCTTCTAAAGATCCCCTTGCTAGTAGTGCACTTGCTCCCATAGATCAACATTTTCTCACTGAATAACTGCCTCCACTATGCATCACCTGTACCATTGCTTCATGCCCAATTTCTTCTATTAAATATGCTAGGCAATGTTGGCCAAAATCCATGTTGAACTCTTTTAGAAATGTGATGTAGGGACCAAAGGAGAGAGTTAGTAAGGCAAGAGTCATGGTAGTAGTCAAGTCATAGTTGAAGAGGTACTTGCAGGAACTTCTGATTGGGATGGAGAACCATCTGTGGCTACTTCATACCTTGGCTTGAACTATTTAGGATAGCTAGCCAAGTCTTCAGATTCATTTTGCCTAAGAAGTCCAAGCCTACAAGAGAATTGGATGGCATGGGAGGATCCAAGGTGGTGGGTTTAAGGTTGGAAGGAGCAAGATTGTGGAAGAAAAGTTGCTCTTCAACTTTGTCCATTGCAATGGCACTTGAAAGAATTGTGTCCACTACAAAAGGAAATGGTAGGTTGACAAGGTAGTTTTTCTTGGAGAAATTAATCAAAGATAACTTGAGTTAAGTGGTTCACTTGTAGACTTGTTTGCCACATCTCATCCATTCAAGTGTGAGATAATGAAGTTTCATCAAATCCCATCATACGCCTTATCCATGTCATATTGATTAGGAAAATTTGGCCATCATTTCTTAGTGATATGTCTATGGAAAATAACAAGTTGAGGATGATAGCATTATGTATATGTCTCCCAAGTAAAAACCGAATCAACCCCTATGGTGCACCCTAAGCAATAGGTGTTTTATGTTCATGTTTATAGCCTTGGCAATTATCTTATAAGAAACATTTAACATTGTTAGTGGGGCACCATTGGGTAATAAACAATCTATCTAAATATTTAGGATTGAGTTTGTAGCTAAATGCATCGGGGAGGAAACCTACCTTTCTGAAGAAAGATCATGCACATCCTTGCTACATACTTCCCATGGTAGAATTCTATTGGAAATTTACTTGGCATATAAAAAATTGCCATTCTTCAATTTATGAACCACAAAAGGCAACTCCTCCAACGAAAATGTCCTAGCTATCAATCCTACAACCTTAATGAAGGCTTTAATTGTGCAAAAGGAGCCAATCATGTGTTGAGTGCTCTTGTCCCAAAATAGAACAGATATGCTTGAAAAACACCATAGAGATTGAGAAATCATCTTGATGAAGTATCTTGTCACCATTTCATATCATAATAATTGTCTCATTTTTTAAAACCTATAGTGCCTCTAAGGATGGAGCAGGGTTAGATTCACCTTTAAGTTCAAATCCGGCCTTTAGTTGTACATTGAAACCATCAATTTGGTGTCTTTTTAGAGTTTATTGTAATCCTCAATATCTTAGAATATCCAATTTGCACATTGAGACCATCAATTTGGTGTCTTTTTAGAATTTTAGTGTAATCCTCAATATCTCAGAATATCCAAACAAGCATGACATCATTAGGCTAGAGAGTGTGAGTGACTCAAAGTACACCATTGGTATATTGATCCTTGTTATTTGTGTAAAGTACTTAGAATAGTGTTACTTGTGAGATGGATGGTTTGGCACTAACATTACAGAATAGTTTCTTAGAAGTGCTTAACCATTACCATAGATCATGACAATGATTTTTTCAAAAATAATGTGAAATTTGATAATACTGAAGTATATTTACATCCCCAAAAGGGGGGAAATGATTCATAGCTAAGAGTTTAGCTATACCTGCTCAAAGCTTCATGGGATGCTTTAAATAGCCAATCCCTTTTCCCTAGACCCACCAAAACAACCAAATTTTCTTACTTACATTTGGTGCTATCAATAGACTCAAATCTAGACCTAGATCCAAAGACTTTGGAATTCCTAAGCTCTAGACATGTCTAGTATAACATCTCTCAACACATTCTAGAGTGCTAATGGCCCTTCATTCAACTTGTTTGGATCACAAAAAAGGGCAATCCTGTAAGAAGCTGAGAATAGTTAGAATGCTAATAATATGCCATGTCACATTGACACTGGTATATAAGGAGAGAAGTTGTAATTTTTCACATCTTTTGACAAATCAATACATTTACAATCTTTCTCTCCCTTCTTGCTCTAAGCTTCCATGGCTTCTTCATCTTTCCTGTCTTTCTCTCTCCAATTCTAGTATTTCTCTCTCCTCGTCACTCTTTCTCTCTCTTCCTACAGTCTTTCTCTCTCCTCTGCAGTCTTTCTCTCTCCTCTTTCTCTCTCCCTAGTTCTCTCTCTGACAAGTGGTATCAGAGCTTCAGTCTTTGATCCATTATTTTCTTCCATTTTCACTCCTATTTTTCTATTTCAAAACCAATTTCAGACAAAAATGGTACAAGACAGTGACTAGTGGAGTGCTGCAGGACAACTACAGTTAGCAAATGACTACATCTGGAGATATCCAAGGTCAGATATGGCGGATAAGGGCTTAAATGGTTGGACGTCACCAAATTTTATGCAAAATTGAAGGTAACTAGGGTAAAGGATGGTTAACCGGGCCTAGTTTGGGAACAAACTGTGGTTACTTTGAAAAGAGGGGTTTCTCTTTCCCCTTTCATGGAGTTTCTTGCAGGTTTCATGGAAGTTCAGCCCTGAAGATCAGCTCATATCTCTCTTATCCCTGAGTTTCTTGGTCAAGTACCACATGGAAATGATTCCTCAGTTCAAGACCTTTAGAATGAGCATATGGTTGCTCAAGCTTTTCACTGCCATGGAGCCAGAAGCAGCCCCAAAAATTGCGGCGCAATTTTTGGGCTGATTCCAGCCCTGCCCTGCTTCAAACTTGCTTCTCCTCAGCTCTGGCACTCCTCTTGATCCATTTCAAACATAAATCCTCAGCAATAGTGAGATTCTCAGCCACATTCATGGATTCCTCAACTCTCTTGAACCCTAGGTGAACAATCCATGGGCAGCCATGAAAGCTTCAGCCCAAGCTTCCATTTCTTGACAATTTCTTGAAGATTCTTCATCCTCTTGGCCCGTGGAATCATTTCAGCAAGGATTCTTCAACAAATTGCAAGGATAAAGCACGGGATGGCTAAAGATTGAGGATCAAGAGCTTCTATGGAGCAAAAATTTGGGGGAAACGGGTTTAATGCTTCAATTTCAAGCATTTGAAGCTTCAAGATTGGTCTCAACCATCAGATAAGTAAGCCTTATGGATTATTTTGCTAACATTGGACAACCGAGAGCCCTATCAAGCATTTGGCAAGTTATTTTCAGCCATGTCAAGGTATTTCTCTTTAATTTTTAATCTCTCTCATTAATCCAATTGCTGAGCTTAAGCCATTTGACTGAGAGATTAAAGAATTGAACATTTTCATCAAATTTTCAGCCAACCTTTGCTTGAATTCACCTACTCATGAATGCAATGCTTGCCTAATGCATATTAGCTTCAATCAGTGAATTAAAGGCCTCAATCTGAGATTTCAGCATAACGTTTGAATCTTATTGACAGAATACATTGATTGATGCTTTTGTTTACTCTAATCCAATTGATTGGTTGATTCTCTTTTGCCTAAATTGGAAAATTGTAAAAGGGTAAGTACTAGCAATCAGTGAGTCACTGAATTGCATAGGTAAAACCCTTCTCCCATCTCAAGTTTTCTTATCTCAATCAATTGCATCTCATGAAAGGCTGAATGGATATTTTTCAATTGCATATCATGCTGATTGCTTAGCACACTAGCCTCTACCATGTTGATATTCCCACCGAGGAAAAAGGTGGATGCCGGGGGAGATAGTGGGACAAAAGAGAGGTGACCCTCCCTCACTATCGAAGATCCCGAAGGGTTGCAACCAACCGACCCGGGGGGAACTTTGCCCACCTCCCGGTGATTCGGAGCCCGTCTTGCCGTTTTATCCCTCACACAGGTACAGCGAGTGGAGAATTGAAGATTGAAGACTTTCCAACGACTCAAGTACCTACTGGATTAAAACAGGGTAAAACAGGGCATTTACAGGTTACCCACAGGGTATTTACACGTGGATACAGGTACACCCTTTGTTACTGAAGCATAGGTGCAGGTACTATAGGGTACCCACAGGTCCTATATACCCCTTTGCAGGGTTTGGTAGCCATTTGAGGTTACTCTCTTACATTACAGGGTCAAAATAGGGCACTTACAGGTCTAAACAGGGTGCAGGACTAGACAGTTCAGACTCTGAAATTCAATTACAGAATTTTCTGTCCTAAACCTGTTATAGCGTGCTATAGCTCATCTCAAAGAGGGCATTGTTAGCTTCGATTCGCACAAAAAAGTTTTGTAATCGGAGTTTTCTAGCCAAAGTTATAGCCGTTTTACTGACAGGGGGTACTGCAGGACTGCACTAGTATGGTAGGATATAAAGGCAAAAATAAGGTCCAGGAGGATTATGCACAGCAAATCAGGGATTTCATGATGGAAAGCACACTCCAAGAGAACCCTGAAGAGCTTCAACAACAAGGAGAGATCAGTATACTCAATGATACTTTGTGTGCCCATGAACTAAGACATAAGGAACGTCATGAGGCTATTTTGTCAGCAATGGAGCATATGATTTTATCATTTGGTCAAACGAAGTCTACAATGGAGCAAATGATTTTATCTCATGGACAAACAAAGTCTACCGTTGATAAGTTGATGGAATCAACTACCCAAACCAAGGCTTCCATTGATAAATTAGTAGAATCCAATGCTCAACTTATGGCAAAATTTTCTCAATTAATGCCGTCGCAAACGGGATCAAAAGAAGCCAATGAGAAGGCTTGTTCAAATAGTGATCCTTCAGTCCCACTTCAGCCATCCAACCAAAATGGTTATGGAGATGGAATCATTGGAAGAAGAGGCATACCAAATAGTCAGTATGAAGTAGGAGAAGATTCACAAAGGTATGATGACTATTTAGGCAGTTTGAATGGAGCCAATACTCAAACTTTTGGACTGCATACTCAAAATTCCAGGGGTGCCTTACCAACATGAAGATTACATGGTAATTCTTAGCCACCTATTGGAAGATTTCAGTCTCAATTTGGGGGTTCTGTACTTAGAAATCCTGATCAGCCAGTTTTGGGACAGCAACCCTTTCATGATAGAGAATTCAAGGACAAAATTGTTTTATCCAAATTCAATGGCCAGTCTTCTTCACCATCAGAATTAGAGGAATGGACCTCTAAGATGGAGTCCTATTTTGACATATTTCCTAAAACTGATTATATG
This sequence comes from Lygodium microphyllum, assembly GCF_053477565.2. Taxonomy (NCBI): domain Eukaryota; kingdom Viridiplantae; phylum Streptophyta; class Polypodiopsida; order Schizaeales; family Lygodiaceae; genus Lygodium; species Lygodium microphyllum. The sequence continues at coordinate 14,202,527 of NC_141153.1, read as the reverse complement.
AAGATACACTTTGCCTCCTTGCACTTAGAAGGATTTGCCCACACTTAGTGGAGGTATATCAAGAAAGAGAATGTACTTATTGAGAATTGGGAAGCTTTCAAGGCACTTATGGCTGAAGTCTTTGTTTCACCTCTTGAAAAAGAGAAGTTAGAACGAAGATGGTATGGTTTGGAACAAAGGGGCCTAAGTGTAAGAGAATATACAAACCAATTCCTCAACTTGACCATGTATGTGGAAAACATCAGTGATTAGGCCAAGTTACACAAGTTCATGTATGGTTTAGAACCATCCTTGTCAGCTGATGTTATGGCGCAGAATCCTACTTCACTTTTCAAGGCTATTGAGCTTGCATAGCGCTATAGAAGGAAGTATAAGAAAGAGTCTTCATTTCAGCCAAGTTATGGACAGCCAAGGACTGTTTTAAAGCAAGGGCAAGTTGGTAACAATTATGGCAGCAATCATATGCCTAGTGGGAGCTTACGGATACCAACTTATCCTCCATTTAATGCTTCTAGGCTTCAAAGCAATTTTAGGACAGCAAACAGTCCAAAGGTTGAATTTAAGCAAGGTGACAATAAGCCTAAGTCTACTTCAGCCAATACAAATTCCAAAAATATTCCCATGGATCTTTACAAGGAAAGAAAGGACAAAGGCTTATGCTTCAAGTGTGGAGAAAAGTATACTCCTGACCATGCTTCAAAGTGTGTATACAAAAATGCCAAGCCAAAAATTCAGAGTATGCTAGTTCTCTCTCTGACAAGTGGTATCGGTGGATCACCCCATTGATTTGGAACCCAACTCAAAGACAATCAATAAGCCACCTTACAGATTATCAAAATGTGAACGAGAGGAAGTAGCCAAGCAAATCAAAGAGCTTCTTGAAATGGGATTTATTGAACCCAGTTCTTCACCGTATGCATCCCCAGTCCTGTTAGTCAAAAAGAAATATGGATCTTTCAGAATGTGCATTGACTACATGGATCTCAATAAGATAACAGTGAAGAACAGGTATCCTATACCTAGGATAGATGATTTGCTTGATGAGCTTAAGGGGGCTCGATTCTTCACGAAGATTGATTTGAGATCAGGGTATCATCAGATTTGCATGAGAGAGGGTGATGAGGTCAAGACTGCTTTTGGGACTGATCGTGGGCTCTACCATTTCTTGGTGATGCCATTCGGCCTTACAAATGCTCCAGCTACCTTTCAAAGCCTGATGAATAAGATTCTACAACCTTTCCTCTTTCAGTTTGTCTTGGTGTTCTTTGACGACATTTTGATCTACAGCAAGACTTTTCAGGATCATTTGTCGCATATGAGGAAGGTTTTTGATGTGTTGAGACATCATAGGCTTTTTGCTAAGGAGGAGAAGTGTTCTTTCATGCAGACTGAAGTGGAATACTTGGGACATATAGTCAGTGAAAAAGGAATACAGGCTGATCCCAAGAAGGTGCAATGCATAAAAGATTGGCCAACGCCTACTACTACTACCTCTCTTAGAGGATTTCTTGGTCTATCTTCATTCTATCGCAGATTTATAAAGCATTATGCGGCAATTGCTGCCCCTTTAACTGACAGGTTGAAGAAAGAGGCTTTCTTTTGGGATGCTCTTGCAGATAGCAGCTTCAACCAGTTAAAGGAATTACTTACCTCTGCTCCTATTCTTGTATGCCCGGATTTCTCTAAAGAGTTTACTATACAGTGTGATGCTAGTGGCCGTGGCATTGGAGCTGTTTTGCTTCAGGAGCATGGAGTAATTGCATTTGAAAGCCGTAAGCTTACTGATAAGGAGATGGCCATGAATGTTTATGACCAGGAAATGTTGGCTATTCTGCATGCAATCAAGAAATGGCACCATTACTTATATGGCAACCGATTCAGAGTACATAATGATCATCGGGTACTCAAGTATTTCCTTACTCAGTCAAATCTTACTCCAAAGCAACGACGATGGGTAGCAACATTACAAAATTATGACTTTGACATTACTCATACAAGGGGCAAAGATAACATAGTGGTTGATTCTCTCTCTCGTATGTGGGCCTGCAAAGTATCAGCCATGAGACAGAATTACATAATGATTGGATCGAAGAGCTACAAGAGGCATATCTCTTAGATGAGGAATTCAGCCAAATCTTTCAGAAATTACAGCAAGGTCTTATGGAAGAAAACTCACATTACCAGCTTAAAAATGGTCTTATTTGGTGGAAGGGTAAGATTGTTATTCCCTCTACTTCTTCTTTCAAACGGAAAATTATGGAGGAGTTGCATTCTTCGCCTTTAGCTGGACACTTGGGAGTTTTCAAGACTTATGACAAGATCAGCAAGAGCTTTTATTGGAAAGGACTGTGGAAAGATGTCAAGGACTTCGTTATGAAGTGTATGCCTTGTCAGCAAAATAAGGATAGCACCCATAAGCCAGCAGGTTTATTGCAGCCATTGCCTATTCCTACGGGTAAATGGACTCATATTACTATGGACTTTATCACTGGCTTACCTACTACCAAGAAGGGGTGGAATAGTATTTATGTGGTGGTTGACAGACTCACCAAAGCAGCTCATTTTATCCCAACAAAAATTCAGTTTACTGCTTCTCAGGTGGCCAACCAGTTTATGGAGCATATTTTCAGATTACATGGACTACCGCAGGTGATTGTCCATGATAGGGACTCAAAGTTTATGAGTAACTTTTGGCAAGCGGTATTTACATCTATGGGTACTAAGTTGGCTCCATCTACGGCTTATCATCCCCAAACTGATGGACAGACAGAGAGAGTTAATAAATGGTTGGAGACTTATCTTCGCCATTTTTGCTATGATATCCAAACCTCATGGGATTCTTGGTTACACCTGGCTGAGTTTGCTTATAATAATTCCACTCATGCGAGCATAGGAGTTTCACCCTTTGAGGCTTTGTATGGTTACAAGGTGCCCCTACCCACAGTCATTTTTAACGAAAAGATCAACCCTCATGGGAAGGAAGAGTTGGAAAGAATGCAGACCCTTCTTCAGCAATGCAAGGTGAATCTAAGGAAGGCTCAAGATCAGATGAAGATGTATGCTGATGAGAAGAGGAGGCCTTTAGAGTTCCAAGAAGGAGAGCTGGTTTTGTTGAAGGTGCCCAAATCCAAGTACTCTACATTGAAAGATGGATCCAGCAATAAGCTTGCCCACAGATTCTATGGCCCTTACAGGATCCTTAAGCGGATTGGAGATTTGGCATACAGACTAGAGCTTCCCTCTTCTACAAAGATTCATAACGTCTTCCATGTTAGTCAGCTCAAGCCCTATTATGGTGATCCAGTGGATTTAGTTGATGAGCTGCCACCTATTGATGAAGATGGTATTGTTCAGTACATCCCAGAGGCTGTTATAGGTCAGCGTGAAAAGAAGCTTCGATCACGTTCTATTGTGGAATATTTGATTAAATGGAGAGGTTTACCCTCTGAAGAGGCTTCTTAGAGACCTGATTCAATATTGGATGAGTATCCATACTTGAAGGATACATTGGTGGCTGAAGCCTATTGCTTATGGAGCTAGTATTGGTGCAGACTGGTTCAGGACAGCACGTTGTTTTAGAACAGTTTTTGTCGTACCTCATTTTCAGAATTGAGCTATCTACATGAGCTTAAAGTACTCTTCAAGAGCTTCGTTTTGATATGTGGTACATCTCATTTGGACACTTCTATCAAAAGTTATGGTAGATTTGGTCCAGCAGGGACTGTTATTTTAGCAAGCTGTCTACTTTCTTCTGAAACTATTTGTTGAAGATTCTATGGCTCCAATGGCTTCTAAAGTTCTTCAAATCATGTATATAGCGGGGTCCTCTTTCCGTTCTTCAAATTCAGCCCTTGTAATGAATTACACTCATCTCCCATTTGTAAAGTTGTAAAACAGAGTAGTACTCTGTTCTATCCATCTCTTCTTTAGTTTTTTCTAGGTTTGTTTTTGAGGACAAAAACTTTTGGGAAGGGATGGATTGTAAGAAGCTGGGAATAGTTAGAATGCTAATAATATGCCATGTCACATTGACACTGGTATATAAGGAGAGAAGTTATAATTTTTCACATCTTTTGACAAATTAATACATTTACAATCTTTCTCTCCCTTCTTGCTCTAAGCTTTCATGGCTTCTTCATCTTTCCTGTCTTTCTCTCTCCAATTCTAGTCTTTCTCTCTCCTCGTCACTCTATTTCTCTCTCTTCCTGTAGTCTTTCTCTCTCCTCTGCAATCTTTCTCTCTCCTCTTTCTCTCTCCCTAGTTCTCTCTCTGACAAATCCTAATACCAACACATCCATGAAAGCATGTAGCATTCACCCATCTCTTCATTTGCAAAACCAGAGTTGGTGGCACACCTCTATGTATCTCCAAAAGAGGTGATAGATTGTTTCATTCTCTTTGCCACATAGTGGGCATGAGGGAGAAATCCTTCTCTTAGAGGCGAGCCTCTCCCAAGTTTGGAATTTATTCATGAGAATTGTACAAGTGACAAAGTTGAAACTTTTGGAGGGAGTACTTTTCCACACCTTCCTTACCCTTCTTTTCCACGTTCTTAGCTTTGTGCAAGGAAAGAGCCTCCTCTAATACTCAATCACTTTGAAGGTATGGCATCCCTCATAGCATCAGAAGTCTTTCGTTTTAAAGCAATCCCTCCATCTTTTCCCTTTCCCACTCTAATGAGCCTTGAGTGGACGAACATCTTTGCATAGGATTCAAGCTAAGTAGTCTTCTTCCTGGGCCATGAGCCACTCCCTTCTTTTTTCCATTGAGTCTCCACCTTTCCTCAATCACCCTTTGAGTCATCTACCTTAATTAGCTTGAATCCCATAAATCAATACATCTTCAAATTTCTCTCAAGTAGAACTTCTAAGAGAGCTTAGGGTTTAATTCCACCCATCCTCAAAGGCTCCCTCATATACCAAAACTACTTGATTTAGAGAGGGGTCATGCCTCTCCTCTTTGCTAGGGACCTAGATAGCATTCTGGATAGTTCTTTTCCAAGCCTCCACTAGCCTTTCTGTCATTTTGAGCTAGGGAAACCTTTGTTTAATAGAACAATTGATGTGAAGAGGTCTTCCCAACTCAAAATTGGCCATTTTTCTCCTAAGACTTTGGCAGTTCAAATCTAATACCTGAAGAAGTCTACCCATGACTGATTACACCCCAATCCTTTGGCAATGTTAATCAATATTCTATTAGCTTTATCTCAAATGCACAATGAACAAATAGTATTTCAACATTGATAGCAACATTGTATGCTCTTACCTCCCATCAGTCCTACACATTCAATCAAGGATGCCACTATAAAAGGATACTGAAGGTGCACACTGTCTTACCGTCTAGCTGTTGGTACTTTGCATCTTCACAAAGAATTCAATTTCATCGAGTCCATGTTGGAGATAGCAGGGTAGTCGTTACATCTTTCATGTAGGTCACTACTTATGTGACAATGAATTTTCGACCTTAGGATAGTTAGAGTTATTGTCATTGTTTATCAAGGCTCTTGTCAAAGCTTGTCACACTTACCTTCTTTACCTTCCAACATTGGGCATGTGTCAGACTCTATACATCATGTTACCACTAAGCCATATTCACTTCGATTAACTATGATTACATCGCATGCAATTGAGTGGTAAGAATGATGCTCTCCTGATTGCCAGAAAAAGGCTCAAAAAAGCCTCTCCACTTCTTTCCTCGCTAAAGAGCTGAAAGCGCTCATTCCAATAATGAAGACTACAACTGAGATAAGCATTGAGTTAAGAATAACCACTTTTCCACAAAGTGAGAAGACCTCATGACTCCATCTTTGAAGCTTTGGTTCAAGCTTATCAATAAACCATAGAAATCTTTGTTTCTTGGTAATACCCAATCCTAGTGGGTAGCCTTGATATCGCAAAATCTCTCCCTTCTTGATAAGACCCTAAACTCATAATTATATATCCACTCCTCAAGGTCTCCATGACCAATGACGCATAGCTCGGTCTTTGGTAAGCTAACCATAAATCTTGAAATAGCACAAAATGTATTAAAAATACGAATCAAGGTCTCTAGATCATTCACACCTGCCTTAATAATGTTGATGTTATGGCCATTAAAAAACTACAAACCAAACCATCCACCATCTAACAAGGGTAATGAATGCAAGGATCCCTATGAATTAGCCAATCAATATTTCTCAAGAGAGGGTCAAAGATGATGGCAAAGAGGAGTGGAGCCAAGGGGCAACCCCAATAGATTGATGTCATTAACAAAAATGAACTAGAGAGGGAACCATTAATGTAAATTGAGGCAAAAGCATTGCTAAAGAGAGTAGACACCATGCATGTGAAGTGAGGACCAAAGCCTAGTTGGAGAACTTGGATACTAAATTGACAACTCACCCTATTGTATGCTTTATTTGAGTCCATGTTGAGGAGGAGGTAATCTTGGCCACTGTTAATGGCATAGTCAATCACAGAGGAAAGGTTCAAGATAACATCGTGAATCTTCCTCTGATATACAAAACTATATTGCTAAGAATGAACGTACTTGGACAAGATTGCTTTGATATGAAGAGCTAAACATTTGGGCATGATCTTGTATGAAGCGGTAAGCATAGTTAGTGGCCTCCATTAACTAAATTTAGAACGGGCTGCAACCTTCATGATAAACTTAATCACCTCTTCATTAATTTTATGGGGGAGAGCTCCTTATTTGAAGTAGTGATTCACAAACCTAGTGTAATCCCTCCTATAGACTTCCCATAGGGATTTATAGAGCTTTGTAGGTAGCCCATCGACTCTAGGGGATTTTTGATCCTTCATGGAATGAAAAGCAAAGGATACTTTGTCCTCAAAAAAGGGTCTAGCAATGTGAGTCACAATATTTGCAAGTATAGTCTGTTGACCGAAGCCTTCAAAGAATTCATTGTACTTCAAGTTCATAATCAATGGTGGGTGCAATGAAGTTCGTTGAGCCCACAACAGTTGACAAATGCCTTTTGAAAATAGTCATAATATCTTCATTGTTGTATACTTTCTGGCCATGCTCATCTTCAACGCATGAGATGGTGTCCCTCTAGTTTTTTCTCTTTGGTGCCTTGAAATAAAATGTTGTAGGAGCATTCCCCTCCACTTCCATTTTGATTTCAGCATGACTTTAGTAGCTTGAACTTTGTGATTCTCTTAACTCTTAATGAACTCTTCACACTCTTATAGCAAGTGAATAATGATAGGGTTAGTAAGATAGTTAGAGACGATAGCCAACAAGTGGCTTCTGACCTGAGAGGCATCATTCATATGCATTCTTCTTTTATAAGCCAAGTCTATGCTATGCTTCTTGGACAAGGAAACCACAACTCGGTTTGCTAGGCCATAGTTGGGGACTATCATAGGGCCTTTTGGCCTCTATCCATATATGTTTGGCTTTGGTAACAAGTTGTGCATAATTAAAAAATGAGGCATTCAAGCAAAAAGGAGGCAGTCCTTGTCCCGATCCACCAGTCAATAGCAGCCGAAATGTCTATTGGATAGGGCATTGGTTTGAGGCAATCAATCCGCTCAATACCTCAATGCTACTATCTCTAGAGGCCCACCAAAAACTATGGTTGCTACACATATGATCAAGTTAGATTGCCCTCCAAGAGCTTTCTTGTTGCCTATTGTGTCGAGCGAAGATGTGAGGAAAAATCCACCAGTTGGTGAGAGGCAACCAACACATTCCACTTGTCAATTTCCTCTTTTGTCATGCAATTTGTCCCATGAGACCTATAAGGCTCTTAATCTCAATCCCCTAACAATAGGGTGGGAACATTTGCAATTTGTTGCATAAAAAAGGACAACTAAGTAGCTTATTTAGCTGAAACATTGGATGCATAAATTGAGTACACCGATATACTATCACCAACCTTGATACTAAGTGCTGTATTAGAACCATCATCATTCCCCTAACATAGGGTAGGCTACAAGATTTATGTGATTAGTAGTAAAGTACCATTAGAGACTCCTCTATATCCCTTTGGTTAGAGACATAGCCTAGTACCTTGAAGGAAAGGGCATCTAATTTAGCAAGCTTAATTTTTTGGAGGGTCAGGATATCCGGTTTCCTCCTCTTGACAATCCTAAAGATGACTTCCTTGCGCTTATGACAGCATAGCCCTATGACATTCCAGGAGACTACTATTATCTTCTCAAAAGCTTGGTCCATATCAATAATAAATGTTGTCCATGAACTCATGGTCTCCACCAATTGTTGCATAATAGTTTCTATCAGCAAGTGGGATATGTGCTTGTTTCTTGAGTGATAAGTTACTCTTATTCTTAATGGGCTTCTATCTTGGAGTGGCCACAATTAGGGGCAATATTCTCCTTCTCATGACTAGTCTTCCCTTTCTGTAAGTTTTTTTTTGCTTACCAATAATTGAAGCTCTCAAGACATTCTCATCCCTCTTCCTCTCAATTCTATCCATCTACATATCCTTCTTTCATGAGGAGGGTCTTGGGTCCTGCACCACTTGTTTGCCTTCCGTATTGTCAAGGGGCTGCTGCTTGTCATAGCTAGGGTTTCTCCAACTTAGATGGGCAATATTTAGCATTGTGACTCCACTGCTTGTTGCAGAGATAGCATGCATTTGGGAAGGAGTGAGGGAAGGAGCCAAACTTGACTTGTAAGACTTTCATATTCATTTTGATCCCTAACCTCCAAATGCTTGGTAGGCTTACACCTTTGATCCCATAGAATGCATGCTTTCTTTTGTGGTTTGAGGGCACCCACAACTAAGGTTCGAATTAGAACATACAATACCTTCCCAAGCGTGCTAGCCAGCAATGCAATCTCTTCATCAAGCCAAATAGGTAAATCTTGGAATGCGATCTAGATCAAGCATTTGTGGACTTGGACATCTTTAGGATCAAAGGAAGAGAGAACTCCAAATTGCCTTTGTAGCCAATTGCATGGTAGAGAACCTAGTTTTGCTCTGCTTGTAAGCCAAGAAGAGCCATTAAAAAACCCTTTGCCAACAAACTGATATTGCTACAATAGAGCCTTCCCTTGAAAGGTGGTTGAGAATCATCTTTCAAACTCGACCTCTCCTGGTGGTTTGCCCATGAAAAAGAAGAATATTCTTGTAGACTAAAAATTACCATACCACTGCTTAATGCGATTTAGGGATAGAGAGACAATTGCTCGAAAGCATTTTTTTCCCTATAGTCAAAGCTTCAACTTGCTGTCGCTCATTAAATGCACATTGTTTGTGCCAAACAACCTCCTCCACTTCAATTACACTTACATCCAACAGCCAACCTATACTACTGTAGGGTTGTTCAATCTGAATACATCCCAAACAAGCTCTCATCTTTTGTTGGAAGCTTGCGATAAAAAAGAAAAAAACCCTAGCCAAAGTGAAATCAATAAATCTCTGTTTGAGTTTTTGGATTGAGAATGCACATGCCACTTTTGAAAACTTTGGAAAATTTCATTGGATCTTGTATCTGGCTCTCTCTCTTTAGAGAGAAGGCTTAAAGCTCCCCTCGAACCTTTTTCTCCACTTCTTGCATGTTGACATGTTCCTTCTTTGTAGCTGTGAGGTAGTGGAACTCCGTCCCTTCTCCATTTCTCTCTACCTTTTGCATGTGATTCGCTTGTTCGCCACCTTCGACCAATCGTTTGGCATTGCCTCTAGCTTGGGTGAGAGGGGAGAGCTACATGGTAGTAGATTAGCCGCACATTCTAATAAATGCTTTAAATGGATTTAAATCCCTTTATTCTTAGTAATAGTACTCGTACACCTTCCTCGCACTCAAGCTTCACCTTCTTTCATATTTCATATTCTTTACAAGAAAAGAAAAATTAACCACTTTGTGACTTTATTTTCTTTTAAGTACAGGCATTATAAATTTTCAACTTTGTTGTTGCATCTTTAGGCCATGATAACTACGCGTCACTCTACTGGTGGAACGCAGGCGAGTTACTAGAATTCTTCGAGAACCTCGATACATGGCTATGTCTGTCTACAGCAGCATCAGCTGGGGCGCCGGGAAGCTCCATACTGCCGCCATGCCAATGGCCAGCATCAAGAACAGTATCAGAGGCAGCAGTGACAGCAGCAATGGCTTGCCTTTCCCTGTCTCCTTTCCAGTGCCAGCCAGCAACCCTCGCCTTTCCCTGCTCTTTGCGCTCTCCTCGCAAGCTGCTTTTCGGGCCCAGCGCAGTGAGTTACGCTCTATAATTATCTCTGTAAGAGGGGTTATCACATTCGTGTGCATGTATGTGTATATGTCCGGCAATGATTACAAGAAATGGCGGTCTAGCGTCAAATGAATCGTGAAATTGTGAAAAGATCTCTTTAGGTTTAAGACAGAATATTAAGAAAATTATAAAAGATAGAGAGAAGGTTGATAGGGGTGAAGTGAAGTTGATGAGGCACTTGCCATAGTACTCATTAGCAGTTGAAATCAACATGAAAGCTAACCAAAAGCAAATGAAATCATCAATTTCTCCACACCAATTGTCTTGAAAGACAATAGACAACTTGCTATGTTTGAGAACACAAGGGCTAATAGCCAGTCCGTTGTCTCAAAGAGAACTAGTGTGATCTTCTAGCATTGATCTATGTAAGAAATATAAATAAAATTGTATTCAAAGGGTGAATTGGATGATTATCTCCCTCTAATGCATGTAGCTTTCTCTGCCTACATTTGTTGAGCCTTTTTGATAGCCTCCTCACCTTATATTTTTGTTGCAGCAAGTTAAACAACCAAGTCATTTTCTGCCAACTCCTTGCTGTTCATAGAGCTGACTATGTAACCATATACCTATCTTTATACCTATCTTTTGTTGCTTGGAGTCATTGCACATCTTATTGCTCGGAGACTGCAATTTTGTTTCCTCCATTGTTGCCACAATATCATCCATATTTGCCAGACTGCTATTGTTGCATTTTGAGATCGGTCTTGAGTAAAACACATGCTTAGAGCTATTGCCTATAAAGAAGTACCCTAACTTAGAAACACAAAATGCAAGCATACGACAAAGAATAAACTGAACAGAATACAGCTAGGGTTAGAGTAACTTAGAGACAATGAATACAGTGAAGATCATAAATGTATGAATCTCTATAATACAGTACTCATGCAACAAACACACTATGTAGTGAAGGAATATTGTACCTTAAACTCTCTTGTCTCGAGGACCGAGGTAGAGGTAATGAGCTGGAGAGTGTGTTGTACTCTTGATGGTTCTCAAAATGCAACATGGCAGCCTTCGAGACGTACGTTTGGTAGCAGAAGCGTAGCAGTATATGCCAAAGTTGAGTTAGAGGGAGTAGTGAGGAGAGAGGAAATTGCAAAACGTAGCCTCTAGGAGAGGGGCGACATGCAGAAAACCACTAGGATGAGCAAAACACAAGGAAAAGTGTAGATGACAGTCGATCATATCAAACATAGCCCTTTAGATGCAAACATAGCGAGTGGAAGTAGTCACCACTAGTTGGAGATAATGTAGGAGTAACAAACGCAGATAATGTAGACCGCCAAGCTGAAACGTAGCCACTTGGAGGGTAGTTGATAACTCCTTGGGGGGGAAATTGCAAAGGGAAGGCTGAAAATAGGTGTTGGAAGGGTGAAGGCAATATGAAACAACTTTGATTGAGATGTCCTTAGCAAATTGGGTGTGGACAACGAAGCTAGATTTCTTGAAACTTGCAAAAATGAGATTGAGCTGAATGGGAGGTAGGCTGTCTATTTATAAAAAGTTTGGGGCCTCCCAAATCGAGGTTTACATGTGGGACACTAAAACTCTCTCAAACTACTCTCGGTTTAGAAGAATGATTAAATTTATTAATTAGCTTGAGTTTCGGGGTTGTTTAACAAAAGCTAATGATATTTTAGCTCAAAATCCCCTTTGAAACAAAAAATTGGAACTAGAAAGGGATTGCAAATGAGCACAAATTCTTTTTCTTTTCTTTTCCGCAAGGCATTCCACAGCTAGGGCATTGGGCAAAGGGCGCACATTGACTGCCCAATGATCTACCAAGACTATAGAGGCAATGGTTATCTTACCCAGAGAGCCCAAGTGTTTACCCTAGAGAGGATAGAGCATTGGATAAAGGGTACTCGTTGGTTGCCTAGTGGCCTACCAAGTCTTATAAAGGTGGATGGAAACACAATGGTTGGGTTTTTTTTTTTGGAGGGCTTGTTGTTTTGTTTTTTACAAGATTTATAATTAATTGAGTGTTTTCGAAAATATTTTAATTGATTGAGCTTCACAAGGTAATAGGGATGGTCAGCTCCAAGACCTTCACAAAATAAATCAATCTATTTCAATCGCTACACCGGGTGTTGATGATGAAGGAAATGGGGTAAGTGTGGGAAGTATATATAGTGATTGTGTGGAGAGGTAGAAAAGAACTGTGGATAGCAAGCTAGACAAGCTGAGCAAGCAAGGGAGATTGCCATATGCAATGCCATGAATATAGTGGATGCAGAGTCGACCACTCCAAAGACTAAAAAGGGATAAATGTGCATAGATACATGTTTATATAAACAAAATGCTAATGCACTAGAGTTATACAAGAGGGAGCATACTTATGCAAAATGCCATGTAACAATGCTCCTTGCATAGTGCCCTCGCAAGGGAATCATTCACTTGCCCAAGCGCCCTTTTACAATCATGGTCATCTTGATGATGCGGATAAGATACAAAGTACAATATACATAATGTCTTAATCAAACCATTGTAATCAACGCCTTGTCATCAATAAGAGAAGAAAGTTGCTCCCTCTCAAACTAGAAGGAAAAGTTGGAAAGAAGCATCCTCTCCCTATCAATTTGAAGAAGTAGGGGAAGGATGTAGTCTGTCATGAGGGCATATATTTTTGAAACCTCACTTAACATGTGGATTAATTTTTAATCACATGATTAAGTAAATGTTGCATATGTGAGGTGCAACTGGGGTTAAAGTAAATTTACGAGCCCGAGACCCGAAGAAATCACGGGATGTCAAAGGCAAAAGTTGCTATAAGTTATGCCGCACATGTACTTGGTAGTATCTAGTGCTAGTTGTTGGCCTAGGTCATTCATTTGGCCATAAGTATTAGTTGGTGATACTAGAGAAGTGGCGTTTAATAGTACCTAATGCCAATCTGATGGTCAAAGATGGCGCAAAGACACTCGGGAATAGAAGTTACCTAGCCGATTTAATTATTGACTAGTCAGATTATTTTTCAGGGCATCGAAATAATTAGTAGATTAATTCAGAGTATTTAAAGATTGAAAATTAATATTTATTTATGAAAAATGTTGAAAAAACCATTTGGGAAGGTTGCCACTTGTTAATAATGCCCATGCAAGATTGAGAAATGTCTTTAGAGGTTGGAGAGAAGTATTTTTATAAATTCAGCCTGCAAGAGAGAGGGAGGGGAGGCTGCCGGTCTGCTTTGTGGCCATTGGAGGACCTTGTGAGGTTACCAAGGGCAGGAGAAGATCAATCAACAACAAGAGATAGCATCTATAGGCTGTTGAGACAGGGCAGCGGTAGTAAATGATTGATTTTCTTCAGTTCTTTGTATCTACAAGCTATTGTGGCAGGGTAGCAGCTGCATTTGACTGATTTTCAGTCATTCTTTCCAACAAAACTCTAAATTTTCTCTATCTACAGCTTTTCCTCTCATCTCCTAGCCATTTCACAGCTTTCCTCCAAAGATCTCAGCATTTGGACCCTTGGAGGCTCATAAATTTTTGATTTCTCTACTGTAAACCCTAATCTGCCAAGCAGAAATTAGGGTTTAGCAGCAGCCTTGGGAAGTGTGCTAGAAATTGGAAGCTCCAAGACTTGGATTCAACAAGGCTGAAGCAGTTTTTAGCCTATTCAAGTGGAGGGACCAGCAAATAATTGAATTTGGGGCATTTTCCGTCTCCATGAAAGCGGGTGAAGGCCAATTGATTGCCCGAATCAAGGGGCAAATTGGATTAAAGACTTGGTGGTGATTCATCACAGCAAGAGGAGTTGGAATACTGAAAGGGATTCGGAGAATCCCATTGTAAATCAACTTTTTCTTCAATAAAGCTAAAGAAACACCCAAAGGGGTGTCAATTTTGGGGCCAATCGGGTGTGCATTGTCCAAGATTAGTAGGTAGATTTGTATTTTCAGATTTGCACTAATTGTTTGCTGCTGCAATTAAGTTGTAATCAGGGATTTACCACCCTCCCATGGAAGGAAGGCTGGTTACATGGTTCCATTGCCGAGATACCACTCAATCCCTTGATTTGGTGGGCCCGAGGCACCTAATCGCAAGCCAAAGCTTTGCGCTAGTGCTGATTTCTACTCTCAATTGAGAAATTACAGCAATATGTCTTCATACAGTGAGATGGACTCAAGAAGTGATGATGCCTCTCAATATAAACGTTCACATGGGAATGAAAGAAATGCAATGCCTGACTTTGGACAAGGCTCAGACCATGAACAACAAGCTGAAAATGTTGCTGTTGGGCAAGATGCACGGTCTTCAGGGCATAAGGAGGCTGATGACTAGCAAAGTGAAGAGGAATTTGATGACTAGTTCAAGAATCAGATGAGGACAACAACAAATCTCTTTGTTGAATTGGAAAAGGATCCTCAATTTACTCGATTTTTGAATGCTCCAAAGAAGGACAGCAAAGGCAAGAAGAAGAAGACGTCTTCTACACCTTCGGGATAGTAAGATGCACCGAAGATAATGCCAAATCCTTCATTTGAAGCTCCCAAAGATTCTAATGAAATAAAACAGTTGGTACCTACGGGTCAAGGAATGCAAATGCAAGGGCATCACAGAAGTGTTAATCCAATGGATTTTGGATAGCTAGGCGTGTATGCTATGATGGGGCAGCTAGGATATTTTGGTGGAAGCACGATTTTTCATGCTATGGTTGGACAAGGACCGCATACAGGAATGTGTGGCACAAATCCCTATGGTATGCAGTAACCAATGCATGGAGTGCAAGGCCCAATGTATTTGGGTATGGTTGGATATATGCAAAACCCTATGTATGGCAGCATTGGCTTGATGCTTGCGGCACAAAGTAGCATGTTGGGTATTGCATCTGCACCCTTGAATGCTTATGGGGCTGAAGGAATGAATATTGGTCATGCAAATGCTCTATTTGGCGTTGGTTTTGATGTAAATTTAGCAAATGCACCCTTTTTGCAGCAGCCAATGTATGACAACTTGACACCCAAGGGGGCAGAAAAAGACTATGATGAGGGTGGAAAAGGAGTGAATTTTGAGTCCTTTAGCGGTGTACAAGATAGGCTGAAAGCTTTGACTTTCATTCAGCAGTTTGATGCAGCCTATTCAAGGGGGAACTTCACGGAGTCCTCAAAGATTCGAAAGACAGCCACTTTCTTGAAAGGGAATGCATTACAGTGGTGGTCCACTCTTTTGATGCAAGGTAGAGCACCGTCAACATGGGTACAATCAAAGCAAATGTTTGCATCGAATTGGTTCACAAGTACCTTTGAGGTGGACATCATGATAGCTTGGAATAAGTTGGATGCTAAGGAATGTAAGAATTTGGAGCAATATAATAAGAAGTTTTGGGATGCATCGCTGCCTATTACTTCTTATCGCCTCGTATCCCTTCATGAGCAAGTGAAAAAATATGTTTGTGCGCTGCCCAAAGGAATCAGGGATTTTTGCATTAAATCCACCGTGTCTAGCATGTCTTAGCTTATAGAGACTGCTGCTACAACCGATGCTTTGCTGCGTGGGAAGGATTCGGGCATCCTAGAGAGTGGAGAGAAGCTGAATAAAAATGTGTTTAAGGCTGAGAAAAAGGGTAGATCTGAAAATCAGCCTGAAAAGAGGCCAAAATAACAAAGAAAGGGCTCGAAAACATTGGCACAACGTAGGGAATTGATGGCTGCAAATAAATGTTTTATTTGTGAACAGGAGGGTCACATTGCAAGGGACTGTCCCAATAGGCAGCAAGTTTGAAAATCAGAAAATTAGGGAGATTCTAAAGGAAAGAAGCCCAACACATGAGTGGGATTGGTACCCGATGTTAGTGATCAGCCCAATGATGATACTACTGAGTTGTGCAGAGTATGGGGCAAAATTAGGGATTAGCATGCATTGTTTTTCTTTGATAATGGTGCACGAGCCAACTGCATCTCTCTTGACATGGCCTCCCATCTAGGCATCAGAGAGGATGAGATTGGACCCATGGGGAAGTTGTAATGGCATGTAAAGGCCATGGAGAGCTCGTCACACCGCTCATTGGAAAGCTTCGATTGCATATACAAGGATATGTGGACAGTGAAGAGTTCTTTATTGCTCCACTTGAGGGTTGTAATGTATTGCTTGGTATGCCATGGTGTCACCATGTGCATGCAGTGATTGATTCTCGTGCAAAAAAGATTAGTATTTAGCATAAGGGAAAGGTACTCACGCTTGATGTAAAGTTGAAAGGTGAATCTGTCCCTATTGTATCTGTAGTTGCCATTTCCAAAGTAATGAAAAATCATCTTTCAGCGTACTTGGTTTTTACTAAGGATAAAGATGATAGTGAGAATGTTGGGAACATTTCTAAGTTAGAGAAGGATCGTATGTCATTTCTGAAAATGTATGTTGATTGCTTCTCTCAGTTACTTCCAAGGTAGCTACCGTGTCTGAAAGGCGAGAAGATCATGGCACAGATCTTATCCCTGGAAGTAGCCCACCTAGTAAGCCACCATACAGAGTCAGTGCAGCCCAAAAGGAGGAGATATGAGTCAGGTAAATGAGCCGTTAGAAAAAGGGTTGATTCAGCCCAGCTCATCTTCTTTTTTGTTCTCTAGTGCATTTGCTGCAGAAAAAGGATGGTTCATGGCATATATGCATTGATTATCATGCTCTGAACAAGATCACAATAAAGAATCACTTTTCGATTCCTCGGATCGATGATGTTATGGATAGATTGTAAGGTGCAGTTTGTCAAAGTGCAGCGGTGCGGAAGCGTAGGACTGAGAGAGAGAGAACGCAGAGAGAGAAGAGAGAGAAAGAGACAGTGGAAGATGAAGACATGCTGTATAAAGTGTGCTGAATACAAAGATATGCAGATATATACACGGGTGCAGTGAGCTGGACTGCATGTCTCCACCTCGACGATGCAACCTGCTGTTCACCTCGAAGTCCGCTGCAGTCTGCACTGTCTCCTGTCTGAAATCTGCGAACAGAGACGGAATCTGCGCGTGCCACCAGTCTGTAATCTGCGAGCAGAGAAGTGTAGGAGACTGCTGAAGTCCTCGGCTATTTATAGCCAGGAAATTGGGCGAAAACCAGGGCAGGTCGGCTGCATTAAATGCAGCCGACGGGACTGAAGGCAGTTGGACTGCCATGTGGGGGACTGCCATGTGGCAGTCCGGTTGGATTGTGCAGTCCCGTACATGCGCTGATCTCTAACACCCCCTCTCAGAGCCTAGGCGGAGCAGAAGCTTGAGGGATCTGGAATGCCTCCGAAGGAGAGCCTAGGGAAGTGCCTTCATAAACAAATCTGCAAGATTGTCCTTGGTCTTGCAGTACTCCACAGTGATGGTCTCATCCAGAAGCTTCTCTTTGATGAAGTGGTATTGGATCTCTATGTGCTTCGTCCGGTGCCAAGGCAATGCAACTCTCATTGTCACATTGCAGCAAAGTAGGACGAGTTTGGGGGCAGCCAAGCTCCTCCAACAATCTCCGAAGCCACACAGCCTCACATGTGGTGGAAGACGCGGCCTGATACTCCGCCTCAGTAGACGAAAGGGCTACTGTGGGCTGCTTCTTGCTACTCCATGAGATAACACCTGCACCCAAGGTAAAACAGTAACCTGTAGTAGACCGCCTGTGGTTCACATCACCGGCCCAATCCAAGTCTCTCCAACCTGCAAGAACAAGATCTGAACCATCTGTCCCTGCGGGATAATGAATCCCTAAATCAGACGTCCCCCTCAAATATAGAAGTATCCTCTGAGCAGCCTGCCAATGCACCGTCTTAGGTTCACTCATAAACCTTGCCAAGAGCCCAACAGCAAAACAAAGATCAACACGAGTGTTGAGAAGCCAAATCAAGGATCCAATCAACTGACGATAGCGGGAAGTATCTGCCATAGGAGAAGCTGAATGGGAAGTGGCCTTCCAGTGCGGATCCATAGGAGTAGAAAGGGTCCGACAATCCTCCATCGCAAAAAAAACATATCTCCACTGAGAGATGAAGATTCCCCTTTGAGACTGATAAATCTCATGGCCCAAAAAGAAATGGAGTAGACCCAAATCCGTCATCTCGAACGTCCGATGTAAAGCTGATTTCGTCTCTTGGACCTACTGTGCATGATCACCTGTGACAATCAAATCATCAACATACAACACAAAAAGCACACAACCATTCTCGGAATTGTGAACATAAAGCTGCGGATCGGCCTTAGAACGCCGATAGCCCAACTGAGACTGAAGGAACGAATCAATCTTCTCGTTCTATGCACGCGGAGCCTGCTTGAGGCCATACAAGGCCTTTTTCAACCTGTAGACTTTCCCATCTAAAGATCCAAAGCCAGGAGGTTGCTCAACATAGATCTTCTCCTTCAAATCACCATTGAGGAAGGCCGACTTCACATCCAACTAGTAAACAGGCCATCTCCTATGGCCAGCCAAGGCAAGAACAGCTCTAATGGTCGCCATACGAGTAGTGGGGGCAAAAGTATCATGACAATCAATCCCTGGGCGCTGTGCAAAACCTTTAGCAACAAGGCGAGCCTTGTGCTTATCCAATGAACCATCGCTAAGGTATTTGGTCTTGAAGACCCATTTGATGCCAATCACCTTCTTATTCGGGGGGCGGGGCACGAGTGACCAAGTGCCATTCTTCTCAATAGCCTCCAACTCAGCTTCCATAGCTTTCTTCCATGGTGCGGACTGTAAAGCCTCCTTCACGGAGGTGGGCTCTCGATCCTGCATAACACGGGTCATCAAACAATAGTTAGAGCAAACAAGCTCCGTAGAATGTGCTTGGTGCCTCCGTGACCGCCGCGGACCATCCTGCGGTCCCCACTCCTCAGGAACTCCTTCGATCCCTGAATCACAGAGTGTGTCACGGGCCCAGTGAGGAGGAGGCCGAACCTCCCCTCGTCTCTCTCCATCAGCGGAAGACTCTGGAATATTCACCGGTGGCAACTCCTCAGGGGTGACCGGTGGAACAGTAGACTCTGTGTCAGAAACAGAATCATAATCAAAAGGCACGGGCTCTTATGGAATTGTAGCAGGAGCCCAACTCTCCCCTGGATCTTCAAGAACGGGATGCTCCTCACCCGTTGATATGGCCGGAACCTCCACAAACTGCACATCGCGACTAGTGTACACATCCCGCTTGACGGGATCATAAAATCGATAACCTTGGGACTGGGAGCTGTAGCCAACAAATACTTGTCTTTGGGAAGCTGCTTCAAATTTATCACGGTGAGCCTTGGGAATGTGAACATAGGCATCACACCCAAAGACCCTAAAGTAAGAAACATCAGGCTTAGTCCCAAAGTAAGCCTCAAAAGGTGTCATCCCATCAACGGCCGAAGTGGGGGATCGATTAAGGATGTGGACTGCAGTAGCCATAGCCTCGGCCCATAGAACCTGAGGGATCTGTCGGTGCTCCATCATGGTGCGCGCCATCTCGATCACACTGCGGTTTTTCTGGTCAAGAATGCCATTTTCTTGAGGAGTGTTGGTATTAGCAAACTCCTGGTGAATACCTTTATCTGCACAAAATCAAGCAAACTCATTAGAAACAAATTCACCACCCTTGTCGGATCGCAATGTCTTCAACTTCCGGCCCGATCGGTTCTCCTCAAAGAGAAGCCAACCCTTGAAGTGGGAGAAAGCTTCTGACTTCAATGCTAAGAAATAGGCCCATGTCATCCTGCTGTAATTATCTACGATCAGCATGAAGTACGAGCTCCCATGCAAGGACTCGTTCCTCATAGGGCCACATAGATCCGTAGATATACAAGACTTCAATTTATAGATGCCGTTCTCCTCATATCCGGATGATAGAACCTTCCTTGACCCACGATCAAGGACTCGCACCGAGTTACTATCAAACTCCACCAAAAGGCCAAGGGAACAAATCTTATGAACTGACAGGAGATGATATCCTAATCTTGGTATATGCAAGACCTCTGAGGTATGGGTACCACCACGTCCATCTGGAATAAGCTGCATCTTACCCCGTCCTGCAATAGACACTGAAGAGCTATCTCCAATGAGAATCTGCCCACGCGAGGGTCGCAACTGGGCAACACCATCTGATGAAGGAGTCATGTGTCGGGAGGCACCACTATCAACGATCCACTCTCGAGCCTGGGGAGCCGTCATCGCAGCATCAGAAGCATTCGGTGAAGAGTCCTCAATGATAGCTAGATGAAGAAATGCAGCTGATGAGGGTGCAGCCACCGCTCCAGAATCCTTTGTGTCCTTCTTGTCTTTGTTAGGGCATTCCTTCTTCCAATGGCCAGTCTTTCCACAAATATGACATGTGGATTCTTTGTCCTTGTCCTTGTCCTTGTCCTTTTTTGACTTGTTATCCCCCTTCTTCTTCTTTTGGTCCTTCCCCTTCTTCTGAGAGGCTTGACCTGTCAGCGCCTCTGACTTGGAAGCATTCTGTCCCTTTAATTGTTCCTCTTGGTCCAAGACCATAGGAACCAACTTTTCCCAACGAAGAGTAGACTCTCGCCCCGAAGCAATAAGAGCGGAGTAGAATGTATTGAATCGTGGCGGCAACTGGGACAATAGTGTGATCGCTATGTCTTCGGAGGAAATCGGCTTCCCCACATTCTGAACCTGCATTTGAAGCTGTCTTAGCTTGTTGATGTGCTCCCGCAGCGAAGAAGACTTGTTGACAGACAAGGTTCGCATCTGAACCTCCAAAGAAACCCGCTTCATAAGGGTCATCCGGCTGTACATTTGATCAAGCTCCAGCCATATCTCCCGAGCCACCGTCAAGTGCTCGATGTGAGCTATCACGGCTGTAGTGCAAGATAGAAAAAGAAAGGAACGAATCCTGGCATTCAGTTTGTCCCAGTGAGATTGAGCCTTGGCCAACTCCGCACGAGCATCGGAAGAGAGTTTGGATTCATCTCTTATTGAGGGCCGGTCGATCTCCTCCTGTACAAGCTCTGCCAAATCATAGGACTCAAGGATGGCCAACATCATGACGCGCCAGATGCGGTAGTTGTCGCCGTCGAGCTTCTGATCTGCGGGAAGAGCCGGTAAGACACGCACCTTCCGGTCCATAATCGTCTGGAACTCCAAGTCAATCTCTGTAGACATCTTCACCTGTAATGCCTTCACAAACGCAAAAGCAGCCCCCTCTGACTGTGAAAACTCAGCCTACTAGGGCTCTTCCGCGTCCTGAAAACTTCTTCACCCGCCGGAGGCGATGAAAACGCAAAACCTGCACTTGAAAGCTGAACACTCAAACTTCCACCTCGTCAAACAGCAGTAAACAGCAGCAAATCCACCACTTGGACTCCTTTCCTGTGCGCCCACGCTCGCTTCAGCCTTGTTCCGAAGTGCAGCCCTCCTGCCTGCCCTCAAACGCTGAAAACGCAAATTTGTGTCGCGATAGAAACTCCTCTTTAGGTTGGTTCTGCGCTCAGTCGGCCCTCTAACACTGCTCTGATACCATGTCAGAGTGCAGTGGTGTGGAAGCGTAGGACTGAGAGAGAGAGAATGCAGAGAGAGAAGAGAGAGAAAGAGACAGTGGAAGATGAAGATCTGCTGTATAAAGTGTGCTGAATACAAAGATATGCAGATATATACACGGGTGCAGTGCGCTGGACTGCGTGTCTCCACCTCGACGATGCAACCTGTTGTTCACCTCGAAGTCCGCTGCAGTCTGCACTGTCTCCTGTCTGAAATCTGCGAACAGAGACGGAATCTGCGCGTGCCACCAGTCTGTAATCTGCGAGCAGAGAAGTGTAGGAGACTGCTGAAGTCCTCGGCTATTTATAGCCAGGAAACTGGGCGAAAACCAGTGCAGGTCGGCTGCATCCGACTGGACTGAAGGCAGTCGGACTGCCACGTGGCAGTCCGACTGCACAGTCCAAATGTGCAGCCGACTACACAGTCCGACTGGACTGTGCAGTCCCGTACAGGCGCTGATCTCTAACACAGTCATATTTAGCTATATAGATTTGAAAAGTGAGTATCATTGGATACGCAAAAGATGAGCAAGTGAAAAAATATGTTTGTGCGCTGCCCAAAGGAATCAGGGATTTTTGCATTAAATCCACCGTGTCTAGCATGTCTTAGCTTATAGAGACTGCTGTTACAACCGATGCTTTGCTGCGTGGGAAGGATTCGGGCATCCTAGAGAGTGGAGAGAAGCTGAATAAAAATGTGTTTAAGGCTGAGAAAAAGGGTAGATCTGAAAAGCAGCTTGAAAAGAGGCCAAAACAACATAGAAAGGGCTCGAAAACATTGGCACAACGTAGGGAATTGATGGCTGCAAATAAATGTTTTATTTGTGAACAGGAGGGTCACATTGCAAGGGACTGTCCCAATAGGCAGCAAGTTTGAAAATCAGAAAATTAGGGAGATTCTAAAGGAAAGAAGCCCAACACATGAGTGGGATTGGTACCCGATGTTAGTGATCAGCCCAATAATGATGCTACTGAGTTGTGCAGAGTATGGGGCAAAATTAGGGATTAGCATGCATTGTTTTTCTTTGATAATGGTGCACGAGCCAACTGCATGTCTCTTGACATGGCCTCCTATCTAGGCATCAGAGAGGATGAGATTGGACCCATGGGGAAGTTGTAATGGCATGTAAAGGCCATGGAGAGCTCGTCACACCGCTCATTGGAAAGCTTCGATTGCATATACAAGGATATGTGGATAGTGAAGAGTTCTTTATTGCTCCACTTGAGGGTTGTAATGTATTGCTTGGTGTGCCATGGTGCCACCGTGTGCATGCAGTGATTGATTCTCGTGCAAAAAAGATTAGTATTTAGCATAAGGGAAAGGTACTCACGCTTGATGTAAAGTTGAAAGGTGAATCTGTCCCTATTGTATCTGTAGTTGCCATTTCCAAAGTAATGAAAAATCATCTTTCAGCGTACTTGGTTTTTACTAAGGATAAAGATGATAGTGAGAATGTTGGGAACATTTCTAAGTTAGAGAAGGATCGCATGTCATTTCTGAAAATGTATGCTGATTGCTTCTCTCAGTTACTTCCAAGGTAGCTACCGTGTCTGAAAGGCGAGAAGATCATGGCACAGATCTTATCCCTGGAAGTAGCCCACCTAGTAAGCCACCCTACAGAGTCAGTGCAGCCCAATAGGAGGAGATATGAGTCAGGTAAATGAGCCGTTAGAAAAAGGGTTGATTCAGCCCAGCTCATCTTCTTTTTTGTTCTCTAGTGCATTTGGTGCAGAAAAAGGATGGTTCATGGCGTATATGCATTGATTATCATGCTCTGAACAAGATCACAATAAAGAATCACTTTTCGATTCGTTGGATCGATGATGTTATGGATAGATTGCAAGATGCAGTCATATTTAGCTATATAGATGTGAAAAGTGAGTATCATTGGATACATATTAGACCAAAAGATGTGCCTAAGATAGCTTTTAGGACATCTTTTGGATTGAATGAGTTTCTTGTTATGCCTTTTGGACTTACAAATGCTCCTAGCACTTTTAATTGGATGATGGATCCTATCTTCAGGTCACATAGAGGATTTGTGGGCACTTTCTTTGATGACATGATTGTCTATTCAAAGAATGAGGCAGAGCATAGAAAACACTTGGACATTGTGTTCAATGAATTGCATGACCATAAGTTGGTTATCAATGACAAGAAAAGTGAATTCTTCTGTCATGAGAACATGCATTTTTGAAACCTCTCTTAACATGTGGATTCATTTTGAATCACATGATTAAATGTTGCATATGTGAGGTGCAGCTGGGGTTAAAGTAAATTTACGAGTACGAGACCTGAAGAAATCACAGGATGTCAAAGGCAAAAGTTGCTGTAAGTTATACCTCATAGGTACTTGATAGTATCTGGTGCCAATTGTTGGCCTAGGTCATTCATTTGTCCATAAGTGTCAGTTAGTGACACTAGAGAAGTGGCGTTTAATGGTACCTAACACCAATCTGGGTCAAAGATGGTGCAAAGACACTCGGGAATGGAAGTTGCCTAGCCAATTTAATTATTGGCCAGTCAGATTATTTTTTAGTGCACCGAAATAATTATTAGATTAATTTTTAGTATTTAAAGGCTGAAAATTAATATTTAATTATGAAAAATGCTGAAAAAACCATTTGGGAAGGTTGCCACTTGTAAAAAATGCCCATGCAAGACTGCAAAATATCTTTAGAGACCAGAGAAGCATTTTTATAAATTCAGCCTGTAAGAGAGAGAGAGAGGGGAGACTGTTGGTTTGATTTGTAGCCATTGGAGGTGTAAACGCCCCAAATAACGTAGGATGCTTAACAATTATGATTTTCGCTTGTTTTCGAGATTTAATATAAAAGAGAATGAACACTTAAACCTGAAAATAAAAATTACTCACAAAATTACAGCCATGAAAATGTAAAAGTAATGGATACAAGATTGAGAGTTGAAGATGGGCAATCCCCCCCGCGCCCCCCCCCCTTCCCCTCCCCAAAGGAATTTATTTTTGTTCAACCCAAGTCCCTTAGGGAAGAGCTCAGTTACAATCAACCTGAGAGTGAGGAGAAGTAATTCTCACTCTCACAAGATCATGCAAAGATGTACAAACACATGCATTATCTATTATGCAATGATAAGAACTGATTTCTTTACAGTATGAGAGAAGAAAGAGGAGAAATCAGCCTTTCTCCATCGTTGATCAGCAGTACATGGATAGGGCTTGCTTCTTGTTGCTAAAATGGAAGAAAGAGCTCGAGAAGGAGGTGCTGTAATGAATTTACAGGCTTGCTGTCCTGTAAAACAGCAGTGATAGAAGAGGGAATATGGAGGAATTTGATAATGGAGAAGTGGGGGATGATGATGGGGATGGATGGGCTAGTTTCTTGCTATTTGTGGGTGCTGTACATGAGTTTACAGCAAAGAAAAATGATGTTGAATGAAGAAAAACAAGCTCTTATTTATAGGAGAGGGAAGAGCTAGTACAAAAGGGGAAAGTGGAGTAGCATAAGACAAGTGTCCAGCCACATGTCATGAGATGTGACGAGTGGTGGGACACTTGGAAACTTGTGGGACGAGTGTCTTGACACTTGTCTCTTCTCTATGGCCTTCCTTTTTGGGCTGAATACTGTCAAGAATAGAAACAATCAAATTTAGTAAGCACAGTCAGTGTACAGAATTTACTATTTTTAGAATGTCATCCCTATTTTTTAGGACTAGCATTTTTAGGCTAATTCGAGGCTTCTAAAATTTAGGGGCCTCCTAAAATTTAGGGATCCCCCAATATGGGTGTCATATGAAAGCTTTTTCCGTGTACATCGCAAAAATGGTATCAGAATCTTCATGTGACTTTCCTATGCAAAGAAATGTGTATTCCAAGCTTTCAGCCCACACATGCACATTGTACAAGCATTTCATGATCATGCCATCTTGTTGATTGTAACTGTCTGTTTTGGCCGATCTAGCCCACACTTTAAGGCATCAATCCTTTCTGTGTGCGAGTCTAACCCTGATATACGTGAGTTCTGGTCACAGGCGCCCAATCGGGCGATATAGGTGGAAGTGTGAACCATCTTTTCTCTAACCCACCGCGTGTGTCCACCATAACCTGTGACCACTCATTAGTGGCCAGCTCCAATGCACTTTTCTTTATATCTAATTAGTGCAAAGGAAACAAATTTAATAAATCATTATATAGACAAATTAATGAAAAAGGATACAAATTTTGTTTCTATAGAGTTGTGATAGTCTCACTGGTACGTTATCTTTTGATAGGAGACACCTTCCAGAGGCTGGTTACAACATTGTTGATCGGGTGATGGCATTTTGAGATGCTTGGTAGTAGGTGATTGCATTCAATGCAGGTTGGAGCAAGCAATAGGTAGATTTTAGGGTTTTCTCATGAAGAAAATCAGATTTCTCTCTCATCTTAGCTTTCTCTCACCTTCTTGAGTCCATTCTTAGGAGATCTTAGCTTCTCTCAGCCATTTGGAGTAGATCTCAATCAAATTTGGTAGACAATGGGAGGTTTCCATTGTAAACGCTAATTTACAATAGTATTAGGGTTTAGTAGTCACCTCAGGACCCGTGCCAATAGGAAAAGTCATCGTAGACTGAAGTTAACACCTACAATTTGTTGTATTGTCAGGGATTTCAAATGCCCAGCCATCCATTGTAAATTTGGAGCAGCATTTGGCCAGTTGGGGTTCAATTAGAGCAAGTTATGGGTGAAAATCAAGGGGACAAATTGCCCGATTTGTTTGCTGATTGTTGAAACAACAAAGAGCTTTTGGATTAGCCAAGGAGATTGTGGAAACTTGGCTTGTAATTAATCCATTGGCAATTGACGTTAAAGAAATAGTGAAAGGGGCGTTAGTTTTGGAGCCAACAGGGTGTCCAATGTCCAAGATTATTAAGGTAAATTGTGCATTTTAATTTATGTTTATTTGTTGATTATTGTAATTAAGTGCTTGATCAAGGAATTACAACCCTATCCGAGAAAGAAGGCTAGTTTCATGGTTCCATTGTGGAGATACCACTAAATGCTTTGATTTGGTGGGCCTGAGGCACCTGATTACAAGCCAAAGCTTTGTGCTAGTGTTGCTTTTGTGCTTAGCTAAGTAATTACAGCAAGATATCTTCATACAGTAAGATGGAATCAAGCAGTGATGATGCCTCTCAGTATGGACAGTCACATGGTGAAGAAGAAAATGCAATGCTTGATCTTGGACCAAGGCCCAGACCATGGATAGCGTCAAAAGATGTAGATCTAGAGCATGGCATGAGCTATGGCAGATGGAAGATGTAGACAAGACTCATGTAGACATAGACACAAACAAGACCAATTGTTACACAAGTGAATTAGGTTCCAAGATTGAGACTTGGACTCATAAACACAATCTTGTGTGTAAGACAATGACACAGACACTTGATTGAAGGATAAAAGTACTATGACATTGCATTGAAAAGTGAACCAAGTACATCATTACATAGTCTCTGACCTTTCTTCACTCTTCTCACTATGCATGTGGGATACAAGAGCCTCTGTTGGGCATCATCATTTGCTCTCTTTTTCAACACCCCCTCTCAAATGATGTGTTCTTACACCTGCTGGCATTTGCTCCTCCCCCCTACATGTAGGCATGGCCCAGGAGACTTGCTCTTAGGCAGCCTAGCTAGGTCAAGCTTGAAACTTTACATTCTTGGTAGGTTTTTACAAGATAATATCCACTATGGAAAAATACAAAGAACTTTTTATCAAAACAATCTGTCAGAGTTGTTGTTGCAGATAGCAAAAGCATCTTCTTCTTTTTCTCTTTCATTCATGAATTGATTCAGGTGGTGATCATCTTGCACTTGTTGGGCTCTTTTCTTGTGAAAACATTCACTGGCTACATGGCCAGTCTTACCACAATAGTGACATATAATCCGATCCTTGTTGTTGTTGTTGATGAATCTTGGATCTCTTCCTTTAGGTCTAGCAACTCCTTTGGTGTATAAGAGGTTTTTCCTAGATGATGGGACACTATCTTTTACATTCTTGTTCTTGTGTTTATTCTCTTCATCAAGAAGAGAGTGCTCAATATCTTTCTGTGACAAATTAGGTACATTGTTGAGAGTAGAGACAAGATTTTCATAAGGATCCTGGTTTACACTAGCAAGGAGCACAACAATAGCTTCATCTTCATCTATTGTTTTCTTCAGAGTGGCAAGTTGAGTTTTTAGACTTTTGAATTTGTTAATATGCATAGTCATTGAAGTGCTATCTTTTATGTCAAGCTTATAGAAGTGCATTAACAACTTGACCTTAGAGTTTTTGGCTTGACTTCCAAAGATCCTGTTAAGCTCATCCTAAGCCTTTTTAGCATCTTTGATACGAGAGATATGGTGCAATACATCGTCAAACAATCCCTAGGCAATAATTCCTAGAGCTTTATTATTAATCTTTTTCTACTCTTTGGACTTTGGTTCTTGAGGCTTTGGTTGGCCTTCCAAGGATTTTTACATCTTCACTGTCTTCTTCTTCCTCCTCTTCCTCAAACAGGTCCCACAAGTCCTTCCACATAAGGTGGTACATGGTTTTCTCCTTCTAGGCATGAAAGCCTTCTCTATTGAACTTGGCTCTTTACTCAAGCTCTGCCATGTTTGTAGTTTAATGTGTCAAGAGACACAAGAAGATCGGTGTCAAACTGACACTAGTTGAGTATCAATGGATACTATTCTTTGAGCTTAGTGTTGGATATCGGTGCTTGATCTGCTTCTTGTTTGTTGATTTGAAGTATTGCTCTTGTTGGGAACCGAGGTCATGCTCAAATCAGAGTGGCAGTGGGTCGGTGAGCTAAGAGGAGTGGGAAAATAAAGTGGGGATGAACTTGAGTGAGATTGGCTATGGCTTCCACAGTTAGGGTTGCAGACAAGCGACCGATTTCTGAGCTCGTGTAGCTCATACACTGAACCATTTTGCATGGGACTCGAGGTAAAGATAGTCCATATGGTAGCCTTCCTTTGCCCCATACTTACAGGAAGAATTGCGCTGTATATCGGGAGCCTAGATGATACAACGAGAAGAGGGTACAAATCTGTCAGTAAGCTTGAATTTGTGTAATGTTGGGGCAGCTGGAGTTCAATGTTGGCATTTGAAGTGATAGGGAGTTAGCTCTTGAGCCAAGAAAGATGTGCCCATAAGAAAGTTTGAAAAGATATGGCCTGGTTTAGAAGATCTAGCTGATCAAAGTAGGGTAGGTACTATTCTGGTTATGGCAGCCATGAAAGCTGGAATGAAGGTAGAGGTGAAAATGAGGACATAAGCTAGCATTGAGCGGGACTGAAGTTAAGAAAGCTTGAGAGAGCAAAGAGGAGAGCTAGATTAAGCTGGGCCATGCTCAGCTGAGCTCTCATATCATGTCAAAAGATGTGGATCTAGAGCATGGCATGAGCTATGGAGGATGGAAGATGTAGACAAGACTCATGTAGACATAGACGCAGACAAGACCAACTGTCACACAATTGAATTAGATTCCAAGATTGAGACTTGGACTCATAAACACAATCTTGTGCGTAAGACAATGACACAAACACTTGATTGAAGGACAAAAGTACTATGACATTGCATTGAAAAATGAACCAAGTATATCATTATATAGTTTCTGACCTTTCTCCACTCTTCTCACTATGCATGTGGGATACAATAGCCTGTGTTGGGCATCATTATTTGCTCTCTTTTTCAACAGATAGTAAGTTGAAAATGTGGTTGTTAGGCAAGATGTAGGGCCTACAAGGCACATAATGAGATTGATGACTAGGCCCCAGCAAAGTGAAGAGGAATTTGACGACCAATTTAAGAATTGGATGAGGATAGTAGCAAATCTCTTTGTTGAATTGGCAAAGGATGCTCAGTTCACCCGATTTTTGAATACTCCAAAGAGGGACAACAAAGATAAGAAAAAGTCATCTTCCACACCTTCGAGACAACAAAGTGCACCATGTTGAAAAATATGACAAATGATGTATGCTCTAGGAAGAGACGCTTTGTATCCCATAAGCATAGTGAGGAGAGAGGAACAGCCCAAAGGCTACATAAGCATGTACTTGGTTCTTATTTCAATGCAATGCTATTATACTTTGTACTTCCAATCTTTGTCCTTGTCATGTCCTACTCAAGATTGTGTTTATGAGTCCAAGCACTTAAATCTTGGAACCTAATTCACTTGAGTAACGATCATTGTCTCTTGTCTATGTCATCATGGTTCATATGTATGTATTCTATTCTCCATAGCTAAACCATGCTTAAGATCTGTGTTTCTCAACATGGTATTAGAGCCATGGTGAGCATGGCTTAACTTTGAAATCTCTTCTTTGAGTTCCTCTTTATCTCTGTTGAGCTCAGTCCAGGTGGTTGACTTCATTTCCAACTTCATCTACACTCCCTACCTTCATGGCAGCCATAGTCTGCAGGACCCTGTCCACTTAGAGTTCTCATATCTCTCTCTATAGGCCAAATCTCAATGAACTTCCTTTTGGAGAAGTGTTTTCTTCTACTAAAGCTTCTCTGTATCACTTCAAACATCAATGTTGCCCTGCCCTGAGCTCAACATTGCAAAAATTGGAGATTGCTGTCCAGATCTGCGCTTGCGCTGGTCATATGCTTCCAGCTCTTAACAAGAAGCGCGATTCAACCTACGACCATGGGACTTTGTTAAGACTCTATATGAGCTTTTTCCTCACCAAATATCTCTGGCAATGATTGCTTCTACGTGCTGTTGTAAAGGAAAAACTAGTCGGGTTCAGAAAAAACCCTAACTGTGAACTCCATAGCCTTTAAGCTTCAAACTCATCTTTTACTTTCTTCAACTGAAGCTTGTCGATGCCACTCTAATCTACTATAACACTCAGTATCCAGCAAGGAAATCACAACAAATTAGCAAGTGTAACCCTCATTAAGAAGATTTGGAAGACCCAAGCTTAGCAAGAAGATCAAGCACAAACACTAGGCTCATCAAGATAGTATCTCTTGATACTTATCTAGTGCTTCTTGGCAGTTGTGTTTCTTGATACATCCAAGAACAACTCATTTGTTGGTTTTACTTCCGTTTTTGCAATGAGAAACATGAAGATTTTTTATGTGGAATGCTCAATTGATTAAATCCCTTGTAAGCCTCAATCTCATTGGAAAATGATAGACATTGCCCGAGTATACTCGCGGTAAGACCTCCTTCAAAATGTTTGAACTTGAGCAAATAGCCAAATTCAATGGTGAAGGCTTTCACACCTGGAAAGAAAAGACAATGTACCATCTCATGAGGAAAGACCTCTGGATCTATTTGAGGATGATACAAGAGATGCAAATGGCAAGAAGGAAGATGATGAAGATGGGTTTGTTGAAGAAGTCCAGCTCAAGACAAAAGAGTGGAAAAAGATGAACAATAAGGCTCTAGGCATCATTGTGTGGGGACTATTTGATGATGTATTGCACCATATCTTTGGCATCAAGGATGCAAAAAAGGCATGGGATGAGCTTGACAGGATCTTTGGAACTCAAGCTAAAAATTCAAAAGTAAAATTACTCATGCAGTTCTATAAGCTAGATATAAAGGATGGCTCTTCTATGACCATGCACATTAACAAGTCTAAGAGCCTAAAAACTCAACTTGCAACTTTAAGAAAAAACATAGATGAGGATGAAGCCATAGCAGTGCTACTAGCAAGTGTAAATTAAGAACCATATGAGAATCTTGTGTCTACCCTAAGTAATGTTTCTAATCTCTCACTCAAAGACATTGAGCATTCTCTACTTAATAAATAAAGTAAACTTAAAAACAAGGATGTAAAAGAAATCATCTCAAAGGACAATCTCTTGAACACCAAGGGAACTTATGGAGCAAAAGGACGTGGATGAGGATTCAATACCAACAACAAGGATCACGTTACATGTCATTATTGTGGTAAGATTGGGCACATGGCCAGTGAATGTTTCCACAGGAAAAGAGCATAACAAGTGTAGAACGGTAGCCATGCAAATCAATTCATGAATAAAGAAGATGCTTTTTCTATCAACAATAACTTTGACAGATTGTTTTGAAGAAATTATCATTGTATCTTTCCCATAGTGGATCTTATGTTTTCCCATAGTGGATTTTGTTTTCCTCAGTAGATGTTGTTTTGTAAAAATCCTTGCTAAAGATGTACAATTTTAAGCTTTAACTTGACTAGGTTGCCTATGGGCTAGTCTCTTGGGCCATGTCATCATGTAGGGTGGGGCAAAAGCTGGCAAGTGTAGGAACTCATCATTTGAGGAGGGGTGTTGAAAGATATGACAAATGATGTATACTCTAGGAAGAGATGCTCTATATTTCATAAGCACAGTGAGGAGAGTGGAACAACCCAAAGGCTACATAAGCATGTACTTGGTTCTTATTTCAATGTAATGCAATTGTATTTTGTACTTAGTCTGTGTCCTTGTCATGTCCTACTCAAGATTGTCTTTATGAGTCCAAGTACTTAATCTTGGAACCTAATTCACTTGAGTAACAGTGATTGTCTCTTGTTTATGTCATCCTGGTTCATGTCTATGTATTCTATCCTCCATAGCTAAACCATGTCCAAGATCTGTGTTTCTCAACACATCGAAGGTAATGCCAAAGCCTTTACTTGAAGCTTCCAAAGTGGCTAATGAAGCAAACTAGTTGGTATCTAGGAGGCAAGGAATGCAAATGCAAGGCTCTCATGGAAGTGCCAATCCAATGGATTTTGGAGAGCTAGGCATGCATGCTATGATAGGGCAGCCAAGATACTTTGGTGATAGCATGATTTTTCATGCTATGGTTGGACAAGGATCGCATATGGGAATGTGTTGCACAAATCCCTATGGTATGCCTTAGCCAATGCATGGTGTGCAAGGTCCAATGTACTTGGGTACGGCTGGAGATGTGTAAAACCCAATGTATGGCAGCATTGGCTTGATGCTTGGGACACAAAGTAGCATGTTTGGTAATGCATTTGCACCCCCCCAATGCTTATGGGGCTCAAGGAACGAGTGTTGGTTATGATAATGCTTTGTTTGATATTAGTTTTGATGTAAATTTAGCAAATGCACCCTTTTTGCAGTAGCTAGTGTATGACAACTTGACACCCAAAAGGGCAGCGAGAGACTATGATGAAGGTGTTGAAGTAGTGAAGTTTGAGTCCTTCAGTGGTGTATAAGATAGGCTGAAAGCTTTGACTTTCATTTAGTAGTTTTATGCAATCTATTCTAGGGGAAACTTCACCGAATTTTCAAAGATTCAAAAGGCAGCCACTTTCTTGAAGGGAAATGCATTGTACTGGTGGTATACGATTTTTCATGCTATAGTTAGACAAGGACCACATACATGAATGTATTGCACAATTCCCTATGGTATGCAATAGCCAATGCATGGTATGCAAGGCCCAATGTATTCGAGTTTGGTTGGAAATGTGCAAAACCCAATATATGGCAGCATTGGCTTGATGCTTGGGGTATAAAGTAGCATGTTTGTTAATGCATTTGCACCCCCCAATGCTTATGGGTCTCGAGGAATGAGTATTGGTCATGGTAATGCTCCGTTTGGTGTTGATTTTGGTGTAAATTTAGCAAATGCACCCTTTTTGTAGCAGCGAGTGAAAAACTATGATGAAGGTGGAAAAGTAGTGAAGTTTGAGTCTTTTGGTGGTGCACAAGAGATGCCGAAAGCTTTGACTTTTATTTAGCAGTTTGATATAACCTATTTTTGGGAAAACTGCACTGAATCCTCAAAGATTTGAAAGACAGCCACTTTCTTGAAGGGAAATGCATTGTAGTGGTGGTCCACGCTTTTGATGCAAGGTAGAGCACCATCAACATGGGTGTAATTCGAGTAGATGTTTGCATTGAATTGGTTGACAAGTATCTTTGAGGTGGACATCATGATAGCTTGGAATAAGCTGGATGCTAAGGAATGCAAAAATTTGAAGCAGTACAACAAGAAGTTTTGGGATACATTGCTACCCATTACTTCTTATTACCCTGTACCCCTTCATGAGCAAGTGGAAAAATATGTTTGTGGGCTCCCCAAAGCAATTAGGAATTTTTGCATAAAATCCATTCTCTAGCATGTTCCAGTCCATAGAGACTATTGCTACAACTGATGCTTTGCTATGTGGGAAGGATTCGGGCTTCCTTGAGAGTGGAAGAGACCGAATAAAAAGTTGTTTAAGGTTGAGAAAAGGGGCAGACCTGAAAATCAGCTTGAAAAGAGGCTAAGGGGAGAGGTCGAATAAAAAGTTGTTAGGTTGAGAAAGGGGCAGATCTGAAAATCAGCTTGAAAAGAGGCCGAAACAGCAAAGAAAGGGCTCAAAAACATTGGCATAACATAAGAAATTGATGGCTGCTAATAAATGCTTTATTGTGAGTAGGAGGGCCACATCGTAAGGGACTATCCCCATGGGCAGCGAGCTAGAAAGTTAGAAAATTAGGGAGATCCCAAGGAAAAGAAGCCCAAAACGTTAGTGGGATTGGTGGTTGATGTTGTTAGTGATCAGCCCAATGATAATGCTATTGAGTTGTGCCGAGCATGGAGCAAAATTAGGGATCGGCATGCATTGATATTCTTTGATAATGGTGCACGAGCCAACATCACTTCTGTAGACATGGCAGCCAGTCTAGGCATCAGAGTGCTTTTGGTGTAGAAAAAAGATGGTTCATGGCGTATGTGCATTGACTATTGTGCTTTGAATAAGATCACGATAAAGAATCGGTTTTTGATCCTGCAGAGCAATGATGGTATGGATAGATTGCAAGGGGCAGCCATATTCAGTTGTATAGATTTAAAAAGTGGGTGTCATCAGATACACATTCGACCAGAGGATATGCCTAAGATGGCTTTCATGACATCTTTTGGGTTATATGAGTTTCTTGTCATGTCTTTTGGACTTTTGAATACTCCTGCTACTTTTAATTGGATGATGGAGTGTATCTTCAGGCCATATAGGGCATTTGTGGACACTTTCTTTGGTGATATGATTATCTATTCAAAGAATGAGGCAAAGCATAGAAAGCACTTGGACATTGTGTTCAATAAATTGCGTAAGCATAGACTGGTTATCAATAACAAGAAAAACGAATTCTTTTTGCATGAGATCCACTTTTTTGGGCATATTGTATCAACGGATGATATATGCATGGACCCTCTAAAGGTTGAGGCAATACGATCATGGCTACCTTTGAGAAATGTACATGAGATCCTGGGTTTATGTTCTTACTATAGAAAGTATGTATGTGGGTTTGCTGAAATTGCATCTCCGTGGTATGCTTTGCAAAAGAAAAATGTGCCATTTAGATGGACAACAATGGAAATTTCAGCATTTGAAAAGTTGAAGTTAAGAATGACTTTAGATTCTATGCTTGTGTCGCCCAATCTAAGGAATGTTGAGCTAGGTGTGGAGTAATTGTGTGATTAATTTAATGAAAAATGAATGAAAATGAAAAAATTTATCGATGCACATTGATACTCGATTACAAATGAGAAGTAATGAATTAATGAGAGGGAGAGAGTTCAATGGTCTAGGCAATCACACAAAATAATGCCCACTTGTGTAAAATGAGGCACAATATGACTTTAAATAATAAAAAATAAAACCCTAATGACTTAACTGCCATGGAAAACCCTAAAATAAACCCTAATCCTAGTGTCACTTAGTGTAGGACACTAGGGGCAA
Source organism: Lygodium microphyllum (assembly GCF_053477565.2). Classification (NCBI taxonomy): domain Eukaryota; kingdom Viridiplantae; phylum Streptophyta; class Polypodiopsida; order Schizaeales; family Lygodiaceae; genus Lygodium; species Lygodium microphyllum. Next base: position 14,167,188 of record NC_141153.1, on the reverse strand, counting down.
TAATTGCATTTAATGACAGTTTAAATGCCTAGGGAGCTTGGATCATGGATCAATTGGCATCAACGTGTAGCCCACGAGAGGGGCTACAAACCCCCCTCCATGAAATGGACAGACTATTCTAGGAAAAAATAGCAAAATCCTAGAGAATGAATGAAAATATAAGGTCATGGTTGCACAAGTTTATCCAAGTGGATGTAGCAACCTATGATAATACAAAGTAAGACAGATCATGGAACAAATGGAATCAAGTTCAAGGCTTGTCGAAAAGCTTGGAACTTGAGCCTTCGTGAAAAGATATGCCGAGTTGTGTTTAGTGGGTATGTAAGACAACTCTATTTCTCCAGCTGACATTCACTCACGAACATAATGATAATGAACTTCTGTATGCTTTGTGCGGGCATGGAACATTGGGTTCCGCGCAATCGCCAAAGCATTGTGGTTGCCAGTGTAGATAAGTGTCAGAGCTGTCTGGTGCATGTGAAGATTTGCAAGTACCTTGTGGAGCCAAACGCACTCCACTGTGGTTGTGAACATTGCTCTGTACCTAGCTTCACAATTGGAAGTAGTACTTGTAGTTTGTTTCTTGCTGAACCAAGAAACAAGAGATGTCCCAAAAAGAAGTTGTTGCAACTATGAGAGACACAAGAATTTGAACATCCAGTCCAATCACTGTCAGAATATCCATGCAAAGAGAGTGAGGAATCGGCCTTGTAGAAAAGGCTAAGATCCTGAGTGCCTTTAAGATACCGAAAGACACGCTTCACTATTCTTGCCAATGGAGTATTGAAGGGCTGTGCATGTATCTACTCAATTGGGACACAACAAATTGAAGGTTGGGCCTTGTGTGACATAGATAAATCAAGCATCCAACAACCTGCTGATATAAAGTAGTATCAAAGGATCCACTATCATCATCAAAAGTGAATCTAAAATGAGGCTCCAAGGGAGTAGACACGGGCTTACAATCCTCAAATTGAAAATGCTGAAGAAGCTATCCAATATACTTGGATTGTGTCATAATGATGCCCCCCTCAATGGTGGCAAATTGGATACCCAAATAATAGTGAAGTAGACCAAGATTTGTCATGGCAAATATTTGCTATAAATCAGCCTTAAATGTTGTGATTTGAGGAGCATTGGTCCCAGTGACAAGCACGTCATCAATATAAAGCACAAGAATAATAAAATTAGATTTCTAATATCGAATGTAAAGAGTAGCCTCGGAAGGGCTATTTTGAAATCCAAGATGTAATAGATGAGAATGTATGCAGATGTACCAAGCATGTGGAGCTTGCTTTAAACATACAGAGCCTTCTTGAGACGGCAAACTTTGTGCTCAGAGCCTTTAACTACAAATTTTGGAGGACCTCTTCAGTGAAACATCCATGGAGAAATGCTGTCTTGATGTCCAGTTGATGCACCTCCCAATGAAAGTGGGCAGCAAGGGCAATAATACTCTTGATGGTAGTAATGGGATAAGTTGGGGCAAAAGTCTCTAAGTCGATTCCGTTGTTGTTGGGCATAGCCCTTGGCAATAAGGCAGGCTTTGTACTTGTCAATAAAACCATTTGACCTTCTTTTAATTTTATAAACCCATTTAGTACCTATGGTGTGCTTGCCGTGAGGCAAGTCACATAGCTCCCAAGTGTTATTCTGATGGATGGAATCAATCTCTGCTTTCATTGCTTTCACCCAATGATCATCTGAAAAAGCATCTTTGTAACATAGAGGTTCTTCATTGCATGCTGTAGCCACCAATGCACATGCAAGAAGATTATCGTGATCTTTGCAAGCAGATGCTCATGTGTGGGCAGCCAAAGGAAGAGGCTGTTTGCTGTCGCGAAGAGTGTCTAACAGCCAGTGAGGGACTTTTTTAGGCTACTGAATTTCAACCCTTGTATGCTCCAATTGATCCGGAATAGGGGGCTGCTCTTTAGACAAGGTATCATGATGCTGTTGTGGCTGTAAATCAGGCTGAATAGACCGCTGTAATGTATCTGTAGATGGTGGAAAAGAAGGCTGAGAAGAAGGATCAGCCATGGAACTATCATGGAAAAGCAGTAGTAAGCTGTTAAAGATGTTTGAAGCATCAATAGTGGGTTGTTTTTGATAGTCCAACAAGGGGTGAGAGGCATTTTCAGCAAAGATAACATCTTTGTTGACAATAACCTTGCTTGTCGAGGGTTGATAAAGACCGTACCCTTTACTTTCAGGACTATATCCAATAAATATGCAGCGAATAGCCTTATTGTAACCAGCCTTCCTTCTGTGGATGGGTGGTAAATCCTTGATTACAACTTAGTTACAGCAGCAAACAATTAGTGAAAATCTGAAAATACAAATTTACCTACTGATCTTGGACAATGCATACCCGATTGGCCCCAAAATTGGCGCCCCTTTCGGTATTTCTTTAGCTTTCTTGAAGAAGAAGTCAATTTACAATGGAATTCTCCCAATCCCTTTCGGTATTCCTTGCTGTTCAAAATCACCAGGAAGTCTTTAACCTGATTTGCCCCTTGATTCGGGCAATCAATTGGCCTTCACCCCCTTTTATGGAAATGGGAAATGCCCCAAATTCAATTATTTGCTGGTCCCTCCACTTGAATAGGCTTAAAAACAGCTTCAACCGTGTTGAATCCAAGTCTTGGAGCTTCTAATTTTTGGCATGCTTCTCGAGGCTGTTGCTAAACCCTAATTTCTATTGCAGATTAGGGTTTATAGTAGAGAAATCTGAAATTTCTCAGCATCTAAGGGTTCAAATGTTGAGATCTTCGGAGACAGGCTGTGAGATGGCTGGGAGATAAGAGGGAAAGCTGTACAGAGAGAAAATTCAGAGTTTTGTCGTGAAGAATGATTGAAAATCAGTCAAATGCAGCAGCTGCCCTGCCACAACAGCATGTAGATGCAAAGAATTGAAGAAAATCAGTCATTTACTGTTGCGGCCCTGTCTCAATAGCCTGTAGATGCTGTCTCCTGTTGTTGATTGGTCTTCTCTTGCCTTTGGTAACCTCAAAAGGTCCTCCAATGGCCACAAATCAGACCAATAGACTCCCCTCCCTCTCTCTTGCAGGTTGAATTTATAAAAATGCTTCTCTCTAGCCTCTAAAGACGTTTTCAAGTCTTACATGGGCATTTTTGACAAGTGACAAGTTTTCCAGATGGTTTTTTCAGCATTTTTCATAATTAAATATTAATTTTCAGCCTTTAAATATTAAAAATTAATCTAATAATTATTTTTGTGCCCTGAAAAATAATACGACTAGCTAATAATTAAATTGGCTAGGTAACTTCCATTCTCGAGTGTCTTTGTGCCATCTTTGACTATTAGATTGACGTTAGATAGTATTAAATGCCACTTCTCTAGTGTCACCAATTGACACTTATGACCAAATGAATGACCTAGGCCAACAATTGGCACTAGATACCACCAAGTACCTTTGCGGCATAACTTACAGCAACTTTTGCTTTTGAAATTCCGTGATTTCCTCGGGTCCCGGGCTTGGAAATTTACTCTAACCCCAGTTACACCTCACATGTGCAACATTTACTTAACCATGTGAAGCGAAGTTTCAAAAATACATGTTCTCATGATAGCCCTCTTCCTTGAAATCCTTGCAATCGTTCTCGATTGCACTACCAAATGGATCAAAAGCAAAGTACTATACTAGAATTTCCATAGGGCATCATAGTCAACACAACATTGTGCACTGCTGTTCAACCATTCCATATGCCCAACATATGTTGAAAATTACCAGCCAACATAGCACAACATAAGACTCACAAAGAATGTCGAAAACATTGCTAGATTATCATGTGACATGTCCATTTCTCATGAGCTCAACTCATTTGGCAAAACCAACCCATAGCATAGCATAACCAAGCATAAACCATGGCTAAAACATCAATGGGATCATAACCTATGTTCTTGTCCATGGAACTAGATGTAAACCATTGAAAATTGAGGATAATCTGAGCATAAACTGATCACTTATTGATCTGAGAACTGATCACAAACTGTTGCAAATGTGACCCCAAACTGATCACAAACTCATTGCAAAAACTAACTAGCAATCAATGCAAAAAAATGATGCTCAACCGATCTAAAAAGTGACCATAAACGGTTCTCAAGCTGATAAAAAACTGAGCTGAAATTGATCAGAATTTTTGTCTCAAAATTGAGACAAAATTCATGCTAAATTGATCATAAGCTGATGTAAAAGTATAGTTTCAGTGCCCGTGTGAAACTCATACTCATATGCATGTATCTCACAGTGACTAGTACACTAAGTAGTAGCCATGGCAAACATACTGTCAGCGCAATACCTTGGATGCATGCTGAATATATCCGAGATCCACTACATACAAGAGTTGTCTCTAACTGGAGAAGTGGAAATTCTACCTTCCCTTTGAGCATTAGGCAATACTTCGGACCCTTGCTCTGTTGAACCTGACGGAGCCCAAACTAAAGTCGGCTCTAATTGAAAGGCATCTAGGTAAAACTGCAACAAATGAGGATGGTCTGCCAAGTCATCCTCTTACATCCATTTGGCATCCATTGGTGAATAATTTTGAAATTTCACGAAGTATCTCCTAGAAACTTACCTTTGATCTTTCTTTCCTTATGTGCCAAAATCAGCTCAGGTACCAAAATCTCATCTAGCTCCTCAATCTTAGGTTGAATTTCAACAGACATATCCTCTGGTACATCACCATGAAAAGGCCTCAGCAAACTGACATGAAAGGCATTCTGTATTCGACAATGTGGCTTTTTATTCCTTTCATATTTTTCAGCCTTGCCTTTTCAAAACACAGCAATACATAATCACCCTCTGCAAACTTCAAAGCACGTCTGTGGCGATCAGCTGCTCTCTTTTGCTTTCGTTGTGATCTCTGAAGTGCATATTTTATCTTTGCATAGACTACATCCAAGCTTTCCACATAACGATCAGCCTCAAAGATTTTATCCTTTGTTTACAGAATAGGTGGTACCTTCTTGCCACCGTCAACCACCTCAAATGGAGCTTTGTCTGTAGAACTATGCACTGTGTTGTTATAAGCAAACTCAACCAAGGGCAAATACTGCTCCCACTGTGTCTTGTGGTTTGAAACATAGCACCTCAAAAGATCTAACACTGTGGAATTTGCTTTCTCAGACTGATCATTTCTTTGTGGATGGAAGGATGATGAGAATTTCAGCGTGGTACCCATATTCTCAAACAAGCCCTTCCAAAATAAACTGGTCATCCGGGGGTCTCGATCACTTATGATCGACTCCGGCATATCATGATACTTAAAGATGTGTTGCAAAAACAATCGTGCCATATGATCAACCTTTATTTTCTTCCTCACCGGAATGAAATGGGCTTGTTTGCTAAACCTGCAAATGATAGTCCATATCCCATCATTCCTTATAGGTGTCTTAAGAAGCTAAAAAATAAAGTCCATTGCAATGCTTTGCTAAGGCCTATCTAGAATAGGCAAGGGTTGCAATAGACATGGCATCTTTTGCCTATCATGCTTTACCTTTTGGCATATGATGCATGTCTTAACAAATTGTTCTACATCATACCTCAAAGCTGGCCAATAAAAGAAATGCTTCACTGCCTTGACCGTGGCATCAATACCTCTATGTCCTACATACGGAGGAACATGACTTTTAGTGATAACTCTAGGCCTTAATTGCTTTGTGACACATAGTCGTCCATGCATCATCGGAAATCCATCTCTTAGTACAAAGTGTTCATGCCTTTGACCATTGCAAAGCTGAACATAAACATTAGCAAAGTCCGAATCAGCAACATATTGCTCTTTCATGGCATCCAACTTAGTGTGATAAACCATGCGTATGGCTGAAATTTGTGGCTTACGTGACAGTGCATCAATCACAACATTTTTTTTTGACATCAATATGTATAATCTGAAAATGAAACATAGAGAGAAAGTTTGCCCATCTCATATGCTTCTCTGATAACTTTGTTTGTGTCAGAAAGTACCTCAAAGTTTGATGGTCTGTTTGCATTGTAAAATCAGTCCCCAACAAATAATGTTTCCACGTAGAAAGTGCATGAATTACAGCCAAGAGCTCTTTCTCATAGACTTGCAAATTCTTTTCTGCACCGTGGAGAATTCAGCTCTCATAAGCCACAACTCGGCCGTCCTGCATCAGAACAACCCCAATGCTGTTACCACATGCATCACATTGAACTATGAATGACTTCCTTAGATCGGACAATACAAACACATGATCTAAAGTCATCTTTTCCTTCAACTTTTCAAATTCTGAAATTTCCATTGCTGTCCATCTAAATGGCAGATCCTTCTTTTGCAAGGCATGCAATGGAGATGCAATTTCAGCAAACCCGCACACATACTTCTTGTAGTAAGAACATAAACCCAAGAAACTGCGGATCTCATGCACATTTCTCAAAGGTGGCCATGTCCCAAAAAGTGGACTTCATGCAAGAAGAATTCACTTTTCTTATCATTGATAACCAGCCTATGGTCATGCAGTTCATTGAACACAATATCCAAGTGTCTTCTATGCTTTGCCTCGTTCTTTGAATAGACAATCATGTCATCAAAGAAAGTGCCCACAAATCCTCTATGTGGCTTGAAGATATGATCCATCATCCGATTAAAAGTGAAGAGAGCATTCGTAAGTCCAAAAGGCATAACAATAAACTCATACAATCCAAAAGATGACCTAAAAGCTGTCTTAGGCACATCTTCTGGTCTAATGTGTATCTGATGATATCCATTTTTCAAATCTATACGGCTAAATATGGCTGCCCCTTGCAATCTATCCATAACATCATCAATCCGAGGAATCGAAAAGCGATTGATTATCGTGCAATCTGTGAATGGGTGGTAAATCCTTGATTACAACTTAATTACAGCAGCAAACAATTAGTGTAAATCTAAAAATACAAATTTGATCTTGGACAAGACACACGTGATTGGTCTCTAAATTGGCGCCCCTTTCGGTATTTCTTTAGTTGTATTGAAGAAAAAGTTGATTTACAATGGGATTCTCCCAATCCCTTTCGGTATTTCAACTCCCTTTGCTATTCAAAATCACTAGCAAGTCTTTAATCTGATTTGCCCCTTGATTTAGGCAATCAATTGGTTTTCACCCGCTTTGATGGAGATGGAAAATGCCCCAAATTCAATTATTTTCTGGTCCCTACACTTGAATAGGCTAAAAAACAGCGTCAGCCCTGTCGAATCCAAGTCTTGGAGCTTCTAATTTTTGGCACGCTTCTCCAGGGTGTTGCTAAACCCTAATTTCTGTTTGCAGATTAGGGTTTACAGTAGAGAGATCTGAAATTTCTCAACCTCTAAGGGTCCAAATGCTGAGATCTTTGAAGCAAGACTGTGAAATGCTTGGGAGATGAGAGGGAAAGCCGTAGAGAGAGAAAATTCAGAGCTTTGTTGTGAAGAATGACTGAAAATCAGTCAAATGCAGCTGCTGCCCTGCCACAACAGCATGTAGATGCAAAGAATTGAAGAAAATCAGTCATTTACTGCTCTTGCCCTGTCTCAACAGCCTGTAGATATTATCACCTGCTGTTGATCGGTCTTCTGCCCTTGGCTGCCTTAGAAGGTCCTCCAATGGTTGCAAATCGGACCAGCAGCCTCCCCTTTCTCTCTCTTGTAGGCTGAATTTATAAAAATGCTTCTCTCCAGCCTCTAAAGACGTTTTTCAGTCTTGCATGGGCATTATTGATAAGTGGCAACCTTCCCAAATGGTTTTTTCAACATTTTTGATAATTAAATATTAATTTTCAGTCTTTAAATACTAAAAATTAATCTAATAATTATTTCGATGCCCTGAAAAATAATCTGACTAGTCAATAATTAAATCGGCTAGGCAACTTCCATTCCCGAGTATCTCTGCGCCATCAGATTGGCATTAGGTACCATTAAACACCACTTTTCTAGTATCACCAACTAACACTTATGGCTAAATGAATGACTTGGGCCAACAAATGGCACTAGATACTACCAAGTACGTGTGCAACATAACTTATAGCAACTTTTGCCTTTGATATCCCGTGATTTCCTCGGGTCCCGGGCTCGTAAACTTACTCTAACCCTAGTTACACCTCACATGTGCAACATTTACTTAACCATGTGAAGTGAGGTTTCAAAACTACATGTCCTCATGACACTTATCATCTAGCTTATGCCTTGGTGCGAAGGGTCCAAACATGAAAGTGGCTTTGGTTTTCCACCATAGCAATAAAAGTCTTGAAGCAAGAGAAGACTTCAGACTTAGATTTCAGCCCATATACCCAAGTAAATCGGGATTTGTCATCTATGAAGGTGACAAAATATAAAAATCCACCAATGGATTTGGTCTGCATAGGACCACATACATCATTGTGAAGGAGATGCAAAATAAATTGGGAATGAACATGAGAATCCTTAGGAAAGGAGAATTGATGATTCTTACCAAGTAAATAACCTTCACTAATGCGATTTGACTGGAGCTTTATCAATGCTTGATAGTTTATGTGACCAAGCCTCTGATGCCATTAATGTGTATTATGAAAAGATTCCTTTGTTAGTAAGGCACTGTCAATCGGATTTTCAGCAAGTTGCTGATCATAAGTATCAAGATGATAGAGACCTTTAGTAAAGGTGTCTGTCAAGACAATGGAGGAAGAAATTTGATCAGGATATATTGCACATCAGGGCACCATAAAAAATGACACAAAACCTAGAAGTAGCAATGGCTGAAATGGAGATAAGATTCTTCTTGATACCGAGCACATAGAGAACATCATGCAATGTCAAAGGAGTGCCTAATATGGAGACAACTTGCACATGTCCAATGCCTTTAAGTGCATAAGAGGGTTTGTTAGCACACATAACTATACCCCCCTTAGCTACATCAGAGAGATGAAAATAATGTTCGGCAAGAGGTGACATGCTTAGATGCGCCATTGTCAAAATACCAAGTAGAAGCCGCATTAGTAACTGAAAAACAAGTGTTCTGAATAGAAGGATTATACTAACTCTGAATGAAAAAGGTATAATCCTTGAACTGAGAATAGTTCACGGTCTCGTGTGTAAGAGCAAGACCGGCGGACTCCTCCTTCTCTGATGCAATGCGCTTATGACATTCAATGATGTCATGCCCTGTTTTTTGACAATAATTACACCTCTTAGCTTTGTTGATTAGAACCTTGGAAGGATTGAAAGAGAATGGATCAGCATGGAAGGGTGCCTTTGATGTAGAAGGTTGGAGGAAGAAGGATGACCAGCATGAAAGTTGCTATTTTTTGACCAACAACCTTGTTTTTTTAGCTTGGTTTTGGGTTTTCCACGATGATGGGTGAAAAAGGGCTTATTCGGTTGCCATGGTAGCATTGCAGTTGGGACGACTTTGTTTCTCTGGTAACAAAAGAGACACAAGCTAGTCGAAGCTGTAGGTAACTTGGTTGCCCGTAGCTACCAACCGCAAGGTGGTAGCAAAACTTTGATATGACTCTTGTAGACCATTAAGAGTGATGGAAACAAGCTGGTTATCAGAAACTTCTTCATCAATATTTAATAATTGCTCAATAAGATCTTTGATGCCGATGAGATAGGCATCCATATTACCTTCTCCTTCCATGTGAATGTCATTTAGTTGCTTACAGAGGTAAGCAACACGCGCTTCATTACACGCTTGATATAATGATGCAAGCTTTTGCCATGCATCCTTGGATGTCTTGCACGATCGGATGTGTGGAATGATGGCTCGTTTCATAGATAAAGCGATTAGGGCATGCGCTTGGGCATCACGGCTATCCCATCAAATCTGATTTTGAGTGGGAGGCATTGTCAAAGAAGAGATGATTCAGCATCATGAGAGCCACCTCGCGATGTCACATGTGGAAGTGGGAGGTGATGCTAGTGTTGGAGAAGCCGGCCTTTGCTTGATGCCATTGGCTATATGCCATAGATTCTTTGCAACAAGAACATGTTGCATCATGTACGCCCACATTGGGTAATTGGTGCTGTTGAGCTTGTTGTCGACGCCCAGCATGCCCAACAAATCATTATTATTGCTGGCCATGAGTGATGATCAGCAATAAAATAAATTTTCTAAGTGAAGAGAGAGAAAATAGATGCCCAAATAATAATAAATCATTAATAGAAGATATGCTGCCGCCTCAATGAAGTCGAATAATATAAAGAAAAATAATTTTTCTTACTGTTTTTCCTGCTGAGGAGAGAGAAACATATACTGAAAATAATTTTTTTCAAAAGTTAATATTATCTGATCAAGGTGGTGATCAGCAAAATGCTGAAATCAGAGATCAATGGCTGGAAATGCTCCAATAATGAAGACTGCAGCTGAATATACTGAAAATTTGCTCAATAATACACCAAAATGATCAAATTTGTCTTCACTTTCATGAAAGAACAGGTCCAGCAGTGGAATGATATAATTTTGGAGCATGTCAAGGGCCAAGACAATGAATTGAGGCAAAAGCCCCAAATTTTAGGCGCCTCGGTGGTGGGATTGGGCAAAAGCCCCAAATTTATCCAAAAAATGAAGAGAAATTGAAGAAATTGGGTGAAATTTTTACTCAATTAATGTCAAATTCCATGCTAGAAGGTGATTTGAGCTTCAATATTGATGAATTTAAGAAAAGCCCCAAATATTTTGAAGAAATTGGGGTAAAATCAGGTTCAAATGACGAAAAGCCCCAAATTTTATCAGGAAATTGAAGAGAATTTTGATAATTTTTGCAAAAAATTTACCCAAAAGATGTTGAATGTCATGCATGATGATGAATTTTGCCTCAAGGTTGATGAAGAACACCGAATTCTTGAAGAGCCCCAAATTTGGCGGCAAAATTGGAGTGAAATTTGATCAATTTGTTGAAAAGATCCAAATTTTGTTGATGACACCACCAAATTTCTTTGATTTGATGAATAATTTGGTGAAATTGATGGAGAATCTCCGAAGTTTGTTGAAAATTGGACCAAACTGGGTGTGTGTTGTGAAAACCCCTAAATTTGGCCCTATTTGTGCTTGGAAGGGGCTTTGCGTAGAAACATAGACTTGTGGAGGGGTGAAAATTTTAAAGAAAGGGTTAATATATTTTATTTTGATGTTGGACCCAGGGCAAAAGGTCCATGATTGACGTGGCAACTTGCCTACTGATTGGCGGTCAACTGGTAGTGGACGTGGGTGGCTTGGCGAGCATTTGGATGTTGGCAATGATGTGGTAATACGTCCTCATCGGCTGGAAAAGCGACAGCAGCTGTTGACGACAATTACGGTAGTGACCACGGGTTAATTGGACCAGTGTGGCAGGGTGATGATGAGACGGGATAAGCGATGAACCAAAGCGGCAAGGTGGCAAGTAGTTGGCGCAACAAGTCACGGCAGCATGAGCAACGAATTGGCGACCAGCATGGGGAGACAAGCACTATTGTGGCAGCTGGTTTTGTCGATAGTATGCATGCCCGTAAGAGCTAGAGTCTTAACTTGGACAGGACCATCAATTAGAGCTTGGAGGAGGACGAGTATAGTGAGACTGTGTACGGTTGCCAATGAAGAAAATAGAGTCAGTGCAATGGCAATGTCTCGGGGAAGCAGCTAGTCGAGGTGTAGTGCTCAACGGCAATGGTTGCAAGAAAATGATTGCGAGCAATGGCGAGCAATGGCGAGGTCGGTGAACGAAAGCCCACTCTGATACCACTGTTGGCCTAGGCGTGGAGTAATTGTGCGATTAATTTAATGGAAAATAAATACGAATGAAAGAATTAATTGATGCACAACAATACTTGATCACGAATGAGAAGTGGTGAATTAATGTGAGAGAGAGAGAGAGAGAGAGAGAGAGAGAGAGAGAGAGAGAGAGAGAGAGAGAGTACAATGCTCTAAGCAATCAAACTGAATAATACCACAGTTGTGCACAATGAGGCACAATATATCTTTAAGTAATAAAAAATAAAACCCTAATGGCTTAACCATCATAGGAAACCCTAATCCTAGTGTTGCTTAGTACTAGGACACTAGGGGCAACAATTGCATTTAATGACAACTTAAATGCCTAGGGAGCCCGAATTATGGATCAAAGGGCATTAACATGTAGCCCACGAGATGGCCTACAAGGAAGTCATTTGTGGTTTTGTGTGATGCATGTGGTAACAACATTGGGGCTATCTTATGCAGGATGGCCGAGTTGTGGCTTATGAGAGCCGAATTTTCCATGGTGCAGAGAAGAATTTACAGGTCTATAGGAAAGAGCTCTTGGTTATAATTCATGCATTGTCTATGTGGAAACATAATTTGTTAGGGGCTGATTTTACAGTACGGAGAAACCATTAGATTTTGAGGTACTTTTTGATGCAAACAAAGTTGTCAGAGAAGCATATGAGATGGGCAAATTTTCTCTCCGCTTCATTTTTAGATTGTACACATTGATGGTAAAAAGAATGCTGTGGTTGATGCACTGTCATCTAAGCCACAAATTTCAGCCGTTCGAATGGTTTATCACAGTGAGTTGGATGCCATGAAAGAGCAATATGTCGCCGATTTGGGCTTTGCTAATGTTTATGATCAGCTTTGCAATGGCCAGAGACATGGGCACTTTGAGTTGAGAAATGGATTTCTAATGATGCATGGACGAGTGTGTGTTACAAGGTAGTTGAGGACTAGATTTATCATTGAAAGTCATGCTCCTTCATATGTAGGACACAGAGGTATTAATACCATAGTCAAGGCAATGGAGCATTTCTTTTATTGGCCAGCTTTGAGGCATGATATAGAGCAATATGTTAGGATATATGCTGCAAAAACAAGTGTGGCATATGATTAGCCTTTATTTTCTTACTCACCAAAATGAAAGGGGCATGTTTGCATATCCCATCATTCCCTGTAGGTGTCCTAGGAAGCTAAAAAATAAAGTCTATTGCAATGCTCTGCCAAGGCCTATCTAGAATAGGCAAGGGTTGCAACAAGCCCAACATCTTTTGCCTATCATGTTTTACCTCCTGACATATGATGCATGTCTTGAAAAACTGCTCTACATTATGCCTCAAAGTTGACAAATAAAAGAAATGTTTCATTGCCTTGATTGTGGCATCAATACCTCCATGTCCTGCATACGAAGGAGCATGACTTTTTGTGATAACTCTAGGGCTCAACTACTTTGTGACACACAGTCGTCCATGTATCATAAAAAATCTATCTCTAAGCACAAAGTGCTCATGTTTCTGGCCATTCCAAAGTTGATCATAAATATTAGCAAAGTCCGAATCAGCAACATATTGCTATTTCATGGCATCGAACTCAGTGTGATAAACCATGTTAATGGTTGAAATTTGTAGGTTACGTGATAGTGCATCAACCACAATATTCTTTTTACCATCAATATGTACAATCTGAAAATGAAACATAGAGAGAAAATTCATCCATCTTATATGCTTTTCTAACAACAATGTATGCACTGTAAAATTAGCCCCCAATAAATAATGTTTCCACATAGACAGTGCATGAATTAAGCCATGAGCTCTTTCTTATAGACCTGCAAATTCTCCTCTGCACCGTGGAGAATTCGGCTCTCATAACGCACAACACGACCAGCCTGCATAAGAACAGTTGCAATGCTATTACCACAAGCATCACTTTGAACCATGATTGACTTCCTTAGATTGGGCAATAGAAGCACAAGATTTGAAGTCATCTTATTTTTCAACTTTTCAAATGTTGAAATTTTCATTGATGTCCATCTAAATGGCACATCCTTCTTTTGCAAGACATGCAATGGAGATGCAATTTCGGCCAATCCACGGATGTACTTTCTATAGTAAGCACATAAATCCAAGAAGTTGCGGATCTTATGCATGTTTCTCAAAGGTGGCCATGATTATATTGCCTCAACCTTTGCAAGGTCCATGTAAATACCATCAACGAATACAATGTGCCTCAAAAAGTGGATTTTATGCAAAAGGAAGCTTGTCATTGATAACCGACCTATTATAAGTTTCTTGTCATGCCTTTTGGGCTTATGAATACTCCTATCACTTTTAATTGGATGATGGATCGCATTTTCAAGCCACAGAGGATGTGTTGGCACTTTCTTTAATGACATGATTCTCTATTCAAAGAAAGAGATAGAGCATAGTCACATCCCCTTGTCTAATGTGTATCTGATGATACCTACTTTTCAAATCTATATAGCTGAATATGGTTGCCCCTTGCAATCTATCCATAACATCAAGATCCGAGGAATCAGAAACCGATTCTTTATAGTGATCTTGTTCAGAGCATGATAATCAATTAATATACACCATGAACCCTCATTTTTCTGCATCAAAAGCATTGGAGAACAAAAAGGAGATGAGTTGGGCTGAATCAACCCTTTTCCTAACAGCTCATTCACCTAACTCATAACCTTTTCTTGTTGGGATGCACTAACTCTGTAGGATAGCTTATTAGGTGGGCTACTTCCAGGGTTAAGATCTATGTAATGATGTTTTGGCATTTTAGGCGATAGCTGCCCTGGAAGTGATTGAGATAAGCAATCAACATACATTTAGGAAATGGCATGCGATCCTGCTCTAATTTGGGATGGGGGTGGAACAGGGGAGGGGATGACCTACATATGTAGCATTTAAAAATATATGCATGCGATATGGTGGGTAAATGTATACTACCAAAGAACATATGCATGTGCATGTGTGGATACATGTATTTGCATTGTAGGAAAACTGCATGTGTAATATGGGCTGATCTAATATGACTTCATACAAGAGCATGCTGATTTTGTATGTGTATGTGTGACAAAAGGAGAAGTCCTTGGAATAAGTCTAAAAAACTCACCCACAAAAAACCCACCAAAAAACCATTCCCCAAAAGGCCCCGCAACCCAACCATTAAAAAAAAAAGTCCCATAAGTGAGGCTTGGCTTGAGTGATCTCCTAAGGTCTTTGGACTCCATGGTAGTCTAATGTTTCTCGATATGGTCGGTTTGGGAGATTGAAGTGGTGTTGTTAAGTATGGATGCTCCATCCTCTCTTATGGATGGAGTGACCGAAAGAAGAGAGGTATTATCAATATGCTTATCTCTTGCCCTCTTGGCACCTACTTCTTGCGTGCTTTGGATGTGGGTATGAAGGGGAATAAGACGACCAATCAATTCATCTACAAGCACATGGGGCAAGCCATTATAGAGTTGAGTCTACATTCTTGAATATTTTATATTTCATAAATTATCTTTAATGCTTTATGCTTCTTGAATATTATTTTTTATGCTTTATTTTTTATCATTTGTGTTTTAAAGTTTAAACTTTTATGTTTTTTGAATCTTGAATATTTTCTCCTCTCTCTCTATATTTATCTCCACCTCCATTATCAGATTAAGCAGCTCTAAGCCATACTATATTCTATGTGTATGTAGGTGGGACCAAGCAATGTTGCCAAAGTCATCACCAACAATGCTTCAAATTGTTAGCAAATGGGGCAATTGGTTGTTTGTGAAGGAATTTTCCTCTGTAGTGTGGACACCTTGTGTCACGCATTGCCTTTGATCTTCTTATAGAGGACATAGACAACTTGGAGTGGGTGAAAAAAATCATGATGGATGCAAATGCAATCGTCAATTTGATCACAAACAAGGTAAAAGTGCTTACTATTTTTTGCATGTACAGTGATGTGGAATTAAAAAAGCCATTAAAAACTCATTTTGTCATTACATAGTTGCTCCTTGAGTGATTCTATGGAGTGCAAAGTAAATTGCAAAAGTGTATGGTGTTTGAGGAATTTAATGCATGGATAAATAAGGAGTCCTATAGTGCGGAGGTCTATAGTGGCCTATCTTGAAAATGCATGTGGCACAAAAAATGTATGTAACACTCTGATGGACATGGCTTTGGCTAAAGGAATCATTTTGGACGAAGATGCAACTTGTGGTCATTATGATCACATCCTTGTATAGGATTCTTCACATGATGGATATGGAGGGCGGCACTATAGGTCTCCTCACTCATTTCATGAGAGGTTGTGGAGGAGATTAGGGCTTCCATCATTCTTGATGCCAGGATTCCATGGTAATATTTTGAAATTAGATTTTTTAAATAAATGCAAATTCAATCTTTTGTAAATGCAAAATCAATCTCACTAATTTTATGCGTATTGATTTTTTCCATAAATGGTGGTATTGTTGTAGTTTTGGATGATACCCCACGATGGGATGGCATCCTCTATCTCGTTGAAAAAAAGTGAAAATGGATGAAGAGGTCTATCCACAGTCTCGTAGCTCTTCTCTATCCCACTTACAAGAGCCCCTTTCTTTTCATGGACTAGAATAGGGATGCTTCTCTCTTGAAGGCTTTGTACGAGGATGTACATTGTCTATTCCTCTAAGAGGTAATCAACTATGGAGACCAAAGGGGAATGGCCTTAGCGAGCACCGTGTGCTCAAAAAGGGCCTCTTTAGTCAAGCCACTATTTTGGTGGGAGTTGTTTGAGTATTAGTTACCCAATGTGTAGAAGATAGCTTTAAGAGTGTTGGCTCTGGTAATTAAACTTTAGATCTTTTCATTGTGTTTCTAGTAGAGATTTCTACTTATTAATGTTCACTTTTAATAAGTTAAAGTCATTTTGTTAGCTTGAATAGGATTGTTCATTTGGTACGCGAGAGAGAAATTGGTCAACCTATTCTCTTATACACACCAAGATCTGAAACAAACTTAGCACCAGAGAGTTAGAATGACTTATTTGTTGTTGTTCTAAATTTACATATGCTAAGGAACATGCATGAGATGCCGATGGCATGATATTTAATTTTGAACTTGAGTCCATACTTATTTTAAATGGAAGGATATCAAAATTTAAGTCATATTATTATTAATATATTTCAACTTCAATTGTTAGGTAAATGTAGATGAGTTGAAGTTAATAGGGGCCACACTTAAAAGTGTGAATAGTGAAAGGGATGAATAGCAAGATGCCATCTTCAGAGAGTGAAGTTGAAGGAGATTGATGGTTGAGTATCATGTACTCCTAGGGAAAGGCGAGCCACTCCGTGAGGCATTGCAATTGGTAGCGGCATAGAGGTAGCAATTAGAACCTATGTTAGGCGTAGTTCTGGAAGTTATTCTGCTTTGATTGCTCATATATTAGAGAATGCTTCTGTTTAAGAGCGAGAGTATTTTTTAATGACTGTATAAAACAATGGATTTTACACGACATTTTTTGTGTACATTCGGTACCATACTAAGTCCATAGATTGGATGGATCATACTTGACTATCTTGGATATGCATGATGATTTGGATAGAGATATCTCGAGAGGAGAGGTCATGGATGTTCTGTTGCATTTGCCCAAGGAGAAAAGTCCAGGATGGGATGGCTTGACGAATGAGTTTTTTGAAGCCTATGTTGCCAATCTAGCGAAATCCTTGACAGCCATGTGCTAACAGGTTTGGGAGATTGGAATTATACTTGCCTCATGAAAATAGGAGTCATTAAGCTAATTTTGAAAGTGTCGTCGCCCTCGGTGCTTTAACATTGTCATCCAATTTCTTTGATGGGATCTATGTATCAAATCTTCTCTAGAGGCATGGCTAATTGTCTCCACAAGCACCTCTTTGGCCTTGTGCAGCCTAATCAATATGGATTTATGAAGGGCTAGAATATCTTGCAGAATGTATTGAATGTTCACCAAGCCATTGTCCATGAAAAGCACTTTATGCAGGAAGTCGTGGTGGTTGAGTTGGAACTTGAAAAGACTTTTGATTATTTGGATTGGTCTTTTGTATCAGAGCTCATGCATGTTATTGATTTTGGTCTATATATGTCCCATTTGATACACAGAGCCAATACAAATGTCTCTTTGTGGTTAATGCTGAATGGTGGGGTCACTTAGCCATTCACTCGTGTGCCCTGGTGACCCATCCAGTTCTCTTCACGCTCTCTCATTCGGTAGACATGGGTAGCTGGCTGGTCTCTCTCTTCCCTTTGGCGAACATATTGTTGGTAGGTGACCCATAGATGGCCCATTCATGATTCTCAAAGGAGAAGAGGAGGTAGAATCTCTTGGAGCCATGCTTGCACTCTTAGAAGTATGGGTGGTGGGGCTATTGTGGATGTGCACACTCACATGGTTGCTCTTCAATGGTCTCTCTTTCGTGCCATGTGTAGTGATTTTACACCCTTAGGTTTTTATTGCCCTGTTCTTTGTGGAATAGCGAGCATAGTTCATGGTAATATGACCATTTGCGGTTCTTGGTGACAAGCTCTTAAGGTTGATACTCCCTTTTCCTTATCTTGTTCCTTCCTGGCCGGTTAGCTCATCTACTCATGGAAGTTGGTTTTTCAAAAGGCATAGTTGCACCTTGTAGAGGATATTTTTAGCCGCTAACTCTTTTCACACGGAATTGCTACTAGTGTTTGAGTTGATTTTGTGGGATGGGAAGCAAGGGGCTTGCCCTAAATTCAATTGAATGTCATGATAAGGCTTACCTTTAGTTTTTGATGACTCTCTGGTGAGTCATTGGGCATTGATGTCTTTTCACACCTGTAGGAGGCTTTTTTACATCCCTTGAGGTTATAAGGAGTTGTGGGACCACCTTTCAACAACATCGTAGCATAGAAAGACCTTCGTTACTGTTGGGTATTTCACTTACGACTCACTTATGCCTATGCTCACATAGGAGTGTTGGTGATTAGTAGGACACTGGGACACTTTTTACTCTTGATAGGAGAGGTTTTTCCCCCAGACTTTTGGTATTATTTTGTATGTGCTTATGTCACACACTTACGGGCACTTATCGTGTTCGGGTGTGAACATCCCCTACAACTCTAAGATTTGGGTTGTACCTTGTACTTTCAGTTTACACTCCCTCAGTCTATTGCTTTGGGTGTCGTGCTTCACTCACATTGTCTATTGATTTCTGTGTTGAGCTTCAATCTTGACTTTTTGTCACATTTGGTATCAGAGCATTGGCTCTGTTCAACTGAGGCCTTGTTCAGCTCAGCTTCACTCAGCATTCAGGAGTCTCTGCTCAGGTCCAACCTCAACCTTCGGAAGGAGACGCCCTGCTTCTGTGCCTTGCACAGTAGTGCCTTGTCTTGCAACAACTCGATTTGCTTTTCCCCACGTCAGCAGCACACCACACCAGATGCCCCGCCAGAGCAGAAAGTCCCGCGAGCTCCTGTCAATCATGCTACCTTAGCCACGCTCGGCCCTTGGCTTCATATTGCTCCACTAGTCTTCAGTCGCCTGCATTAGGGAACGCCGCCAGCTGAGCGCGTTGCCCACCCGTCCGCCTCTAGAGTGCTAGCTGTAATCGTTTGAAGTGCCGCCTTCTGTCATCTAAAACCCTGTTTGCCAAGCACTGCCCGCCCGTCTATCTCTAGTGGCACACAACTGCGACTGGCGAATTTGCGACGCTCGCCATAGTTCTAACGCCTGCCACAAGTCTGGTTGCGATGCCTAGCTTCGTCCTGTTCATCGCTTGTCATCTGCAACCCCTGCTCTGCGCCTTCCCGCTAGAACTTTGACACCCGCCAGCTCGCCTATACCTGTGCCCGTGTCAACCCGTCATTTTTGAGGTTTAAATTTTTTTTTTCTTTTTTATTCTAGAATCAATTTCTGGAAGAGGGGGGTTCTACCCAAGCAGACACAAAATTGTGGATATGTACGGTGGATTCAAATTTCTGGCCAAATTTATAATACATTTTGGGGCTTTTGTGTTTTTTTAGGACAGTGGCACATGTATTGCATATTCAGTCACTGAAAGACTATTTTGAACAAATGTGTGGGGCAAGAAATTTTGGGGATTTTACTGATACAGTGTTACTGAACACTGAATGCATCTTGGATTGCATGCATTAAAGATAGTTTTGACAGAGTGCACCTCAATATACTAATTGCAAAAAGTTATTTTCTGCAATTTTTGGAAATTTTCAGATTTTGAGTTTGGTCCCGCTTGGACATTGCTCTTTTACTTCTTTTGGTAATTGATTATCATGGCAAATTAGGGAGGAGATGTCTTCACCTATGTATCCAAGGAGGATAGATTGGATGGAAACAACTATTCACTTTGGTCCTTCATGATGAAGAATGTGCTTGTGGCGAAAAATCTTTGGGATTATGTCAGTGGAGAATAATCTAGACGTGGAGTTGTGGCTCCAACTACTACTCCTCTAGGAGGACGTGCACAACGGGCACCTCAGCCTGCTCCACTTCAGCCACTTCCCCAAAGATCAGCAGCTCAAAAAGCATGAGATAAACAACTATTCACTTTGGTCCTTCATGATGAAGAATGTGCTTGTGGCGAAAAATCTTTGGGATTATGTCAGTGGAGAATAATCTAGACGTGGAGTTGTGGCTCCAACTACTCCTCCTCTAGGAGGACGTGCACAACGGGCACCTGAGCCTGCTCCACTTCAGCCACTTCCCCAAAGATCAGCAGCTCAAAAAGCATGGGATACATGGGATGCACAAGCTTTGTCGCTGATTGCATTGGTAGTTCAGCAGTCCATCATCCCCCATATTCGTTCAGCAGCTTTTTTACGAGAAGCTTGGCTAACTTTGGAGTAGATGTTTGCACGAAAGAATGAGACTCGCATCTCTTTCTTAAAGAAAGAGCTAGGGACATTGAAAATGGATGAGGGTGATTCTATTCAGGATCACTTGAACAAAATTCAAGACTTGCATGAGCAACTCATGAATGTCGATGAGTACTATTCGGATACACAGATGATATCTACCACTTTGAACTCATTATCTCCTTCGTACTTGGCTTTTCATATGGTCTTAAACCTCACCATGAGGATTGCTGCACAACCAATCACTTTTCTTTAGTTAGTCAGTTTGCTTCTAGAGGAGCAAACAAGAAGAAATAGTGGTGTGGATGCAATAGCCTCTGAGCAGGCTTTTGTGGCTAGACAGAAAGGCAAAGGTAGCCAAGTAAAGTATGCTCCGTAGAGCTCTGGGACTTTTGGCACATCACAGGCAAGTAAAAAACAAGGGGGCACGCAAGCCAAAAAGGGCAAATGCCATTATTGCAAGAAGCTAGGCCACTACATCACTGAGTGCAAAAAGTGCATCGCCAAGGAAAAGGAGTCATGAATGTCTGTTTCCAGTGCTCCTTCCACTACTACTGAGTCCGCATCCTTTGTTGCAGACAAGGACTATTGCTTTTGCACATGCAATTATGACACTTCTTGGGCTGATCGAGCATTTAGCTCTACTAAGGATGCAGATACTTGGTTTTTTGACAGTGGTGCTTCTAGGCATTTTACATCTCGCAATGATTTTTTTACTTCTATTGATGCAGCTCTAGTTGGCAAGTCCGTGCAGTGTGCCAACAATGCATCATACCCTCTTAGAGGTATTGGAGAGATTGTGCTCACAGCCATTGATGGCTCTATTCTCCACTTACAGGATGCTTTGTTTGTGCCAGGCATAAAGAAGAATTTACTCTCTATTTCTTCTTTGGCACGTTGTGGATTGCAAGTCACATTTGATGATGACAGATGCATGGTGAGAGACAAATAACACATGACTTTGGTCTTGACATGCACTTTATGTCATGGGTTATATGAGTTGGATGCTATTTCAGATTATCAGTCAACGTACTTGGCATCCACTCTTACTCCTGTTATGTTATAAGTACAGTTATGGCATGCTAGGATAGGGCATGTGAACTTTGGCAGCTTGATGCTCTTACAGTGTATATAAATGCTAGATGGATTACCTCTATTGGAGAGATCTCCTGAGCACTTGTGCAAAGGATGTATTTCGGGAAAAATGCATCGTTTTTCATTTCCCCGTGCAAAGGATGTATTTTGGGAAAAATGCATCGTTTCTCGTTTCCCCATGATGTTGCTTTTAGAGCAACAACCAGGTTGCAATTAGTGCATTCAGATATATGTGGGGCCTATGCGGATAAAGTCATTGGGAGGATATTACTATTTTGTGACATTTATTGATGACTTTACTCGATTTTGCTGGGTCTACTCTTTGGTCAAAAAGTCAGAAGTGTATGATGCATTCTTGGCTTTTATTGCACTTGTTGAAAACCAATTTGGTTGTAAAATTAAGACTCTCCATTCGGACCGAGGGGGGAATACATGTCCTCTATGCTGAATTCTTTTTTGAAGCAGAAGGGCATTGTCCATCAGTACACTACTTCTTATACTCCACAACAGAATGGGGTTGGAGAAAGGAAGAATCAGTCACTCGTGGAGATGGCCAGATGTATGCTGAAAGCAAAGAGCTTGCCACACAGTTTTTTGATGGAAGCCGTTATGTGTGCTTGCCATGTTTTGAACAGATGCCCCACCAAAGCATTGAAGAAAATTACACCTTTTGAGGCTTGGAACAGTCGGGAACCTTTTGTTGGACACTTTCGTACCTTTGGGTGCCTTGCATATGCACACATTCCACAGGTACTCAGAAAAAAGCTGGATAACAAGGCTGCCAAATGCATTTTTGTGGGATATAGCAATGAGAGCAAAGGCTATAGACTCTATGATCCTATCTCTAAAAAGGTGTTTGTCAGTAGGGATGTATTATTTGATGAAAAATCAGAATTGTCCCTTGTTGGTTTAGATACATATCAGGCTGCCTGGATGTTTTTGAAGGGCTGCTACCCATTACATTTGGTGATTCAGATGGAGTTTCAGCAAGTAAACTCAATGTTCAACCAGGTGCTCCATTGGAAAGTGCAAAAAATCAGCCATTGGCTGATCTGAATATTTAGCAAAGAGCTGAAACTGAAATTCAGCAAGAGCTTATGCACAGTCAGGAGGCAAGACAAATGCCTAGATGGTATTTACAGGCTCTGAAAGATAGTCATTTGGATGCATCCATGACTGGTCGTACTAGAAGGCAAGCTCGTATGCATGATACTACTACACATACCATAGAGTTTGTTATGGTAGCAAGCACCCTCGATGATGAGGAGCTTGAATGTTTTGAGGATGCACAAGAGAGTGTGCATTGGATGGCAGCAATGCAAGCTGAATTGGATTCTATCACTAAGAATCAAACATGGGATTTAGTGTCTTTGCCCTTTGGGAAGAAAGCCATTGGAACAAAATGGGTCTACAAGCTGAAACAGAATGTAGATGGATCCATTGACAAATACAAGGCAAGGCTTGTAGCTAAAAGCTATGCACAGAAGAAAGGCATTGACTATGAGGAGACATTTGCTCCTACTTCCCGCATGACGACCATCAGGTCTATGGTTGCTTTGGTTGCTCATTATGGATGGACTGTGCATCAGTTGTGATGATCTCTTGCTTACAAGGACATGTCAAACTTGGGGTCTTTGCATTATTACTTGGGCATTCAGTTCATATATGATGGTAGAGGTATTGGTTTATCATAGTCAAGATACATTGGTAAACTTGTTGAGAAGTTTGGTTTACAGGATTGCAAGCCAGTCTGTACACCAATGGAACTTGGACTAAAGCTGTCATTACATGAGGATAGTGATTTGTTTGATATACATACATATGCTCTAGCAGTTGGATGTCTTATTTACCTATGCAACATTAGGCCGGACATACAGTTTGTAGTTTCAGCCCTGAGCAGATATATGCTTTAGCCACGCATGTCACATTGGCAAGCTGTTAAGCGTGTCTTCCGTTACCTGCAAGGTACTAGATCTCTTGGATTTCTTTATACCAAGGGGAGACAAGTGCAGTACCATGCTTACAGTGATTCTGATTGGGCTGGTGATTATGATTCACATCACTTCACTAGTGGCAATTGTTTCTTTCTTGGCTTATCTTGCATATCTTGGCTTAGCAAGAAATAGTCCACTATTGCCACATCTTCATGTGAAGCGGAATACAAGGTAGCTTCCACTACCACAGTTGAATGCGTATGGATTAGACGCTTGCTAGCTGATCTGGATGTATTTGTTACGGAGCCTGCTCCTTTGTTCACTAACAGTCAGAGTACAATTGCAGTGGCACGGAACCCAGTGTCTCGTGCACGCACAAAACACATTGAGATACATTATCACTTTGTTAGAAAGAGGCTACATGCAAGTGATATCAGCCTTGTCTATTGCCCTACCACCAGTAATGTGGCAGACATCTTCACTAAAGCTCTTCCTCGTGATAAATTTGAAGCATTTCGCAATGTTTTAAATTTGATCTCCTTTGGTGGCGAATGATCCTTGTACTCTTGATCACTCTTCACTCCAGGGGGGTTTGTTGGGTATTTCACTTACGACTCACTTACGCCTACGCTCACATAGGAGTGTTGGTGATCAGTAGGACACTGGGGCACTTTTTACTCTCGATAGGAGAGGTCTTTTCCCCCAGACTTTTGGTATTATTTCGTATGTGCTTATGTCACAGACTTACGGGCACTTATCGTGTTCGGGTGTGAACACCCCCTACAACCCTAAGGTTTAAGGGTTATACCTTGTACTTTCAGTTTACACTCTTTCAATCTATTGCTTTGGGTGTCGTGCTTCACTCTCACACTGTCTACTGATTTCTGTGCTGAGCTTCGATTCTAACTTTCTCTCATAGTTGCCCTTGACTCTAACTGTCCCTAGCAAGATCAAGACTTTGCAGACCAACTCCATTTGGTAAAGGCTTGGGCTAATCAAGTGTATCAAGTTGTGATTAAGAAGCAACATGGATTGGTTGCTAAGGCCAATATTGTTTGAGGCTTGCATAAATCTTGGGATTGGTGAAAAATGATTGTCATGGAGGGTTGGTTCAATAAGACACTGTGCAAAAGTAAGTACAAAAGTAAAGTCTTCCTTTGGTGTGTCATGGTTGGTGGGCTGTCTCTTGCCACGGCACTTGAAAAACATTGCATTTCCAATGGCTTTTGTTTTTTTTGCCTCAGTCGTGTGGATTCTTCTCTCCACTGTTTTCTTTCATGCTCTTTGGCACAGAAAATAATGTCTTATTGTCTACTATTTGGAGGTTTGTGGTTGGCACGTCATTGTGCCCCTTTGATTGGGTCTTTGCTTGGTCCAGATATCCTACTCTCGCACAACCACATATGAAGATTCTGTTTCCATTCCTCAGTTTTTGGGGCTGTTGACACAATTGGACAACTTGGAATGCTTTTGTTTTTGATTCCATGTGTGGGTGCAGACACACCTTGCCAAGTTGAAAAGTTTCTTACATTCCTGAAGATTAAGGTATTAAGCATGAGAACACCAACATTCCTACTTCTTGTGGCATGTGGTTAATGGTGAATAGGTTGTTTGTCTTACATTTTCCATGCTTTTGAATCATTTGGTCCATTCTTGGAAATTGGTACTTGCTAAATCTTCTTAATATTCATGTTTGGATTGTGAGCTGGCACTCCCCTTAAGAGCTGAATGGTTGGCTGTTTCGAAACTTCTCTCTTAGGAAGGCAAACAGGAACAAGGCCGATGTTGAATAGAATGGCATGCTTGGGATTGATCAGTGTTGCTGATGCCCTTTTGACTGCAAGCACTGTTGTTATGTCTTTCAGATTAGTTCGGCACTTCATGTTCCTTGAGGCTATTGTCATTTATGGGGATTATATTTCAACCTTCTTGTATGCCATGCAGCCTTTTCCTCCTTTGGACTAAAATACCCCTTGGCAAGATTGGATGATTAATGGTCGGTTGTGTTTTGGCCATGTTTCAGTTAATTACATATACTACTTACTTATATGAGATAAGGATTGGCTTGCCTAGAAGGGCAACAACACTCGGGGTCTTCCTAACGGTAAAACTTGGTGGAAATTTGTGGTGATGGTACAAGGTCTTCATCTAGTGAATGTTAATTGGTGCTCTTCCTCTTGCCTTTGTGCCCTCCAAACATCACATTTTGAATGGTTGCTGTTTGTTTCATATGAAGTCTGTGGAACATTCTCGTCATCAGGTTCCTTGCTAGTCCAATGGTGAGGAGACTTTGGTCGCTACTATGTGCCATCTGGTCTCGAGTGGTAGGTCTCGAGTGGTCATGTACACTTGGTCATGCTGTCCTTTTGAGATTATATTTTGGTAATTAATACGATTACCCATTACAAGAGAGAGAGAGAGAGAGAGAGAGAGAGAGAGTGGTGTGTTTGTTTCGTCAGGTTTTCAAAGCTTTGCTTCGGAAGTTGTCAAATATGTAAATCCAAAGCGAGTAGAGGCAAGGAATCTAGAAGAGGCTTTAATGTCTGGTGAGTATGTAATAATGATTTGCATCTTTAGAAAACAAGATTTGAAGTTTAAACACTGGTATTGAATGATTGTTCAGTGCCTGACCTTGAAACAATCCCATACTGTACATTAAGAAGAGAGAGTGAATATGATATCCGAGAAGTTGAGGTATGATTCAAACTTGCAGTTGAGGTTATTTAGAGTTCCTGCCGTCTCTGTCTGATCATGTCCACTGACAGGTTTGTGAGGAGTATCTAATCTACTTTTTCATCTGCCTTTTTTGGTACACTAGTCATATGTTGTGGCAGAGACCACCATGCCTGGGAAAACAGGATTTGATTTCTATGGATCTTCTCAGGCTTTCAATACACTAGCTGCATACCTCTTCGGCAAGGTGTGCATTATAAATTTCTGTGGGGCTCAAAATTCTGCACAAATAGTAGATTGGAAACACCTAGAACGATTAGTATAGGAAGTTATTTTTCATTTTTTTCTCTACTCAGAATGCAAGCAGAGATGAGATGGAAATGACAACACCGGTACTTGTTTCACACCATCAATCTAATGGAGAAAAAATGGATATGACAACCCCTGTCATCTCTCAAAAGGTTTTCAAAACTTGTGTTTGTCAATTGCAGATGTGTTCGTTTTGCTAGGATATTCTGGAGCCTGAATCTTTTTATGCCACAGATAACAAACAAGGCATGATTTTTTCAGGCTACAAATGGAGAAAAATGGACAATGGCATTTGTCATGCCCTCGAAATATGGTGATGATTTGCCTCTACCAGTAGATGAGTCTGTTAGAATAAGAAGGATTCCCTCAAAGATGATTGCTGTGACAGCTTTCTCAGGTTTTTCCACTTGTTCAAGTTTTTAGTCTATTCTTTGATGTTGCTGCAATCAAATTTAGATTGCAGATGCATGTTCTGATTCTTCTGTGATTAGGAGAGTATTTTTGAAGTTTTTGAATAATACAGCACTTTTTTGGACTATGATTGATACGATCAAAATACAATTGAAAAAGGAAGAAAGCAGGCTATATCAGGCATGTCCTCTGACCTGCTTTAACAGGGTATGTGATGGATGAGGAAGTACATCGACGAGAAAGAAAGCTACGTTCTGCTTTGGAGAAGGACACAAAAGTTAGGATAAAGGAGGGAGCCGATGTGGAGGTGTCACAGGTCTGTTTCTAACCCTGCTTTGTGCCAAGTCCAGCCACTTAGGCATCACAGTGCAGTTTATAAGTTGACATTCTGATTGCACCTTCTCTATTTTGTTTTAAGTTTGGCAGTTTTTGCATGTTGCTCATCAGACTTGACTGCAATCAGGTGGAAAAGCACTTGATCTAAGTCTCTGTAATGTTTTTCATGTTGGTTTATACTGGTCGAGTACATGCATACTTAATGATCTAGGGTGATAGACTTCTCCCTTAGGCATCATGTAGTCTCCGAATTTTATGTGTGGGAATAACCAGAGTTTGACCATGTGTTGATCAAATGTACCCTTGAACCTAAATAGCTACAGAAGTCACAGAACCTAGAAAACCTAGCAGGAAGTGTGACCCAAGGAGGCATTATATTCAAGCTTGATAAAGTTACAGAATGTAAAATGTAGTTGTGAAGACTGAGTGCAACAATGTGACCCAAAGCTTAGCGGATTTGAATGATTAAATGTGACAGCATTAGCAGTTTTTGGTGTTTGAAGTGTGGACTTGTGGTAAGGGATGGTATGACAAAGAATGCATAGAAGCTCACGCTATTTTCTCTGTTAGATTGGATAAATATGCAGAAAGGGAACTCTTCAAATTGTTTGAAAAAAGAAGGCTGAGTGGGAGTCTGAGTTGGAAACAATCCCATGGATGATATCTAAGTATGCCCCAAGTCCTTTTGGGTTCACATGACAAAAAGTATATGCAACTATTGGGGATTCCTCTTGCCCAAAGTTATCAAGTTTTGCAAAATGAGCTGTAATGTGCCTAGCAGTGAGGGTGTGCTAGCTGTTATATCTTTATAGCTGACAATGTTTTTCCCCCCTAAGAAGAGAAAATTTTATTAAATAGCACCTCTATTATAATCACCACTAAGATAATATGCAAAGCACACTATCCCTCTGTATCACAGAGAAAAAAAAAACCAAAGTGACCCTCCCCATTCTTTATATAATGACATGATAAAGAGAGTGGCGGGAAAGACTAATCATAGGCTGTCTACTTGGTGGAGATATCAAATACGATTCTAATGGAATAACAAGTCTTGTAGTCTATAGTGCCAAACCATGTGGGGAATCCACAAATAACAGAAGGTACCAAATTCCACAGTATGTAAGAAGACCTCTTATCACCTGATCATGAAATATATTATGAATCACCCTAGAACGTGCTCTTATCTACCTTTGAGAATGTGAATAAGCTCCATCCATATACATGGTGAGGATTTCTGTAGTAGTATGTTGTCGGTCTATAGACTAGCTGTATATGCTGTTCAGATCTACCAAGCTATGATGAGCTCTGCCCTATGACAGTATCATGTTGTTGTTTCTGTCTAAAAATGCTCCTTTGGAAGTCCTCATTTCCACAAGCGGCCCTTTGTGATCCATGCTACTGTTTAGCAGGTCATTGCTGTCTCTTCATGCATACCATGAGAAACCAGTCTTAGAGATTTTTGCATCACATCTTGAGCGTGCCAGTGGGCCTTTGCCAACTTTAACGTAGCTGCCAATTGCTAGCTTCTGGAATAATGTGATCTTCTTTGGCTAAAGCTGTCCTCCAGTCTCCTTGAGAGATCTGTGAAGAAGGGCTGAGTAATGCCATGCCTAAAGCAATGGTGAGTGGTTTTGGGGACTGTCTTGATTTACTCATATGTATTGCCTTCCCTAGCCTGGTTGTGTACTCAGAAACGGGTATGTCTGGACCTGAGTTTTGGAAGCTGTGTTAGAAGAGCAAATTACACCGTGCAATAATGAAAGACACAAGATCGATGAAAGAGACAATGCACAAGATGTAACTGGGAATAGGAATCCACTATGACAAGAGTACAATGGTTGAGCGCCAGCTCACACACTCCACAAGCTCCCTCTCTCCACACCAAGAATCTGCAAGTACAAGTGTGATAATGGACTGTGGCCACTCTCTCTCCTTTTATAGACAAAAATAAAGGAGTTGTCCTACCACAAAACAGGCTGGCCAATTACCAAATAAAGAATAAAGAGTGTGCCCTTAAATTAGGCTGGGGGCGCTCCTGAACTTGTGATATGACCACTTTTAACACTTTTCAGACCCACTCTTGCAGATCCCACTCAAGTTGGTGTGAAGTCAGGTGAGCCACATAAGTTGCTGATCACACAAATGAAAATCTGTTTCAGAATCCTTGTGGAACATGATAGATGGAGTTTTATGTTATAGTAAACAACTCATTAACCAGAATGTGGTGGTCCCATTGCGACATCATTATCTGTAGTTGTTATATCTATGTCACGACTTGGATGTGTTGTGTTTGGATTAAGGTCACCATGCTTGTGTTGACTAAAAACTTGTCACCATCTGTGGATGCTATACTTGTTCCCTATATGGATATGCCTCCTCTCACTGACATGTTGGCAGCAAAATGAAGACTGGAAAAGAAATGAAACTGGAGAGATTATGCATTTTACAAAATTAAATGAGGAGCAAAAGAAAAGTTCTGCTTTTAGTGGTAAAACTGTGAAACTTTCAGTATGACAGTGCTCTGAAAAACGGTCCATGGAAAGGAGAGAGGGTACACATCTCCCTCTCAAAGGGGTGGTAGGTGTGTGTTGATGCCAACTTGGAGATGATGAATTTTTGTAAAGGTCTTGGTACATGCAAGCTTGAATTCTATTTTGGTCTTGATGTGAATCTAGAGCTGGAAATCTTCTTGATACTCTACTTCTTGGTAATATGCGAAATGCCAGTGTCACTGACTTGGAAACACAGTTAGGAAAAACTCTCCAACCAATGGTAGCCCCAAGTGGGACTAGGATAGCCCCCTTGAGAGGCTAGGTTGGCCCTCTCAAGGACTCAAATGGCTCCTTCTGAACCCAGGATGGTCCACAAGGATGGCTCCTACAAGATGTGAATGTTCTTGTTTGGGATTGAAGTGATCCCCTTGGGAGTGTCTGAAAGGAAGCAGGTTTCTTTGCTTCTAACACCAAGGGATCATCCATCAGATCGGCCTCATTTGATACCTACTTAATGGCTCCTGCACCCACAAGCTAGTTGCCACCCTATCTTGGCTGCTGCAAACACTAAGTCTCAAATTGTCCCAACAGGAAATATGCAACTTCTTTGGCTGCTGTTGCTGGCCTCTTGGCTGGTGCAACTTGTGGATAGTGACATAGTCTCAAATTGTCACCTCTCTGTAAATGCAACGCCATCTGTCTGCTGTTGCTCGCGGCTGTTGCAACCCTGTGGGATGGACTTAAAGTGTCTGATGTCTGAGAATGCAGCTCCATCTGGCTGCTATTGCCACCCTTTCTTGGCTGCTGCGACTTGTAAATGGACTTAAACCGTCAGATTTCTGAAAATGTAACTCCTCTGGCTACTGAGTTCGTCCTCTTCTGGTTTCTGCAATATTTTGACAGGTTTAACCCAGTGGAAATGCAGCCCCTCCTGCTGCAGCACTCCCTGGTGAAAGAGCTTTATCAGTCAATGCTTAAGATTGGTTGCTTCCAACATCTGGTGGGAACAAGATTTTATAAAATCTGGAGTTTCAATATAACATCCCAAGTTTTACGTGCCCTGATGATAAATCATGTCAGTTTGACCAATGTGCAAGACTAAGTCTTCTGATACTGAAAAGTACGTTATGTGACCACTAAAAATTAGCGGACTGAAAATTACGTCATGTGACCACTGAAAATAAGCGGGCAAATCACACCCGTGCCCTTGTGCAGCTTACAAGAACCATTCAAAGTAGTGGCCAGATCCTCTGACAGTCCACGCATACTTTGCATGCCAATGAATTCACCAGGCCAGATCCTCTGACAGTCCACGCATACTTTGCATGCCAATGAATTCACCACCCACCATTGAAGCACTTGCAATGGAGGATTAAACCACCCACCATTGAACCACCCACCATTGAAGCACTTGCAATGGAGGATTAAAAGCAACACATAGCATATGTATCAATATATGAAATTTGATTTGTGTTTGATTATTGTATGCAGTACAATCCTCCATTTACCCCTCCTTTCTTACGACGAAATGAGATAGCCCTGGAAGTTGTCAGCGTGGATTTCTAGCTTAAAAGTATTCATGGATGCTATGCCCATGCTACTGGAGTTTCAAGGTATTGAAAGTTCAGGAGGCCTAGTACCGAAAAATCAGGGTTATAAAAGTTGGTGTAAAAATTCAGAGATTACTGTATATAATGGTAGTATAGGAAATGTTGTACATTTGATTGTATTGTATGAAAAGATTGTTCCGAGAGGCTTGTGCCAAATGATTCCTCTCTCAAATGTCGGCAAGGCAAACTATTGGAAACCAAATTAGTGCGATTGCCATACCCAGGTGGCGTACTTAATTTAATCTCGTGTGCTTCTTGTGTTTCCATACATTGGGCTCGTTTAATAAATATCATGAAACCTTGTAAGCTGTTGTAAAGGTTAATGTGTAAAGCTTGGATGTTAGAAGCTCTTTAGCACAGAGCTCTAGAGTCTGTCTATAAGGAATAGAACTTAAAGGTACTAAACAATATGTCCAAAGCTCCTTTAAACTAATTACCAAGGTATCCTTGTGAGGAATGAAACTTAAAAGTTGTTAAATGCTCGGTTGAACTCATAATCATGAGTATGATAGGATAAAGGCTCCACTAGCATGACAAGGTCCCAAATAGGTGGGGACCATCTAAGACACCTTAAATATTGATGTGTTCTCTAATTGAATGAAGCTTAATGGTTCCAATCTTGTCCCCAAAGCCATAAATTATGTTATGCATTACTAGGCCTTTTATGCTAATGGGGTTTTTATTTTTGTGTGTGCAACATTGTCATTTCGATTCACATGGCTTTCTATGTGTACAATAGAGGTGGTGTTCCACAATTTGTATTTTCATAATGGAGTAAGATCTTGTGCAGTTTGAGAGAAGGGGAGAGAGAGATTGAAATGTTTTATTAACATTTGCAAAAGTTCAAAATGACCTTTAAGACCATGAGTTACAACCATTTGTAGAGTGGTACAGATATATGGGAGAAACAATTAGTAAAAGCCAAAAATTGAAAGAAAGTTCTAATTGATACAATCATTGGTGATGAGGGTATTGAGATGTGAAGAGGTTAGGGTACAAGGCTAGAACTGCACGATTGTGCTTAGGAAAACAATAATATACTTATTGTCTTGAGAAAGCCCTCATCAATCATTGTCACATAGCTTTAGTCTTATTCTCTAGGACCTAATGCTAGCCCAAGTAATCATCTTCTCTATGCTCTTGTGCTTGTGCCACTAATGCATGGTTCAAGATCTAGGACGTTTGGATAAGCCAAGTTATATTGCACAATCAATCAATACCCCTTGTGTAGATGCAAGTTGGACTATGCTAGAGTCTCTTCAATCCTCCTAGATGTAAATTGAGGCTACTTTGAAGCTACCTAGATATTTAGGAAGAAATTAATAAGTTGTTTTTAGATATGCCTTTCGTGTATTTGTGTTCTACTCTTGAGGAGTCTCCCAAAACTAGACACATCTCAAGGACAAAGGTTAAGACATTTTTTATTTTATCAATGTAAATGATAATCTCTACAGTTACAAGGGTCTTTGAAGAGTTTCCCTTAGCTTAAAAACAATTGGTACAAGTCTCTTTCCAATTGGGCTAAGAAAGCTCTCTTCTTTTACCGTATGTGGTGTCTGAAGTGTAGTTGTGCTTGTTTAGAGTAGTTGATCCTAATGCCACCTTTGTTTGTAATATAGCTCTAGTTTGGAGACCCTCCTCATCATACCAACCGTTTTGAGTCATCTCAACACAGAGAAAGCTTTCTGTGTGGGATATGAATGTGGAAAAGTTGCACCTTAAAAAAAAAAAAGTCCAATTGAATTGTTGGGTGAGCTTAAATGACAGAATATGTGTGTATGTCTCTATATATGCATGTGTTTGTTGCAGATACACACATAGGGAGAGAGGGAAGGAGGGAGGGAAGTTGTATTGACAACTACAAAAGGTTGAACTAGCTTATGAGACAAAAATAGATACAATTGAAGTTCAAGGCGCTATCATGTTTCCCAAGTAGGATAATGAAACTTTAAAAAAAATGAAAACATCTAGCTAGGAAACAACAAAGACCTAAATTACTAAAATTGCACATGGGATTTAGTTCAATGTGAAAGTGAGATGGGGATGAGTACCATATAAAGATATGTCTCATGCTTTTATCCAGCATGGATAAGTTGAAACATTGATGTAGAGTTGCTTGATGATGTGCTAGTATCATTTGTATCCTTTGGTGGTGTCTTGAGCAAGGACAAGGGGTCACAAGCCGAGGGTGACGTGCTTTGCATCTCTGGGTGGCTTTGCCTTAGGTGACTTTGTGTAGTGGAACCATGACTCAATCTAAAGTATACTTTGATGTAGGATGTGTAATTGCAACCCTAAAAAAGTCAATAAAGGTGCACTATCATGAGTCTGAAGGTACCTACCTCAAGACTACAAGAGATTATGTCTAAGTTATTGCAAATCCAAAAGAAATAGTCCAAGCCAACACTTCTCTAGGAAGTCCATCACCCTAGTTAGTGTTTTGAATCTCTCATGGAACAAATACTGGAAGGGCCCCCCAATTTCACAGAACACAATTCAACTGTTTGTAAAGTGCTTCTCAATTTCTAATTGAAGCTGATGGATCCAAACTTCTAGTGGAAGGGAATCTACTCCATAGTAAGATTGTGTCTATTTGTGATTGGTGCAAGGAGGTGTGGAGCTGACCAATGGCACATCATACTCCATGGGATAGGTGGATATCCATGTTTTGACTAGATCACAAAGCTATTGAGTGATGCATATAGAAGATGCTTTCGGTAGAATGCCATTGTTTTTTTAAGATTCTAGGGAAGTGTCAATCAAGTCCTAGCTATATGTATTTAGGTGATGTCCATCTTGATCATCCTATTGAGCTCCCTTAGTTTGAGCTCTAAGAAGCTTGACTATAGAGGTGGAAGATGATCCATATGTAGTCCATGCAACTACAACCATGTGTCATAGTGAGCATTACTAGCACTCGATATCACACTATAGTGCTAGCTATGCATCTCTTCTTTGGCTATCTCATGTGGCATTAAGAACTTACTTCTAATCATACCAGTGATAATCATCACTAGGGGTCTTTTTGTCTATGCCCATCCGTTGTTAATCTCCCCTCTATTTGGTAGTGATCACTTGCTCCATGCTCCAAATTGGAGTGTTGGTGTAACCAATGTGTCAAAGAGCTAGAGCTTCATCTAAGATTCTTAGAACTGTATATGTGCACATTGGTTCTCCATGCCCCTAATGTTGAATAGCCTTGAGTCTATCTTTCCTAACTTGCTCTCCTTTGGGGTGTGTGAGATAATTACAATGCCACCTTGGGAAGCTTCCCATTTGCCCTCTTTTGTGGCTATCCACATTTTGGCAATTTTACTTGGTCATGCTTTGAATTGTGTTTGTGTGAGTTCATCCATGATCCACATTTTGGTCCCCTTGAAATTTTTGACTTCTTAGTGCTTCAAATTTATCTTTTATGTCTCCAAATTCAAAATTTTCTTGATTATTTCATTGCTTGGTGTGCATCATCATGGGGTCACTAATTGAGCTCTTTTCTTATAATGTTTGGAGTATCTTAGGTAAGTTCTTCTTTCCCTCAACTATCTTATGCATGATGTTGTGAGTTGAAGTGAACTATAAATATGCCTTGTCACGAACTAATGAAGCATATGTGGATAGCTTGTCACATGAAAGAGTGTGATATATATGAAATGAGGATGTGAGTTGACTTTCCATTACTGATTTGGTCAATCTATTGATTTTATGAAGGGTGCATAGAACACACCCTAGCGATTGTAGCACTCATCTCAGTTCCCTAGTGGAGTTGTGGATATGGTATAGCTTGTTGTGAATTCATAGTTAGAAGTAGATACGAGATTGATATTTTCAAATCTCAACACTTTAGTAGCAGCTTAATCAAGCTTTTTGATTATCATTATCGTTAGGAATCCAATAACGGTATGTTATTATCCCATAAGGGTGTGCTATTATAACTTTTGGTGTACACATTTGGTTAGAACAATATAGTTACTGTAATATAACTAACTTCGCTAGTACACATGTCAATTTGCTCGAATGTTATCTTGAATTATGCTCGAGTACATAGGGAAGTGTTTCACGATGCTCATTTGAATGTGAGTAAACATTCTAATTGAAGCATTTAAATTGGAAATCAAGAACATCAAAGCCCATTCAAAGTGGGAATGGCATATGAAAGAAGGATTCATCCCTAGGGTAGTTTAAAGAGTTAGCTAAAAACCAAGGTTGCAAGACTGAGATTGAGGTCAATTTGGTAGCTTTAATGGATAATCTTGAAGAGAAGTAAAACCTGCTATTAAGGATGCCTAGGTTTAAGCAAGCTAGTTTTAATCCATGGAGAGGTTTATTGAAGTTAAGTTGAACAAGGATTTGGGTATGGATGTAGTAATTTAGTGTAAGAATTAAAAGGTGATGAGTAGCTATTTATTCAAGCATCAATAATACTCCTTGAAATTGATGTGAAAAAGATATTGTAGGACTTCACAAAACATGTTAATGAACCAAAGAGTAGTCAACCTTGGCCAAATCGGTGTAGTATATTTTCAAATTCAAATAAATTGCAAATTTGTCTTGTACCAACTATAGAAAACTGAATCTTGCCACTATTTCTAATCCATTTCTATCCCTTTCATGGACTCCTTAGTAAATTTTGTAGCATGCCACCAAATGTACAATTTAATTGACAAGTTTTCTCCTATTTGAATGACCCTTGAGGATATGACCAAAACAACATTAATTATTGAATGAGGACCTTTGGTAGCATGGTCATGTGTTTCAAAATGTGCTAGAAATTTGGTATATTTTTAAATCCTTCCATGCAATTCTTTGCGACAAAGAGAAGTATTACTAAGTCACAATATTTTAGAAGAAGAGAGAAAATATTTTAATTCTCTATAAAGTGAAGATATGAAATAATATTTAGAAAGTCATAAGATTAATTGGACAAATTAGTAATATGATAGGTATTTGAGATACTTGTGTCATCTCTTCTTCTTTCACAACTCTTATGAGGAAAGAGATGCACTTTCCTTGGAGAAATGATTAGAGAGAGCTTTTATCATTTTGAAGAAGACATTAATGGTGGCTTCAATTTTGCAACCAACTTATTGAGACCTTTCCTTCCATTATTGTTGATACATTGAATGTGGCTATACATCAAAATAAGGTAACAAATCCCCTTGGGAGTGACGTATGAACATAATTGGCACTCATGTATAGGAAACTACTAAGCTTAGTGAGCTATCAATCCACAAAAGGGAGTAACCTTTTGAAAAGCTTCAAACTTCTCATGAGGCAAAGCCTTTGTCAAAAGATTCGCAAGGTTGTCTTGTATTGTCTTTTTCAACAAGCTAATCTCTCTTACATAAAGTCTCTTCCTAAAATGATGATAATGCACCTCAATGTGCTTAGTGCGATCATGAAATAGTGGGTTTTGTGCAACTACCATTGTGCCCTAATTGGTTGATGAATGTGGTTGTGGTAGATGGTTATCTACACTGTATAAAAGAAGAAGCCTCTTTCTTTATGTGAATACAAGAATTGACAAATATGCCATGGTGAGACTTAATCCTCTGAGCGACCATGCTACTAGCCTGTAGCTTTGAGTTTGTCAAGGATATGAATGCCAATAGGTTCACAAATTGTAATCGACAGATCGTTGAAGTCGCTCCATGTATTTGAAACCTCTGTCACACATCCATGTATTTGAATGGACTAAGGTATGTGAGGTGGCCGTCGAAGATGTGAAGATGGATTTATCTAAAACACTAATTCTTAAGGCACCCAAAATAGGGGAAGCATTTTATGTTTTCACAATAGGAACCATGTATAATATTACTTCTTGCTTATCTCAAATTAAGGAGTCATAACTTTATAATCTTGCTTTTGCTAGTCAAAACCTTGGGATTTTTTGAATCTTTTAACTCTTCAACAAAAATAAATTTACCTTTATTAGATATTAAAGACAACCAATACATATAAATATGATGTATAAGATGCACTATGAGCTAGAGCAAATATGAATAGATAAAGATGTACTTGACTTATTGGTATATTGTTGAACCAATAATTTTGGCATAGTCTTAGACTTCTCAATCTCTATGCTCTAATTGGCAAGTAGATGATTCACATTTGCATAAAAAATAGGTTGATGTGCGAATTCCTTCAAAACCTATAGAGGATGCAAAATAGGTTGACGTCTGGATTCATTCAAAACCTACAGTGAAAATTTGCCTCATTTGGTACTACATTTGACTTTTCACCACTAAAAAGAGGCAACAAAGTGTCATGTATCTATTTGCTTAGTATTTAAAAGTAAATGTTCTACCTCATCTTCCATAAAGAAAACATTATGACTGCTAAAATACATTAAGTTTGTGAGTGTATATCTATTTATTTGGTATATAAAAATAAAGACTCTACCTCATCTTTTGCATAGAAAACATTATGATTGGCTCAATGTACCAACACTAATAGAGTGAATTAAGAAAAGGTGTGTTTAGCCATGATATTTGCCCACTAAAACATTCAACCATTATATCCTTTAGGAAAATGTGGTATTCTTGGATAAGTAATTGGAACAAACTTTAAGATATAAATCTAGATCATAGCAAACATGGAGAAATACACTTACAAAGCCTATCTCAAAGGAGACCTCACCATCACTCCCAGGATATGATGATGAGTTAGCTACAACTCCGTGCATGCCACCTCATTTTGCTATCTCCACCTATTGGGAATTTCCTTTATTTCCTCCTTTATCTACCCCCATTGACCTTGATCCAACTAGCTAGGCTTTAATAATCCATTATTATAGGTATCATGTGCTTTTGAATGAAGGTGGGAAAGGTGTTTCACAATATATGCCCATATGTAATCATTAAAAAATCTATCTATGGCAAAGGACTATGGAAACTCATCATGAAGAGTGCTTACAATGTAATCCCTTTTCTTAAGATCTTGGTTTCTCCATCTCTCTACTATACTATGCCATGCATACATCTCCACATGCAACTTGTCGATGACTCTCCTTTCTTTGTAGTTCATGATGATTTTACCTATATGGTAGTTGATCAAATACTAGTTGGGATGAGTCAGAAGTATCTAGGGCCTTTAGGGTATAGAAGATAGGGAGGGGCGATCATTTGCAACAGGGTTGTCTTTATGGGAGATAGGGTTGATAGACATGAGGGTTAGGATAGGGGTTGGGGGGAGTAAGAGCTCAGTTTAGAGCAGTAGGGGCCAAACCCTAGAGGCAAGTTAGTGTTGGTTCCCCTAGTATAGGAGTGGGTGAAGGAGGCCATGATGGCCCAATGAAAAAAGGGACTAAATGGGACACTCTTGACAATTTGACACGTGATGACCAAGGAAGGGGGATTTTTTTAGCTAAGGGCTGTTGTCATGATGGCAAGGCATTATCCTCTTCTTCACAAGGGTTAGAGCCATTGAAACTGAGGGAGGAAGGACAAGGGAAAGAGAGAGAGAGAGAGAGGAGAAAAATGACAAGTTTATGAGACCACACAAACACACACATATATACATACCCATGCATTCACATATAAACATAAACATGCACACATGTACACATGCATACATACACGTGTGCACATATAAACATAGACATGCACACATGCACAAAAATTAAACCATTTGAATTGTAGTTTAGAGCAAATAATAGACTAACATTTAGAATGAACAATTCACAAAATATGAATTTCATAATATTTAACCAATAGTATTTTTTTTAAAAAGTGAGGTTTCAATATTATATCAATGGTACTCATTAGTATTATAATTGTATAGTTTATTTGATTATATAATGTATTCTCATAAGAGTAAAGTTTACTAATATATTTTATTGGACACAATAATTAAAGTTGGGGCTTTTAGCAATGCTACCCATGTTGAAAGTTGATACCAAATCAGGCATTGGATTTTTCCATAATCTTCTAATGATGCATCACCACCCATAATTTGATTCTTGACAACTCAAAGAGACATACACATACTCAAGGGAGTTGATGTATCTCGACAATGAAACCATGACACTAGCCTTTCTTTTTATAGAAGGGTGGTGGGACCTTAAAATAAGCTAATCTATAACAATTTGTAACGAGAAATAAATTCATCAAACAGTTGATAAATTGAAAATTTCACCATCATACCACTTTGGGATAAATTTCCCATTGAGATTGAGACAAGACAACACAATTGGCCCCAACATGTTGGCACCACTTGCAATATTTCTTTTCATTTGATTTCAATCCTTGTTGTACATCTAAGAATTGACTCAATCCTTGAGAAGAGTTGGGCCTTGCCTCGCGATTTCAGAGGTCCACTCTCAAAGGATCCTCTATTCCTTTATTGACCGAGTCAATTCTCCAACAACACTTAGAATACTCTTTTGTTCTCCAAAACCAGCAATCACAAGATTCAATTTTCCTCTTCATTCCACCATTAGGGGTGCCCAAATTGAATTCATTCATGGTGCATGCAAATCAATGCATTTGTAGACACAAAATCTCACCCATTCTATTGTCTACACCAAATTTGCATCAATAATTTTCTCAATCATTGGCATATGGATACATGCATTCAAATGCTCTCATGCAAATCCTTATCCCTACTCAAACACACTGAGAACAATAAATGAGAAATCTGCACTACATCAACTTAAAATCTACAAAGTAATCTTCAATTTTCATCGCTAGATTTCACATCATCTAACTTAGAGGGGGGAGCATATACAAAAGAGAGAAAAAATTTAATTCTAGCTTGAGAAGATCACCAATAACAATGATCCCCAATATGCCCCTTGAGTTTGAAAACTTAGGTAGCCAAACTAGGATTTCAATCTTTGCATGCAAATCTCTTACATAATGATGTGTTGAATGTCTTCATATCTACTATAATTCTCTTTCTTTATAATAGTGGGGCTTCATACATCTCTAATTGCTTCATGTATGCATCCCAAGTTAGGTTGGCAAATCCTAATCTCCATTGAAATGAAGTATATAATAGAAGATTAGGGCTAAGAAAATTTTGATTTGCTGAGGTAGAAGAGATGAGCATTGGATTAGAGAAAAGTCTCTCTCCCCTCCCACATCATAGTCCATTTATTTCTTCTCAACCTCTTATCAACTAGCCCCTTTTCACATGCATTTAGATCTTTCCCAAAATGCTTGCATAATGGTTATCCTTTGTTTTTAGCCCCAAAAAATGCAATAGATTGCATTGCCCTAACATAATTAGGATTTTAGTACTACCTAATCCTCTATCAAATAATATTAAATGCCTAATCCTATAGATTCAGCCTACTCTCATTTCAAATAAATGCTATCAAATCTCAATTTTAAACTCCTAACCTCTTGAATCTAAAAGTGTTAAAATTTAGTCTGGGATATTAAATCAATCAAATATGTAATCTCATGACACCAATGTCATTTCCAAGGGGCTATTTAATGTCCCTAACCAAGATCTAACTTTAGCACCCCACTAGCACATCTATCCATTGCAACTTCTATCAATGTCCTCCACTAGCTAAGCTAGGATAGTCTTGTCACTATGAGACACATCCAACTTAAATATCAAATGTGTATACCTTTAGTATCACAACTTAAGTGTCCAAAGATCATTAAGTTAAAATATGGGTTCATAAACCCAAATTTAACAAAATCTCATTAACCAAATGTATTGTAAACAAGAAGCATTACATGGTGGACGTAAATGTTTTTTTGAAATGCGGTGCATTGTAATACTAGAAAGTAAGTAATATGCACATTAATTTGTTTGAAGAAACTCACAAAAAGCAAGAAATCTCAAGATACACTATCTTAGACATGTTAGCACCCTCATGTGAGGAGAGCGCCCTCAAAATCCAAGCAGAGACCTTACAAAAATGGTCCACAGGGGTTAAAATTGAAGACATGCTTAAAAACCACTACATTTTGAGCTTCCCATAGGGAAAATAGGGAAATGGCTCTTATGACATTCCAAGAAGACACCAAGGTAGGGTTTAGCCTCCCTTTCACTCCCAATAGAGCTTGCTTCCACATGATCTTATCATGTAGATGAACTTTGAAATTCTTATTCTAAATCTTATACCAAAGTGACCTACACCCCTACACTCCCAGAATCGATTATAAACATTATCATTGGCATGATGAAAAATAGGGCATTAAGATAATCTTGTGTAGAAGCTTTCCTCATAATAGCTTCCAAAGAAATAAATTAAACTTAGTAGAAAAGGTCGCATTTTAGACTTTAAAGATGATGAAATGCATAGATTCTAGAGACTAATGCTTGTTCCTTTTGTTCAAGAATTTCCAAATCAGGAGTAGCCAAGTATGCTTGGACTCAACTCGCTTAAGTTTAGCTCTAGAAAGGAGGAAATCATGTAGGCGGCATACCTTAAATTGAAGGACCATGACATCCTAGGGGAAGCCTTCATCTCCTCATAAGACGAAGCAAACCTAGAGGCAACATTCAACAAGGGTATCTAATCCATACCTTGAGAATTTCAAAGGTCATGCCATTGATGAATCCTCTTCTTGTACAATGTGAAAGAGAGCTTAGGATTCTTAGAGGCCACAAAGAAGCTTGCTTCAATCAGTACTTTGATTGGTAAAGAATTAATCGACATAGAAAGACTAAGACTTACATCACCCTTGATAGGGTCTCCAATCCAATGACTTCTTTGAGGAAACATTGCCCACCATGAATTAATAATGGAGTTAGCCATATGTAACTACTTGATCTTAATCTTCAAGGTCTTAATAGCAATGTATCATGCCATTGTGTCTCCATTCCTCTCAAATCAACAGCAATAATCTAGAACTTTAGGAGAAATATCCAAGGTCGAGCAAATTTGATCATTTGCAACCCCTTGCAAGCAAAACTAGTTGACTTGTTGAAAAGATGAGGGGATCCAAGCCCACCAGAGACTAATGCGGAGAAGTCACTTGCTCCCAATATATGGAGTGTCAATCTCTCCTCGAATTAGATGTCCAAATAAAATCATGAAACTTCTTCTCTAGAAGTCGCCATGCTACTTTGCTAAAGGGAAGACCGAAGCCAAAAATGCCATCATGGAGTGAAAGATGTGTTTTAGCCACCATAATCTTATCATAAGTAGAAAGAGAAAGTTTCATTTAGTATTGCAATTTCCCATTAAGCTTGTTAAATAGCCACAAGAATCTTTGCTTTTGTGATATGCCCATCCCTTGAGGGTACCCAAATATGTGATAACCTTCCCAAGCCCTATGTCAACAAGATGAAACTTAGGTAAGATCATATTGGTCTCCTTATAATGGAGCCATAACACCTTAGTTCTAGCATGACTCACAACTAAACTTGAAACATAGAAAAATTCCTCATATAGCCCAAAGAGTGAGGCATGCTTTGTTCAAATTTAGAGATGATATTCATATTATCATTGACAAACATTTGAGTGGAAAATACTGAGCCATCATCAAGGAGGGGGAGACCCTTGATAGTCCTCCTTTGAACCAACACATCAATATTCCTCAAAAGGGGATCACAAATGAGGGCAAATAGAAGAGGTGCAAGTGAGTAACCTTGTCTAATCGAACATTGCAAAGGGAAGGTTCTAGAAAAAATGATTTATGCAAAGTGAAGCAGATGCATTGGCAAAGAGTGCACCCATGGCCCTACAAAATCCTAAGCCAAAACTAGCTATAGCCAATGTTAGCATAATAAAATCCCAATGGATATGGTCATATGCCTTATCTAGATCAACCTTAATTAGGACAAACTTTTGATTGAGACCCAAAGTATGATAAATTGTAAATATAAGATTCATTATTGCCTCTTGAATGCTTCTTTCATGCACAAAGCCAAATTGCTTGAGATGAACCACTTCTCCTAGTAGTAATTTGATCTTGCACACTAATGCCTTAGCAAGGATCTTATAGGAAACATTAACCAATGTTGTGGGTCTCCAATCTTTACAAAGGACTCTCCTGGAAGACTTTAGAAATAATTTGATTATGCTAGCATTAACTTCAGACAAAGATGGAACCCTTCTTGCATACACCTTTCAACATTTTGGTCAAGTAACAGACCTACAAATGTCAAAACTACTGACAAAATTCAATTGGCAATCCATTCTTGCCCAATGCCTTATTCTTTTTTACCTTCAATACTACTTGGTGAAGCTCTTGAAACTTAAATGGTCTATCCAATAGACATGCAACATGCATCAGCACATTGAAGGGGACATGGCTTCCAAAAAGGAGAGAGCATAATCATAATAGTCCCATGGCTAATTAGGTTTTTTTCCCATGATGGAAAAGAGAAACTAGTTAAAAATTTTGGCTATATTAACATCTCCTTGGTGAGCCACCCCCTTTCCATTAGCTTTCGTTAATTACTTTGAAGAAAACATATGAAGAACAATCCCTACATTATTCAACCATTGAAATTGAGACTTGATATCCACTTTATGTAACGGATATGAGGTAACCATTAACATAATGCAACTAGGATTTATATTAGATTGGTGAAATAGGTACTTGTTCTACCATTCCTACATTAAGAAGCCATTCATCACATAGTGGACTTGCAGAATAGCTACTCTCCTTGGCCTATATATGCATGTATGTAGAATTACAAACCCTCAATTAAAAGGGAAAGAGAGTTGACAATTTGATATTTAAACAAGGAATATTCATATCGAACTTTAGTGTTTATCCAAATACAAACAATTTGGTCCTCAAAGTAGGATATGAAGCCCATCATTATGGATAAGACTTGATAGGTGAGTGTGGTGAAAGCGAGTCTAAATCACATAAAACTTTAAATTGAAATGAATTGCAACAATATGGAGGGCAAGATAATAAGGAGAATGCATTAGAATGGAATGGTAAACTTGAAATGAACACCAAAATAATTGAACTTTGCATTGGTTAAAGAAAACAAGTTTAGGTAAGCACTTTACAATTCAATAAACATAGCTAAATTGACCTATCACTTTACAATGATAAAAGAACTTGAATCATTTGTATAGGTCACAATGCATTAGACATAATGTGTCACTGCAACCAATAGTCATATATTCAGAAGGCACTATAAAGATATGACAATTAATTATACATAAGGGACTGTGAAAGAGGCTCTTTTTGCATCCTACATGCAGCATGAACATGGCATTCATCACATAGTGCACTTGTAGCATAGCCTTACATGTCATCCTCAACTAACATTCTTAATTAAGGTTCTTACACAATATTGCGCCCAATCAACAATAGGCATACTTAAGTCTCTCTCAAACCACTTAAATTTTGAAAAATGTCCAAATAC
The DNA here is from genome assembly GCF_053477565.2 of Lygodium microphyllum. Taxonomy (NCBI): domain Eukaryota; kingdom Viridiplantae; phylum Streptophyta; class Polypodiopsida; order Schizaeales; family Lygodiaceae; genus Lygodium; species Lygodium microphyllum. The sequence goes on along the minus strand of NC_141153.1, from coordinate 14,122,467 downwards.
CAACATGTGTATAGAATTAGCATCATGCGCATAGGAGTAAGTTTACTTTTGAAATTTTTTTGAAGAAAATGTAGCATAAGAAAAAATAACATTTGCTTTACATTGCTATGCATTAATTTAAATTAACATTGAAGCCATTCAACCTAGCACTCACAAATTTAATAAGCAGATGGCCTTCAATCAATTAGAAGAAAAACTTACAAACTTCGTTAACAAGATGACCTTCAATTCAATTAGCAAATGACCTTCAATTTATTTAATTATCACATTCTACAATATTAAACTTAATTAGAAGACGAGCTTCAATTAGCAACCAATTCTACAAGGTCTAATTAAGTATATTCATTAATCAATTACTAACAAATCCTATAATCTCAAATTAGCTCTGGCATCCAAATTAGATTTTTGCGGACTTTACAAAAAAATCTCTTTTTTAACAAAGATTTGAGGGCCATAGAAGCACCCAATAACTTTCCCTCGTGATAAATATTTGAAATTTTTGAAAGTTAATGGTGTTAAGGTAGTGAAGAGTTACACCCTATGTGTGGTTTTATTTTCCATTACTTCTTACACATGACCATAGTCCCCCATGCATTACACATGTCCATATCCCCCATGGTTAAGTCAGTATGTGGCCATACCTGCCATGTAGTACATAGCATGGGGAATGGCTATTGAGCTCCTAAGTAGAATGAGAGTAGAATGAAGTAGGAGCTAAGAAATGATGAAGAAATATTGAAGTGCAATAACAATCATGAGATGGATTTCGCAAGAAACCTTATAGGAAGAGGGAGGGAAGAAGTGAAATAGATGAAGAACCTTTGGAGGCTATTGAGGTGATGATCAATAAAACATAAGGCAGCAAGGCAATTGACTATAAGGAAGTTCACAGATTACCGCTCAAAGTGAATCTACAACTAGTATCTAAAATACTAGCAAAACATATCTAAAGGAGTATAAAGGAGAAGCCAGAGGGACTGGCAAAAAGGGTGGCACTAGACATAGACAACATTTGCGCAACTATGTTGTGATTTGATAAAAAGGCTACTCTAGCATTTTTATGGGTGACCCATCGAAGCCCATGGATAGTATTGCTTGGTTTAATGCAATTCTCAAGGGACGAGGAAGTGTAAAGTAGATTTATTACAGTAGATGCATTAGGGTGTATACTTTTGGGACATTCAACGTATATATGTTATGCCATGGCAACCAATTGAAACGAAGATCTAGAAAGAATTCCTAGTCTAAATGGATAGGGTGTGTGATTACATTGTTAACATGTTTGCATTAATCACTATTTATTCTTCGAAAAGTTGAAGGTGACTTGATAGCTACCAAAACTTAGTTAGGCTTTCCAATTTTCTTGGTGGGCTTGTTGGGCTAAATCAAACCCCTAGCTGGCTTTCCAGAAACCTATATAAATGCTATGTGGGGCTAGGTAAATGTGATTATTTCTCCTACCACTATGCGTGCATGCGTGCATGTGCGTGTGTGCGCACATGTGTACATTCAACCTCTGTATCCTTCCTAAGCTTGGCCCCACTATTCCACTCCTAGTCTTTATTTCTCTCTTAATATTTAATTATATTTTTAATCTAAATTATATTTAAATATATCTTTTGAAAATAAATAGATTATAATAAATCATAATTCTTATACTACTATTAATCTTTATCTTTTTTCAAAAAATTAACATTGTAAGGCATATTATCATTCAACTTATATATATATATATATATATATATATATATATATATATATATATATATATATATATATATATATATAACACCTATTAAACAATATCAATAATATATTCAGATATAGAGAAGCCATCTCTTTGTGTGTGTGTGTGTGTGTGCGCGCGCGCGCGTGTGTGTGTAGGGGATGACTGCCAATTGCATGCCTTGTAAACTCGATAGTAACATGTCATGAGTAGCAATCTTCTCATACCACTTAGTGTGTATGCATGATCTGTGTGTATGTGAATGTGCATATACACATGTGTTGATGAAAGGTCATCTAATTGGCATGCGTCATGAACTCAATATACTCAAGATAGAAAAGGATTGATGAGGTAATCCTTTTCTATCACTCATTGTGTGTATGCATGCATGCTCCACATGCATATGCTCTCTCTCTCTCTCTCTCTCTCTCTCTCTCTCTCTCTCTCTCTCTCTCTCTCTCTCTCTCTCTCTCTCTCTCTCTCTCTCATTATACATGTCATGAGATGGTTCTCTTTTGTTACATATTACTTGTATGATCAAGTACAAGGTATGTATTTTAGCTAAATAGTGAGAGTTATAAAATAGTCATGAGAGCGTAAAGAGTATTTAAGAAACTATAGCAAGAATGAGGAGAACTTCTTGGGAGAGATAGGCTTGGATTATTTAAAAAATAATATTTAAATAATCACAAGTTCAAAAGTAGTTTATAAAGCTTCAAAGACATGATAAGCTCATTCATTATTATTATTTTAGGGATGTATTGAAAACACTCTCAAGAATTAAAAATTTTACATTTGAAAATTTGATGATATGCATAGAATTCACCAAGGCGGAAGGTCAAGCCCACTTTCATATAAGTACTTTAATCCTCAAAGTAGACAGTTACTACCAATATTAGGGGAGTTTTGAACCAAAAAATGGGTATTCTAAGAAATGCAATATCACAATAATACCCTTTAAAAATGGGGACTCAATTTCACAAGCAAGCTCCAATTTGTCGAAGATTGAGGATTTAGATTCTACTCATCAAGATCTTTTCAGTGATATAATGATTGATAATATGCCATCCCCACTTTGAATGGACTTTCATACCCTTATTTGCCAAGCAAATTGCTTCAAGTAGAATGTTTACTCCCGATTCTTCCATTCAAAAGAACATCATCAGACCCTTCCCTATATACTAAAGAATAAATCACAACTAACATTCAAGAAAACTAACATATGGACTAGTGAACTTAGTTACCTTGGAGTAACTATATTGTTCTAACCGAATGTGCATACCAAAAATTACAACACCACACCCATTTGGGATAATAGCATACCCTTATGGGATATGCTCCTGATGATGATGATCAAAAAACTAGATTAAGGTGCCACTAAAGGGTGGAGATTTAATAATACCAATAGCATATCTACTTCTAGCTATATGAATTTACAAGCTATACACATCTACAACTATTAATCTTATTAATCATTCTTAGAGTACTTGCTCTCGTTATTAGTGGGTATGTTCTAACTTCCCTCATAAAGCTAGCAAGTTGACCAAATGGATTAAAAGATCCAACCCATATCCTCATTTCATATCTACCACGCTCTTTCATGTAATAATCTATATGCCTCTTCTTCATCAATTTGCAACAATGAATATTTATGGTTTGCTTCAATTCACAATGTCATACATAGGATAAGTCAAGGGCAAGAAGAACAACTAAGACACTCCAACCATTATTAGAAAAGGGTTCAATTAGTGACTCCATGATGCACTAAGCGATCAAAATGTGGATCATGGATGAGCTCACACCGCCACAATTCAAAGCATGACTAGATGAAATATCCAAGATATGGGTAGCCATGAAAGAGGGGAAATGGGAAGCTTGTCAATGTGGCATTGTGCTTATCTCAAACACCCTAGAGGGGTTGCAACACTACCTAAGTGCACTACATGCCTTTAGCCAAGAGCGATATCTCACAATGAACCCTAGGAAGATCAACATTATGGTGCTTAACACCTCCACCTAGTGAATCATATGATTAGTGCTGAAGTTCACATAAGGAGGGGTAGCAATGGAGGAGGTCTAGCGATGTATATATCTAGGATTACTTTTCTAGGGCTGAGATTCACATTGAGGAGAGCAATTAGGTATAGATTGGCTCAAGTTTATGCGGCATTAGGAGCCATAGAGAACCAATGTGCACATATACAATTCCAAGAATCTCAAATGAAGCTTTGGCTCTTTAAAACATTATTTACACTTGCAATCCTATATGGAGCTCTTATTAAGGGATCAAGCATGTACCATTGGAGGAGAGCTACAACAAAGCAATCACTACCAAATAGCAAGGACATTGATGATGGATGGGAGTAGACGGAGAGGCCCCTAGTCATGATTATCTCTTGGATGATCAAAAGTAAGTCCTTAATGCCATATGAGATAGCCAAGGGAGTATTGCCTATTGTAGTTGGGGCCCTTTCCTATACATTTATTTTTATGCAAAGACTTTGGAGCCTTCCAAACTAGAGATAATCTGGACTTTCTCTAGAGTTATATAGATACATAGCACTCTAGAGTTATAGAGATAGCCAAAGAAGAGATGGGACTATTGCCTATTGTAGTTGAGGTCATTTCCTAGGAATTTTTTTTAATGCAAAGACTTTGGAGCCTTCCAAAATAGAGATAGTCTGGACTTTCTCTAGAGTTATATAGATAGGTAGCACTATAGGATGATGCCGACTACTAGTAATGCTAAAAAAGGTACACAATGCATCTACATATATATGGAACATCTTCCACCCTAGTAGTACAACTATTTCGAGCTAAGACTAGAGGAGTTCAATAGGATCATTGAGATGGACCTCATCTAGCTTACCCAAGATCTCAAAACAAAGGTGGATTTCTGCCTAGGATCCCTCAAATAGTTTTGTGATCTAAAACTGATCAGTATAGACCACATTTGCTTCCACCATAGGGTTGAATCTATCAACTTCAGTAAAAACTAAGGAGCACTATAAATGTAGGTGCATAATGAGATTTAAAATCAAAGGGCACTTCGACTATCTATTCCAAGAGAGTTTCAAAACACTAACTATGAGAAATAGTTATTTGTAGCAATTTTGTCATCACTTAAACTTTTATTTATTATTATTTAAAAATCAATGCAAGGATAATGGACTTCCAAGTTAAGTGTTGCCTTGGACTCTTCCTTTTGGAGCTACACTAGCGTAGAAACTCGCGACACCAATAAATAATACAAATAACAATGATGCATCATGTCACTTTTTATACCCTACCCTCTTTGCATCCCAGTATCTTTGTCATCCATGTGTATCAATTAGGACTTTATTTTAGCTTTTGGCTTTTATTTCATATATTTGTACCACTCTACATGTGGTTGCAATTCGTGGTCTCAGATATCATCTTTCTTTCTCTCATTTATTAGGTATGTCAATTTCTATTTGAATGAAAAATGCATAGTTTGAATGATTTGGTGTTAAATGCATTGAATTTATTATCTTTGAGTTTCAAATGGATGAAAAGAAGTTGAATGCTTGCATTGGATGGATTAAAATGATAAGAAAATGATACAAAATAGGTTAAAATTTATATTTTTAGGTTATAATTAAGAAATATTAAGAATTTTGAGAATTATTAATGAAAAACAAATTGAAATAGACTTAAACACAATAAAGTGAACCTAAGAATGAAGTTTTACCTTCTAAAGATAAACCCATTAAGAGATATAAGCATTTTAGTGATAAAAAATATAATTTTTAGCTATAATTAGAAAAAATTTAGAATATTAGTAAAATATTAAGGGTGAAACATTAAAAAAATATTCAAATTACAATATGATGGATCTCATCATCTATTCTTAGCTTAAATGGATCTCTAGAATTAGAGATATCTAATTTTTAGAATTGAAAATGATAGTTTTTTAGTGCTTTTAGTAAGAGTAAAGAAGGGAATTTATCAATGCCAAATTGGATGTGGGTTGCATTCATTGTGGAGAATATCTAGGTAAGAGGGTTTAAGGTTTTGAGTTCAAAAATAATTATTATAAATACTTTTGTTTTTTAGTAGTAATAAAGAAAAATTAAAAGTCTTGATAATGAAGGATATAGTCTCTTTTCACAAATGAAAAGAGACTATAGTTTATTTTATGTTTAAAGTTTTTGGTTTAAATTTCATGGCTAATGGAATCCATTTGTAAGTACTTCCTTTGTAAAGTGCTAGTTAGGAAGATAAAGTACTAGTTAGTGTATATTAAGTGGTTTTATTGAAGTATTAACAGAGATTAATGGTGAATTGAGAGTTTTTAGATAAGTTCTTTTGCTGACTTAAATGTTGATTAAAATGGGTTTGATATATTAGGAGTTGTAGTTCAAAATAAGGGTTAAGAAATAATATTTGAAAGGCCACAAGTAACTTAAAGAGGACTGTTGGGTAAGCTGAGAGTTGGACTACATAGGAGAAAAATAGAATGTCTTCTATACTGATAATTTAGGGATAAAGAGAGAGTATAACTCCACTTCCAATCCTTAGTTAACATAATGACTCCACATATGGTCATCTTCTCTGTATATTTGGGGGCTTCTTAGAGAGCCGTCAGCAACATTTCAAGTAAATCCTTATATAGGAGCTCATATATAAGTTGATGTTAGGTTTATCAAAAGGTAGGAAATGTTCTTTTGCAAGTTATCTTACTACATGGCATTTATTTTAGCCATCTAAAGCATTTGAGGTATGAACAATAGCAACACAAGTGCTAGTTATAAATGCTGCAAAGAACCTCGTATTTATTGAAACTTTGATTCACACATTTAGATGGAAAAAACTAGTTCCATATAAAATTAAACAAAATCTTATTATATATAGAGTCAAATATCAATTATGTAAACAATGTCAAAGTGTCTTCAACAAATTAGTCTTCTTGAGGCACTAATCGCTACTATTTAAAGTAACATAGAGTTTCCTTTTTAGTAATGCACATCTATAGTTGTCCTAACAAAATAAACAACATGCATAAAGGAATACGGATGCTCATTCCCCTGAAGCCCACACAACTGCACTAACCTACTTGATTGTACCTTCAATTAATTCGGAAAATGATTTGTAAGGCCCTACTTGCTTAAAGGGACAAGCTTGAGTAAGAGCACAAGCAAGTGGAAGCAATGGAGATGTGAGCTATGGCAAATGGAGTAATAGAGTGAGAGAGAGATTCAATATGTGGGAATTCCAATAGTCACAATATGTGACCAGCCTCTCTCATTCTATTAGTCACACTGAAAGAATAAAGAATGAGATGACAATGATAGGCATCTATCATTTGCAGTGTATAAGTGTGCAAGTACTGTCAGTGCAGTGAATACATGGGTGGTATTGAGACATGTGCCTTTAACCCTGACAGCCTCCCACTTAAAGATAAATGTGCCTATAGTGAGGAGAAAAGAAGAGAAAAGCGACAATGTAAAAATTTACATAAAGTACAACAGGATGAGAAAAGACATCTCATCTAATGCCCATCATATTTCTTAGAAAGGCAAAACACTCAATTGAGAGAATTTTAGTGAGTAGATCTATATATGATTTTGATTAGTTGAGATCTTGACAAGATCGATGAACTTCTCCTCAATGACCTCTCTCATAAAGTGGTAACACACCTCGATGTGCTTTGTCTTTGAATGGAAGGTTGCATTCTTAGCCAACTAATTAGCTCTCATAGAATCCAAATGGAGTGTTGGGACCACATCACTAATACCAAGCTCTATGACCACATCAATAATACCAACGTTTGCAATCAAACAACCTAACTAAATATCACTCATAGAATCCAAATACAATGTAAGGACCACATCAGTAATACCGAGGTCTATGACTAGATAGCCTAACTAGAGAGCATCCTTGCAAGCCTCAATGGCTACAATATACTCTTTCTCTATAGTAGATAGGGTGGTGCATTTTACACCTTGGACATCCAAGAAATAACACCTCTAACAAAGGTGAAGATATAGCTAGAGGTAGACTTCCTATTGTTTGTATGTCCTACATAATCAGAGTCACTATATCCCATAACTTCTATATCTTAGTCACCATAACATATACACATATCTACAATGCCCTTAAAGTACCTAATGATACCCTTTATGACATTCCAATGCCACTTGCCAAGTGCAGCCATATAGCACATCACAATTCCCACTACAAATGCTATGTTAGGACAAGTGGCTATCATAGCATACATCAAACTACCCACTATAGATGCATAAGGGATCTTGGCCAACTCAGCCTTTTGCTCATCCAAACTGTGGACAATCGACTTAACTAACCTTCACATGAATGTAAAGGATAGCCAATAGGCTTAATGTCCTACATATAAAACTGATGCCAGGAGGCATATTCCACGGTGGATTTCGTGAGGTTTTACGGTGGATTCCGTAAACTTAGATATCCGCGGCTCATACACAAAGAGGATTCTTTGTGCGAGAAGTTGATGGGGACACCTGTCCTTTTCGGGCGTTTCATTAATTTAGTGTGTACATGGGTGATTCCATAGCGGGTGATTCCGCAAAATGCATATTAAATTAATAAACGTTTATGAGTTTAGAGTGCGCACTCGTAATAAATTAAGGTTAGGATTTATTTCTAACTAGTTGATTTATTTATGTAGCTGAAGACTGCTAGGTATTCACTTTTGTCGGTTTAATTGTATTATTTTACTAACGATTGTGAATGCTTCAGTTGATGTGTAGAGATAGCAGCAGTGGCAGAGGAAAGCATTGGAGTCTAGCGGGTATTCGACATTTGGACTATATTTTGATAGGCGCCACGCCTATATTTTGTTATGTCTATTGAGACATTGATTATCGATTATTATTTTGTATGTGCTTATGCGCCCGGATATGTTATTTCTATTTGGACATTGAGATTGGGCGTGCCATACTCTATGGGCACCGTCCATTAGCTTTATTTTCCTATTTTTGTAGAAAGCAAACTCAAAAGCTAAAAGCTTGTCATATTTTTGTAATTGGGCTATTATTGAGCATGAAGATTGGAAATATACATAAAATACATGCTTTGTGAAGCGCACACACAAGGCATGGGGGAGATTGAACCCAATTTGTCTCTTGCCTCTTGTCGTGCATGCTTTTACATGGGTTTTTGTGCAAAAAGGTAGAGTACTTTGTTCTTGGGGACCTTCCGGGATTCACCACGTGAGCTATCTGCGACCGATCTGCGCACCAGTGGTATCAGAGCGGAGCAGAGATCAAGAGCTTCCAATCGCTACCAATCTCGGGCGAAGGCGGACCTCCAGGAACAAACGGGCTCTACAGTCAATCTTGTCGCGAACCGTCGATACAGGCAGACTTCTGGCGATCAAGAACCCCTGTTTCCACTGTCAGATCGCGAAGGACCAAGCTCTGTAGGCGGAGGACCACTCCCTCATCTCCATAAACAAGTCGTGGATAAAACAGTAAGAAGCCCATATCTTTTTCTTCAAAAATCTTAGTCTACAAGCTTAAAGGCTTAAGGAAGTAAAGAAGCTCCACAAAATTCATCAACGAAGTAACTGAGTGGGTCCGAAATTTGCGCGACGTCATCAAACACATATTCTTGTCCTCCACGATTTGCGCCGTTTTCTAACGGCTCTTCATCTCTACAAAGCCTAAGTTATTAAGCTTATTAAGCTTAAGCTTAATTCCTTAAGCTAAGTCACACAATTCTCTGCAAGTTATACTGGGCAGACAAGTTCAGTAACTCCGGGTCTCGCACTTCTGAAGTCAAGTTCCGTAAGTCGACTCTAATCAAGTTCTGCAAGTTCTGCAAGTCGGCCTAAGTCCAGCAAGTCAACAACTCTGCAAGTCTGCTAAGTCTGCAACTCTGCAAGTCAGACTAAATCAGAACTGACTAGTGCTTAAAACTCATAAAAGACTTGTTCGTATGCAAAAACTCTGAACTGGAAAGTTGTTCGCAGCAAGCTGTTCTACCTATCTACAAGTTCGTTGAAGTACTTTCAGCAAACGGAGACAGAAATATTGCAGAATTTCTGAAAATTGAAGAAGAAAATACCCAAAAATACATAGCCTTGTAACCCCAAATTTGAGCTACGCTCATCCCGCTAACTGATTTTGAGTGAGAAAGGTTTGTTGAGTTTTACAGGATGACTACCCCACATATGGATGATCCTATGGCTGAAGACGATCTACCCGAGCCTACCATGGAACAAAAGCTGGATCTTATCATGCTGCAATTGGAAGAAGAGCGAAGAGCTAGGCAAGCCTTGCAAGCGCAATTGACAAAGCTACAAAGAGCGTCCACCGATAAAGAAGAACCTCAAGCTGAAGATTTGATTCACCGTACCATCGACGCCACTCTTGAAGCACAAACCATTCGCAAGGAATCCAAGATAAGTAAACGAAGTTTCAAGTTCCGCACTTTCAATGGCATAAGAGAAGGAAAGACTGTTTTATCATTCATTAGCCAGTTTGATGACTATTTCCATGAGGAAACTTATCCCGAAAAAGATAAAATCAAGTGTGTTACTAATCATCTGATAGACAGAGCATCACTTTGGTGGACTGTAGTCCGTAAGAGTATAGAATGTCCTGCTACATGGGAAGATTTCAAGAAGAAGTTCATGCAAAATTTCCTTCCACCGCAATTTCATGAGAAGGCTATCAAGCAATGGGATTTACTTCAACAGCGCGATCGTGAGCCTATTCCACAGTATACAGAGCGTTTTTGGAATGCACTCCTACAGCTACGCATGCTTGAAGACGTACCAGAGACGACACATAAGCGGAAGTACATGTCTGGACTTCTTGGACATTACTACGCTGAAGTGAACATGTTCAAGCCTGCTACCCTTGAAGACGCCATCTCCTTAGCTCACGACACTGAAGATAAGTTACGCGGAAGAGAACGACGACCACAACCATTCCAAGCAAACGGTAATTATGGATCTAAACAATTCAATTCCAATTTCAGAAGGTTTAATCCAGGTCGTTTTTCATCACCATCTTTCCGCAAGAATTGGCCTAAACCACCTGCATTACCATCCACTGTCAATTCAAATTCTAAGCCTATTCCATAAGCAAATCCAAATATACCCAGACTCCCAGCCGTTGCAAATAATGTGACCAAAGCTAAGCCAATAGTATGCTACAAGTGTCACCAGCCAGGGCATCTCGCAGCAAATTGTCATTCAAAGAAGCCATCAGCACATATCAACTACCTTGGAGCCATGGACGAAGAAGAGCATGAGGATATGCCAAATTTCACTGAAAATGAGGATGATATTACTACTACTTCCGACACTTTACCAGGTATGCCTACTTCACATTCATTGTTGACTATGAAATGTATGGTGCATGGAAAAGAAAGAACTATATTGCATGATGACGGTAGTACCCATGACTTTATTTCAGCAGAATTGGTAAAGGAATTAAAATTGCATACTGTACCTACGCACTATCACATAAAAGCTGCATTTTTAGGCACTAGGTACAATGGCACACAAGAAGTTCAAGATTTAGAAATTCAAATTGGTCCATACATTGAAAGAAGAAATTTCTTAGTTGTCCCATTACAGTCAAGCGACATTATTCTAGGAATGCCATGGAGACACCAACATAATCCCAATATAGATTATTCCACACACACAATGAATATTAATTTTCAAGGAAAATCTATTACATTATTTGGTATGCATGCATCTCATATTTTTCCACTGCTTTCGCATAGTCAAGCAAAACGTGCACTACGCAAGAATACTAAATCATATCTCATTTGGGTGAATGAATTGCATGCAAAGGAAAATCATATGCACCCTAGGCATAAGGAATTTCTCGCATATTTTAAGGATTGTTTTACAGAAGACCTACCACCAGGTTTACCTCCATCACGTCCAGAAGACCATAAGATTGACCTAATACCTGGCACACAACCACCTTGCAAAGCCCCATATAGGCACAATCAAATAGAGCAAAAAGAAATCCAGAGTCAAGTTGAAGAATTACTAAATAAAGGCTTAATTCGACCTAGCAGTTCTCCATTCGGTGCACCTGTGCTCTTAGTCAAGAAAAAGAATAATACTTATCGGATGTGTATTGACTACCGAGCATTAAATAAGATCACTCTAAAGAATAGGTATCCTATACCTAGAGTTGATGACCTTATGGACAAACTGCAAGGATCTTCTATATTTAGTAAAATTGACCTTAAGTCTGGATATCATCAGGTGAGGCTAGATAGATCCGACATATTTAAGACTGCATTCAGGACACAGTTTGACCATTACGAATTCTTAGTCATGCCATTTGGATTAACTAATGCACCTGCTACTTTCAGTAGAATGATGAACCGTATTTTTCTAAAATATCAGTATTGTGTGATTGTTTTCTTTGATGATATTTTAGTGTTCAGTCAAAGGGAAAAAGAGCATTATGAGCATTTATCATTAGTTTTTCAGTTACTGAAAGAAAATCAATTGTTTGCAAATCCTGACAAGAGTGAATTCTTTAAGACACAAATAGAATATCCAGGTCATATTGTATCAAAAGAAGGAATTAAATTTGATCCTAAGAAAATTGACGCAATATTGCATTGGCTTGTTCCTAAAAATGTACATGAACTACGCTCATTCCTTGGTCTTGCTAGTTTCTATAGGAAGTTTGTACGTAATTTCTCATTACTTGCTTTACCATTGACCAAACTTCTTAAGAAAGGCATTGTTTATCAATGGACTGAAAATCAGCAGAAATCCTTTGAATTACTCAAACGTGCATTAACCAACGCCCCTGTCCTACAATTGCCTGACTTTAACAGACCATTCTTTTTAGTTGTGACCAATGCTAGCGGATCAGGAATAGGAGCCGTATTAATGCAAGACAACCATCCAATAGCATATTCTAGTTCTAAGCTGAAACCCTCTGAGCTTAAATATTCCACTTATGACAAGGAACTCTTAGCAGTTGTACAAGCATTAAAACAATGGAAGCATTATTTAATGGGTTCAGAATTCATGATAAAGACCGACCAGCAAAGCATAAAGCATTAGACATCTACTTAGCCAACCCCAAATTTCTGACCGTCATATCAAATGGGCTTCATTCATTCAAAGTTTCCATCCTATCATTCAATACCAACCTGGAAAAGAAAATGTAGTTGCCGATGCATTGAGTAGAAGACCTGCAATTCATAACATTTCTATCATATCTTTTGATTCTTTGATTGCTATGAAAGACACATATCACCAGGATATTACTTTTCATTCTGATTGGCAAAAATTAGTTCAAAATAATTTCATTCCTGTTGATTCATTGTCATATAATAATGGATTCATGTTCTTTGAAAAGAGACTGTGTGTTACTATTCCATTCCGATCTTTTGTTTTGAATGAAATTCATTGTCCCCCATATCAAGGTCATAGAGGTATCATTTCTACATTACGCATGTTAACTGAAGATTTTTATTGGCCGCATATGGATGCAGATGTATCTAATTTCGTTTCTGAATGTCTGATTTGTCAAAGAATAAAGAGACATCATGGTAAACAGTATGGATTATTAATGCCTTTATCTATTCCATCTAAACCTTGGGAACATATATCTATGGATTTCATTACTGGCTTACCAAATACTAAATCTAACTATGACATGATTTGGACAATTGTAGATAGATTTAGTAAGCAAGCATATTTCATTGCATGTAAGAAAACTTTAACAGCATCACAAGCAGCACAGTTATTTTTGAAAACTGTTTTTACTAACCATGGATTGCCGAAAGTGATTATTTCAGATAGAGATTCTAGATTTTGTAATAATTTTTGGATTACACTGTTTGCAAATCTAGGCACAAAGATTGATTTCTCATCTGCATTTCATCCAGAAACAAATGGACAAACAGAAGCCACAAATAGCACTATTTTAGATCTTTTACGTGCATACACTATCTCTAAACCTCAGACATGGGATACTCATTTACATTTATTACAGTTTGCATATAACAATACACCGCACACATCTACAAAGAAAGCACCTTTTGAAGTTATTTATGGATATAGATTATCTACACCTGTTGCATCTTTGTCTAATAGAATACAAAGTGCCGATGATATTGCTGTTATGCATAATAGTATTTTTGATGAGGTCAAGGATATGATTGCTAAAGCCCAACAATCATATACCAAACAAGCCAACAAGAAAAGACAAGCCATGAATTTCAAAGTTGATGATTATGTTTGGCTTAGAATAGAAAAGCGTAGACTGCAAAGTGTAGATAGACATCCAGTTGTCAAATTAGCTCCTAGATTCTACGGACCATTTAGAATCATTCATAAGATTAATGACAATGCATTCAAGTTAGAATTGCCATCTCATTGGAAAATTCATAATACATTTCATATTAGTTTATTGAGACCATTTAGAGGCCAATTACCTATCCACCCTGTCTATGAAAACCCACCTTTACTAGAAGAAGAGACTGAAATACTTGAACCAGAAGCCATCATAGACACTGACTACATGACCACTAGAACTGGCCGAAGGTATTCTAGATATCTAGTGAAATTTAAGAACCATCCTGTAGAGGAAGCACAATGGATGCACGCTAGAGACTTAAATGCTTTCCCCACTCTGTTAGCTCCACATTGAGCTAATAGCAATTGAGGTCAATTGCTATCCCACCCCGGGGGTATGATGCCAGGAGGCATATTCCACGGTGGATTCCGTGAGGTTTTACGGTGGATTCCGTAAACTTAGATGTCCGGGGCTCATACACAAAGAGGATTCTTTGTGCGAGAAGTTGATGGGGACGCCTGTCCTTTTCGGGCGTTTCATTAATTTAGTGTGTACATGGGTGATTCCATAGCGGGTGATTCCGCAAAATGCATATTAAATTAATAAACGTTTATGAGTTTAGAGTGCGCACTCGTAATAAATTAAGGTTAGGATTTATTTCTAACCAGTTGATTTATTTATATAGCTGAAGACTGCTAGGTATTCACTTTTGTCGGTTTAATTGTATTATTTTACTAACGATTGTGAATACTTCAGTTGATGTGTAGAGATAGCAGATGTGGCGGAGGAAAGCATTGGAGTCTAGCGGGTATTCGACATTTGGACTATATTTTGATAGGCGCCACGCCTATATTTTGTTATGTCTATTGAGACATTGATTATCGATTATTATTTTGTATGCGCTTATGCGCTCGGATATGTTATTTCTATTTGGACATTGAGATTGGGCGTGCCAGACTCTATGGGCACCGTCCATTAGCTTTATTTTCCTATTTTTGTAGAAAGCAAACTCAAAAGCTAAAAGCTTGTCATATTTTTGTAATTGGGCTATTATTGAGCATGAAGATTGGAAATATACATAAAATACATGCTTTGTGAAGCGCACACACAAGGCATGGGGGAGATTGAACCCAATTTGTCTCTTGCATCTTGTCGTGCATGCTTTTACATGGGTTTTTGTGCAAAAAGGTAGAGTACTTTGTTCTTGGGGACCTTCCGAGATTCACCACATGAGCCATCTGCGACCGATCTGCGCACCAAAAACTGCTCAAGGACCTTCTAGATGTACTCCTTCTATGACAAGTAAAGGAGCCCCTTAGAGCAATCATATGTGATGTTAATCCCAAGGATATGTGAGGCATATCCCATGTCTTTCATCTCAAACTGACTTTTCAAAGCATTCAACTCATCACGAGCACTCCCAACAAATAATATATCATCCAATAGAGTACCAAAATCATGAGGCTACCTATCATGAGCCTTCTTCGTGTATAAACATGGATCCATATTACTATGGTTATAGCCCTGTGAATGCATTAGAACATCAAATTTGTGGTACCATTCCCTAGGTGCTTGCTTAAGGCCATAAAGCTCTTTCTCAACTTGCATACTAGGTGTTCCTTGCATTTTTTCTCAAAGCCCTTAGGCTAATATATATAAATCTCATCATGCAAGTCATCATGTAAGAAAGTCATTTTGACATCCATCTAATAAAGGCCTAGATCTAACTATTCAACCAAGGCCAAAACCAATCATAGGGCTTGACTACAGGAGAGAAGACTTCATCAAAGTCAACACCATGCTCTTACTTAAAACTCTTAGCAACTAGTTTAGCTTTATATTCTAGCTTGGGGCATCTAGGGGTACTCTTCAACTACTATACACCTACTTGTATGGCAAAGCAAACTTTCCATTAGGCAAAGGAATGAAATCCCATGTATGACCTTTTTGCAATGAGTCACACTTTGATTGCATGACCCTCTTTCAAGAGTGACTATTACTTTTGTGCATAGCCTCATCATAAGTGTCAAGATTGTGGGAGAGAAGGAAGGAGTCTCACTTGTAGCTTTCTTGCTTGCACAATCGGGGAATACACACAGAGGTGGAGGCTGAAAATAGTTTTCCTCTTCTTAGTTGTGTAAGCCAAAAGAACTCTCATACAAAGAAATAGAAGAACCCTATATATGGGTCTTAAACCAAACTCAACTAACTAAGGTGGCATACTAACTAAGCCACGAACTAGAGTAGATAAGGATAGCTATCATGTAGCTATTATTCATGGGCGGTGTACCAACCGCATCTGCAACTGACAAGTCGGTGACATAAATACACAACGGTCACCCTGGCGTATCACGAGTGGAGCTCGATATCTCAACACTCCCCCTCGAGCTCAATCCCAATTCCTGCACACCAAGCATGTCTCTGAACTTGCGCAGCTTCTCTGTGCCCAATGCCTTCGTGAATATGTCACCTACCTGATCCTCTGTGCTGACATAAACTAGATCAATAAGACCTAGTAAAACCCTCTCTCGCACATAGTGATAATGCACCTCAATGTGCTTTGTTCTAGCATGATAGACTAGGTTATTTGCCAAGTGTATACTACTCATGTTGTCACAATAAATGACAACTGGCCCATTTGTAGACTGATGCATATCATAAAGTAGCTTATGCAACCAAGCTACCTCACATGCAGCCATTGCTGCACCCCTGTACTCGGCCTCTGTGCTCGACAAGGCAACTGTAGGATGTTTCTTGCTGCTCCAAGTGACTGCAGCACTCCCAAAAGAGAACACATATCCACTAGTAGATCTTCTATCAGAAATACTACCAGCCCAATCAGCATCAGTGTATCCATGCAGCTGTATCTAAACCCCACTCTCATAAAATAGTCCATACTGCAATGTGGACTTCACATACCTGAGTATGCGTCTAGCCGCATCCAAATGCGATTTCCTTAGAGCCTGCATAAACTGACTTACCAATCCAACAGCATAGCTCAAATCTGGCCTAGTAATAGTCATATAGATCAAACTTCCTACTATGCGTCTGTACATAGTAGGGTCTTCCAGAAGCTCACCTGCATCTGTGCTCAGCTTCACATTCTGCTCCAAAGGAACTGAAATAGGCTTACAGCCTGTCATCCCATATTTGGACAGCATGTCCAATCCATACTGCCTCTGCAAGAGCTGTATCCCACTTGGTGATCTAATCACCTCAATGCCCAAGAAATAACGCAGCTCTCCCAAATCCTTCATCTCAAACTTTTGCTTCAATAGCATTTTCACATGAAGGATATCTTCATCACTGTCACCTGTGATAATCAAATCATCAACATAAATGACAAGCAGCATAATACCTTTCTCTGTTTTTCTCACATAAAGTGAGAAATCTGCCTTGGAAATCTGAAAGCCAATAGTGACAAGATACTGTCCTATCTTGTCAGACCATGCTCTAGGTGCTTGCTTTAAGCCATACAATGCTTTCTTCAACCTGCAAACAAACTCAGGATGAACAGCATGCACATAACCTGGTGGCTGCTCCATATAGACCTCTTCTTGCAAATCACCATGTAAGAAGGCATTCTTTACATCCATCTGATGTAAAGACCATCCCTTTGATGCAGCCATAGCAATGACTGCTCTTACGGTTGCCATCCTTGCAACCGGACTGAATGTTTCTTCATAGTCAATGCCATATGTTTGTGCATACCCCTTGACCACTAATCTTGCCTTGTATCTGTTCACAGAACCATCTGCATTGTGCTTCACCTTATAAACCCACTTAAAACCAATTGCATTCTTACCTTTAGGCAAAGGTACTAACTCCCATGTAGTATTTGCTTCCAAGGCATCCATTTCTTCATCCATGGCTTTCTCCCATTTTTCTTTTCCCATGGCTTCCTCAAAAGAAGTGGGTTCTGGTTCCTGTATCACTTTAACCATATATACATAGTGAATGGCTGTAAATCCATCATATTTCAGCCTATCCACAGGATACCTAGCTCTCGTAGACCTGCGCAAAATAGGTTCACTCCTAGGTGCTCTCAAAACATCCCTAGTCTTCCTTACTCCAGGTGTAACAATAGAAGGAATACCCAACTCATCATCAATTCTCTGTTCTGAGCCACTGGATTCACCATCCACATAAGAGTGACCTGCATTCACATCAAACATGGGCTGATCAACCTTCTCTTTTCCTTTTCGTGATACCTGCATACCACTATCTGCATTGCTTTGAGAAGATTCTCATGATCTCAATCTGCATGTCCATGGCGAAGAATGTGAACCACTATTAGAGGACGCTCCAGGTCCACTAATATTTTGTGGCTGCTGCTGTGAATTCTTTGCAGCATTACCATTTTGTGCATCTACATCATCAATCACATTTACTGGTTTATACCAGCTACTCATCTCATCAAAAACAACATCTCTGCTCACTGTAAACTTACGAGTAGAAGGGTTATAGCATCTATATCCTTTTTGCTGCAGAGAGTAACCAATAAAGATACACTTCTCAGCTTTTGGATCCAACTTGGATCTCAACTCATCTGGCACATGTACATAGGCAATGCAACCAAAAATTTTCAAATGAGAAATATCTGGTTTCCTACTAGTATACCTTTCCTCTGGAGTCATCCCATGTATTGCTGCAGTGGGAGTCCTGTTCATTATATAGACTGATGTAGCAACTGCTTCAGCCCAATAAAAATCTGGCAAGTCTTTTTCATTGAGCATGGCACGAGATACCTCTCCAATATGCCTGTTTTTCCTTTCTGCAATTCCATTTTGTTGTGGGGTATGACTGCATGAATATTGCTGCTTTATACCATGCTCCTGCACGAACCTTGCAAACTCATTTGAGAGGTACTCTCCCCCTCCATCTGACCTTAGGCATTTTATCTGCAGGCCCGTTTCTTTTTCAACCATAGCTTTAAGAGTTTTGAAGTGCCCAAAAACTTCACTTTTCTTTTTCATAAAATACACCCAAACTTTTCTACTATAGTCATCAATAAAAGTGACAAAATAATGACAACCTCCAAGAGATGCAGCTTTAGTAGTCCACACATCAGAGTGGATTAGTTCCAATGGCTTCTTACTCTCTTGAACATGTCTAGGAAATGGTTTCCTTGCCTGTTTTCCAAACTAACAGGCTTCACATACCTTATGCATTTCTGCAACCTTGAATTTGGGCAATCCTACAACAATATTTTGGGCCTGCATTGATTTAAGTCGCTGTACATTAACATGACCAATGCGTTTATGCCAGATATCAATATCTGCAACTACACTAGTCCCATGTGCAAACATTGCTACACTCAATTCAGGCATGTCTGCATCCAATGTAAACATTCTGCCCTTCTTCTTTCCTTTTGCTATCAAGCGACCTTTATTTTTCATATCCTCAACAAAGCATCCATGAGGATTAAATCTGACCTGCAAGCCCTGCTCAACCATTTGACCAACAGAAACCAGATTCTTGGTGATATTCGGGACATGAAATACATCGGACAGGTATTTCGTTTTCCCATCCTGCATAGACAAAGAAAATTTTCCAATTTGCACAATAGGATGTGCAGTATCATCACCAGTCTCCACAAATCCTGGTTTTTCCATTTTCCTTGCATCCTCCATCCATTCTGCATGACCTGTCATGTGGTTTGATGCACCTGAGTCAACATACCATACATCGTTGCTTTCTTCTGCACTTGTCACAGAATTGTTCATGTGTTGTACCATAAACAGATGCTCATTTCTGTCATCACCCTGTCTACTAGAAGATGCATAATTCCCTTATTGCAATTTCCTATTCATGATGTCATTCTGCTTTTTATAGCAGTCTTTAGCCATATGACCCATTTTACCACAGTAGTAGCATTCAACATTACTGTTTGCATTTTGGCCTCTTTGCCATCCACCACGACCTCTTTGGCTCCCCCTGCCTCTAGAGTTACCACGTCCTCCTCCATAGGACTGGTTTTCTTGAGTTTGCTGCATATTCTGATTTCTACCACGGCCTCCAAATCGGCCTCCTCTACCTCTGCCTCTACCTCTTCCAGCATTTGAGTTGAAGACAGCTTCTTTTGAAGTTCCTCCTGAAGAAGATGCACCACCATTTCTTTACTCCTCAGAAATTAGAAGAGCAATCAGCTCCTCAAAATCAAGAAATCTTTCACGAACTAAAATGGATGTTCGAAACTGTGCATAATCATTTCCTAGACCATTCAAGGTCACAGAAACTAAATCATCATCTTCCACTGGCGACCCGATGGAAGCAAGTGCATCTGCAATCTTCTTCACCTTCATGTGGTAGTCATTGATGCTCATATTTTCTCTTTGCACATTATGCAACTCTTGCTTGACCTACATTTTCCTGGCTTGCGTATTTGTGCTATACATTTTTGACAAAGTATCCCATGCCTCCTTTGGCATACTTGCATCCTGAATATGCACAATCATAGAGTCTGAAATACTGATAGACAGCCAATACATAACTTTCCTGGCTCTCTCATGCCATGCTTTAAATGCCTACATTTGCTGTTGATTGGGAACAACAGGAAGAACTGGTTCTTCTTCATTTCCTGCAACAAATTCCCAATATCCTTTTCCCATAAGGAAATTCGTCATTCTAAACTTCCATGCTTGGAAGTTGTTCTTGTCAAGCTTTTCAGTGACAATCTGTGAAAGAGAATCAGACGCCATTACAGAACATTGCAAAAAAATTCTGTCACTGCAAAAAACACAGCTTCACCCTCACAAGGGCAAATCTGCAAAACTGGCGAAAGTGGTATTTGACCACACAGTCACTTCCTAGTGACGATTTTGCATAAACAGGAACCAAGGATGATTCTGTAACTCCCAATGTCTCTGCACATAAGCATACGATGCAATTTCTGTGGTAACTTTTCACCGACCTGTAGAACAGTGGTCGCACAGCATAAAATTGGGCCTTTTCGTGAGTGCATGCAAAAAACTTCCGCCTCCAAAACAGGCCCCGAAATGGCCTCAAATAAAAAAAACAGGGTCATGTCATCATGTAGAGAGGGGGGGGCAAAAGCCAACAAGGGTAGGAACTCATCATTTGAGGGGGGGTGTTGAGAATAGCAAATTATACTTGTAGAGGTTAGATGTATGCCCTAAAGAAGCTAGAAGATAGACAAATGATGTATGCTCTAGGAAGAGATGTTTAGAATCCCATATGCATAGTGAGGAGAGTGGTACTATCCAAAAAGCTATAAAGATATGCACTTGGTTGACACTCATTACAAGACAATGGTAGTGTTAGTTTGAGTCATTGTTAGTGTCATTGTCCATCTTACACAAGAATGTGTTTATGAGTCCAAGCTTCCATCGTGGAACCTAATTCACTTGTGTAACAGTTAGTCTATCTAAGTCTATGCCATCATGTGTTGTGTATTCATCTTCCATCCTCCATAGCTCTTGCCATGCTCTAAATCCGTGTTTGTCAACATGAAGGGTGTATAACGGTCACGAGGTTATCTATCTCCAGTAGAACACCTCAAGGTAGGCTGTGCTACCTATCCAACATCCTGTCTAATATCCTGGCCATAAGCATCAATTGTTGGTGCAAGCTGTCTAGCTAGCTATGCGGGAGTAGGGGGCTTCTCCTAAAAGCCAACCTTGTGTATCTTAACCACTTTCTCAGGATGTCTATGCATCTTGTCTTCATGGAAGACTGCATCATGGCTGTTGTGGATGACTTTCCGCACCTGCAGATCCCAAAGACAGTAACCCATCTCACCTGCATCTCCATAACCAAGGAAAATGCATTTCACACTTTTTGGATCCAGCTTATTGTGTTGGTCCTTGGGTACATGGTAGAAGGCCTCACATCCAAAGACATACAAATGAGCATATGAGAGAGGCTTTCTTGTCCATACCTCCTTTGCAACCTAGAAGTCAATATCATTGCAAGGTGACCTGTTAATGAGATGGATGACAATAGAGACTGCCTCAGCCCAAAAATGTTGTGGTAAGCCTAATGGTTGGCAAAGCATATTGTGGACCCTCTCCTCGATAGTCATATTCATATGCTCAATAATACCATTGTGGGGAGGGGTGTAAGGGGCAATCAGCTAGCACTTAATACCCCACTTGTCACAAAACTGCTCAAAGGTATGTGAGACGTACTCACCCCCATAATCGGTCCTTAGTCATTTTAGCCTATGCTTAAACTGATTCTTGGCAAGAGTAAGCCAATGCTGAAAGACGATCAAGGAACCAGATTTCTACTTGATGGGATAAGCCCAAACCTTATGTGAATAATCGTCAATAAATGTCACAAAGTACTTTCGCACACCCTAATAATTGATAGGGCACGAGTCCACATATATCTGAATGCACAAAAGCCAAAGGCTCACCCATGCGTGGAATACTAGACCTTTTTGCGAATTCCTAGTCTGCCTGCCATATAAATAGTGATCACACGATTTAAAATGCAAGTAGTCAAAAGGCGAAAGATATTGCAAAGCATTAAGAATTTTCATTCCCTTAAGCGACATACGCCCAAGACGAGCATGCTAGAGATATACATGTGGGATAGAACCCATTGACAAAACATGGTCAAATAGTACTAGATATAACCACGGGGTAGAGGCTACCAGACTTGGCACCTCTTGCAAGAATAAGCCTGCTCTATGAGTTATCTTCCATGCATAATCACCGAAGCCTATATGATAACCTGCATCATCAAGTTGAACAACCGACATAAGGCTTTTAGTCAGTGAGGGCACATAATGTACATTATGTATAACAAAAGTGCTACCATAGGAAAACTATAGAGTGACATCACCAATGCCAACAATAGCAAGAGATTGATCATCACCTAAGTGCACAAACCCATATATATTGTGATAGTTATGAAACCACTCACGGTAGGGGGTCACATGAAAAGACACACCGGAATCCAAGAGCCAACACTGTGCATGCATAGACTTAGCCTCGGTCAGCTGAGAGGCATTACATAAAGGGGCTACTAATATGTAGTCACCATCGTACTCCTCAAGCTGCACGACATTTATCTCCTCAATCTTTAAGCTAGACTTTGTAGATATAATACTATGATCATTGGATTTCTCCTGCACTTTCTCTTTCCCCTTTTCTTTGTGCTTGTCATCGTGCATCTTATGGCATTGTGACTGTATGTGTCCTGCTTTCCTAACAATAATGGCATGTAAGATCAGACAATGGGACTTGCTGCATCCATGTGACTTAGATAGGGACCTACTGTTGCTGAGAAATTTATTTATCTTCTTCATACTTGTCTTTATCAAATGGATTTGAGAATGGAGTGAAGAAAGAAGCTTGAATGCTAATGGCTATGGTGTTTATTAGGGTTTTAAAGCACATGCGAATGATTTTTTGGATGGTACAGCCGCTACAATGGATGATCGAGTCAAATATTTGATGGAGAGGAAGCTTAGAAGCCAACCTTCAAATGCCCTACGCTCGAATGAGGAATAGCAGTGCACAAGGCAAAGATCAAGTTGTACGAATTCAGATAGGCGGCACAAAAATTATAGTGATCACGAATTTTGTCAATGACGATGTATAGAGTGGCCAATGTTGATCTATAAAGTAGTACAAAGTTGTGCCCTGGGTTGTTAAACAACTCCTTAGAAGAAATCATAATGAGATATGGCCCCTATTGTGAGATCCACAAGCTCAAATGGCAGCAGGTCCTGTTTGGCTATGGAGGACACATAGAACAGAAGCTGACAAAAGTTGACAACGCTGAGCTATAGATGACCTAATGTTGAGCTCTGAGGTGACACAGAAGAGCTCCAGGAGAAGAGTAGAGATCTCTGGAAGGAAGCTTGTCAAAATCTTGTTTGATTGAAGAGATTTAAGAGCTTAAAGCGGGGTAGGTGCAGGGTGGCTATGGTTGCCAAGCAAGGTAGTGAGAAGAAGTGAAGAATGGGGGTCATACACTCACACAGAGCTAGATTGAGATGACTAGAGGTGAAGAGAGGCTAGAGAAGTAGTGTATAGAGCTATGCCATGCTCAACTAAGCTTTGATACCATATCGACAAACACAGATCTAGAGCATGGCAGGAGCTATGGAGGATGGAAGATGAATACACAACTCATGATAACATAGACTTAGATAGACTAATTGTTACACAAGTGAATTAGGTTCCAAGATGGAAGCTTGGACTCATAAACACATTCTTGTGTAAGATGGACAATGACACTAACAATGACTCAAACTAACATTACCATTCTCTTGTAATGAGTGTCAACCAAGTACATGCCTTTATAGCTTTTTGGATAGTACCACTCTCCTCACTGTGCATATGGGATTCTAAACATCTCTTCCTAGAGCATACATCATTTGTCTATCTTCTAGCATCTTTAGGGCATACATCTAGCCTCTATGGGCAAGCATCATTTGCTATTCTCAACACTCCATGGATTATGTCTTGGTTACAGATGCAGGAGAGCCTCTCACCTATGATGAGGCTATGCACAGGGATGATTGTCACTCCTGGAGAGGGCTAGTTTGAGATTGACTCATTGCATAAGAATCATATGTGGGACCTGGTTTTCTTGCATGAGCTCATGCAAGTGGGTGTACAAGTTGAAAAGTACCCCTGGCCACCCTAAGCCGGCATACAAGGTGAGATTAGTTGCGAAGGGTTTTAAGTAGAAACATGGTGTTGACTTTGATGAAGTATTTTCTCCTATGGTTAATTTGACTACCTTGCACTTAATCCTGGCTTTGGTTGCCCAACTTGACTTGGATCTTTATCAATTGGATGTCAAGATGGCTTTCTTACATGGGGACTTGCATGATGAGATATACATGGAGTAGCCCAAGGGTTTTGCAGAGCCGGGTAAGAAACACCTAGTGTGTAGATTGAGGAAGAGTCTTTATGGTCTAAAGTAGGCACCTAGGGAATGATACTGCAAGTTCAATGCTTTTATGTAGTTACAAGGCTACAGTCATACTGCTATGGATCCATGCTTGTATACAAAGAAAGCCCGTGATGGTTCATTATTGATTTTGGTACTCTATGTGGATGACATGCTTTTGGCAGGGAAAGCTCATGATGAGCTAGATGCTCTTAAGGCTCGGCTCAAAAAGAGCTTTGAGATAAAAGATCTAGGACATGCCTCTCATATACTTGGTATGCACATTACACATGACATGTCTCAAGGACTACTCTGTCTATCATATCATAGAAGGAGTATATCCATGAAGTCCTTGAGCACTTCTGTATGCAAGATGTGAAGCCTATTGGCTATCCATTGCCTTCTCATGTGAAGGTATCATAAGCCAATGTCTGCAAATAGATTAGTAGAAGGTCAAGATGGCCAAGATTCCCTATGCATCCGCAGTGGGCAGTCTCATGTAAACATGATAACCACCCATCTAGATATTGCTTTTGCAGTTGGTGTTGTGGCATGTTCTATGGCTACACCTGGCAAGAGGCATTGGGATGTCGTGAAAGGTATCATGAGGTACTTGAAGTGCACTACTAATATATGCATTTGTTATGGCAGCCAATATATAGGAGTCGTGGGGTACAATGACTTTGATTATGCAGGACCAGACAATATGAAGTGCACTTCTAGCTATGTTTTTACTTTTGCTGAAGGTGTTGTTTCATGGATGTCCATGGTGCATAAATGCACGGCCCTCTCCACTATAGAGTCTGAGTATGTGGCAACCACTGAGGCTTGCAAGGAGGCCATTTGGTCTGACCTTGGTATGACAAATACTATCCCTACACTACATTCGGATTTTCTGAGTGCTATCTAGTTAGGCAAGAATCTAGTATTCCATGCGAAGACGAAACACATTGAGGTGAGGTACCACTTCATTCGTGAGGGCGTTGAGGACAAGACTTTTGATATTGTCAAGATCTCAACTGGCCAGAATCCTATAGACTTGCTCTCGAAAAGTCTCTCAATGGAGCGTTTTACCTTCCTTAGGAAGATGATGAGCGTAGGATGAGATGACATCTTTCCTCATCCTGTTGTACCTATGTACACTTGTACTTTTTTCTTTTTTCCCTCCTCACTGAGGCAAATTTGGGGCGTGTATCACTACACTGACAATACTTGTGCCGCCTACACACTACAGGAGGCAAGCACCCATCATTGTCACTTTATTCTTTATTCTTTGAGTGACATTTGAATAAAGGGAAGGCCAGTCACACATTGTGACTATTGGAGTTTCCACATTTGGAGTCTCTCTCTATCTTGCTCCTGCTCCTTCCACCATAGCTCTTGCTCTTGCTCGTGCTTCCACTTCAGGACTCAGCTCCTTTCAATGATAGAGCTCGTAGTCATGTTATAGGTCATTGGAGTTGATGTAACCTGAGATGAGGAAAGTCTAGGAGTGTTTGTTGGTGTATGGGAGCTTGTCAAGGAGGTGTTGAGCATCATGCAAGGTGCCACATGCCTTAAGCATAGAGGTGGTGTAGGTTGAGCATGCTATAGGGATTTGTATAGCCTATACTTTTGTAGGAAGGCAACCAACTCCACTTCGACTATGGTGGTAGATCATTAGCTTGCATCTACAAGTCATTTTCTCATTTTGTAGGAAGGCAATTGAGTGCACTTTGACTTGGTGGCAGGTTATTAGCTTGCATCTAGAGGTCATTTCTTCATTTGACATGAAAAGGCTGTTGCTATCACTTGATTCCTTCTTGATTCTTTGAGATTCTTCCTTGCTGCAACTGCCTCTCCTAGCCACAAACCTTCATGGTCTTTCTTTTCCCTCAGCATCAATGATATCCATTCTTGCTTTCCTATGATACACAATTCGGCATACTTATGAAGTTTGTGCCCAATGAATTTACAGAAAATAGAGGTTGTGTTAAAAAGTACATATTACATGTGTTCATGCCCAAACGGGCTTTCACACTTTAACATTAGAGATAGATGCAAAAAAATCAAAGGTTGGATCTCAAAATAATGACTCTCCTTCATTCTAGGTGCAACCTTCCTTAGCAACCTATTGGATACAAATGTCACATCGTTGAGCTTTATGCATTAGGAACTTCTAGTGTCCCGAACTAGTGTTAATGACAAGCAAGAGAAGGAGAAGGATCATATGCTTAGAAAGCACCTTGAAGAATTGTAATATAAATAATAATAATAATAATAATAATAAACAAATTACAAAAGAAGGAGTGGCAAAAGAATAAGAAAGAAAAATAAGAAGAGAAAGTAGCTGAAAATAAGCATTTTGCAAGAAAAAAGTGTTCATTCTCATTTTTCTTAATGTTATCATTTTTTAAAAGTAAAATAATAAAAAAAAGGAGAAAAAAGATAAATCCCTAGTGGCATGTGTAAAAAGTGAGCCACTTAACTAAAGAGAGCAAGCAACTTAACTCAAGTAAAGTGTGGGCAATTTTTTGGGGACACTCACCACCTTGCCACGGCCCCTTGGTAATAGCATATGCCCTAAAGGGTAATGCTAATAAACCCAAAAATGTTATTAAGATAAAATATTGTATGCTTGCTCCAAACAAAATATAGCACTTATAAACCTATTCCTTACTTCATCTTACAAAGCTATACCTTTTGACATGGAATATCACAATACTATGATAACAAAATCCAAAATTTAAAAGAAGAACACAAAGTTTCAAATAATGTTGAATATTTCCAAACAGAAATTAAAGCACATACAATCAAAGAACTACATAGTCCTCCAACTATACCGATAACAATTGTAACATCAACACAATTTATACTAAAACTAAGAATAACATATCAATCTATAATAGACCAATTATAGACCACACATGGACCAATATACCTTCACAACAAATCACAATAGGAAGCACATTTTGTTACTTGATAGATCACTAATCCATATTCACCATCATCTATTCTACACATTATTTAGAGATTTGCCTTGGGGATCCCAAACCAACCAAAAGGCTCCCAAGCCTATGCCGCACAAGGAGAAGAAGTTTAGTATTCAAGAAGTAGATAGAGCTTTTTATTGGAGGGTAACTGGGGGTTATAATATATATAGATATATATATATATATATCTCAATTGAACACACTCACTCTCAATTTGACAGACACATACTCTCTCTTTTTTTTTTTAAATTGAACATAGAATATGATCATGGAAATGGGAAAGATGAGTCTTTGAAAAATTATATGTGACTCTATCTCTCTCTATCTCTTCCTTTTTCATAAAGAGAGATGAATTTGTTTTTTAATTAGACATATGACATGATATAATATTTTAATGGTTGAACATGTGCATGAAATGTGTACATACTCTAAAGACACCCATGAATACACATACACTATAAAAGAGAGAGTTGAATTTTCTTTTTTAATTGAACATATGGAATGAAATAATAAATTTAATGGTTAAATATATTCGTGCAATGTATACATATTCTAAAACCACACACAAATGTACATAGACTATAATCTGCACACATATGTACAAACAGATGTGCATATATTTGCATATAGATGCACATGTGTGCATACATGCATACATGCTTATACACACATTAACATGAGAGAGAGAGAGAGAGAGAGAGAGAGAGAGAGAGAGAGAGAGAGAGAGAGAGAGAGAGAGAGAGAGAGAGAGAGAGAGAGAGAGAGAGAGAGAGAGAGAGAGAGAGAGAGAGAGAGAGAGAGAGAGAGAGAGAGAGCATATTAAAAACAAGAAGAGAAAAAAAGAATGTGTATGTGATTCATTTATACATACACATATACAAATATGAACGTCCGTGTATTATACACACACATGTATGCATGTAAAGAATTAGAGTATATTATTATAGTATCTATAAAAGATATCATAAAAATATATAATTGCAATTATATGTATTACTATATTTAATATGTATAATATTAAAAATAATGATGATATATAATTGTATGTTAATTATATATATATATATATATATAAATACATTAATATAAGTGATTATATATTAATATAATAATTAACTATTAATAAAAGATATATCACATATATGTATATAATACTTAGTAAATAAGTTAATGTATATACGCATTATGTATCATGTATATACATTAGTATATAATGTATACATTAGAAGAAGAAGAAGAAGAAGAAGAAGAAGAAGAAGAAATTCTCAATACAGTTTAAGGGTTATCAATTTTTTGTAATGTTGTAGACCTAATATTTGAGGATAATATGCATGCCATGATAGGCTCAATGCAAATAGAAATTACAATAAGTGTATTTGTCTTTGAGAAAATTTGAGAAATGGGCATAAGGGTTTTTTGGAGATATAATTTAGGTTTAATCCTTTTAATATTAGTCTTCCACTCCCTATATATCAATGAGTGCCACATTTGCATATAATGCATTTTTATGCATTCAACATTGATTTACTCTCTAAGTAGCCAAAGCTTTCAAAGTTCAGACTATGTTCCTTATATCAACCTTCTGTGAACTATCTTGTCACATAATACATATTTTTGAACCCTGATCTTCACATCGAGAAAACATTAGGAGGAAGAGCTGGGAGAAACTAAGTGCGGACTACCTAGTATAATTTATACCAAACAAAACAACCTTACAAACAATAGCAAGCACACATTATCAATAGTCATTATTAATAATAAGTAACAAAAAAAAACCTAAAAATCATGAACCATATCATTGCTTACCTAAAACTTCCATATATCTTAATCCTTAAATTTTCTATAAAAACGACAAACATTTTTTCTTTTTTGAAGAAAAGCTTGAAATTTCATAGATGTCTCAATGGTATATTCATGGTTTGAACTCTCGCACCCATGAATTCACCTATATCCTCAAACTACTTAAATTACAATTTTATAATATTTTTAAAAGATTTTCTTCTATAACTATTATTAGGAGGTTTTGCGTTGGGGGGGGGGTGGGATGTGGCACATGCGGAAGGGCCCCTTGGCAAAACCTCCTTGATTGTCATGTGACGGCGCCTACCCACATGCATATGAAGACGCCCACACGAACGCCCGTGCGACCTCGCTTATGTTGAGCGCCAGGTGCAAAGCGCCTTATATCTCTTATCCCTAGAATCAAAATCTGTAAAAGGCAAATCCTATAACATGGAACAACGGGGAACACTACTGAAAGTGACGAGTGGGGCCGACATTCAAAAGAAAAAGCTCGTAATAATAATAATAATCCCTCTAATCTTGTAATTTTCTCTTTTTAAACTCTATTTTCGCACGTGTACTGTGCATATACACGTCTTAGCCAGAGAGAGAGCGAGCGAGCGAGCGAGCGCTCTTAACTGAGCGTATTTTAAAGATGTCTCCACCCCCGTCCGCCGCTACAGATTCACAGTCGAAAGAAGAGGTTGTTATGTTTACCTTATTGTCTGTAATTATTGTTTTGTATCTCCTTTGAATGAGAAGAAACCCTATGAAAGTGTTCTCACTTATAGGCATGAATGAATACATGTGACATAACGCCATACATGTTTATATACGATAGTAATGGGAAAAATTATCCAATCAATTCGGATGTACAAATATCATATGCTTTGTCAAGAGCAAATTCTTCAAAATTCGTGTTGGGTTTCCAAGTTATTGAGCGGATGCAGAAGTGTAAGGCACCTGCTCCAACAGCCATTTAAGTGATGGGATAGTATAAGGCGCCTGCTACAACATCCATTAAAGTGATGGGACAGTGTTAAGGGATCCGCTACAACACACGCATCCTTCCTAAGGCTGCAACCAAATCCAACTATAGGCCTGATCACTGGTCTTCCCTGCACATTGCAGCTGGCTTAGTCATGCATTGCCTGATCACTTAGAAGTCCCTGGTGTTTGCACTTGAAAATAACAATTTTGTTGCACGATGTATAAATTAGGAGGATTTATTTTTTGTATGCATAGTATCCATCCACACCTAGGTGAGTTAGATTCACCCTCTAGACTAACAACAATCTCTTAGCATTGAACAACTCAAATTGGGACTCATCTTGCTAACATTACATCTCAAACTTAATAATGCTTGAACCAACTCCTTGCAACTCCCCCCTTATATTTGTGTTACTTCCAAAATGACAAGGTTTTTTAATGATTTCATGTATCATAGTTTTCTAGAATTTTGTTTTAATTTTGAAAGACCAGGTTATGCATTTACAGAGACACCAGCAAAAGTCTTGTAACATCAGTGATTATTGAATGGTAATTAACTCATCACAATAGGATTCTTGAGAAGAAAAAGGGTTTTGGCAACTTCTAATTCTACATCAACAACAACAACCTCTTTATCTTACATAGTAAATCTAATTCTTAGCAAACGCACTATGCAAGGTAAAATACTTGTTAGATATGCTCAATGCCCCATCCTTGTAAGATGCTACTAATGATCCATGGTGCTCTAAGTTGTAAGGCTCCCATTATGAGGAGAAGCTATGTGTGAGCATGGACATTGAGTGGGTCTTGACTTGTATGTTAGATGAGGTCTGTGTGATTGGATGGCAAAAAGGCTGATTAGGGAAGATTTATAATATGGTCGGATATGTCAACCAGACCATCTTCCTGGGTTTAAAAGGAAGACCTCTCTAAAGCCATCATCAATCTATCTTTTACCCAGTCATAGTTCTTCCAACTACCCTTAAGCTCTTCGTCTATCATCTGCCTGGATCACCATCTAAGCTTCACAGTGGAAGCGTATGGGTGGATAAAGCTATTTTTGTATCAGTTTATTTCAATCTTTGTTCTTCTTATATTTGTTGTGTATTCTCTATTCCTTGCTTAGATTTTGTCCACTGTGTTGTATAATTTCTACAATATAGACCCTTGAACCCCGGGGTCTCTAGGACTGTGGTAAATAGTATGAGCAGAAGAATGTCATACTATAACCAATCCTGAAATGCAGCAGATAGCCTCCGAGGAAGTTTGATAGTAACAAATGCAATCCTAATGAAGGTTAGATAGGCAATCAATGCAGAGAACAAAAAATGTAGCAAGTATTGATGATGTGGCAACTGGGCGATGTAGGAAAAGTGCTAAATACAACAATTTGATGATGGGGTAGGTCAAAGTAGCTCCTAGAACAACAAAATGTAGTTGTTTGATGATGTGCCAGTGTTGACGACTCTAGGAACAACAAATACAGATTGTGTTGGTTGTACGGGTTGCAATGCAGATGGAAGTCCATGTAGTAGTAGACAGTAGTTGATTAGGGTGTAGATAGTAGTTGCCTAGCTAGATAGCCAGTTGGAAGGCCGAGAACAGTCATGAACAATAGCATAAAGACTGGATAACAAACACTTGATGATAGAAAACTATGGGCAACTGCTCGAGCTAAGATATTCTTCATGAATGGGGTGTGGACAATAAAGAGAATACACTTACAAGTTGTAAAAATGAGATTGAGGTTGAGTGGTGGATAGGTTGTTTATTTATAGATGGTTCCGTCCTCCCAAATTAGGGTTCGGCTTTCAGAACACACTCTCTAGGAACACATTTCTTTTTATTGAAAGTTTATCAAATTGAATAAGTAAGCTTGTTTTGGGATTGTTTAATATGGCTAATTAGCATGTAATGCATTTTAAGCTCAGCAAGGGATAGGATGGGGATGGGATGGTCAATAGTCATAGAGATGCAAACCAACATTACTTGTAACCTCTCTTTGTCTAATTATTATTCTTTGTTGCTTGTTTAATGTTTATTTTAGTTTTGATGTTGTACTACTGTTGCTTGTCGCGCTTGGTATCTGTCATGCGCCTAGTTTGACATTGATGTTCTTGTCTTCTTTCTTCACTATCTTTTAGCCTATTAATTGCAGCATATTTAGTCCTTTCGTAGTATGCTTATATTTTCATTCTGAGTCATGAAATCCTCTTATTGCATAGTGTAATGTGGATATTATATGAAATTACTATTTCTAAGCCTTTTCACTTCGAAACTTCATTTCTTATGAGTTTTTATATTTATTTCTCATCTTCCTTAATCTTTAGTTATCACTAGAATGAGAAATGCACTTAATGATTTAATTAAACTTCACGAAGATTTTTAATTAAGTTGAATCTCAATTCTGGTGCGCCTAGTTCTTGGCTTGGTGACCATTGCATCAATAGTGTAGAGTTTGACATTGGGGTATATGGTGGACAAGTGTGCGGGCCATGTGGTACATGGCTAGGGCTAAAGTGTCACAACTCTATAGAAACAGAATTTGTATCCTTTTTTATTAATTTGTCTATATAATGATTTATTAAATTTATTTCCTTTGCACTAATTAGATATAAAGAAAAGTGCATTGGAGCTGGCCACTGATGAGTGGTCACAGGTTATGGTGGACCCACGCGGTGGGTTAGAGAAAAGATGGTTCACACTTCCACCTATATGACCCGATTGGGCGCCTGTGACTAGAACTCACGCATATCAGGGTTAGACTTGCACACAGAAAGGATTGATGCCTTGAAGTGTGGGCTAGATCCACTAGAACAGACAGTTACAATCAACAAGATGGCATGATCATGAAATGCTTGTATAATGTGCATGTGTGGGCTAAAAGCTTGAAATGCACATTTCTTTGCATAGGAAAGTCACATGAAGATTCGGATACCATTTTTACGATGTACAAGGAAAAAGCTTTCATATGACACCCATATTGGGGGGGTCCCTAAATTTTAGGAGGTCCCTAAAATTTAGGAGCCTCGAATTAGCCTAAAAATGCTAGTCCTAAAAAATAGAGATGTCATTCTAAAAATAGTAAGTTCCGTACTCTGACTGTGCTTACTAAATTTGGTTGTTTCTATTCTTGACAGTATTCAACCCAAAAAGGAAGGCCATAGAGAAGAGACAAGTGTCAAGACACTTGTCACACAAGTTTCCAAGTGTCCCACCACTTGTCACATCTCATGACATGTGGCTGGACACTTGTCTTGTGCTACTCCACTTTCCCCTTTTGTACTAGCTCTCCCCTCTCCTATAAATAAGAGCTCGTTTTTCTTCATTGATCATCATTTTTCTTTGCTGTAAACTCATGTACAGCACCCACAGATAGCCAGAAACTGGCCCCATCCATCCCCATCATCATCCCCCACTTCTTCATTATAAAATTCCTCCATATTCCCTCTTCTATCACTGCTGTTTACAGGACAGCAAGCCTGTAAATTCATCACAACACCTCCTTCTCGAGCTTTTTCTTCCATTTTAGCTACAAGAAGCAAGCCCTATCCATGTACTGTTGATCAACGATGGAGAAAGGCTGAATTTCCCTTTTTCTTCTCTCATACTGTAAAGAAATCAGTTCTTATCATTGCATAATAGATAATGCATGTGTGTTTGTACATCTTTGTATGATCTTGTGAGAGTGAGAATTACTTCTTCTCACTCTCAGGTTGATTGTAACTGAGCTCTTCCCTAAGGGACTTGGGTTGAGCAGAAATACATTCCTTCGGGGGGGGTTGCCCATCTTCAACCCTCAATCTTGTCTCCATTACTTTTACATTTTCATGGCTATAATTTTGTGAGTAATTTTCATTTTCAGCTTTAAGTGTTCATTCTCTTTTATATTAAATCTCGAAAACAAGCGAATATCATAATTGTTAAGCATACTACGTTGTTCGGGGCGTTTACAGTGGTATCAGAGCTTTCGCTCGGTCCTCACCCCCAACACTGGTAGTGCTTACAACTATAAGTTTGTTTGTTTTTAGCCCTTGCATTGAGTGCTTGAGCATATTTTTTTTCTTTAGTCTCAATGGATCAATCGAGTGCTATCCTTCAAGCCATTCGGTCTTAGAGAGGAGAATCAGCAAATTCGTGAGCAACTTCTCAAACTAGAAAAAGTTGAGAATCCCAAAGAATTCAAGGAAAGAAGCCCATCTACTTCAAGGAAACAAAGCCATACCAATGAAAGGAGCCGATCAAGAAGTCCAACTACTTCTAAGAGGCAGTCCCATTCTACTTCAAGACAAAGAAAGAGATCGCGTCGAAGCTCATCCTCTTCTTCAAAGTCATCTGGCGCCTATTCTGATGGATCCTCTTCTAGTAATGAAGAGTCACACCCTTCTCGTGGAAGACCACATCATCATCAAAGGCGTCGACATTCTTCACCCTCGTCTCCATCTTCATCCCCATCAAGCACTTCATCATCTTCAACCTCAAGATCCGAGCATGGACGAAGGCATAAGAAGAAGAAGAAGACTAAGTCACTATCTAAACTTGAAAAGAAAATCAAGTTCAGTATGTATGATGGTTCCCGAAATCCTGATCTTCTTCTGAAGTTTATTCGTCAATTTCAAATTTTGTATGGTCGTGACAAGTATAAAGAAAAAGAAAAGATTAAGTTTGCAGCTTTACATTTAACCGACTTAGCCCATACTTGGTGGACGGGGTTGGAATATGATCATGCTGCCCCAAAATCATGGCGGTCCTTTGTTCGCCTGATACAAAGCCAATTTCTTCCTGTTCATTT
Organism: Lygodium microphyllum; assembly: GCF_053477565.2. Taxonomy (NCBI): domain Eukaryota; kingdom Viridiplantae; phylum Streptophyta; class Polypodiopsida; order Schizaeales; family Lygodiaceae; genus Lygodium; species Lygodium microphyllum. The sequence goes on along the minus strand of NC_141153.1, from coordinate 14,087,034 downwards.
CAAAAGAGATGTAAAAATGGAATGGGATCGGCTTTGGCAAAAGAAAAATGAGTCACTTGGTGACTATACCAAGAGATTTTGGGAGCTACTTTTGAAGGTCCAACAGTTCAAGAAGATCAGCAGTTCGGAAAAGCTTAGGAAGTTTCAAGGAGGTTTGCATTCTAAACTTCGTACTGCTCTTAATCATTATCATTGTTCTAGTCTCAGGGAACTCATTGACCATGCTGAGACATGGGAAATGGAGCACAATGGCAACAATTCATTCCAAAAGAATGATAAGAAGAGAGTAGCTGATGATGAGGAGTATTCAGCCCCAAATGAAGGACAAAAACAGTGGCAAAAGCAGCCATCAAATCAAAAGAAGATGAAGCCCTATGCACCTCCTAATGCTCCTCAATTTCGCTCCAATCTATACCCACGAGCAAAGCAGCTTTCCGAAGAAGAAAAGCAACGCTTCATGAAAGAAGGGAAGTGCTTTAAATGTGGACAAACAGGCCACATAGTGAAGCAATGTCCAAACAAGGGACAAAGCAAGGTTTCTGACAACAAGCCTAAGTCGCCAGTGAAAATCAATGCTATCTATTAGTGATGTAGTTGCAAACACAACTCACACTCCAGAGACGCGCAAATTATTAAAAGCTTGGGGACAGTTGCAAGGTAAGCAAGCACTATTCTTGATAGATCTTGGTGCGAATGAAAATATTATTTCCTTGCAATTAGCTAAAGAGCTTGGATTAAAGAATGAAGAGATGGACACTCCGGCAGAAGTTCGCCAAGCTTTGAATGCTGATGAAGGTGACACAGTGAAGACTGTGATACCCTACATTGGCAAGCTCAAGTTTCAAATTCAAGGCTACAGTGACGAAGATACCTTCTGTATCGGAGACCTTGATGGTTGCGATGTGATTCTTGGCATGCCCTGGAATCATAGAGTAGATTCAACCATCTTCTCTCAGAAAAAGAAGGTAGAACTCACCAAAAAAGGCAAGAAGTACGAGATCCAAGCTGGAGTTTCTGGAGACACCATATCTATGGTAAGCCATATGCAAGTCTCTAGAGCAATTAAGGATTGTGTTCAATGTTGTCTGCTTTATGTCACTGATGTAAAAGATAATATGAATGTTGAAAACCAAGAGCAACTTCAGCTCTTGGAAAAGTATAAAGATTGTTTTTCGGAAGATCTTCCTTATCAGCTTCTCCCAGAAAGGCCAGAAGACCATCATATTGATATTATCCCGGGTAGTTCTCCTCCTAATATAGCACCATACTGTGTGAGCCGTCCTCAACAAGAAGAAATCAGAAGCAAGTTGAAGACCTACTCAACCGTGGGCTAATTAGGCCAAGTAGCTTACCATTTTGTTCACCAGTTCTTCTTGTTCAAAAGAAAGATGGCACATTCAGGATGTGCATTGATTATCGAGCCCTTAACAAAATCACTGTGAAGAATCGGTTTCCTATTCCCAGAATTGACGACATTTTGGATCATCTAGGAGGCTCAAAGGTTTTCAGCCGCATTGATCTAAAGAGTGGTTATCATCAAATTAGGGTAATACCACAAGATGCACACAAAACTGCTTTCCGCACTTCATACGGTCTTTATGAATTCTTGGTGGTTCCTTTCGGATTAACCAATGCACCAACCATCTTTAATCGAATGATGGAGCGCATCTTTAGAGAGCATCGACAATATGTCGGTACTTTCTTTGATGATATTCTTGTCTTTAGCAAGAATGAAGAGGAGCATCATCAATACTTGGAAATTGTTCTACAATTACTACAACAAAATCAACTCTTGGTAAATGGTAAAAAGAGTGAATTTTTCATGAATAAAATAAATTACCTTGGGCATGTCATCTCTTCTGAAGGGATTCAGATGGATCCTGAAAAGATCAGGATAATCCAAGAATGGCCTCATCTTCGTGATGTACATGAGGTGCGATCGTTTCTTGGCTTATGTTCTTATTACCGCCGCTTCATCAAGCATTTTGCACATATGGCTTCTCCACTTCATGACCTTACAAAGAAGAAGATCTCTTTCCAATGGAAGGAAAAAAAGAAGGCAGCCTTCACAAGGCTGAAAATAGCTCTTACTTCTGGACCTGTTCTTATCATTCCAGATCTGGTAAAACCATTTGTGGTGGAAGCAGATGCTTGCGATGATTGTATTGGTGCAGTGCTAAATCAAGAAGGCCATGCCGTAGCCTTTGAAAGTCGCCGTCTAAATGATGTGGAGAAAAGGTATGACATTTATGAAAAGGAGCTCTTAGCAGTGGTTCATGCTTTAAAGATATGGAAACATTATCTTTTAGACAATGAATTCCTTATTAAAACCGATCATCAAAGCTTGAAGTATTTCAAGACTCAAAAGCATTTGCAGGAGAAACATGCAAGATGGGAAAATTTTTGTCTATATTTCATTTTCAAATTATGTACACTCCAGGGAAACAAAATGTAGTTGCTGATGCTTTCTAGAGTGCCTCGCATTGCAACTATTACAGTGGCTCATCATGAAGATTTTCAAACGATGAAGAATACTTTTGATGAAGATACTGATTTTGCAGTAATTTGGTTAAATTTACAGCAAGGAGGTTCTCATCCAGATTATTCCATCAAGGACGGTTACCTTCTCATGAACAATCGCCTTTGTGTCACTCTTCCTGTTCGATAAAAGGTGCTTAAAGAAAGTCATGAACCCCCTTATGCAGGGCATAGAGGGAGGGCAGCCACTCTAAGTGCAATTGAGCGCTACTTTTATTGGTCAACATTACGAAAAGATACACATAACTTCATTGAGGCTTGTCTGGTATGCCAAAAATCCAAATATGATAGGCAGAAGATTCCAGGATTGTTGCAACCTCTTCTAGTGCCCAAAGATCCATGGGAATCTATCACAATGGATTTCATCTCAGGTATTCCAAGAACACCTCAAGGTCATGATATGATTTGGGTCATAATTGATAGATTCAGCAAACAATCACATTTTATTCCATGTCATAAAACATTGAAATCCGCACAAACTGCAAGACTTTTCATTCAACATATCTTCAGATTACATGGTATGCCTTCTGAGATCATTTTAGATAGAGACTCCAAATTCATAAGTAACTTTTGGCGTGCTTTATTTGAGAATTTGGGAACCACTTTAAAGTTCTCCTCAGCTTTTCATCCTCAAACTGACGGCCAAACAGAGGTGATAAATCTCACTCTTTTGGATATGTTGAAAGCTTATGTTAGTGAACATAAGTCACAATGGGAGAAATATCTTCCATTATTGGAGTTTGCTTACAACAATACAGTGCACTCATCCACAGGGAAAGCTCCAAATGAAGTAGTACAGGGTAAAGCGATTCCTCCTCCAATTATTCTCACTAAAGATAAGATTTTTGCTGCTGATGAGTTTGCTTCAGATTTAAAAACCGCAATGGATCAAGTTCGAGCCACTATCAAAGTTGCCCAAGAGCGACAAAAGAAGCAAGCAGATAAACGAAGAAGACCTTTGGCTTTTGAAAAAGGTCAATATGTCTTGCTAAAGTTTGATAAAAGCAGGCTCAAACAAGGTTCTGGTCAAAATTCATCTTTTCCAAAGCTCTCCAGTAGATACTTTGGACCCTTCAAAGTGATTGAGAAAATAAATGAAGTTTCTTATCGACTTAAGCTTCCTACTCATTGGAAAATACACAATGCTTTTCATGTAAGTTTGCTAAAACCTTACATAGGACCAGAACCAAAGGAACCCATTACTGAAGATCCCCCAGAAGTTGAAGAAACAGAGCAACTCTTGGAACCTGAAAAGATTTTGTTTCTCAAGGATCGAACCACGAGAAGTGGCCTTATGACACGAAAATTCTTACTAAAATTCAAGAATCTACCCACAACAGATGCACAGTGGATAGATGAAAAATTCATGAAGGATTACCCAAATATTCTACAGTAATATCAAGAAGCTTTTCAGCTGAGGACAGCTGAATAAAAGCCAGAGGGCTGCCACAACTCTATAGAAACAGAATTTGTATCCTTTTTCATTAATTTGTCTATATAATGATTGATTAAATTTATTTCCTTTGCACTAATTAGATATAAAGAAAAGTGCATTGGAGCTGGCCACTGATGAGTGGTCATAGGTTATGGTGGACCCACGCGGTGGGTTAGAGAAAAGATGGTTCACACTTCCACCTATATGACCCGATTGGGCGCCTGTGACTAGAACTCACGCATATCAGGGTTAGACTTGCACACAGAAAGGATTGATGCCTTGAAGTGTGGGCTAGATTTACTAGAACAGACAGTTACAATCCACAAGATGGCATGATCATGAAATGCTTGTATAATGTGCATGTGTGGGCTAAAAGCTTGAAATGCACATTTCTTTGCATAGGAAAGTCACATGAAGATTCGGATACCATTTTTGCGATGTACAAGGAAAAAGCTTTCATATGACATCCATATTGGGGGGATCCCTAAATTTTAGGAGGTCCCTAAAATTTAGGAGCCTTGAATTAGCCTAAAAATGCTAGTCCTAAAAAATAGAGATGTCATTCTAAAAATAGTAAGTTCTGTACTCTGACTGTGCTTACTAAATTTGGTTGTTTCTATTCTTGACAGTATTCAACCCAAAAAGGAAGGCCATAGAGAAGAGACAAGTGTCAAGACACTTGTCACACAAGTTTCCAAGTGTCCCACCACTTGTCACATCTCATGACATGTGGCTGGACACTTGTCTTGTGCTACTCCACTTTCCCCTTTTGTACTAGCTCTCCCCTCTCCTATAAATAAGAGCTCGTTTTTCTTCATTGATCATCATTTTTCTTTGCTGTAAACTCATGTACAGCACCCACAGATAGCCAGAAACTGGCCCCATCCATCCCCATCATCATCCCCCACTTCTTCATTATCAAATTCCTCCATATTCCCTCTTCTATCACTGCTGTTTACAGGACAGCAAGCCTGTAAATTCATCACAACACCTCCTTCTCGAGCTTTTTCTTCCATTTTAGCTATAAGAAGCAAGCCCTATCCATGTACTGCTGATCAACGATGGAGAAAGGCTGAATTTCCATTTTTCTTCTCTCATACTGTAAAGAAATCAGTTCTTATCATTGCATAATAGATAATGCATGTGTGTTTGTACATCTTTGCATGATCTTGTGAGAGTGAGAATTACTTCTTCTCACTCTCAGGTTGATTGTAACTGAGCTCTTCCCTAAGGGACTTGGGTTGAGCAGAAATACATTCCTTGGGGGGGGGGGGTTGCCCATCTTCAACCCTCAATCTTGTCTCCATTACTTTTACATTTTCATGGCTATAATTTTGTGAGTAATTTTCATTTTCAGCTTTAAGTGTTCATTCTCTTTTATATTAAATCTCGAAAACAAGCGAATATCATAATTGTTAAGCATACTACGTTGTTCGGGGCGTTTACATAAAGGAACAAAGTGCAACGTAAAACTTTCATTGAATTAAAAGTTTGCATCTTAGAATCGAGTTATATTGAAAGTTTGGCCCAATAAGCATATCATTTAGGGCACTTAAGTTATTAAGTAGGCTCTAAGCTAAAGTTTTGCCCAATAAGTAACTTACTTATGATTAATGACTAAGTCACTAATTAGCCCTTAATATAAATATTATATAATTAAGGAGCAATTGGTTACTCATTTGGAAAGCTTATATTGGCTATTCGGGGCTTTTTCTCTCTCGTTTGGGGCAATCTAAGTTTGGAGACAGTCACTCTTCTCTTTCTTATTGTAGAAACTTGTAAAATTCAGCCATGGAATGAGTTCATAGCATAGATGGAGTGTGGACAGTAGCCAAATTTTCTCTTGGCATGGGGATTCCATTGGGCAGCCTTGTAACTTCATATACAGCAAGGTATACTACTGTTTTTGAGCTAAATAAGAGAAAAACAAGTTATACAGCACTATGGGTTGAGATCCTTCCTTCTTCATTGACATCTCAAGCCTAGTGTACTTTTTGGGCAACTTGGTCATGAAGAAAGCGACATTCTCACAGTTTCATTGCGAGAAACCCCCCTGTTTGTAAAAGGAATAATGTGAGATTGTATGGGGACTGTGCAGGAGAGTTATGTCAGCAAATACTTCGCGAAGTTGGGTTTAAATGTTTACTGTCATTTTTAAGATTTCCCAGGTTGAAGTGTTCATTGGTAGTTTTGAACACTCTATAACTAGTTGGAGGTCAGTAGTGAAGGTGTCAAGGCCATTTTGCATCCACAGATCAGTTATGTCGTAAGAAATTGCTGAAATACAGTCATTCATAACCAATTTTAAGCATATTTTAGTAATCTAAAGAAATACCGAGAGGGGTGCCAAGCTTTAGGACCAACAAGTGTTGATGTGCAGTGTAGGAGCACTCTAGCTCCAGTTGTGTGTGGAGTCTTCTCGCTAAATTTACTGCTAAGCTGAATTAAGTGTTTACTAAAATGTGGTTTACTATTCTTTAGGCTTCCTAAGGCTGGTTTCATTAGCCCAAGAACCTGGGAAGATATGCTAGGTTTGTAGAGAAAACACCAAGAATGTACGAACACATTGATACATAATGAACTTAGACAAGAAGGCAAAAATGCAGTAATGAAATGAATGATGGATTTTCGTGGGAGTGGGCTGAGGGAGAGTGCCAAAGAGTGTTGTCCTCCATGAACAAATCCCAAGTGTAGCAAATCACCAATGTTGGAGAAGATAGCTGATGGAAAGGGTTGAAGATAGTAGTGTAGCAAGCTTGATGCGAACGTGCAGTAGTGTGGGGTTGAGAATGATGAATCGCATTGGGTGTACCACCTAGCAATAGTCTCTAACGAAGAGTGAAGCAGCTAGTAGATGAAACACAGAATTTAGAGGTGGTCGGGAGTTGGCTAGCAAACATCAGCAGCAAATGACAGAGCGATGAGCAGCAAAACACGACTATCATGAGTTGGTAGATAATTGGGTGGAACCACTCGAAGAATGTGACAATAACTGTAGCGGTAAACACAGATTGGCAGCTTAGGGTAGCAATAGGTTGAGGAGGGCAGCATCTAACCGAATAGGGTGGTAGCCTTGAGTTGTGTGGATGGTTACACTATAATGCTCATCAATGCAGTTCTGTAACCATCAATCTAGTCATGAATGGGTTTTGAGTTTGTGTGTGTATGTGTGTTTCTTTTGAAGGCACAAAATTTGACAATAGATGCAGAGATATGCTAGGGTTTGCCAAAAAGGAAACAATGAATGTTGTACAAACATGATCGAAACATAGAGAACTGCTATAAATGAATGAAAGAGTATACAAGATGGCCAAGGGCAGAGTTGTCCAGCAGTTGATGGCTCTTGTGGGAGTGGGTTGAGGTAGTGGTTGGAGAGTGACATCCACATCCACTAGAGATAGATCTTGGGTGCTATAACCACCAGTTGGAGCTGAAGTGATGCTGCAAATGGATGGGCAGCAGGCTGGAAACCAAAACACAATTGCCTTTGGGGATGGAATTAGTAAACGCAGCAATGTAACCACCTGAAGATGATGATAGCTGATCATTGATAGCAAGATGGAGCTAGGCGACAATTGTCGGATGATGATGTGATGTAGGGCAGCATGGAGGAGCAATAAATTTAGGTAGAAGGGGCCGCAAACAATGCGATAGCTAATGTCATCAGTAGTATGCTGCAATATGGAGCTTGGAACAGGGTGCTAGGTGGCTGGTTGCAGCGGGAATCAAGTCACTTAGTGCTGTTGATGATGTGGCAGCACTCGTGAGGGCTCAACAGCTATTGGATGGAGAGTTGATGGTTGAAATCTACAAAATAGGGGATGAATTAGTGATTGGGAAGCCTTCTATTTATAGATGTGGATCCTCCCAAAGTTTGGGTGTTTTGCTTACAGGACACAAAAACTTTGGTAGTATTTGAGTTTTGGGCTGTTTTATGAGCTAATGAAGATTTAATATGTAATGCATCTTTTTTAGCTTAACACTCTCTCCCAAGCCTAAAACTAGAACAAAAAAGAGACTTCAAGCATAGCCCGGCCCATAATACTCCAAAGTGTCCCACCCCAAAGCAGCCAAGGCATCGGGCCAAGGGTGCACGTTGGTTGCCCAAGGCCAAGGCTACAGAGGCTACGTATTTAGTAATGAATTACCGCACAAACATCCTTTGTCTGATGCCTTGGCCTCTCTGGGGTGATCACTTGGACTCCTTTGGTAAGATAACTATCGCCTTTGTAGTTTTGGTAGGCCACTGGGCGGCCAATGTGCACCCTTTGTTCGATGCCCTGACTACTTTGGGGTGGACACCTTGGGATAAAATTGGGCTTAAGCTTTTTTTTATAGTTCCTTTTTGGTTTCAGTTTTGGGCTTGAGAGGGGTGTTGAGCTAAAAATTCATTCTATATTAGTTAGCTCTTTAAAACAGCCCCAAAACATGCAAATTCCAAAAGTGTCATTATATAGGGAGCAATTCTAGAGAGTTTCTGCGTTTCATATGCAAAACCCTATCCTTCCACATCTATAAATAGATAGGCTACCCATCATTCAGCTCTATCCTTGTGTGTAGGTTTCTCATTCCAATGTGCAGATTTTCTTCCATTTAGTTGTTGTCCAGCATATATGTGATTGCTGCCATGTCATCCTTAGCCTCTCCACCACTTCGCATCTCCATCCTGTTGTTGCCTTGCTACCTGGGGAGCTCTACACTGTTGCAGTTGGTATTTTGGCCATCACCAACATTTTCCATGCCCGAATAGCTTGTGTTGCATCATTTGCAACTTGCCCTCTGTTTTGCAATTGCTGCGGCCACTTGCATCATCCTCCATTTCCTTTGCTGTTGCTTGGGTCTCCTACTTGGTGATCAACGTGTTGTAGTTTCTCACACTTCGATATCTTAGATTGGTGGTTACATCACTTGGGATCCGTCTATAGTGGATGTCACACTTCGACACTCTTTAGCTCTGCCCTTGAGCATTCTGTACACTCTTACATTTATTCACTAGAGAGTTCTTCTCTTTCTTTCTTTGTTCGTATTTGTTTTTGTGTTTGAGTTTTTTGTTTTGTGTTTAGGGTTTGAGTTTGGCATGTCAATGTTTGAGTCTTTGTGTTTCATTCACGGCTATACTTTTTGTGTTTCCTCAGTGCAAACCCTAGCATATCTTCACAATGATGATAGGGTACCCTTGAGACATCATAGGACCCACAGAAGAAGATCAATGTGGCCTTCACTTGCTTCTTCTGCCATGATAACATTGCCTTTTATTTTGTGTGATAAAGATAATAAATATTCATATAGTAATAAATTGATGATGATTTGAATCTTAATCTTCCTATGAAATATTTACATGTTAATTTTTGTAATTTATTTGTGTGCATATGTGACGATGTGTATAATTAGGTTGGAGTATTTCAAGACTATGGTAAATAAAATTTGGGAATATGGTCCCACATATTTCATCACCATCATGCGAGACCTTATGTACTTTATTAGGGACAAGGTTAAGCAAGCTGCAAATATCACAAAGAAACTATGGGTAGACAATAGATTGACCTTGATTGTAGGTTGCTGGAGTGACACTTGTAAGAGATCCATTCATGGGCTCATTGTACACTCTTGTAGTGGTTTTTTTCATCGCATGATAATTTGGGCATAGGTAAGAGTGCTGATGCACTTAGCTATCAATGGATAGACAATGCCGAGATGTTGGGCCATAGAATGTGGTGGCATTTGTGGCAGATAGTTATAAAAAATGCTGGGATGTTGGGCCAAAGAATGCGGTGGCATTTGTTCTGGATAGTTGAGGGCATTACTGCCACATTATAGTTATGCATGGATCGTTACTTGAATCATTTTCTAAAGAATATTGGCAAACTTTCATGTGAAGAGCTAATTATCACCAAAGTTAGTGAGATGGTGATTTTTGTGCTCAACCATTAGTTTGTGCGCCATGAGTTTTCCAAGGAGTCCAAAAGATTATCCTCGAGTACTTTGACACTTGCTTTGCTTTCAACTTCTTGATCTTGGGTTGCTTGAAGGAGTGGAGTGGTGTTGTTGACAGGTGTTCATTAATAATGAGTTCAAGAATTGCTTTGTCTTCTACTCCTATTGGGATCTCATGCATGGGCACAAGTGAGGACATGGACTTTTGGGATGTGGTGAGTGGGATAATGGCATGGTTCAGCCCAAATTCCAAGGATGATTGAGAGGCTAAAGGAGTTGGTGCCATATGATGATCAGTATGACAAGATTCATATCTTATATGTGGCATGGTAGGAGGCTGATGATTCTCCTTTGCATGCAACTATATTTGTGTTAGACCTAAATTTTAGGGTTGTAGGATAAGCTCCTTCAAGCTGAAATCCAATGGAGGTGTGGTTGAAGAGGGACAAGTGCTGGAAGCTCACAGGTCAGCAGCTGAAAAAGCGTTTTTACTTGTTTCCCTCAATGTTGTGACAAATGAGCTACAACCCAAGCTCCAATCGGTGCCAAAGAACCCACACTTGAAACCTCAATAGGTCTTGAAGATTCCTGGAGTAACAGAAGATCAATATGAACCTTGAAGGTTGAAGCTATGGTTGCCAATGGAGAAACAATGCTGTAGGTATTCGAATGGAACCTGAAGCAATGCCGATTCAAGTCCAAGCTCTTATTGAAGATGGCTGTGATAACAGTTGAAGGGAGTAAGCCTTGAGTAGAAGCATGCGAGAAGAGTGTGGGAACTCCAATAGTCACCATGTATGACTGGTCTTCCCTTATTCAAAAGTCATTGAAATAATAAAGAATGAAGTGACAGTGATAGGCAGATTACAAGTTTTTTTGTGGCTTGTTTGGTTGTGTGGATGCATAGGAGAATATGCTTACTAGTAGAGTTGCCTTGTGGTAAAAGGATTTTGGATTGCAGGGGCCTAAGCTTCAATAGTTAGCAATCCACAATTTGAGCCAAGCTATGAGCTCCTCTTGCTTGGGGCAATTGTGGAGCTCTTATAGTCACATTGCCTCCAAGAAGAGGAGTAGCCTTGTGGTAGAGAACGCTAATGATCTTGTTTCTATCAATGCAAATTTGCATATGCTTTGCATTATTGGGATTGTGAAGGACAATCCCTTTACTCAGTGGGAGATGGAGCAAGTAGGAGGGCATCTCTCTCCCCTTAGCCCATCAAATTGGCTGTTCACACAGCCATTGTATTTATGATGTACCTAGCTGCTCTTTATAGGGTTCTTTATACTTGGTTTTACCTCAGGAGAATTTTTGTTTGAGGTGTTACTAATATAATTTTCTTCTCTCTTAAAAAGAAGAGAGACTACTTTCTTGATAGGTAGGTTGTAACTCTTCCATTCATTGAAATCAATTGATTTGCTAGTCTACCACTTTGCAACAAACCTAAGAATGGTTTTTGTGATTCAAAGAGTGTAGGAAATGTTTTTAAGATGTACATGGGAGTAATACTGGCAAGCCGCTGGCTGAATATTCAAGAGTTGGAACTTTCAATTTTGAGCTCAAAATGACATGTTAATTGTTTGGCAGATCATTGTGAGAAACTATGACCGTACAAAGGTGGTTACATTGAATAGGCCACGCCAATTAAATGCACTTTCTTCTTGGATGGTATGTATTGCTGATATCACTGATCATCTTCTTATTTTGTTATAGAACTCAGTCAATGATTCATTTGTAGATAAAAAATTCCTACCATGTGTCATTGCAGTTGGCAAGAATTTGACATCTATAACCAAAGCTTTCCCTTGTGTGGCTGCTGCTTATGTGATTTAGACTTAAGTTTCTCATACATATATGTGCTTGCGGCCTATGTGTCAAGCATACATAGTACAGTGTAATCGACTTGTTTGTGGAGCTATCCAAGGATGACTGGTTTGCTGAAACTTTCAAGGGCAGCATTGAGAAGAAGTGGAAAAAGGAGGTTAAAAGCAAGAACTCTCAAAAGGCCAACTTCACTTCATTTTCACCGAATCCTTCTTTTGGATATTTTCCCAAGCTGCAACTACCTTACTATTTAGGTTTCTTGTGGTGGAGATTTTGTCTTTCAAATCATGACTGGGAATTTCCCTCTTTTGGAGAACTCGAATGCATGGGAACTTTGGTAGTCCTTTTGAGCCTGAGATTTAGGGAGGTATTTTTAGGGGCATGGAACCCCCTAGCAGGGTAGGCATATGTGGAACATTGGGAGCAGGACTTGGAGGGAAATATGGTGTCAAGAAAACACGTTGATACCTTGTGAGCTATGAAAACTTTGATGCCATGTAAAGATATGCTAGGGTTTGCACAGAAAACATAGACTGTGTACAAACATGACTACCACAAATAGTGAAGTAGGACAAGAACACAAAAGAAGAAGAAGAAAATGAAGAATGAGTGGATGCTGTGAGTAATGAATGATGAAGGGAATAGTCACAATTAAGTGTGCTCAAGGAGCAGACACTATCCAACAGCTGCTATCTCTTGTGGGCGGGGGCTGAGGGAGAGTGTTGGAGAGTCTTGTCCTCCATGAAGTGATTCCAAGTGCAGACCACTGATGTTGATGAAGAAATCTGATAAAGAGCGCTGAAGGCAGCAGAGAGCAGGCTTCATGTTGAAACACAACAACATTTGAGGCTCGAAACAATGAAACACAACAATGTACTGCCTGGCCAATCGACTGTAGGAGATGGCGAAGACTGCTGGTATCAAAATGCAGCAGTTGGGAGCTGGCAGATTTGCAAATGAAGTTATGAGGGTTTGTTGATAATGTAGCAGTAGGTCCAGAGCAGGTGTCAACAACTGGGTGACAGTTTGAGACTGAAATGAAGCTGATTTGAGGCCTCCAACAGGCTGGCGGCAGCTCCTAGGTGGTAGGCAGTAGTAGCAATAGGTTGGTGGCAGAAAGCAGGGTAGGCAACAGCTATTAGAGTGATGGGAAGCAACATCCAGTTGGAAGGACAGTAGCTGGTGGAGAAAGAAGATGAAGAAGATGATGGTGGTGGAGAGCTAGCATAGTGGGAGGATGCAGGATTAGTTGGAACCCCCACAACATGTCCTTCTATAGGAGACTTTTGGACATTGGTTCCACCACCAAATACAATAGATATTTACTTTTTAATAATTCTTTTTTGGGCTGTTTTTGAGGAGTTAAATTTGGCTGAAATACATAATAATTCTTTGTAACTAAAGCCTTAAAATATATGTGCTCACCACACACCCACCTGCCCCCCCACCCCCAAAAACTGCACAGGCCCAAAAAGGTGCCCTTGAGAGAGAGAGAGAGAGAGAGAGAGAGAGAGAGAGAGAGAGAGAGTATTGGTGCGTGGTCTCGATTAGACCGCATTTATGCCATGCATGAAGACTCCTTTTTACCAGAAATTTTGGAGATGCGAGTCTTGCAGCACTATGTATTATCCAACTATTTTCCTTTGCAGCTTGATATGATTAGGCAGCCAGTCCATACTTTCGGCGGTCTCTTGGGTAGGCTGCCCTTGAGATTCAATTCTTCCTTTTAAGTCATGCGGTTTTCAAGGGCTACATGACCTAGTTGCTCAAAAGGTTTTCATGTGATTTTCCACTACAAGGATTGGACTCCTTCAATAGATTGATTTTTAATGTCTAGAAGGTGTCAAGACAATATGGCATCTATCATGCTTCACTTAATAGGCAGCGTTTGCATGCTGTGGAAGACATGGCCTTGGTCCATCTATTGTTGTAGGACCTGCTGCATGATGATTTTCTGATCTCATTGGCAGCTCGATTGCGCGAACTTAATTCAAGGCTTTCAACTATAGTCTTACCAACAAGCTAAGCTAAGGAATTTGATTGATGGTCTTCAAGACAACTCTTGCCAAACTCACAAATTCTTTCTGGCCTTGCATGCATCCCCAATGCGGGAAAATGTGGTGAGATTGCAAGATGTAGAAGGTCAAATGGTCATAGATCCCAGATCAATTGTAAGTATGTGCAGTGAATATTTTGCAAACCTTTTGGGTTCGTAATAGATATCTTCTTCACAGGTTGGGCAAGCCCATGCGCCCTTTTATGCTTTGGCGAGAAATCAGGTTTCCCATGACATTCAAGATTTCTTGGAAGTTGATATCTGTGAGGGCGAAGTTATGGACGTCTTATTGCACTTGCCAAATGATAAAAGCCTTGGCTAGGATGGTATCACCAATGAATTCTTTAGCACCTATGCATCCCTTTTGGCAAAACCTTTAGTTGCCGTGTGCCAATAGATTTGGGCATCGGGCAACATGCCTTTATTGTGGAAAGAAGGGCTGATCAAGCAGATTCCCAAAGTCCCCTCTCTGTTCAAACTTACCCAGTGGAGACCCATTTCATTGATGGACTCTATGTATAAGATCTTTGCGAAGGTATTGGAAAATTGTCTCCATATACACTTGCCTGATCTTGTTCATCCTCACCAATATGGGTTTATTAAGGGTAGGAGTATTCTTCATAATATCCTCGATGCACAGATGGCCATAGACTATGTGCAACACATGCAGTAGGAGGTTGTTCTAGTGCAACCAAACTTGGAAAAGGCATTTTACTTCTTGCAATGGTCTTTTGTTGCAGATCTCGTGGAAGTTATGGGTTTTGGACCTCGCATGTCAAGGTTGATCTACACCATTAGTATGGGTGCCACCTCCCGTGTCATGCTAAATGGTGGAGTCACCAAGTCTTTTTTCCTTGCATGATTGATTAGACACTCTTTTTTTCTTGTGTGATTGATTAAACAGGGTTGTCGTGTTAGCCCACTCTTCTTTGTACTTGTGACTCACCCTATTCTTTCCATGCTATTGTATCTTGTAGATACGGGGAAGTTAGCTGGTCTTTCTCTACCTTTGCAGCAACAGTTTGTCGGCCAGGCACTAGCTGATGATACTTTCTTGATTTTGAAAACTGATGCTTTCAATCTTTGGTCAACCTTGGATGTATGGGAGTTGTTTGGGTATGCATTGGGCATGTGAATCAACACTACAAAATCTTCCCTTATTGATTGCATAGCCTCCAATCTGCTAGATTTAGGATGGCAGGGTAAGCTTGTACAACATGGTGACATTGTAAGGCATCTTGACTACCCCTTAGGGGTTGATATGCGGCTGAAAGTCTTGCTGAAATGGATATCACAGAAATTGGAAGACAATTTTGTGTCTTGGAAATCTCAAGCTTGGCCATTCAATGTGCATCTCAAACCAACCTTGGATGTATGGGAGTTGTTTGGGTATGTGTTGGGCGTGCGAATCAATGCTACAAAATCTTCCCTTATTGATTGCACAACCTCCAATTTGCTAGATTTAGGATGGCAGGGTAAGCTTGTACAACATGGCGACATTGTAAGGCATCTTGGCTACCCCTTAGGGGTTGATGTGCAGCTGAAAGTCTTGCTGAAATGGATATCACAGAATTTGGAAGCCAATTTTGTGTCTTGGAAATCTCAAGCTTGGCCATTCCATATGCATCTCAAAGTAGCCTAGACCATTATGCTTCCTATTCTCACCTGCTTCTTGCCATTGCTACCTTGGAGCAATGTTGCCTTGAAGGATCTCGCCCGCCATTTTTGTTTTGTGCTCTGGATGAAGGATTTTGTGCAAGCAGGTATATCTTGAATATCGTGGAGTTATGTTTGCACCTTGAAATCCATGGGTGGTGGGGCAGTTTTGGATGTGGGGACCCATATGATAGCCCTCTATTGGTCACTATTTCAGGCCCTGTGTATTGGTTAACCACCGTGGACCCTTATTGCTCGTGCTTTCCTTGAAGAACGGGGCCTTTGCTATGGCAATGCAAGGATTTAGGGTTCTTGGTGGCACGTCCTTAATGTTTAGGCTCACTTTTCTACATCTGCCTCGGGTCTTCTCAACCATTTGGTGTCTTCATGGAAAATCATCCTTTCGAAGGCTGCTGGTATATGTGATAGAGGATAGATAGATAGCTAATTAATTCTTGATGGAAATTCTGGCAGTCTCTCAGATTCTTTTGTGGCAAGGAAAATTGGAGGAGGGGCCTAAATTTAATCGAATGGCAGACAAGGATTAACCTCGGTGGTTGATGCCACTTTCTTGGCCCAAGGCACCTCGAAGTCCTTTCGTACCATTAGAAGTGTCTTTCAAGTACCGTGTGGCTATAGTGATCTCTAGGGTAGAGTCTTTGATCTCTTGCAGGACTAGCAGCCCTTTCCCGTTTTGGATTCTGATTGCCCTTGGCAGGGTTAGGATCTTGTAGGGCGTTTGATCCTCTTCAGTTAATAGATCTATCATCTCATGATCAGAGACCGCGCATGGATCACCACCAAAGCCAATTCTCTTTGCGGATTGCACAAATCTAAAGCTTGGTGGAAAGTGACAATAATGGAGGGATGGATCAATAAGACGCCATTCAAATCCAATGTATTCATTTGGAGAATGCTAGTCAGGGTCCTCCCTCTTGTGTCGGCCCTTCATTGTAGAGGGATGTCTAATGGGAATTGTTTCTTCTGTACCATTATAGTGGATTCTTCTCGTCATAGATTCATTTCGTGCCCTTTTGCTTGGAAGATTTGGGCCGTTCTCTCGAACATTTGGCATGCGGTGTTGGGCACAAGGATGCATCCACTTGATTGGGTTTTTGGAAAAGCTAAATACAATGGTTTGCCTCAGCCTCACATGAGGGTTTTGTTTCACTTTTTCAGATTTTGGGGTTGTTGGCATATTTGGGTCACTCGTAATGGGTTCATTTTTAATACCGTCTCCGGCATTCAACATCATGTTGTGAAACTTAGAGGTCTTCTCTAGTGGTAGCTTGACCTTCTACAACATATTGATATCTTGGTCAGAGATGATTTAGTCCCTTGGCATACAACAATCTCCTCTGTTCCTTTGCCGTGACTTTGTATCTTTTATGCATGATGGACTAGAGCCATCTTGCATCTTGCAATCTTGTACTTGTATTTTTTCATAATTAATACAATTACCTATTATGAAAAAAAGAAGATGGTATTAGTGTAGAAGTATGAAGAAGTAGATGAAGGGAACTTTTGGAAGGAGTGTGGTAGTTGCTTAAGATCTTGTGTGAGCGAGAAATGCTCATGATCCTCTGCTTGATGAGGTAAAAGGGAATTGTGCTATGCAATGAGAGGTTTTTCATTTGGAGGGATGCCTACAATTTTAGGTCTTCATGTGTTCCAAATGTTCAACGTATACACTTAATGCAATGCAAAAGGCTTCACTTGCCCAAGTGCCCTTCTACAATGATGAGATAATGTAATGCAATGGAAGGGTTGATGCAACAAGGAGGGGATGCTAATGTTGAATACAAAAAAGCCGAAACCTGTATGTATCTATTGTGGGGAAAACAACCCCTTCTGAAACCAAGATTGCTGACACTGAGGGAGAAGGAGGAGCTGATATCAGCTAAGGTATGGTGTATTTGCAAAAGGAACATAACTCTGACTCACACGAACAATCACATATATTCTTGATATGGAACATTACTATTGTATCGGCTCCAATCATTTCTTTAGTAAAAAAAAATCATCTTTGTGCTCACTTGGTTTTTGTTAGAGCCACACAAGGTGGAGCAAAATATTCAAATCTTTCTAGAAAAGAATAGTTTCTTTGCATACATATCAAGATTGTTTTTTGACTCATTGCTAAGAGAACTTCTTTCAGAGGGGTTTGATAATCAAGGTGTAGTTCTTATCCTGAGGAGTATGCCACCACATAGAGTGTTGTATTGTGCTAGTGCAGCCCAACAAGGGAACAGTTATGAGCCAGGTTCATGAGCTTTTGCTCATCACTGTTTTGTTCACATGCGCTCATGGTTATAGAAAATGATGTGTCTTGGTGCATGTGTGTTGATTACAGGGCAAGAAGAGTGGAGTTCTGTTATGGGAGATCCGTGTTCTAGGTCACATTGTGTCTAAAGATGGTGTGCAGATAGGCTTAGCACAAAGGCAGATGCGATATGAATTGGCTAGATTTGAGGACCATAGATGATATGAACAATTTCTTGGAACTTTGTTCATTCTACAGGCAGTTTACATGCCATTTCGTAGAGATTGTTTGACCATTTTGCGCTTTGACTAAGAATGGAGTTGTAGCCCTCACTAAGCTGAATCTCTACAGATCATGGGTGTTTGGAGAGCTTTTGTAGTTCAATGTGATGACTGGGGGATTCATATAACTATTAACAGCATATCTGTCATCCCTTAGAATCTACTAAGTTGCGTCAATGACCTCCAATTTGGAGTAGACATATGTGAGCTGATGAATGCATCTGATGCCTCACAATAACTGTAGCAGCTCATGTGGGATCCTTTGTGAAGGTAAACTGCTATGTCACTCAAACTCCAGATCCTTACACTTTTGTTCCCAACCTTTTGGCTCCTAGCATCTGTAAAGGTAAACTGCTGTTTCCCTCAAACTCCACATCCTTATACCTTTGCTCCCAAATTTTTGGTGCAAAGTGTTTATGATAATGGGTTTGAAAGGTCTTTGTGTTATAGTGGTATCAAGTGGTCCTTTTGTAAAAGATACGCTCCAAAAATGATTTGAAAACATCCCAATGTGTTGTTTGAGAAGTTGAGTGTAACTGCAAGATTCATTGTTTTGATACAAGTGATTTTCTGTGTGCAATCACAAGTCCAATAAAATGGGTGATTGATTCAGGTAGGCCGCCTGGAGGAGCTTTACAAGCGATGGGAGAATGATGATGATGTGTCTTTGATCATAATAAAGGTTTCACTCTACCTACAGACGTATCAACAGGCTGTCAGCCACACAGACAAATACTCTAAAGAGAAATCTAAGTATTGTTCTTTATAGGGGTCTGGAAGAGCTTTCTGTGCAGGTGGTGATGTTGCAAGGACTTACCATGTTGGCATTGAAGGTGTGCTTAGTTCTCTTCTGATCTTGCTAAATTCATCTATCTTTAAAACTTTTGCTAATGCTTGGACGTGGTCTCTTTGGCACTAACATGTGACAGGGCTTGGTATGTCTATTGATAATCAGGGCAGTACAAGTTAGGGAAAGAGTTCTTCCACACTGAATACAATCTTAATTACATGCTAGGAACATACACAAAACCTCATGTGAGTGCTCTCTTTTCTAGTGTGATGTGTGATTTTGCAATCTTTTTTGTTTGCTTTTTTGGGGAACTAATGCCTTCGCTACTTGCTGCAGGTAGCTATACTTGATGGGATAGTCATGGGTGGAGGGGCAGGTATATCTATACATGGGCCTCTTCGGATTGCAACTGAAAATACTGTAATCTCTTTTGAACCTTGATGAGAGTTGTTATTTGGTATCAGGACTTTGTATGAACAGAGAGAATTTCCATGAATGGCTATTGCAAACATCTAGATTGTGCATCTAAAGTCATTGAAACACAAATGCATCATAGGTACTCCATGCTAGCACGGACTAGCATGTTGTAATGTGAGTTAACTGTCACTCTTTGCATTTGCTAAGGCCTAATCATTAAAATTTACATTCCTGAATCTTAACAAATTCACGAGCATCTTAGATGAACGCTTTGTCATATGCATGTTCCTTAATGAATAGTGGTTGTATCTCATTTTAGTTGTGTGCTTTCTTTCATCTGCTCTGGGCACGTGCTACATGTTGTGAATGAAATCCTTTTGATCCTACATTACTTCTTTGAAAGCTGCACAGAGAGTATACATCTGGACTCAAGATTTCCTGTTGCTTCACTTTTTATCCCTGCAGGTCTTTTCTATGCCAGAGACTGCACTTGGGCTGCACCCAGACGTTGGAGCCTCGTATTTTCTTTCACGCTTACCTGGTTACTTAGGTGACTTTTAAACAGTGCATACTTCTCATTCACCTGATGCCTTTTGCGTGTAAAACATAAAATCAACAGTCCTGCATATTACATAGTTTGATGCATGATTTTGCAGGAGAGTATGCAGGTTTGACTGGTGCTCGCTTGGATGGTGGAGATTTGGTTGCAACAGGGCTTGCAACACATTTTGTGCCTGCAAAGGTCTGGTACAAGCTTGTTAGCAAAAGTGTCTTACTGTATCTCATCAGTTTCCCTTTCAGTAGAATGAACTAGAAAAGGTCAGGATATGATAGTTTCCTTTTATGGCAATACATTTTGAGCTGGCAAGGTAGGCTCTGCAAAGCTTTTCTATCAGAAGAGCATGTTGACTTTCCATTGGAGTTTGTTAGTTGGACGGTTCTTGAATAAATCCTAGAAATAGCTCTGAGAGCATGTTGGATTTGAGACAGATCTGGCACACAGTAGTAACAGTCCAACAAGGCTGGAAAATGCAGGCAGCTGTCCTCCTGGAGTGAAAGTGCAGGTGTGGCAGTCCCTCAGAGGGGCAGCAGCAGCAGCATATCAACTATGAGATGATGGCAATATATCTGGGCTGCAAAATCCAGCAGTGTGAAGCCCCCAGCAGTAGTGAATAACTCGGACAGCAGTGATTATGACATCTGTGGTCAGAATGGCAGGTCCACTAGGCGATGAGGATATATGATGGCGACAGAAGGCTGATTGTTGTTGGGCAGGGCTGTGACAAAACACAGTAATGGGAGATGTAGGTATTGGGATGGCTGCAGGAAAAGGTAGGAAATGATGGTTTCCTTACATGGCAACATCTGGCAAGGTGTGCTCTGCAAGGCTATTCCTATTCAAAGAGCATGTTGACTTTCCATTGAAGTTTGTTACTGTATTTTATCAGTTTGCTGATTTCTTGAATGAACTGGAGAAAGCCAGGATAATTACTCTATTAGAGGGACAGGTCAAAGGGACTCAACTTTATTGCTGAATATGTAAAGAATTATTCATCTACAGATAACAAAGACAATTGTACTACAAAACACTGACTAATAAAAGAACTTTGTAGGGTTAGGGTAACTCAGACAATGAACAAAGAAGATGAATGAAGAATGATGAATAAATAAAATGCTCATGATATAAACACACTATGCAGGGTGAATGCAAACCCTCAAACTCCCGTCTCTCTAGGATAGAGGAAAAGAGAGTGAGTTGGAGAGAGTACCATCCCCTGTACAGATCCCAAAACGTAGCAAACAGCCTCCAAAAGTGTACTGCAGCAGAAAGGCAGATCTGGAGAGTCTGGATCAGTGTTGAACAAGACTGGACAACTAGAACAGTGTGCAGCAGGCTGAAATCAGTCAGGATGATGTAGATGATAGTTGCTGTAGAAAAATTCAGCTGTTCTGATGACGTGGCGGACTGTAAGGACCTGCAGATCAGCAAAGGCAGCAATAAATGTTTGGTAAATGCAGGCAGCTGGAGGTGAATAGCAGCAAAATGCAACCTGTCTAGGTGGCAGCAAGCTGGAAAAACTGTTGCCAGCAGTAGGAGATGGTCTGGAACATAGTTGTTTTCAGACGCGTCTGAAATGACGTCTGTAAACGTCTGAAAAACAGACGTCTGAAAACCCCATATCAGACTTGACGTTTTTTTAAATTAAAAAATGTTGACGACTTTACACAAAAGCATACAGAATGTGGTCGCCTTTATTTGCCGACTCTTTCCCTGGATCCAGGCAGTCTGAAACACACACACCTGAGGCATCATGACTGAAAACGACTGAACTCAGCCTGAGGAACTCCACAAACTGTGGGAAACACAGCTCTCTACTTGGAAATACTGCTGCCTGACGTACTTAGTTGATGAGTAAATTTAATGAATGATGAAGATGATGAGTAGATTAGTTGATGACAGATGAATCATGAATCATGATATATGATGTGACTCTATTATGCAGTTTTCAGTTTTGCTTTTGGTTGTGTATATTTTTCTCATATTTTATAAGAATATGTTAAAAAATTAGGGTCACGTATGATTCAGGTCTAGGGTCTGAATCATACTCGTTTCATACTTTCATACGCGTTTGCGTTTGACGTTTGATTCACGTATGGAAAAACTATGGTTTGGAAGGAGGTGCCAACTGAAAGAAAGCAGCCTGGAACTGAGATATCTGCCAGAATGGGTGTAGATAGTAGAGAACAGGCACCAACAATCTGCAAAATACGATGGGCTGAGTTGTGGACAGTTTGTTTGTTTATAGATGAGTGGATCCTCCCAAAATAGGGTTTGGCTTATGAGACATATACACACTCTAGGAACACATTTTTATAAAATTAAAGCTTGGTAATAATAGAGTTTTGGGGCTGTAATAAAGAGCTAATTGCTTTATAATGCATTTTTAATTCAATTTCCCCCCTCGGGCCCAAAACGAGAACCAAGAAGGGACTATAAACATAGCTCAAGCCCATAATCACTCTAAGGCATCCCACCCCAAAGTAGCTAGGGCATTGGATGATAAAGGTTGCAAGTCAGCTACCAAGACTATAGAGGCAATGATTACCTTACAATGGGGGCCCAAGGGTCACCCTAGAGAGGTCAAGGCATCTAACAAAGGGTGCTCGTTGGTTGCCTAGTGGCCTATTAGGACATACAAAGACAGATGGAACCACTTTGAACTTTTTGTTTTGAGTTTGATTGAATGTCTTTGTCCTATCAAGCATTTGTGCCCCAAGGGAAAATGAAAGGGGTGGTCAGATCCAACACACCATAAAACAGACAAGCTATCACGATCACCCTTGGGTGTCGGTGATAGAAAAAAGTATGCGGACTATGTATGTAAAGTGCCATAGAAACTACCTAGGGAGATTGTTATGTGAGTTGCCATCCACGAATATGGTGGATTTAGAGTTGACCACTCTTTGACTGAAAAGGGATAAATATGTAATGGAATGCTAATGCATGGGGTAATGCAATAGGTCATGCTCAAGAAAAATGCTATGCAATGATGCCACTTGGACAATGTCCTCGTAGGGGAATTGTTCACTTGTTCAAGCACCCTTTTACAATCATAATCATCTTGATGATATAGATAATGATATGAAGTACAATAGTAATGTCCATGAAGCGAAAGTAATCATTCATATAAACACCAAGAGAAGAGAATCGCCCCCTCTCACCATGAGATGGTGGAAGATACAGTTGTCTTTGTACGTTGTATGGACCAGTCGGTTCCATACGGTCTGTATCATACCATACCATAAGTATCCATACCAATTTGCATAAAAAAAAGGCTAATTTTTTCCATGCAGGATAGACCACTTTGTATCTTCCAACTTTCGAGCCTTATGCTTATTATCATAATTCCAAGTCTCTCTCTCTCTCTCTCTCTCTCTCTCTCGCTCTTTTCACACACACACACACACACACACACACCACATACTACACACAGAGTACACACATACATACAAGAATAAAGTCTCTCTCTCTCTCTCTCTCTCTCTCTCTCTCTCTCTCTATCCACTCTATACTTTTCTCTCTTCTATAGGATGTATGAAGTATCATGCATCCAATCCCATTTGTCTACTTCTAGCATGTTACACATGAGGTTTTGGCTTGTTACCTCGTGTATTCATCTTATAAGCTTTGGTGGCATTGCTACTTTGGCAGTAAACATGTATTCTATCATTTGAAGTCTAAAATAACTAAGTTGATTTTTTTTTTTCATACTAATATCACACCATACCTTATAAAATCTTAAGGCACCAATTAGTATTGTATTTTATCATACTATATCGTATCGTACCTTTCGTACTAGACAACTATGGTGGAAGGAGAAGTACCCCCTTTTTCCCCAAGATGTTGATGTCTATGGGGGAAAGGAGAAGCACCCAAAGAAGAAGGCTAAATTGCATGTCCAAGTGAAAACATATGAAATGAATGGCCTCCAAGGTCACCTCAAGGAAGGTAAGAATTTAACCTAAAGAGGAGAAAACTCATAGAGACAAGGGATGCCCGTTCCGGCACTTAGGAATGGATTAATGTGTTATGGGAGGATTGAACCCATGAAATTAGCAAAACGTTCCAGCCCGTTCCCTACCCTGTTTCTGTTAGCAGTCATGTTTGTCATGCCTTGTCATCTCCTGCCTGTGAGCCTCAGTCTGAGTCAGACGAGGACTTTAGGAGCTCTGACTTGTCTATCACTTGTTTTGATGGAGGAGGTAGCTCATTCTAGAGCACTCGGTTTATTGCATTTCAGTGCATTTTCTCCTCCAGTTCGGATTTTATGTGCATTTCCTGGGGCAGTTTCTGCATTCTTCAGCCTGCCTCACCTGCCGGACATTGTCCACCCTTTCCAGGATTTTTCTGAGCATTCCTGGCATTTTTACCAGCATTAAATGCTGGTCGGATCAGCATTAAATGCTGGTCGGACATATTTATGGCCTCAAATTTCAGGTCGGCTAGTTTTTGGGTTTTTTGGCTATTTATAGCCATTTCCCACTCGGCAGTCAGTTGTATTATCATCTTCCCTCCTTTGGCAGGTGCACACTCCGACTCTGTCATCTTTCTCCGTCTTCGGTGCTGCCGTCATCATCAGCCTGATCTGGTGCCCTCACTGATGCTTCGGGCTACGTGCAGGAGCTGATTAGTCCACAGTTGTGTATTCAGCATTCATTTCAGTCAGTGCAGTTTTTCTTCCTTCATTTTTTGCTCTCTCTCTCTCCTCCTCTGTGTTCGTGTTCTTCTTCCGTTGCGCACTCTCACATGGTATCATCGCCTGACTGAGAGCACGGAGGACCTAACCTTGTGGAGAGATACCTCACCCCTCTTCCTCTGCTGTCGCCTCATCTCCAACTGCCAAGGCGGCCCCTCCAGGTGGCCATTCTTCTTGCGTTTACTGCAGACGACTACTCCCGAGGCTGCCACGTCATCAAACGAGATGTCTTTTCATTAGTTTACAGGCTTTGATGACTTAGATGATGAGCTTTTGTCTCGACACTCATCTGAACGGAGGCGTGATTTCTATCACGAGGACCGTCGTCTGGAGTCTATTCCTCTTTCCCGTCCCCCTTCTATTCATGTATCTCGGCCATCCCCTTCCAGTGGGCCGAAAATGCAGCCTTTGGTACCCCCTGTACAGGTACCCGTACTTTCTCAATTGCCCAAAGAGGACCGGTTGGATGGCTCCAACTTTTCTCTATGGGCTTGCAAGGTGGAGTGTATCTTGGACTCCTTCGATCTTTGGGAGCTTGTTTCTGTTCCTATTCCCCGGCCTAAGGTGGATCCCGCAGATGGGACATCTATGGATCGTGCAACCTTATGGGATCGGCTTAATTCTAGAGCCAGATCTTTTCTCTTTCTGAGTTTGCAGGATTCTGTCCTTGTTCATGTTCACAGGTTGAAGACTGCAGCAGACGTGTGGAGAAAGCTCGCGTCTCTCTATCAACAGAAGACGTTTGCCCCCACCGGATATCTCTCGAAAAGAAGTTGCGGATGCTCGCTATTGATGATAGTCCTTCCATGAAGGACCACATCAACAGATTACAGGATATGAGGGATGAGCTTGCATCCCTCGGTCGGACGATATCTTCTGAAGACATGGCTATGATTCTTTTGACTCAGCTGCCATCGCCTCGGTTTGATGTCTTCTACACCAGCCTTCTTACATCGAGGACCCGCGAGAAGCTTCTATGGGGGGAGCTATCCCCGCTTGTCTTGGAGCGTGATGAGCTACTCAAAGAGGTCAGTGCTAGTGGATCCGACTCCACTAGAGCCTTTGTTGCAGGTTCGGGAGGACAGAAGAAGAAGAAGACGAAGTCAAAGGCTACAAAGAAGGACAGTTCTTCAGGCTCTGACTCAGATTCAGAGAGACCAAAGTGCCCACACTGTGGGAAAGGGACACATCCCGAGGAGAAATGCTGGACGAAGTACCCTCACCTTCGTTCGGGAGCGAAGGGTGGATGTACATCGGAGCCTTCTTCTACCTCTACACCAGCTGTTACCCATGAGTCAGTGTTCCTTCATATCCATGCTTTGGAGGAGGATCCTTCTTTCGTGGCTGCAGTGTCTTCTGCGCAGCCTTGGTTAGTGGACAGTGGTGCTTCGAGTCATATGACTCCCCGAGGTGATTTGTTACAGGATCTCCGTCCATCAGAGGGTTCAGTCCCTGTTGGTGACATTTTATCGGTGCCTATTAGTGGTGTTGGCACATTGTCTTTGTTTACCGACCGACCTTCGAGCTCCTTTTCACAAGTCCTACATGTTCCAGATTTGGGCCTTCCCCTCCTCTCAGTTTATGGCCTTACGAGGCTTGGCACACGAGTGATCTTCACCGAGCATGCCGTTGTTATTGAGGATTCTTTTACAAGAGCTGTCTTATCTACAGGTTGGCAGGAGAGCGGGCTTTACAGGCTCCATTCCCCTTCTTTGATGCAGGGTCCTCCGAGGCAGTCTATTGCTACACCCGTTCCCGCTTGTGCACCTTCTATTCCATAGGTTCCTTCCCATCCCCCACCCTCTCCTCCGGTGGTTCCCTCGTACCTCCCATCCCTTTCAGAGGGGGACGATCTCGGTGATGTGGCTGTGGATTTCCTGGCCCCTACTGTTTTAGGGGGGGCTTCCCAGGATCGCGAGGAGTTTCTTCAGCAGCAGTCTACATCGACGGACTTCATCGACCTTGGCATTCCTCTTGCCACCCCAGGATCCGTTTCTCCCTTGGCCTTCTGCCACATCCAGGATCTGAGAGGGGGTGTTAGCAGTCATGTTTGTCATGCCTTGTCATCTCTTGCCTGTGAGCTTCAGTCTGAGTCAGACGAGGACTTTAGGAGCTGTGACTTGTCTATCACTTGTTTTGATGGAGGAGGTAGCTCATTCTAGAGCACTCAGTTTATTGCATTTCAGTGCATTTTCTCCTCCAGTCGGGATTTTATGTGCATTTCCCGGGGCAGTTTTTGCATTCTTCAGCTTGCCTCACCTGCCGGACATTGTCCACCCTTTCCGGGATTTTTCTGAGCATTCCTGGCATTTTTACCAGCATTAAATGCTGGTCGGATCAGCATTAAATGCTGGTCGGACATATTTATGGCCTCAAATTTCAGGTCGGCTAGTTTTTGGGTTTTTTGGCTATTTATAGCCATTTCCCACTTGGCAGTCAGTTGTTTTATCATCTTCCCTCCTTCTTTGGCAGGTGCACACTCCGACTCCGTCATCTTCCTCCGTCTTCGGTGCTGCCGTCATCATCAGCCTGATCTGGTGCTCTCACTGACGCTTCCGGCTGCGTGCAGGGGCTGATCAGTCCACAGTTGTGTATTCAGGATTCATTTCAGTTAGTGCAGATTTTCTTCCTTCATTTTCTGCTCTCTCTCTCTCCTCCTCTGTGTTCGTGTTCTTCTTCTGTTCCGCATTCTCACAGTTTCAGCCCATTCGGTCTAGTTCCTTGGCCATTCCTTGGCCGTTTCCTGTTTGGAACGGCCATTCCAGCGTGGCAATATTTTTTTAAAATAAAAAATTTAAAATGTACATTTTCTAGCTCATTGTGCGTCTGCGATCTCCTACTTGTCGTCCGTGTGTCCTCTGTCGCCTGTGATCTCTTGCATCCCCCGCGTGCGATCTCCTGCCTGTTGTCTGCTTGTCTGTCGTCCACGATCTCCCTGTCCACTGTCAATGCTGAAGGTGCAGCCACTAGTGTGCTGCAGGACCTGGCTGCAGGCAGCCCACCCCTCTCTCTCTCTCTCTCTCATTGTTCAAACTCTCTCTCGCAACTCTCTCGTGCGCACTCACTTCAGCCTTCCTCTCATCTCATTGCCAAGCCTTGTAGGCTCTCGTGAGCTAGTGCGGACTAAGAGGTTCACACATGACTTGGCGCATCATCAACAATCAATTTCAGCTTTTCTAAATTCCAAGGTGTCTACTAACCATGCACATTGCTTTCAATTTTATTAAAAAATTTGTGTAAATTGTAGTAATGTTGGGGCATTATGGACAAATTTTGCACGTATGGAGTGTGGGACCCGAAATGTCCCCTTACTGATTACTCCAAATCCCTCCCAATGTCACAAATTGGACGATTGCCCCAAATCGTCCCAATTATCCCAAATTTCTCGATGGTCCCAAATTTAAAGTGTTTACAATTGAGGTCTGAATTGCGCCCAAACTTGGGGCATTTGGGATCTGAAATTGCCCTCAAATTTGGGGCATTTCAGGTCAATCTTTGCCCCAAATTTAGGGGGTGATCAGTAGGGATTTGCCCCAATTGAAAGCATCTATGATTCAGGCTGCAATCTCCCGCAGATTTGGGGCATTTTGGATCAGTTGTTGCCACAAAATTTGGGGCTTTCTCAACAAGGAGTGGGGCCCAAATTTGGCTTCAATGTCCCCAAATTTGGGGTATTTGGATCCCAGGATTTGAAAGAGCCCCCAAATTTGGGTCATTTTGAATCAGTAATTGCACCAAATTTGGGAGCTGAAAATGCCCCAAAATTTGGGGCATTTTCAGCCAAGGAATGCAGGCTGGAATGCCCCAAATTTGGGGCATTTTCAGTAAAAGGAATGCATGCTGAAGTAGCACCAAAGTTTGGGCATTTTAGCAAACACATGCACGTTGAAATTTTGGCTGCAAATTTCTGCAATTTCATTGAACTTTACTGATTATTTATCACTTTTATATAGATGGCAGCATTCACATCTATGGGATCTTCATCATCCTTTGCAGGTACTTCATCAACAAGTGGACAAAGTCGAAGCACTACTTGGTCATGGTGGGATGACGTAGATGTAGGGGTGCCATTGAGAGGTGGAGGGGCTCGCCCTTGGAAATGCAAACTTTGCTCTTATACTCATACTAGTGGGGCTGATAATTTGATAGCCCATCTTCTACATGAGGAGGGGAAAGAGGTGCATTTTTGCACCAATGTATCAGTTGAGAAAAGGCAAGAGTTACTTGACCACATAGCCACTTCTATTGGGAATTCACTTATGGATTCAACATTGCACACTTCATGGGAACCAAAGAAAAAAGAGGAAATAGATGCAATAGTGGCACACGTTTTCTACCATGACCATATTGCATTCAAATCAGCCAGGTTACTTTATTTTTTAAATATGGTGACAAAGATTGTAGAGTATGGATCCACATATAAGCCCTCTTCATAAAAAACTATTAGGACTACATTGCTTCAAGAAGAGAAAGTAGCCATAGAGATTGTAACAACAAATATTCGTAATCAATGGGCAAGAAATGGAGAGACATTGATAGTAGATGGATGGAGTGACACACGCCATAGGTCCATATATGGTGTTGTCGCATATTCTTGTGGGGATGTATACTTCATTGGTAGTTATGATGCTTCAAAGACTGGAAAGAGTGCAGATGTATTGGTATCTGAGTGGTGCGAGGCAGTGCAGGCTGTTGGGGCAGAAAATGTAGTGTAGTTTGTGGCAGATAGTGAACCTACAAACAGGGCAGCAAGAAACATTTTAATGGCAACGTATCCACATATCAACTTTAGTCCATGCAGCATGGCGCATTGCTTGAATAACTTGTTGAAGGATATTGTGGAGACTTGCCATGGATTGCATCTCTTGTTGCAAAGGGCAACAAGGTTTTCACATTTATATGTAATTATCAGTACTGCATGTTGAGTTTCATAAGAGAAGTGAAAAAGAACTTCTCAAATACTCAGGAACACGATTTACATATAACTTTCTTATGCTTGGTTGATTGCACTACTACAAAGGTGCAATTAGGGAGCTATTTGGCTGGTGATGAGTATGAAAATTGGAGTGGGGCTACCATTGCTATTGCTGTGTTATGTAATGCATATGTCTTTGATAGAGATTTTTGGGATGAGGTGAATTGCACCAACCAAATGGTTGATCCTATCATGCACATGTTGAGGTTTGCAGATGGTATGGATCCATACATTGGGAAGATCTATGAAGGTATGGATCGCATGATTGAGAAGTTGGAGAGTTTGAAATCAAATGCAGATAGGTATAAGCAGATCAAGGAGTTATACATTAGTAGATGGAATGAGAATGACTCACCTATGCATGTTGCAGCATATGTGCTTGATCCTGAGTTTCAAGGGAAGATGCAAGAAAGAGACCTTAAGGTGGTTAAGGCTTGGAACACATTGCTTGCAAGGCTTTATCCTAGCTGGGAAATGCAACATAAATTTAAAAATCAGCTCTTTGTGTATTGACAAACATTAGAGATGTTTGGTGCAGAGGATGCACTAGAGGATAGAACAAATATTGGGGCTGCTTTATGGTGGGTGGACTATAGGGCAGAAGCTCTAGAGTTGCAAAGTTTGGCTATTCGTATTCTTAGCCAAACAATTAGCTCTTCTTGTTTAGAGTAACTATCGAGCTCATTCAATCATATTCACTCAAAGAAGAGAAATTGTCTTGGTATCATGAGAATCTGTATTTTTGAAATCTCACTTAACATGTGGATTAATTTTTAATCACATGGTTAAGTAAATGTTGCACATGTGAGGTGTAACTAGGGTTAGAGTAAATTTACGAGCCCAAGACCCGAGGAAATCACAGGATGTCAAAGGCAAAAGTTGCTATAAGTTATTCCGCACAGGTACTTGGTGGTATCTGGTGCTAGTTGTTGGTCTAGGTCATTCATTTGGCCACGAGTGTTAGTTAGTGACACTAGAGAAGTGGTGTTTAATGGTACTTAATGCCAATCTGATGGACAAAGATGGCGCAGAGATAGTCGGGAGTGAAAGATGCCTAGCCAATTTAATTATTGGTCAGTCAGATTATTTTTTAAGGCATTGAAATAATTATTAGATTAATTTTCAGTATTAAAGACTGAATATTAATACTTAATTATGGATAATGCTAGGAAAACCATTTGGGAAGGCTGCTACTTGTCGAAAATGCCCATGCAAGACTGAAAAACGTCTTTAGAGACTGAAGAGAGGCATTTTTAGTGTATTCAGCCTGCAAGAGAGAGGGAGGAGATGCTGCTGGTTTGATTTGCAGCCATTGGAGGACCTTTTGAGGCAGCCAAGGGCAGGAGAAGACCAATCATTAGCAGGTGACAGCATCTACAGGCTGTTGAGATAGGGCATCAACAATAAATGATTGATTTTTTTCAGTTCTTTGCATCTACAAGTTGTTGTGGCAGGACAACAACTACATTTGACTGATTTTCAGTCATTCTTCGCGACCGACAATACTCTAAATTTTCTCTCTCTACAGCTTTTTCTCTCATCTCCCAGCCATTTCACAGC
This sequence comes from Lygodium microphyllum, assembly GCF_053477565.2. Classification (NCBI taxonomy): domain Eukaryota; kingdom Viridiplantae; phylum Streptophyta; class Polypodiopsida; order Schizaeales; family Lygodiaceae; genus Lygodium; species Lygodium microphyllum. Next base: position 14,056,049 of record NC_141153.1, on the reverse strand, counting down.
CTTGCTCCAAAGATCTCAACATTTGGACCCTTGGAGGTTGAGAAATTTCAGATTTCTCTACTGTAAACCCTAATTTGTAGCAGAAATTAGGGTTTAGCAATAGCCTCGGGAAGCGTGCCAGAAATGGGAAGTTCCAATACTTGGGTTCAATAGGGCTGAAGCTGTTTTTAGCCTATTCAAGTGGAGGGACCAGCAAATAATTGAACTTGGGGCATTTTCCATCTCCATCAAAGTGGGTCAAGGCCAATTGATTGCTCGAATCAAGGGGCAAATTATATTAAAGACTTGCTAGTCATTTTGAACAGAAAGGGGAGGTGGAATGCCGAAAGGAATTGGGAGAATCTCATTGTATATGAACTTCTTCTTCAATTAAGTTAAATAAATACCAAAAGGGGTACTAGTTTTGGGGCCAATAGGGTGTCCAATGTCCAAGATTATATGGTAAAGTGTGCATTTCAATTTTGTAAATTTGTTGATTGTTGTAAATAGTGCTTAATCAGGTTATTTACCACCCAATCCAAGGAGGAAGGCTGGTTACATGGTTCCATTGCCGGGATACCACTCAATCCCTTGATTTAGTGGGGCCCAAGACACCTGATTGCAAGTCAAAGCTTTATGCTAGTGCTGATTTTTACTCTCAGTTGAGAAATTACCGGAATATGTCTTTATACAGTGAGATGGACTAAAGCAATGATCATGCCTTTTAGTATGAACATTCACATGTGAATAAAGGAAACGCAATGCGTGACCTCGAACAAGGCTCAGACCATGGACAACAAGCTGAAAATGTTGTTGTTGGGCAAGATGCACGGCCTTCAAGGCATAAGGAGGCCGATGACCAACAAAATGAAGAGGAATTTGATGACAAGTGGAAGAATTGGATGAGGACATAAGCAATTCTCTTTGTTGAATTGGCAAAGGATTCTCAATTTACCCTATTTTTGAATGCTCTAAAGAAGGATAGCAAAGGCAAGAAGAAAAAGACGCCTTCTATACCTTCGGGACAACAAGATGCACTGAAGATAATGCCAAACCCTTCATTTGAAGCTCCCAAAGATGCTAATGAAATAAAACAGTTGGTACCTACAGGGCAAGGAATGCAAATGCAAGGCCATCATGGAAGTGCCAATCCAATGGATTTTGGATAGCCGGGCATGTATGCTATAATGGGGCAGCCAGGATATTTTGGTGGAAGCACGATTTTTCATACTATGGTTGGACAATGACCATATACGGGAATGTATGACACAAATCCCTAGGGTATGCAGCAACCGGCGCATGGTGTGCAAGGTCCAATGTATTCGAGTATGGTTGGAAATATGCAAAACCCTATGTATGGCAGCATTGGCTTGATACTTGGGGCACAAAGTAGCATGTTTGGTATTGCATTTGCACCCCCGAATGCTTATGGGGCTCAAGGAATGAATGATGGTTATGCAAGTGCTCTGTTTGGCATTGGTTTTGATGTAAATTTTGCAAATGCATCCTTTTTGTAGCAGTCAAGTGTATGACAACTTGATGCCCAAAGGGGCAGCAAAAGAAAAGCGAATTCTTCTTGTATGAAATCCACTTTTTGGAGCATATTGTATCGGTTGATATTTGTATGGACCTTGCTAAGGTTGAGGCAATACGATCATGACCACCTTTGAGGAATGTGCACGAGATCCGTAGCTTCTTGGGTTTATGTTTTTACTATAGGAAGTATTTTTACGGGTTTGCTGAAATTGCATTCCCATTGTATGCCTTGTAGATGAAGGATGTGCCATTTAGATGGACAGTATTGGAAATTTCAGCATTTGAAAAGTTGAAGGAAAAGATGACTTCAGATCCTGTGCTTCTGTTGCATGATCTAAGGAAGTCATTAATAGTTCAATGTGATGCATGTGGTAACAGCATTGGGGTTGTTCTTATGCAAGACAGCCGAGTTGTGGCTTATGAGAGCCGAATTCTCCACGGTGCAAAAAAGAATTTGCAGGTTATGAGAAAGAGCTCTTGGCTATAATTCATGCACGTTCTACGTGGAAACATTATTTGTTGGGGGCCTTGTAGAAGAAGGATGTGCCATTTAGATGGACATGATTGGAAATTTCAGCATTTGAAAAGCTGAAGGAAAAGATGACTTCGGATCCTGTGCTTCTGTTGCATGATCTAAGGAAGTCATTAATAGTTCAATGTGATGCATGTGCTAACAGCATTGGGGTTGTTCTTATGCAAGACGGCCGAGTTGTGGCTTATGAGAGCCGAATTTTCCACGGTGCAAAAAAGAATTTGCAGGTTTATGAGAAAGAGCTCTTGGCTGTAACTCATGCACTGTCTACGTGGAAACATTATTTGTTGGGGGCTGATTTTACAATGTGGACAAACCATCAAACTTTGAGGTATTTTTTGACGCAGACAAAGTTGTCAGAGAAGCATATGAGATGGGCAAATTTTCTCTCTATGTTTCATTTTCAGATTGTACATATTGATGGTAAAAATAATGTTGTGGCTAATGCACTATCACGTAGCCACAAATTTCAGCTGTCAACATGGTTTATCACACTGAGTTGGATGCTATGAAAGAGCAATATGTTATTGATTTGGACTTTGCTAATGTTTATGATCAACTTTGGAATGGTCAAAGGCATGGACACTTTGTACTAAGAGATGGATTTCTGATGATGCATGGACGACTGTGTATCACAAAGTAGTTAAGGCCTAGAGTTATCACTGAAAGTCATGCTCATTCGTATGCAGGATATAGAGGTATTGATGCTACGGTCAAGGCAGTGGAGCATTTCTTTTATTGGCAAACTTTCAGGCATGATATAGAATAGTTTGTTAAGTCATGCATCATATGCCAGAAGGTGATAGGCAAAAGATGCCGGGTTTGTTGCAGCCCTTGCCTATTCCAAATAGGTCATGGCAGAGCATTGCAATGGACTTTATTTTTGAGCTTCCTAAGACATCTACTAGGAATGATGGGATATGGACTATCATTTGTAGGTTTAGCAAACAAGCCCATACCTTTCCGGTGAGGAAGAAAATAAAGGCTGATCATATGACACGATTGTTTTTGCAGCACATCTTTAAGTACCATGGTATGCAAGAGTCAATCATTAGTGATCGAGACCCCGGATGACAAATTTATTTTGGAAGGGGTTGTTTGAGAATATGGGTAGCACGCTGAAATTCTCATCATCCTTCCATCCATAGACAGATAGTGAGTCTGAGGAAGGAAATTCCACAGTGTTAGATCTTTTAACGTGCTATGTTTCAGACCACAAGACACAGTGGGAGTAGTATTTGCCCTTGGTTGAGTTTGCTTACAACAACACAGTGCATAGTTCTATGGGCAAAGCTCCATTTGAGGTGGTTGAGGGTTGCAAGAAGGTACCACCTATTCTGCAAACTAAGGATAAGATCTTTGAGGCTGATCGTTATGTGGAAAAGTTCTATGGGCAAAGCTCCATTTGAGGTGGTTGAGGATTGCAAGAAGGTATTACCTATTCTGCAAACTAAGGATAAGATCTTTGAGGCTGATCGTTATGTGGAAAACTTGGATGTAGCCTATGCAAAGATAAAATATGCACTTCAGAGATCGCAAGAAAAGCAAAAGAGGGCAGCTGATCGCCATAGACGTGCTTTGGAGTTTGTAGAGGGTGATTATGTATTGTTGCGTTTTGAGAAGGTGAGGCTGAAAAAGATAAAAGAAAGAGAAAGATTGTATCCGAAGTTGAGTATGAGATACTATGGGCCCTTCCAGGTGTTGCAGAAGATCAACGATGTGACATATCGAGTGAAATTACCTTCACATGGGTGGATACACAATGCCTTTCATGTCAGTTTGTTGAGGTCTTTTCATGGTGATGCGCTAGAGGATGTCTGCTGAAATTCAGCCTGAGGTTGAGGAGTTGGATGAGATTTTGGTATCTAAGCAGATTTCCTCATGTGAGAAAAGAGGTCAAAGGTAAAGTTTCCAGGAGATACTAGGTGAAATTTCAGAATTATTCACCAATGGATGCCAAATGGATGGAAGAGAATGACTTGGCAGACCATCCTCAGTTGTTGCAGCTTTACCTAGATGCCTTTTAGCTAGAGCCCACTTTAGTTTAGGCTCTGTCAGGTTTAGCCGGATCAAAGTATTGCCGGATGCTCAAGGGGGAGGTAGCACTTTCACTTCTCCAATTATGGAGAGCTCTCGTATGTAGTGGATCTCGGATGTATTCAGCATGCATCCAAGGTACTGGGTTGACAGTATGTTTGCCATGAGGTCACTACTTAGTGTACTAGTCACTATGAGATGTTTGTAGATGAGTATGAGTTTCACTAGGCACTGGAACTATACTTTTGCATCAGCTTATGATCAATTTAGCATGGATTTTGTCTTAATTTTGAGACAAAAATTCTGATATGTTTCAGCTCAGTTTTTGATTAGCTTGAGAACCATTTATGGTTACTTTTTGGATCAGTTTTACATTGATTGTTGGTCAGTTATTGCAATGAGTTTGTGATAAGTTTGGGGTCACATTTGCAGCAGTTTGTGATCAGTTCTTAGATCAGCAATTGATTAGCTTATGATTAGATTATGCTTAGTTTTCAGTGGTTTACATCTAGTTTCATGAACAATAGCATATGTTATGATGCCATTGATGTTTTAGCCATGGTTTATGCTTGGTTATGCTATGCTATGGTTTGGTTTGAGCTCATGAGAAATAGACATGTCACATGATAATCTGACATTGTTTTTTTTTATAAGATTCTTTGTGAGTCTTATGGTATGTAATGATTGGCTAGTAATTTTTAGCATGTGTTGGGCATATGGAATGGTTGAGCAACAGTGCACAATGTTGTGTTAACTATGATGCCTTGTGGAAATTCCAATCCACTATTTTGCTTTTGATGCACTTGGCAGTGCATCAAAAGCAAAATAGTAGATTGTAAGGATTTTAAGAGGGAGGACTATTATGAGGACATGTATTTTTGAAACCTCACTTAACGTGTGAATAAATTTTGAATCACATGGTTAAGTAAATGTTGCGCATGTGAGGTATAACTGGGGTTAGAGTAAATTTACGAGTCTAGGACCCGAGCAAATCACAGAATGTCAAAGACAAAAGTTGCTATAAGTTATGTCGCATAGGTACTTGGTATTTGGTGCCAGTTGTTGGCCTAGGTCATTCATTTGGCCATAAGTGTTAGTTGGTGACACTACAGAAGTGGTGTTTAATGGTACCTAACGCCAATCTGATGGTCAAATATGGCGCAAAGACACTCGGGAGTAAAAGATACCTAGCCAATTTAATTATTGGCCAGTCAAATTATTTTTCAGGGCACCGAAATAATTATTAGATTAATTTTCAGTATCTAAGGACTGAATATTAATATTTTATTATGGATAATGCTGGGAAAACCATTTGGGAAGGCCGCCACTTATAAAAAATGCCCATGCAAGACTGAAGAACGTCTTTAGAGACTGGAAAGAGGAATTTTTAGTGTATTCAGTCTGCAAGAGAGAGGGAGGAGATGCTGCTGGTCTGATTTGCAGCCATTGGAGAACCTTTTGAGATAGCCAAGGGCAGGAGAAGACCAATCGATATCAAGTGACAGTATCTACATACTGTTGAGACAAGGCAACAATAGTAAATGATTGATTTTCTTCAGTTCTTTGCATCTACAAGCTGTTGTGGCAAGACAATAGCTACATTTGACCGATTTTCAGTCATTCTTCGCGACCGACAAGACTCTAAATTTTATCTCTCTACAGCTTTTTCTCTCATCTCCCAGCCATTTCACAGTCTTGCTCCAAAGATCTCAGCATTTGGACCCTTAGAGGCTGAGAAATTTTAGATTTCTCTGCTGTAAACCCTAATTTGTTGGAGAAATTAGGGTTAAGCAACAGTCTCAGTAAGCGTGCCAAAAATTGGAAGCTCCAAGACTTGGATTCAATAGGGTTGAAGCTGTTTTTAGCCTATTCAAGTGGAGAGACCAGCAAATAATTGAATTTGGGACATTTTCCATCTCCATCAAAGCGGGTGAAGCCCAATTGATTGCCTGAATCAAGGGGCAAATTAGATTAAATAATTGCTGGTCATTTTGATCAAAAAGGGGAGTTGGAATACCGAAAGGGATTAGAATCTCATTGTACATGAACTTCTTCTTCAATTAAGTTAAATGAATACCGAAAGGGGCACCAGTTTTGGGGCCAACAGGGTGTCCAATGCCCAAGATTATATGGTAAAGTGTGCATTTTAGTTTTGTGAATTTGTTAATTGTTGTAAATAGTGCTTAATCAGGTTATTTACCGCCCTATCGGAGGAGGAAGGTTGGTTACACTTGGTATAATGAAGACGAATGACCTAATTTATGTGAGCTCCAATCTTCGCTTGTTAGCTCGTACATCAGTTGCAAAGGCTGCATCTTTTATACGTTGCAAAAAGATGACGACGATGATGATGATGGTGATAGCCAGGATGTTGTTCAAGAGGATGAGCATTTAGGCATAGAGGGGCCATCTTCCATGAATGAGAGCACTTAGCCGCTAGCCTCTTGGAACTTAAGTATTGATTTGGAACTAGGAGCTCATTGTAACTTGGATCTTTAGACTTTAAAGTTTAGTGCATAATTTGTGTCTTCGCAATGCACACTCATTGGACTTATGCAACATTGTTGATTACAATGCCACAATCCATTGCTGATTACAATGTTTTGAGTCTTTATTATTATTGGATTTTGATTATTATGTCTCTGACTTCACGAATTACGGTTGATATCGAAAAATGATATTAATAGATCAATTTAAAATTATGTGTACATGCCATATGGCTGGTCAATGATTTTGTGATCAAATTACTAAAGTCACTTTTGTGTTTCAATTCTTCATATCTCTAGATTCTAAGTGTTGATTCTCTCTCTCTCTCTCTCTCTCCACACACACACACACACCCCGTTCCCTTCATTCCCGTTTCCTAACTTTGGGCGCTACCCCCGTTCTGGGGGAGTCCCGTTCCCGTTTCTGCTCTCGTTCCCCGTTCTTGGTAACTATGAGAAAACTTCTTGCTAGAATAGAGTGTAAAGCCCCATCAAGGAAGGGCAACCAAGATAAGGAGTGCCAAATGATCCAAGTCTTCGCTTTGATCAATGGATAGGTCCTGTAAGGCCTAGTGCTAACCTAAAAAGGACAAGTTAGGAGCAAAAATACCACATAAGACTATAAAACACGCATACTTCAACTTCAATGAAACATGCTTGTGAGTGCAATGTGTTAGGTTTTGAAGGGATGGTCCCCCTACCAAAAGGTAAGCACGCTAAAGATGTAGGAAAATAAGAGGAGAAATGTGTAGTAGAAGAGAGAAGCTAAGCTAGAGTGTGCCATGTAATAATCAATTGATATGCTGTTGTGCTAAGAATTGCTCTTAGCTACTTAAACAGCCCCAAAACATGCTTATTTTAGGCTTATTTTAGCCAAAACCCTAAAACGGGAAGTGAATCAAGAGAGTTAAGTGGGAGATGATCTAGAACCCTAATTTTCTATAAATTGGCAGCCAGCCCTCCACTCTTCCCCAAATCTCGTTTTTGCAAGTTTCAGGTATTATCAACTTGCTGTCCACACCCCGTTCGTGGAGGACATCTCAGCCCTTGCTGTCCATCACTGTTCCCTATAGTATGGCGCCTTTTTCTAGTCCTCCACACGCTGATTGTTACTGTTTCTGCTTGGCGACTGACTGCTGATCATCTGCACTGCTGTCGTACAGCCTGCCACATCAGCAAACTGTTGCGTTTGCAGTCTCCAGCTGCCGCCCTGACAATTTTCTTTCTCCTGCTGCAGTCGTTGCAGTCTTTTTCTCATCTGTCAACTGTCGTCTATAGTTTTCTCTCTCCTCATAGCTACGTTTTCAGTGCTTTCTCTCTCTTGCAGGCTGTTGTGCCTATGTTTTTAGTCTTTCTCTCTCTTGCAGGCTGTCCTGTCTACGTTTTTAGTCTTTCTCTCACTTGTTGCTTGCGTTTTTAGTCTTTCTTTCTCCTCACTGCTGTCCGTATCAGATCCAGCTTTTCACTGTTGCGTTTGTTGGTGTTGGACATCCGGAGACTCCCTTGTTGTGACTTGGGATCCGTTCGGAGTACGACACACTCTCCAACTCATTACCCCTGCCCTGATCCTTGAGATACAGGAGTTCGAGGTTCAGTATTCATTCACTGCATAGTGTGTTTGCTGCATGAGCATAATATTATTAGTAGTCATATCATTTCATTTATTCAATGTGTTCATTGTCTCTGAGTTACCCTAACCCTAACCCTAACAATGTTCTTTTATCAGTCTGTGCTTTGTCGTACGGTTTGCGTTTATGCTTCTGTGTTAGGGTATTTTCTTTACATGGTATTAGAGCCTAGTATTCTTTGAGAAACCTAGGCCTTTGATCTGAGAGCTCTTCGCAAGAAGCAAGAACAACAATAGGTTCAAATGACACATCAACACTGATTCTGTCTCCAGAATAGCCTATACCGAGAACGGAGCGAGAGTGGGCCGATCTGCTTGCTCCACAAAGTTCCGATATGGTGGTAGACACATCTGAGTACATGGAAGAAAAGATAGGCAAGCTGATCTTTGAAGAATATAAATTGATCATAGCCTATCGACAAACGAAGATTGAGGAGCTCGACCGAAGGATTGCCCTTCAAGAAAAGCTTCTGAATAAAGGTATGCATGATTTTCACTCTTCAGATGTTGCGCGTAAGTCTGATGATGTTGTAGGGCCATCGAGACCTTCATCAAGGATGGGCCCCCCTCTTGGAGAGAAAGATCCAGAGTATGTTGCATTTTTTCAGACTCTTTCGTCCTCTCCGGTGCAAGGTACTTTCGATTCCTCTTTTGTGCCTTCTTCTTTTACCTCTTCTGTTTTGCAATATACTGGTAGAGATCATGTGGAAGAAAGAGTCCAGTCTGTTGACTACGGAAAAGGTCCTCTTAAGGACCAATTCTCGTATATTAACACATGTCGAGGAGATTATAAGAAAAAGCCAGGTAACTCTTCTTTTGCCCTTCCTTCTTTTCCGTCTACTTCACATAATCAGAATGAATTTGGTGTTCCTTTCACTTCATTACATGGTGCATCATCATCTTTACAGTTTCATTTTTAGTCTTTAAATGATAAAAATAAACAAAAAGAATCTGCACCTCATACATCTCACTTTCAAAATCCACCCATCCCACCACATTCTTTCGCTGCTTCACCACTTCCATTTACACCATTTACATTTCCATTTCAGACACCTCATGTCGCATTGCATATCACACCAGGGGATTATGGAAACATAGGCACATCCTTTAGTAGCTCATCCTTACCTCAGCCGGGTCGTGTTCCGTCTACCTCATACACACTCTTGGGATCATTGCAGCCTGGGTATCCCGCTCAGTCTCTCCCGAGTGTGGATCAGTTGCCTCCACAGTTTGCCTCCATGGCATTGCCTAGTGGACCTTCTGGTCATCCTGCTGTATCCCAGCGTTACTTTGGACAAGTCTACCATGTCCTAGTGTCTCCACCTACACCGGCACCTTATGGAAACATTCATGTTCAAGTGCCTACCCACCTCTTCCCCCTTCCTCTTTCTCTTATCAGACACATCCACCTCCATCATCTTACACCACCTACCCGACACCTCATGGTTCTAGCTCATTTTCTGCCAAGAATGCATTTAATGACAAGACTCGTTTTAATGGGTCAAATTTTACTAGGTCAAAATTGATGAGACATGTCCTTGACTCACAGAACCTATGGGATCTTGTGTAGGGGTTGGAACCCCAACCCAGTCCTGCATTGATTCCATACGAGGTCGTTCGCTCATGGAAGGCTAGGAATGCCTCCGCTATTATCCTGCTGATGCAGGGCTTATTGCTTGAGTTTCATTCTCAGCTTCAGCATTTTGACTTAGCGTTAGAGCGATGGGCACACTTGACTAACCACTATGCGGCTCGGGATAGGACCCGTCGTATTAATCTTGACCATGAGCTTCAGCTTTTCAAAATTATTGACCGGGATGACTTGAAAGTTAAGTTGATTGAGTATCGGCGTCTCCTCCGTTGAATTCTCCAATACGGGGACTCCCAAGTCCTTTGATGATCAGGTCACATTGTTCCTAAATAAACTCCCCAAGAAATACTTCAATTTTGTGGAAGGAATAGTTTCAAAGCCTACAATGTCTATATTCTATGAATTTGAGTGTCAATTGTTGCGTTATGTACGGTTTTTTGATCAGTTTCATATGAATTCCTCTTTAGAGGGGACTTTTCTTGCTTATTTTTAGAAAGGGCAACAAGGGAAGGACAAACCAAACCAAACCTCCACTCAAAATCAAACTCAAACTCAAAAGCTAAATCAATCTGGGGATTCTTAAGGAAACTCCTAGTCACAACTTAAACCAGGGTGGCAGAATGTGCCTAAAAAGAATAGGTATTGTCAACATTGTCAAAAGGCTGGCCATTTTGATGACGAGTATCGATCAAAGGCATGAGGCATAGCACCAAAACCTAAGTCTTAGACCCCCGCTCCTCAATTGGGCAACCCCCAGCAAGGGAGGCAGGGTGATGGCAAGGGGCAGTTTAAAGGTCAGACTCACACTGCCACCGCACAGCCATCTCAGCCGACAACGTTTTCAACTCTAGAAGGCTTGTCTGACTGGTCTGCAGAGGTCCACATCGTCTCTGTGGAGACATTCGATGCGAGTCTCGTTCACATTTGTGAGTTGCCTCCTGACGAGGTTATTGGAGAGGCCCACTCGTCACAGCAGCCGAGCACTTCAGCTCTAGTTTGGATTGTGGACAGTTGAGCTACACATCACATGATTCCTATAGAGGAGATTTTCCATAGCCGAGCCCTTGCAGTCGGGCGGGTCCGTGTAGGAAACAACTCCTCGGTCAAGATTCAGGCTCAAGGTTACATCAGTTTTGCTACTGATAAGGGTTCGGATCTGGCTTCACTAGACAATGTATATTATGTCCCTTAGCTTGGGGTGAACTTGCTATCTATTCAACAGCTTTGCCGGTTGGGACAAGCAGTTTTCTTTACAGCGACCACAGTTGAGGTCCTTGACTCTCAGATTGGTTTAGTGATTGCTCGCAGTGAGGCACAACCTAATGGCCTACATCACATGACTCAGTTTCTCACTGAGCTGACAGCCGAGGGCTCCGTGCTTCATAGCTTCCAGGCCTTAGCCACATCTCGGGAGCCTACGCACAACGAGCATCTTTGGCATTTTTGCTTAGGGCATCTTGGTTATGACTCACTTTATGAGTTGTTACACCGTGAGTTGGTTGAGGGCGTTCCCCGCCTGAAGCTACCTCGAGATGTTTGGAAAGCCTGTCAGCTCGAGAAGCAGCACCGTACCCCATTTCCTCAGCAGTCTACACATAGAGCTAAGTAGCCTTTTACATTGATTCACGTTGATCTTTACGGGCCGACATCCACTGCCCCTTTGAACGGCGCGCTGTACTTATTTTTGATAGTGAATGATAATTCTTGATACATATGGGTGTACTTCCTCAAGCATAAGTCAGATGCTTTCACATATTTTTCTACTTTGGTGGTGCTGGTTCATAACCAGACTGGTCGTCGTGTCCGGTGCATCAGGATTGATAGTAGTGGCGAGTTTATCTCCCACGAGTTTTTCGAGTTTCTACAGAAACATGGCATTTCTCACCATCTCACCTCTATCAACTCCCCCTCTCAGAATGGAGTCGTAGAGCGTAGGAACTGCACAATCATGGAAATGGCACGCTCTATGCTGTTCGCAGCAGAGCTTCTTGAACGCCTTTGGGTCGAGGCTGTTAATACTTCGGTGTACATCCTCAATCGGTGCTCGACTGCGGCTCTTCCTCAGAAGACCCTATATGAGACATTTTTTGGCGCTCAACCTGTTATTTCCCATTTCAGAGTCTTTGGGTGTTGTGCGTATACACACACACACGCCTGATGACAAGATAATTAAACTTCCTCCTCGAGCTGATCTTCTTATTTTTGCGGGATATTCCTCTGAAGCGAAAGCCTATCGTTTGTTCGATCCTCGGACAAATAAGGTGATCGTTAGGCGGGATGTTGTCTTTGACGAGAGGGATATTGTGCAGTTTTCTGCACCGGATTCTGATCCGTTTCTTTCTTCCATATCATCCGAGATCGTGCCTACTGAGCTTGGTCTACTTCCCGCTCCTGACATTCCTCCAGTTTCTTTAGCTTCCAGACCCCCTTCGCGAGACCCATTACCTCGCTGGTATCAGCAGACCATGCGGGATTCAGGGATCCTACCACCGGATTCCTCTCCGAAGGGACCTAGAAGATCTACCCAGCTTGCTCCTCAGGCATCGTTTGCAACGCTGTTTACAGCTGATTACATAGTGCATTCTGAGCCGGATACATGGCAAGAGACTCTTCAGCATCCTCAATGGCGAGAGGCCATGGAAAAGGAGCTAGAGAGTATTGACCGAAATGAGACTTGGACATTGGTGGATCGTCTGAGCCACAAGAAAGCCATCGAGATAAAGTGGTTTTTTAGGACAAAGCTAAAAGCTGATGGAACTTTAGACAAGTACAAGGCTTGCCTTGTAGTGCAAGGGTTTCGACAGAAGCACGGCATTGATTATGAAGAGACCTTTGCCTCTACTGTACGGTTGATTTTCTTTCGGTTTCTACTCGCGCTTGCCGCTCACTACGGTTGGCCGATATATCAGATGGATGTCAAGAGTGCCTTCCTGAATGGATACTTGGAGGAGGAAGTCTATGTGGAGCAGCCATCGGGCTTTCCTTTAGGGAACCCTAGGGATGAGGTATTTCGCTTTGCAGAAGTGCCTTCCTGAATGGATACTTGGAGGAGGAAGTCTATGTGGAGCAGCCATCGGGCTTTCCTTTAGGGAACCCTAGGGATGAGGTATTTCGCTTTGCAGAAGTGCTTTATGGACTGAAGCAAGCGCCGCGGTCTTGGTTCCATAGAATGGATGAGTTCTTACAGACTCATGGATATTATTCTATCCCTTATGACCCGAACTTATATGTTCGTTCCACACCAGAGGGGGTTAGCTATATCCTGCTATACGCTGATGACTTACTTATCACATGTTAATATTTTACTGCCATAGCGGAAATTAAGGCTAAGCTTAAAGCTACATTTGAAATGACAGACCTTGGTTTGTTGTACTATTTTTTGGGGATGGAGGTTGTTCATTCTGGAGGATGTATTTTTGTGTCATAGCAGAAGTACGCACTTCAGCTTGTGGAACAGTACACTTCGGATTAGACACGGTTAGTGGCCACGCCTCTTGATCCTACTGTCCACTTGTCGAAGGATTTCCTAGGACAGCCCTTCGATGCACACATCTATCGTTCTATTGTAGGAAAACTTCTTTGGTTAATTCACACTAGGCCAGATTTAGCTTACTCAGTTAGCATACTCAGTCAGTATTTCACAGCACCTAGGATGTCACATTGGATTGGATGTCTTTGTGCGTTGCGTTATTTGTGGTGTACTTTTTCTTATGGCTTGACATATGGTTCTGGTTTATGTTTGCGGGGGTACACTGATTCTGATTGGGCAGGAGATCCTGACACTTGGTGTTCCCATGGCGGCTACCTTTTTACCTTGGACACTCCTTCCATTTCTTGGTCTTGCCGTAAGCAAGAGACGGCGGTGGCTTCCACGGCCGAGGCTGAGTACCGGGCTCTCTTCGATGGGACCACCAAGGCCATCTATCTGAGGAGTTTACTGGCGGCGCTTCATTTTCCATGTGACTCTTTCACAGTTGTCTATTTTGACAACCAAAGTGCCATTGCCCTTGCGGGTAATCCGATCATCACCCCACGGACACGGCATGTGGGAGTTCACTTCCACTTTTCTAGAGAGCAGGTTGAGCTAGGTACTATTCGCCTAGAGGTTGTGCCTTCATTAGATAATTTTGCAGATATCTTGACCAAAGCGGTCAACCGGCCGGTTCTTCAATACGTGCTACCAAGGATCTGCTTGGATACACCCTCCCTTACTTCTTCAGCTCGATAAGGAGAGGGTGCTTTCCTCTTGCTCTCCCTTCAAGTTTGAGAGGGAGGGGCTTCTACTCTTGATCGTAACAGTGATGATGCTTACAGTTTTTAGACATTACATTCACTTATTCTTTTATATTGTATCATGGGCATTTGTAACTTTATCCGCATTGTCAGGATGACCTAATTGCAAAAGGACACTTGGACAAGTAAACAATTCCCCTGCGAGGGCACTGTCCCAGTGGCACCGTTGCATAGCATATTGCATGAGCATGACATCTTGCATTTCCCTTTGAATTACCCCATGCATTGGCATTCTGTTCATGTAAACATGCATTTGTGCGCATTTATCCCTTTTCGGTCTTTTGGAGTGGTTGACTCTAGGATCCACCATATTCGTAGCATAACACATGGAAGTTCTCTTAATGGCAGTTTTTCTACCCTTGCTTGCTTGCTTGTTTTGCTTGTCTTGCTAACCCCACCATCCTTTTTTTTGCCTTTTCACATATTCACCATATGATTGGCACATACACACTTTTTTCTCATCCTTAGGCACTTATCCTATTCAGTGCGAGGGATTGGTCTGCTAGTTTTGTGCTTAAGAAGTCCAATCCCAGATCAACGCCATGCATTCTTTTAGCTTTCTTTCAGTGAGTTTTGCATCTCATAGTCAGATTAATGTTTTTAATGCATTCACTTTCTCTACATCTTCACCATTTCAAAGAAGGTCGTTTGGGGGGTTGTAGAGGTTCATTCAGTTCATTCAAGTTGTGGGAGAGAGAGAAGATAGGTTGCTGATCAGATTTTGCTGTTGTGGAGACCTTGGAAGCTGCCAATTGCTGCAAAAGACCCAACAAGAGTAGGTAACATTATTTAATGTAGGCGACAACCATTTTGTGGCTTGTGGCAGCAAGTGACAGCATGTGGGGCTGATCCAGACATGACATTAGTCATTTTCGGGGATTTTCTGCATGGAAAATCAGGGATTTTTCTCTCTACAACATTCTCTCACCTTCTCCAGCCTATTCTTTGATAATCCCAACAAATCTCAGCCAATTGAGCATATCTTTGTCGAATTTGGTGTACAACAAATAAATTTCTGTTGTAAACCTTAATTCACAATAGAAATTAGGGTTTGGCAGCCACATTGAGACCGGTGCCAACGATTAGAGGCATGGAAGACTGAAATTTGCAGTTGGAATTCAAGGAATTGCCAAAGATTTCAGATGCCAACCATCCCATTTGATTTGGGCATTTGGCCAGTCAAGGGTCCATTTTGGACAAGTCTTGGGTGAAGATCAAGGGGCAAGTTGCCTAGAAGTCTTGCTAATTATTTATGATAGCAAGGGGCATTTACATTAGCGAAGGAGATTAAGAAATCTTAGTTGTGTTCCATCCAATTGCAATACAAGTTAAAGAAACGGCAAAAGGGGCGTAAGTTTTGGGGTCAATAGGGTGTCCAATGTCCAAGATTGCATGGTAAAGTGTGCATTCCAGTTTTGTGAATTTGTTAATTGCTGTAATTAAGTGCTTAATCAGGTTTTCACCACCCTCCCTAAGAAGGAAGGTTGGTTTCAGCATCCTAGGGAGGATCAATAAATGCACTCTAGGCATGGGATAAATATCCTTGTGTGTGAGTGGCCTATGGAATTTGTTAAGGTGCACCATAAGCAAACAATTGATAACCATACGTTTGAGTGGCCTTGGGGAGCGCGGGCTTTGATACCATGTGAAGATATGCTAGTGTGCCTAGAGGAAACATGGAATGTACAAACACAACAAAAACACAATAAACTCTAACAAGAAGCAAAACACAAAAAGGGGTGACAAGAATATCTAATGAATGACTGAATGCTGCACGTGAGGAGTAAAGAAGATGATATAGATGTGGATGTTTAAGGAGCCGAAATGTCCAACCACCATTGGCTCTCATTGGAGTGGGCTGAGGGAGAGTGCCAAACTGTGATGTCCACTAAAGTTAATGTAGATACAGTATATTGGAGCTGACGGTGATGTCATGTAGCAGATGAGGGCCAATTGGATCAGAGAATGACTGAAAATCTGATGTTCAGGATGCAGAGTTTGATGACGGAGTGTTAGAACAGAAGAACACAGATCTAGATGTAATGAATTCAGTAGAGGGACCAGACCAGAACTGAACTGCAGTAGCTGAGATGATCGTGGAGCTGCTCTAGAATACAGCTGTGTAGGATGTTGTGGCAGCTCTAGAAGGGCTAGGTGATGTTGAACAGTAGCAGCAAATGTTAGTGAATAGCTGGCAGCTGAAAATGCAGCAAGAGAAGCCACGTGCATGCTGATGCCAGCTGCAGGCCACACACAGGCTGGTGGCAGCCTTTGGAGCTGGTGGTGATGGATCGCAGCACCTCTGAATGTGGGTAGACTAATGATGGAAGCAACTACGAGTAATGGGGATGTTGTGGGATACAAGGGATGGAGAGTGTACACACCAAGTTCCCTTTATAGAACATGTTGGAGCGAGAAGTCTAGAGAGTCAAACCAATATGCCACAAAAATATGATAATTAAGGAGGCACATTTTGGTTGCTTAACAAAGGCCAACCTTCATATTTCCAATACATGAATTGATCACAAATATAGAAAGATATCCAATGTAGCAAGGTTTTAGGGGCGGGAGCTTATTTAGCTTGGCTAGCCCAAAGTTTATATATTTTTTTGGTATAGCAGATAAGAATGGATTTATCGGTATTGATGTAAAGGCCGTAGGCCAACCCAAACGAACCCCAAATGGCCATTTCTCTATCCGCATTTGCCTTTTCTACCTTGAGAAACACAAATGAATCATCCCCCAATGACTAGCCAAGGAGCTTTTTGCAACTGGACAGCCATGAGCTTATCCAATAAAGACAGCATTGGATGTGCCACTGATGCAAACAACAATGGGCTAAGAGCAGGGACCTTCATCTTTGAGAGAGAGAGAGAGAGAGAGAGAGAGAGAGAGAGAGAGAGTTAAATTAACGTCTTCAACAGGCCAAGTTGGCCTATGAGACCAAAATGTTGCATACAAATGTCTGAGAGAGAGAGAGAGAGAGAGAGAGACCCTAGCAGGACTGGGACTTTGCAGGCCGGCTGAATTTAGAAAAGGCTTCAGCTAACCAGGTGTATCATCTTATGATTAAAGATCAACAATGGCTGGTTACTAAAGCTAATGCTCTATGGGGATTGCGTAAATCCCGGTTATGGTGGAGGGCAACTGTGATGGAGGGCTGGTTGAACAAGTCACCCTTCAAATATAAGGTCTTTCTTTGGAGGGTGATGATTGGTGGTCTTCCGCTTACTTCAGCTCTTTCCAAGCGTCGAATCTCCAATGGCAATTGTTTCTTTTGCACCACCAGTGTGGAATCCGCCCATCACCGATTTATTTCTTGCCCATCACTAAGAAAATCTGGTCATTCTTGTCAGCCGTTTGGCGAGCGGTGGTTGGTTTCTCGCTATGCCCGTTTGATTGGGTTTTTGTGCAGCCCAAATAACCCACACCGACATAGCCACGTATGAAGATCGTGTTTCACTTTCTTTGATATTGGGGCTGTTGGCATAACTGGACCGTTCGGAATGCTTTTCTTTTTGATTCCGCCTATAATGTTCAGCGGCATATTGCTAGGCTTAAGGGTCTCTTGTATTGGCAGATAGATCTTCTCCGGCACTTTGACATGCTTTCTCGGGAGGACTTACGTCCCTGGCATATGGCAATTTCCTCTGCGTCTTTGCCATGATTTTGTAACTCTTAGGTCCTCTGGTTCTTGTAGAGAGACAGTGTGTTCTTTATACACGATGGGGTAGAGCCATCGTGTATCTTGTAATCATGTAAACTTGTGCCTTTTTCATAATTAATACAATTACCTTTTACGGAAAGAAAAAAAGAGAGAGAGAGAGAGAGAGCCATTAAACACTATGTGTGCAACCTCATCAGACCTGGTTGTGTCAATGAGGTTCTCATGTGTGGACCAAAAACCATGGCAGAGATCAATTGACAAAGGGAAGACTAGATAAGCTTTTTCAATATCCAACTGGATCACAACTACCTCTTGACTAGAAGCCTTAGTGTAATTGAATCCTAACATTCAATTTTGCGGTGAATATTTCTGCCCTGGATAAAACCATATTGCTTTGAATAAATAAGCTCTGGAAGAATTTTCTGAATCCTGTTTCTCTCTCCTTTCACATACATTTCAGGTCAGATTAAATTTTTATTTACAAGACCACTCTTATAAGTTCAACTGTTTTAAACATTGGCCTGCCTACAGTATGTTCACTCACAGTTTTATAATTTAGGTTGCCCGCCTGTAAATTGGGGCTTGCTTAAAGTTTTAATTTAAGAACTTGGGACTAGCTTTGTTCCTGCCTCTAAATTTCCTGGTCTTTGATTTCTGCAATATGGGCTTTTGCAGCTCATCATTGGGCCTGTCCACTGGGTCTAGCTGACTGCCAGCACCTATGCCTTCATGTTTTGGTGGAAATTATTTGGAATTTTGGGCGCCCAAATCTGATCAGAAAGATCTGATTTTTGGGATTCTTTGTGGCTATTTCTATACATCTATTCAGGGACCTTTCAACTCCATCCCTCTTTATTGGTGTATCTGTGACATAATGCTGTAAAAACCACCTCTTATTCAGTTACTTGCAGCTTCTCATGTGGTATATTTCAGAGTGTTTTCAAAGTTCAATTACACATGAACGCACTACTTTCATGCAGAAGGCACATTTGACAAGTGTCATTGTTAGGCAGTGGCAGTGCTTGAGATCATTCCCTTTGCAATGTGCAGAGGCTTGATGTTTTTGGGCATAGGGGCCGGGGATGGATGTTAAGGAGGGACCTTGAGGAGACTTGATGGGGATCCAATGCAGTGGGTTTGAAGTAATTTCTTCCTAGAGAAGTGGCAGGCCTCCTCACATCGTTTTCCAATTATATGGCTTGATTAGGGTGGTGATGCTAGAGAAGAGTAGGATCAGGACAACCCCAGCAGCTTCTAAGCAGTCGTAAAGATAGAGAGGGCATTACTCAACCTTTCCTTAAGTCTATTGGAGTTGACTTGAGGACATCTTTTGACCTAGAAAAATGCCATTTTTTCTATGCCTATTGCACACAGGAGTTTGCCTGTATGCACTTGGCTAGGTTGTGGTACGAGCCTTCTTCAGTTTTGGAATGATGAAGAAGACTCAGAGACATTGCATTTAGGACTGTGGTACAGCATAGGTGGTTTGGAGGAGAGCTTTTAGCTTGCCTTCTAGTGTAGCCAGGGAGAGATGATTGTGAACTGGGGAGAAGTGGCCTGGGTTAGAAAATAGGTGCAGGTTGTGGTTGTCATGGGAAACCGATTAGTACCATACACACCTAAGAATTGTCTCAGTTAGCATGAACTGCAGGACACTGCCACAGGTGAAAGCTTATTTCTACCATCATTCTTCATACATTGGGCTATGAGATGTTGTAACCAACTTTCCTCCTCGGATAGGGTGGTAAATAACCTGATTAAGCACTATTTACAGCAATTAACAAATTCACAAAACTGAAATGCACACTTTACCATATAATCTTGGACATTGGACACCCTGTTGGGACATTGGACACCCTGTTGGCTCCAAAACTTGGCTCCAAAACTGATGCCCCTTCCGGTATTTATTTAACTTAATTGAAGAAGAAGTTGATGTACTATGGGATTCTCCCAATCACTTTTGGTATTCCAACTCCCCTTGCTGTTGAAAATGACTAGCAAGTCTTTAATCTGATTTGCCCCTTGATTTGGGCAATCAATTGGCCTTCACCCGCTTTGATGGAGATGGAAAATGCCCCAAATTCATTATTTTCTGGTCTGTCCACTTGAAAAGGCTAAAAACAGCTTCAGTAATGTTGAATCCAAGTCTTGGAGCTTCCAATTTTTGGCATGCTTCCCGAGGCTCCTGCTAAAACCTCTGTTGCCGTAGATTAGGGTTTACAGCAAAGAAATCTGAAATTTCTCAGTCTCTAGTGATCTCAATACTGTAATCTTTAGAGCAAGGCTGGGAGATGAGAGAGAATGTTGAGGAGAGAGAAAATTTAGACTTTCTTCTCCAAGATTTGAATAAAATCTGTCTTTTACTGCTGTTGTTCTGTCTCAACAGCTTGTAGAGGCAAATAACTGAAGAAAATCAGTCATTTAGTACTGTTGCCCTGTCTCCATAGCCTGTAGATGCTGTCACCTACTGTTGATTGGTCTTCTCCTCCCCTTGGCTACCTCAGAAGGTCTTCTAATGGCTGCAAATCAGACGAACAACATCTCCTCCCTCTCTCTTGCAAGCTGACTACACTAAAAATACCTCTCTCCAACCTCTAAAGACGTTTTTTAGTCTTGGATGGGCATTTTTGATAAGTGGCAGCCTTCCCAAATGGTATTTCTAGCATTATTCATAATTAAATATTAATTTTCAGTCTTTACATATTGAAAATCAATCTAATAATTATTTCGGTGTCTTGAAAAATAATTTGATTGGCCAATAATTAAATTGGCTTGGTGTTAGGTATTATTAAACGTCACTTCTCTAGTGTCACCAGCTGACACTTATGGTCAAATAAATAACCTAGGCCAACAAGTGGTACGAGATACCACCAAGTACTTGTGCAGCATAACTTATAGCAACTTTTACCTTTGACATCCCGTGATTTCCTCGGGTCCCAGGCTTATAAATTTACTCTAAGCCCAGTTACACCTCACAAGTAAAAGATTTACTTGACCATGTGATTAAAAATTAATCCACATGTTAAGTGAGGTTTCAAAAAAACATGTCCTCATGATAGCCCTTTTCCTTAAAATCCTTGCAATTGTCCTTGATTGCATTGCCAAATGCATCAAATGCAAAATAGTGGATTGGAATTTCCACAAGGCATTATAGTTAACACAACATTACGCACTGTTGCTCAACCATTGCATATGTCCACAACACATGCTGAAAATTACCAACCAATCATAACATAACATAAGACTCACAACGAATCTCAAAAACATTGCTTGATTATCATGTGACATGTCTATTTCTCATGGGCTCAACTCATCTGGCAAAGCCAAACCATAGCATAGCATAACTAAGCATAAACCATGGCTAAAATATCAATGGCATTATAACATATGCTGTTGTCCATAAAACTAGATGTAAACCATTGAAAACTGAGCATAATCAGATCAGTTGCTGATCTGAGAACTGATCACAAACTGCTGCAAATGTGATCCCAAAGTGATCATAAACTCATTGCAAAAACTGACCAGCAATTAGTGCAAAAACTAATGTACAACTGATCCAAAAAGTGACCATAAACGGTTCTAGAGCTGATAAAAAACTGAGTTGAAACTGATTGAAGTTTTGTCTCAAAATTGAGGCAAAATTCATGCTAAATTGTTCATAAGCTGATGCAAAAGTATAGTTTCAGTGCTCGGGTGAAACTCATACTCATCTATATACATTTCACAGTGACTAGTACACTAAGTAGTGATCTCTGTCAGGGTGCAGCGATGCGGAAGCGTAGGACAAAGACTGAGAGAGAGTGAATACAGAGAGGAGAGAGAGAGAGAAAAGGAGACAATGTAAACGCAGAAAATCTGCGGTGTAGTATGCTGTATAAGAGTGCAGAAATACACAAGGGGGCAGAGGAAATATCTGCGTATGTCTCCGACTTGATGACCTCGTTCTCCGTGAGCCCGAGCACAGTCTGTCTCAGCCAACAGATCTTCAAGATCAGAATCTGAAATCACTGAAGAGTGAATAATCAAGTGTGCCACAGGAACCGGCTATACATAGCCAGGAAATAATAAAAAAACAGCATCAGGTCGGCTGCATTTAATGCAGTCGACAACAGAAATTTGGCCGACTGCACTGCTGATGTGGCACCCCCTGTGCCGTACTGTGTTGACGTGGCACTGATTGTCCAGGAAATGATTGGCTAACACCCCCTCTCAGATCCTGGACGGGTGAAAAGACCGAGGGATTTGGAATGCTGCCGAAGAAGAGCCTGGGGAAGTGCCTTCGTAAACAAATTTGCAAGATTATCCTCCGTCTTGCAATACTCCACATCAATGGTCCCATCTAGAAGTTTCTTCCGAATGAAGTGATACTGGATCTCAATGTGCTTTGTTCGGGCATGGAATACTAGATTTCGTACCAAGGCAATGCAACTCTCATTGTTGCACTGCAGAAGAGTAGGACAAGTTTGGGGGCAGCCAAGCGCCTCCAACAATCTCCGAAGCCACACTACCTCACATGTGGTGGAAGACGCAGCCCGATACTCCTCAGTAGAAGAAAGGGCTACCGTGGGCTGCTTCTTGCCACCCAAAGAGATAACACCTGTAACCAAGATAAAACAGTAGCCTGTAGTAGACCGTTGGTAGTCCACATTGCCAGCCCAATCCGAGTCACTTCAACTTGCAAGAACCAGATCTGAAGCATCTGTACCTGTGGGATAAGAAATCCCTAAGTCAGAGGTCCCCCTCAAATACCAAAGAATCCTCAGGGCAGCCTGCCAATGCACCTGTTTGGGTTCCGTCATGAACCCTGCCAAAAGACCCACAGCAAAACAAAAGATCAACATGAGTGTTGAGAAGCCAAATCAAGGATCCAATCAACTGACGGTAGTGTGAAGCATCCATTACAGGAGAGTTTGAGTGTGAAGTAGCCTTCCAATTCGGATCTATAGGAGTAGTAATGGGCCAACAAGTCTCCCTCCATCTCAAAAGTCACCAAGAGCTCCTGAATGTACCTTTACTGAAAGATGAAAATCTCCTTTTGAGACTGATAAATCTCGTGACCCAAGAAGAAATGAAGAAGCCCCAAACCCGTCATCTCGAATGCCTGATGTAAAGCTGTCTTGGTCTCTCGGACCTTTTGTGCATGATCCCCATGTCAAAATCAAATCATCAACATATAACACAAACAACACACGACCAACCTCGGAAGTGTGCACATAAAGTTGCGGATCGGCCGCGGAGCGCCGATATCCCAACTTCGACTGAAGATATGAGTTAATCTTCTCGTTCCATGCACGGGGAGCGTGCTTGAGGCCATACAAGGCATTCTTCAACCGGTAAACTTTCCCATCCGAGGATCCAAAGCCAGGAGGCTGCTCAACATAGATCTTCTTCTGCAAGTTACCATTCAGAAAGGCCGACTTCACATCCAACTAATAAACATGCCATCTCCTATGGCCAACCAAGGCAAGAACAACTCGAATAGTTACCATACGAGCAGTGGGGGCAAAAGTATCATGGAAATCAATGCTTGGGCGCTGAGCAAAACCTTTAGCAACAAGGCGAGCCTTGTGCTTGTCCAAAGAACTATCGCTAAGGTACTTCGTCTTGACGACCCACTTGACACCAATCACCTTCTTGTGAGAGGGACGAGGCACAAGAGACAAAGTGCCATTCCTCTCAATAGCCTTCAACTCGGCTTCCATGGCCTTCCGCCAATGATCAGACTGCAAAGCCTCCTTCATTGAAGTGGGCTCTCGATCCTGCATAACACGGGTCAGTAAACAATAGTTGGAGCAAATAAGCTCCGAAGAATGTGCTTGATTCCTCCATGATCTCTGCGGTCCATCCTGCGGTTCCCACTCCTCAGGGACCCCCTCGATCCCTGAATCTTGGAGGGTATCACGGGCCCAACAAGGAGGAGGATGAACCTCTCCCTGTCGCTCTCCATCTACTGAAGACTCAGGAACATCCACCGGCGAAAGCTCCTCGGGGGTGGCCGGTGGAAGAGAAGACTCTGAATCTGAAGAAGAATCTCCATCAAGAGGCTCTGGCTCCAAAGAAACTGTCTCGGGAGCCCAACTCTCCCCTGGATCTCCAAGGACGGGGTGCTCTTCACTGCCCTTTGTGGCCAGTACTTCCACGAACCGCACATCTTGGCTCGTGTAGACATCCCGCTTAACGGGATCAAACAAATGATAACTTTGGAATTGGGAGCTATAACCAATAAAAACCTGTCGTTGGGAAGCCGCCTCGAACTTATTACGCTGCGTCTTCGGAATGTGCACATAAGCATCACATCCAAAGATCGTGAAATAAGAGACATCAGGCTTAGTCTCGAAGTAAGCCTTAAAAGGTGTCACATTGTCAACGGCCGAAGTGGGAGAATGATTAAGGATGTGAACTGTGGTAGCCACTGCCTTGGCCCACAGAAACTGAGATGTCTGTCAGTGCTCCATCATGGTGCGTGCCATCTCGATCACACTTCGGTTCTTCCGCTCCAAAATGCCATTCTCTTGGGGAGTGTTGGTGTTAGCAAACTCGTGGTGAATGCCCCTATCTGCACAAAAACGAGCAAACTCATTAGACATAAATTCACCTCCCTTGTCTGAGTGCAAGGTCTTCAATTGCCGGCCAGAACGGTTCTCCTAAAAAAGAAGCCAATCCTTGAAATGAGAGAAAGCCTCCGACTTCAAAGTCAAGAAATAGGCCCAAGTCATTCTGCTGTAGTCATCTACAATCAACATGAAGTACAAGTTCCTCTTCAGGGACTCGGTCCTCATCGGGCCACAAAGACCCATAGATACAAGCTCCATGGGTGAAGTAGACTGCCTAGAAGCTTTGTTGGAAATCGCATCCCGATGCAGTTTCCCACGAATGCATGAGACACATGGCTGATGACTCACCACTATGTTCGGCAAGCCTTGGACAAACGACCCTCGCGACGCCTTCCAAAGGTACTCATAGTTCAGGTGGCCAAATGGAGCATGCCATAGCTCGGACTATGTCTGAGAAGTAAGGAGAAGAGATGTAAGAGCTGAAGAAGACTTCAATTTGTAGACTCCATTCCCCTCATACCCTGCAGAGAGAACCTTCCTCCATCCACGATCAAGGACTAGAAGAGTATCACTGTCAAACTCCACCAAGTGGCCAAGAGCACAAATCTTATGAACCGAAAGTAAATGATACCCCAATCTTGGAACATGCAACACCTCAGAGGTGTGGCTACCACCACGACCATTTGGAATAAGCTACATCTCACCCCGCACAACAATAGACACAGAAGAGTTGTTTCGAATGAGAATTTGCCCACGCGAAGATCGCAAATGGGCAACACCAATGGAAGGAGTCATGTGCCATGAGGCACCACTATCCACAATCCACTCTCGAGCCTAGGGAGTTGTCATCGCAGCATCAGAAGTTGTTGGTGTAGAGTCCTCAATGACTGCTAAGTGTAGAAAAGCAGCCGATCAGGGTGCAGCCACCGCTCCAGGGTCCTTCGTATCCTTCTTCTTGGTATCCTTATTGTCTTTGTCAGGGCAATCCTTCTTCCAGTGACCGGGCTTTCCACAAATATGGCAAGTTGATTCATTTTTCTTGTTCTTCTTGGATTTGTTGTCCTCCTCCTTCTTTTGGTCCTTCCCCTTATTCTAATAAGAGGCTTGACTTTGATTTGAAAGCATTCTGTCCCTTCAATTGTTCCTCCTGGTCCAAGACCATAGGAACCAACTCTTCCCACCGAAGAGTCGACTCCCACCCTGAAGCAATAAGAGCGGAATAAAAAGTACCGAATCGTGGCGGCAACTGAGATAGTAAAGTGATCACCATGTCTTCGGAGGAAATAGGCTTCCCCGCATTTTGAACCTGCATCTGAAGCTACCGAAGCTTGTTGATGTATTTCCGAAGTGAAGAAGACTTATTTACGGGCAAAGTCTGCATTTGCACCTCCAAAGAAACCCTCTTCATCAGGGTCATCCGGTTGTACATCTGGTCGAGCTCTAGCTATATCTCATGAGCCATTGTCAAGTGCTCGATGTGAGCTATCATGGCTGTGGTGCAAGACAAAAAGAGAAAAGATCAAATCTTGGCATTCAGTTTGTCCCAATGAGATTGGACCTTGGACAACTCTGCACGAGTATTCGAAGAGAGTTTGGACTCATCCCTCACCGAGGGCCTATTAATCTTCTCCATCACCAATTCCGCCAAATCGTAAGACTCTAAAATGGCCAACACCATCACCCGCCAGATGTGGTAATTGTCACCATCAAGCTTTTGATCCGTTGGAAGAGCCGGTTGGACAGGCACCTTCCTGTCCATGATTGCCTGGAACTCCAAATCAGTCTCTGTAGACATGTTAATCTACAATACCTGTACAAAGGCAAAAACAGCCCCCTCTGACTGTGAAAACACAGCCTTCTAGGACTGATTCCTCCACTGCCCAAACCTTCTTCATCCGCCGGAGGCGATGAAACAGTAAAATCTGCAATGGAAGGCCTCAATTGCAGCCTTCCTCCCCTTCGAACAGCAATATCCTGCAGCAAAATCACCGATTAGACTCTTTTCCCGTGCGCCCACGCTCGCTTCAGCCTTGATCCAATGCGTAGCCCTCCCGCTCGCCCTCGAATTCTCGAAACGTAGTCTTGTATCACGTTGAAATCTCCTCTTCAGATAGGTTCAGTCCTCAGTCAGTCCATCCTCACCGCTCTGATACCATGTCAGGGTGCAGCGATGCGGAAGCGTAGGACAAAGACTGAGAGAGAGTGAACACAGAGAGAAGAGAGAGAGAGAGAAAAGGAGACAATGTAAATGCAGAAAATCTGCGGTGTAGTATGTTGTATAAGAGTGTAGAAATACACAAGGGGGCAGAGGAAATATCTACGTATGTCTCCGACTTGATGACCTCAATCTCTGTCAGCCCGAGCATATCCTGTCTCAGTCAACAGATCTTCAAGATCAGAATTTGAAATCACTGAAGAGTGAATAATCAAGTGTGCCATAGGAACCGGCTATATGCCACATGTCTATAAACACAGAATTTGTATCCTTTTTTACTAATTTGTTTATATAATGATTTATTTAAAATTTGTTTCCTTTGCACTAATTAGATATAAAGAAAAGTGCATTGGAGCTGGCCACTGATGAGTGATTACAGGTTATGGTGGACCTACGCGGTGGGTTAGAGAAAAGATAGTTCACACTTCTATCTATATGGCCCAATTGGGCGCCTGTGACTAGAACTCACGCATATCAGGGTTAGATTCGCACACAGAAAGGATTGATGCCTTGAAGTGTGGGCTAGATCCGCTAGAACAAACAGTTACAATCAATAAGATGGCATGATCATGAAATGCTTGTACAATGTGCATGTGTGGGCTGAAAGCTTGAACTGCACATTTCTTTGCATAGGAAAGTCACATGAAGATTTTGATACCGTTTTTGCGATGTACACGGAAAAAGCTTTCATATGACACCCATGTTGGGGGGTCCCTAAATTTTAGGAGGTCCCTAAATTTTAGGAGCCTCGAATTAGCCTAAAAATGCTAGTCCTAAAAAATAGGGATGTCATTCTAAAAATAGTAAATTCTGTACTTTGACTGTGCTTACTAAATTTGGTTGTTTCTATTCTTGACAGTATTCAGTCCAAAAAGGAAGGCCATAGAGAAGAGACAAGTGTCAAGACACTTGTCACACAAGTTTCCAAGTGTCCCACCACTTGTCACATCTCATGACATGTGGTTGGACACTTGTCTTGTGCTACTCCACTTTTCCCTTTTGTACTAGCTCTTCCCCCTCCTAGAAAAACGAGCTCTTATTTATAAGAGGGGGAATCTTCATTCGGCATCATTTTTCTTTATACTTGTCACACTAATGATAAGCTTTTTGCTGCTGATGAGTTTGCTTCAGATTTAAAAACAACAATGGATCAAGTTCGAGCCACTATCAAAGTTGCCCAAGAATGACAAAAGAAGCAAGCAGATAAACGAAGAAGACCTTTGGCTTTTGAAAAAGGTCAATGTGTCTTGCTAAAGTTTGATAAAAGTAGGCTCAAACAAGATTCCGGTCAAAATTCATCTTTTCCAAAGCTCTCCAGTAGATACTTTGGACCCTTCAAAGTGATTGAGAAAATAAATGAAGTTTTTTATCGACTTGAGCTTCCTGCTCATTGGAAAATACACAATGCTTTTCATGTAAGTTTGCTAAAACCTTACATAGGACAAGAACCAAAAGAATCCATTACTGAAGATCCCTCAGAAGTTGAAGAAACAGAGCAACTCTTGGAACCTGAACAGATTTTGTTTCACAAGGATCGAACCACGAGAAGTGGCCTTGTGACACGAAAATTCTTACCAAAATTCAAGAATCTACCCACAAGAGATGCACAGTGGGTAGATGAAAAATTCATGAAGGATTACCCAGACATTCTTCAGTCATATCAAGAAGCTTTTTAGGTGAGGACAGCTGAATAAAAGCCAGAGGGCTGTCACAACTCTATAGAAATAGAATTTGTATCATTTTTTACTAATTTGTCTATATAATGATTTATTTAAAATTTGTTTCCTTTGCACTAATTAGATATAAAGAAAAGTGCATTGGAGCTGGCCACTGATGAGTGGTCACAGGTTATGGTGGATCCACGCAGTGGGTTAGAGAAAAGATTGTTCACACTTTCACCTATATGGCCCGATTGGGTGCCTGTGACTAGAACTCACGCATATCAGGGTTAGAATCGCATACAGAAAGGATTGATGCCTTGAAGTGTGGGCTAGATCCGCCAGAACAAACAGTTACAATCAACAAGATGACATGATCATGAAATGCTTGTACAATGTGCATGTGTGGGCTGAAAGCTTGAACTGCACATTTCTTTGCATAGGAAAGTCACATGAAGATTCTGATACCGTTTTTGCGATATACACGGAAAAAGCTTTCATATGACATCCATATTGGGGGGTCCCTAAATTTTAGGAGGACCCTAAATTTTAGGAGCCTCGAATTAGCCTAAAAATGCTAGTCCTAAAAAATAGGAATGTCATTCTAAAAATAGTAAATTCTGTACTCTGACTGTGTTTACTAAATTTCGTTGTTTTTATTCTTGACAGTATTCAACCCAAAAAAGAAGGCCATAGAGAGAGACAAGTGTCAAGACACTTGTGACACAAGTTTCCAAGTGTCCCACCACTTGTTACATCTCATGACATGTGGCTGGACACTTGTCTTGTGCTACTTCACTTTCCCCTTTTGTACTAGCTCTTCCCCGTCCTATAAATAAGAGCTCGTTTTTCTTCATTTGGCATCATTTTTCTTTGTTGTAAACTCATTGACAGCACCCACAGATAGCTAGAAATTGGCCCCATCCATCCCCATCATCATCCCCCACTTCTCCATTATCAAATTCCTCCATATGCCCTCTTCTATCACTGCTGTTTTACAAGACAGCAAGCCTATAAATTCATTACAGCACCTCCTTCTCGAGCTCTTTCTTCCATTTTAGCAACAAGAAGCAAGCTCTATCCATGTATTGCTGATCAACGATGGAGAAAGGCTGATTTCCCCTCTTTCTTCTCTCATACTGTAAAGAAATCAGTTCTTATCATTGCATAATAGATAATGCACGTGCGTTTGTACATCTTTGCATGATCTTATGAAAGTGAGAATTACTTCTCCTCACTCTCAGGTTGATTGTAACTGAGCTCTTTCCTAAGGGACTTGGGTTGAGTAGAAATACATTCCTTCGGGAGGGGGGTTTTGCCCATCTTCAACCCCCCTCAATCTTGTCTCCATTACTTTTACATTTTCATGGCTGTAATTTTGTGAGTAATTTTCATTTTCAGCTTTAAGTGTTCATTCTCTTTTATATTAAATCTCAAAAATAAGCGAATATCATAATTCTTAAGCATACTACGTTGTTCGGGGCGTTTACAGTCTCTCCTAAAATTTAGGGACCCCCCAATATGGGTGTCATATGAAAGCTTTTTCCATGTATATCGCAAAAACGGTATCAGAATCTTCATGTGACTTTCCTATGCAAAGAAATGTGCAGTTCAAGCTTTCAGCCCACACATGCACATTGTACAAGCATTTCATGATTATACCATCTTGTTGATTGTAACTGTTTGTTCTGGCGGATCTAGCCCACACTTCAAGGCATCAATCCTTTTTGTGTGCGAGTCTAACCCTGATATTCGTGAGTTCTAGTCACAGGCGCCCAATCGAGCCATATAGGTGGAAGTGTGAACTATCTTTTCTCTAACCCACCGCATGGGTCCACCATAACCTGTGACCACTCATCAGTGGCCAGCTCCGATGCACTTTTCTTTATATCTAATTAGTGCAAAGGAAACAAATTTTTAATAAATCATTATATAGAAAAATTAGTAAAAAAGGATACAAATTTTGTTTCTATAGAGTTGTGACACTATAAATAGCCAAGAAATAATAAAAAAACAGCATCAGGTCGACTGCATTAAATGCAGCCGATAGCAGAAATCTGGCTGACTGTGCAGTCCAATTGCATTGCTGACATGGCACCTCCTCTGCCGTACCGTGCTGACGTGGCACTGACTGTCCAGGAAATGACTGGCTAACAATCTCATTGCAAACATACTGTCAGCGTAGTACCTTGGATGCATGCTGAATACATCCCAGATCCACTACATAGGAGAGTTGTCCATAACTAGAGGAGGGGAAGTGCTACCTCTCCCTTGAGCATTAAGCAATACTCTGGACCCTTGCTCTGTTGAACCTGACAGAGCGCGAACTAAAGTCGACTCTAACTGAAAGGTATAGTTGCAACAATTGAGGATGGTCTGCCATGTCATCCTTTTCCATTCATTTGGCATCCATTGGTGAATAATTCTGAAATTTCACTAAGTATGTCTTCGAAACTTTACCTTTGACCTCTTTCCTTATGTGCCAGAATCTGCTCAGGTACCAAAATCTCATCCAGCTCCTCAACCTCAGGCTGAATTTCAGCAGAGATATCCTTTGGCATATCACCATGAAAAGGCCTCAACAAATTGACATGAAAGGCATTGTGTATTCGCCAATGTGGAGGTAATTTCAGCCAATATGCCATATCGCTGATCTTCTCTAACTCCTAGAAGGGCCCATAGTATCTCATACTCAACTTCGGATACAATCTTTCTCTTCCTTTCATCTTTTTCAGTCTTGCCTTTTCAAAACGCAACAATACATAATTACCCTTTGCAAACTGCAAATCACGTCTGTGGTGATCAACTACCCTCTTCTGCTTCTCTTGGGATCTCTGAAGTGCATATTTTATCTTTGCATGTGCTACATTCAAGTTTTCCACATAATGATTAGCCTCAAAGATCTTATCTTTAGTTTACAGAATAGGTAGTACCTTCTTGCCACCCTCAACCACCTCAAATGAAGCTTTGCCCGTAGAACTATGCACTGTGTTGTTGTAAGCAAACTCAACCAAGGGCAAATACTGCTCCCATTGTCTTGTGTTCTAAAACATGTTAAGACAGAGAGTGCGAGGATTGAGATACGCAATGCTTTCTCACAACAGAGAGATAAAGAGAGAGAGTGTGCAGAGTAGAGAGTAGAGTGAGCACGACGTTCTTGGGTACAATGACGAGTGTACCTCTTTAGGTTTTTAGATAGATATATATATGAAAGTACAAATGTGCTAAGGGTGTGTTCACACCCGTGCACATATAAAAGGCATGATGGCCCTTTATTCCCAACAATCTCCTACCTAAAGGCAATGTGCCTTAAGGGGAGAAAAGAATCAACTTAGTCTAGGTATGCACAAAGCTGAAATATATATATCTATCCAATTCCCATTATTTGTCGGCAATGAGCAAACCATTCTGCTGGAAAACCCTTCGTGAGAAGATCTGCAGGATTATCATCTGTATGCACTTTGACAAGCTCAATGCTCTTGCTGTCAAGTACATCTCTAATGAAGTGGTACTTCATCTGTATGTGCTTCATCTTTGCATGAAAGACGGGATTCCGTGCTAGCATGATAGCACTCTAACTATCACAATGGAGAACAGGTAATTCTGTAATGCCAAGCACTCCCACCAGACGTGAAAGCCATAAAGCCTCCTTGCATGCCTTAGTGGCAGCCACATACTCTGCCTCTGTAGTAGACAATGCAACACACTTTTGTAGCCTGGAGATCCAAGAGACCCTCTTGTGAAGGTAAACACATACCTAGAAGTGGACTTTTTGCAATCCGCATGACCAGCATAGTTTGCATCCGTAAAGCCAACAACAGATGTCTTGTGCTTTCCAAAGCAAATGCACAGATCCTTTGTGCCTTTGAGGTATCTCATAATATGTTTCACTGCTTCCCAATGCTTTTTACCAGGGTGTGCAATGTATCTGCTAACCACTCCCACTGCAAAGGCAATGCCAGGACGTGTAGCAACCATAGCATATATCAAACTGCCAATAGCTGAAGCATATGGTATCTTGGCCATTTCGGCCTTCTCATCATCCGATGTAGGGCTGTCCTTTGCATTGAGTTTCATATATGGAGGTAATGGAACCCCAATTGTTTTTCCGCCCTCCATATTGAAACATTGCAAAACCTTGGAGATATACTCCGGTTGAGATAGATAGAGTAATCCTTTTGACCTATCTCTGAGTATTCGCATGCCAAGAATGTGATTTGTATCACCAAGATCCTTCATGTTAAAGCTGCCATGAAGACTTTGCTTCAGTGAGGCCAAGGCATCTGTATCCTTGCCAACAATTAGCATGTCATTAACATACAGAACCAAGATAATCAGGCTGCCATCTGTTGTCTTCTTGGTGTATAAGCAGTGATCCACTTGACTTCTATGAAAACCTTGAGATTGCATAAATGTATTAAACTTATGATACCATTCTCTTGGTGCTTGTTTCAGCCCATACAACTCCTTTTGAGTTTACATACCATCTTTTCTTTCTCTTTTGCCATAAACCCTTGAGGCTGCTGCATATATATGTCTTCATGCAGATCACCATGTAAGAATGCAGTCTTTACATCCATCTGTATGAGCTCCATATCTTCAGCTGCAACCAAGCCCAAATTGGTTCTCACTGTAGTCATCTTGATTATAGGAGAGAAAATCTCATCAAAGTCAACTCCATGTTCCTGCTTGTACCCCTTCGCAACCAATCTTGCTTTGTACTTTGGCGGGGAACCAGAAGTGACATTCATCTTGTAAACCCATTTGCATGGAAGGGTTTTCTGTCCTTTAGGCAACTGTACCAAGTCCCAAGTGCCATTTTTCTCAAGAGATTCCATCTCTGACAACATGGCTTTATATCATTTCTTGCTGTCCTGTCTGTCCATTGTTTCCTTGAAGCAAGACGGTTCACCACAGTCTGTCATCATGACATAATTGGCCACATTGTTTGCACCAGGAACGAATCTTTCAAGTTGTCTAGTAGCCCTAGACGATCTCCTAACCCAATGATCATTCTTTGTTGGCTGTTTTTGCAAATTTGCATTCTCAGCTTGTTGTCTTGGCATTTCAGCTTGCAAATTAGCATTAACAGCTTGCTGTCCTGGTTGTTCTTGCACATCCAGTGGCTTATCATTATGGGCAATAGCTGGTTGATCATTTCCAGTATTTGCAGGTTCATTTGCAGTAGGTATTTGCTGCTGTACAACGGGCATATTTTGCTGTCCGCTGATTTAATATGTCCCAGAAAGTGGATTTCATGCAAGAAGAATTCACTTTTCTTATCATTGATAATCAGCCTATGCTCACATTGTTCATTGAACACAATGTCCAAGTATTTTCTATGCTCTGTCTCATTCTTTGAATAGATAATCATATCATCAAAGAAAGTGCCAACAAATCCTCTATGTGGCCTGAAGATACGATCCATCATCCGACTAAAAGTGGTAGAAGCATTCGTAAGTCCAAAAGTGATTTGTTATTTTTCTAGATGAAAAGAATTTGGAAAAGTATGATGGGATGGTTATTTGAATTTGTTTGATTTGTTTGTGTTTTTGTTTTTGTTGTTTTTTTTTTCAAAAAAGAACCAAGAAACAGATTTTTTCCATCATGAAGATTACAAACCTTTTTTTTTCAGATTTAACAAGAAACTCATACAATCCAAAAGATGTCCTAAAAGTTGTCTTAGGCACATCTTCCGGTCTAATGTGCATATGATGATATCCACTTTTCAAATCTATATGGCTAAATATGACTGCCCCTTGCAATCTATCCATAACATCATCGATCCGAGGAATCAGAAAGCGATTCTTTATTGTGATCTTGTTCAGAGCATGATAATTAATGCACATACGCCATGAACCATGCTTTTTCTGCACAAAAAGCATTGGAGAACAAAAAGGAGATGAGCTAGGCTGAATCAACCCTTTTTCAAACAGCCCATTTACCTGACTCATAATCTCCTTTTGTTGGGCTGCACTGACTCTGTAGGGTGGCTTATTAGGTGGGCTACTTCCAAGGATAAGATCTATGCCATGATCTTTTAGCCTTTTAGGCGGTAGCTGTCCTGGAAGTGATTGAGAGAAGCAATTAGCATACATTTTCAAAAATGACATGCGATTCTCCTCTAACTTAGACATGCTTCCAACATTCTCATTATCATCTTTATCCTTAGTAAAAACCAAGTACACTGAAAGATGATTTTTCATTACTTTAGAAATGGCAGCTGCAGATACAACAGGGAGAGATTCACCTTTCAACTTTATATCAAGTGTGAGTAACTTTTCCTTATGCTGAATAGTGATCTTTTTTGCACGAGCATCAATCACTGCATGTATACGGTGACACCATGGCATACCAAGCAATACATCACAACCCTCAAGTGGAGCAATGAAGAACTCTTTGCTATCCTTGTCTATGCAACCAAAGCTTTCCAATGAGTGGTGTGACGGACTCTGCATGGCCTTTACATGCCATTCCAACTTCCCACATGGGTCCTATCTCATCCTCTCTGATACCTAGACGGGTGGCCATGTCAATAGAGATGAAGTTGGCTTGTGCACCATTATCAAAGAAAATCAGTGCATGCTGATTCCTAATTTTGCCCCATGCTTTGCAACTCAATAGCATTATCATTGGGTTGATCACTAACAGCATCAGACACCAATTCCATTGATGTTTTGGGCTTCTTTCCTTCAGAATCTCCTTGATTTTCTGATTTTTCAGCTAGTTGCCTATTGGGACAGTCCCTTGCAATGTGACCCTCCTGTTCACAAATAAAACAGTTATTTGCAACCATCAATTCCCTATGTTGTGTCAATGTTTTCGAGCCCTTTTTTTGTTGTTTTGGCCTCTTTTCAGGCTGATTTTCAGATCTTCCCCTTTTCTCATCCTTCAACAACTTTTTATTCGGCTTTTCCCCACTTTCTAGGAAGCCAGAATCCTTCCCACACAGCAAAGCATCGACTGTAGGAGCAGTCTCTATAAGTTGAGACATGCTAGACACGGTGGATTTAATGCAAAAATCCCTGATTCCTTTGGGCAGCCCACAAACATATTTTTCCACTTGCTCACAAAGGGGTACGGTGTGATAAGAAGCAATAGGTAGCAATGCATCTCAAAACTTCTTATTATATTGCTCCAAATTCTTACATTCCTTAGCATCCAGCTTATTCTAAGGTGTCATGATGTCCACCTCAAAGGTACTTGTCAACCAATTTGATGCAAACATTGCACCCACGTTAACGGTGCTCTACCTTGCATCAAAAGAGTAGACCACCACTGTAATGCACTCCCTTTTAAGAAATTGGCTGCCGTTTGAATCTTTGAGGACTCCGTGAAGTTCCCCTTGAATAGGTTGGATCAAATTGTTGAATGAAAGTCAAAGCATTCAGCTTATCTTGTACACTGTTGACGGACTCAAACTTCATTGCTTTTCCACCCTCATCATAGTCTTTTGCTGCTCCTTTGGGTGTTGTCATACATTGGCTACTGCAAAAAGGGTGCATTTACTAAATTTACATCAAAACCAACACCAAACGGAGCATTTGCATGACATTCATTCCTTAAGCCCCATAAGCATTCGGGGGTGCAGGTGCAGTACCAAACATGCTACTTTGTGCCCCAGGCATTAAGCCAATGCTGCCATACCTAGGGTTTTGCATATTTCCAGCCATATGCGAATACATTGGGCCTTGTACACCATGCATTGGTTGTTGCATACCACAAGGATTTGTGCCATACATTCCTGTATGTGGTCCTATCCAACCATAGCATGAAAAATCGTGCTTCCACCGATATATCCTGGTTGCCCCATCATAGCATACATGACCGGCTGTCCAAAATCCATTGGATTGGCACTTCCGTGATGGCCTTGCATTTGCTTTCCTTGCCCCGTAGGTACCAACTGTTTTATTTCATTAGCATCTTTGGGACCTTCAAATGAAGGGTTTAGTATTATCTTCGCTGCATCTTGCTATGCCAAAGATGTAGAAGACATCTTCTTCTTGCCTTTCATGTCCTTCTTTGGAGCATTAAAATATTGGGTAAATTGAGGATCCTTTGCCAATTCAGCAGGGAGATTTGTTGCTGTTCTCATCCGATTCTTGAACTGGTCATCAAATTCCTCTTCACTTTGTTGGTCATCAGCCTCCTTATGCCCTGAAGGTCGTGTATCTTGAATGTAACTAATAAGCCCAACTTCATACCTAAGATCAGGCCTAGTGATGGTTAAGTATATTAGCTTCCCACCATCTGCCAATATATGGTAACATCTACAATTTTAGCTCTAGTGTTTGCATCCATCCAATTTGATATTCTCATCCAATAGAGTCTCAAGTGGTTTACAATCTATTATTCCATACTTCTTTAGCATTTTCAATGCATATTATCTCTACATCATCCAAAATCCATTGGTTGAATTTACCACTTCAATGCCTAAGAAGAACTTCAATTCTCCCAAATATATCATGTCAAATTTGATTTTCAGCATTGCCATCACATCTTGAATTCCAATGGCATCATCTGTAATAATGAGATTATATATATAGATGACTAGCACAACTAAGCCTACATCAGTCTTTTTGGTAAGCAAATTGTGATCAGCTCTGCCAACTATAAAGCAACAACAATATTTTCAGCTTGTTGTCCATGGTTTGAGCCTTGTCCAAGGTTACGCATTGCATTTCCTTTGTTCCCATGTGAATGTTCATATTGAGAGGCATCATCATTGCTTGAGTCCATCTCACTGTATGAAGACATATTGCTGTAATTTCTCAGCTAAGAGTAAAAATCAGCACTACCACAAAGCTTTGGTTTGCAGTCATGTGCCTTGGGCCCATCAAATCAAGGGATTGCGTGGTATTGCGGCAATAGAACAATGTAACCAACCTTTCTCCTTGGATAGGGTGGTA
Organism: Lygodium microphyllum; assembly: GCF_053477565.2. Lineage (NCBI taxonomy): Eukaryota > Viridiplantae > Streptophyta > Polypodiopsida > Schizaeales > Lygodiaceae > Lygodium > Lygodium microphyllum. The sequence continues at coordinate 14,018,965 of NC_141153.1, read as the reverse complement.
AATAACCTGATTAAGCACTATTTACAGCAATTAACAAACTCATAAAACTGAAATGCATACTTTACCATATAATCTTGGACATTGGACACCTTGTTAGCTCCAAAACTGACACCCCTTCCGGTATTTATTTAACTTAATTGAAGAAGAAGTTGATGTACTATGGGATTCTTCCAATCACTTTTGGTATTTCAACTTCCCTTGCTGTTCAAAATGACCAGCAAGTCTTTGATCTGATTTGCCCCTTGATTCGGGCAATCAATTGGCCTTCACCCACTTTGATGGAGATGGAAAATGCCCCAAATTCAATTATTTTCTGATCCGTCCACTTGAAAAGGCTAAAAACAGCTTCAGTCCTGTTGAATCCAAGTCTTGGAGCTTCCAATTTCTGGCATGCTTCCTGAGGCTGCTGCTAAACCTTGTGTTGCCGTAGATTAGGGTTTACAGTAGAGAAATCTGAAATTTCTCAGCCTCTAGTGATCTCAATACTGTAATCTTTGAAGCAAGGTTGTGAGATGAGAGAGAATGCTGAGGAGAGAAAATTTAGACTTTCTTCGTGAAGATTTGAATAAAATCTGTCTTTTACTGCTGCTGTTCTGTCTCAACAGCTTGTAGAGGCAAATAACTGAAGAAAATCAGTCATTTAGTGCTGTTGCCCTGTCTCCATAGCTTGTAGATATTGTCACATGCTGTTGATTCTTCTTCTCCTACCCTTGACTACCTCAAAGGATCCTTTAATGGCTGCAAATCAGACCAACATCATCTCCTCCCTCTCTCTTGCAAGCTGAATATACTAAAAATGCCTCTCTCCAATCCCTAAAGACATTGTTTAGTTTTGGGTGGGCATTTTTGACAAGTGGCAGCCTTTCCAAATGGTTTTTCTAGCATTATCTATAATTAAATATTAATTTTCAGTCTTTAAATATTGAAAATTAATCTAATAATTATCTCGAAGCCTTGAAAAATAATTTGATTGATCAATAATTAAATTGGTTAGGTAACTTCCATTCCTAAGTGTCTCTGCACCATCTTTGACCATCAGATTGGTGTTACATACCATCAAACGCCACTTCTTTAGTGTCACAAACTGACACTTATGGCCAAATGAATGACGTAGGCTAACAACTGGCACGAGATATCACCAAGTACTTGTGCAGCATAACTTATAACAACTTTTGCCTTTGACATCCCATGATTTCCTCGGGTCCCGGGCTTGTAAATTTACTCTAAGCCCAGTAACACCTCCCATGTGCAACATTTACTTAACCATGTGATTAAAAATTAATCCACATGTTAAGTGAGGTTTTAGAAATACATGTCCTCATGACAGATGTAGTGGGGCCCTAGAGCAGCAACATATCAGGACTTTTGAGATATATGTGGAGTCCACAAAGATCATCCACATCCTCAAAGGAGATGGGTGACTTGAGGGTGATTAGGAGCATATGTGGAGGAGGCTAGAGAACATTGTGAACACTTGGAATACAGGAACCTTATTGTGTCATGGGACTCCTTATATTGATTGACATTGTAGACTGCAAAAATCACTCTTCCTATTCTTCTTCTGTTAGCCATTCTCCCTAAAGAGGAACCAGCTTGGAAGATGTCTATTTCTACATTTATGTAATTTCTATTTTTGTGGTCTTTGTGTTGTATTTTACCCTACCAATATTTAGTTGTTGCTGATGTACTTTCAAAGAATTCTCATCTTGGGGGGGGGGGGGGGGGGGGGCAGAAAATTTGTGATCAATAATGTGAAATTTGGGGAGAGATTCTGTTCTAACACTGGAGTATGGCACTGACACATGGCCACAATAGATGCCGCGATTTGCCCTATCATCCTTATCTGTTTCTACCTGTGGCACTTTCCCAAGTTCCATTCTAAATATTTTCAGTTGTAAGTAGAAAAGTGGCCACGTGCCCTCAGTGTGATGTTGGAAATACCACTGCATGTCAAAATTTCTTTTGGACAACGTAGCCTGAATTTTTTGCCAAACGAGCTGATTTGGTAATAAAGTGGGCATTTGTGCCCAGTTTTGAAAACAGTTTCCGTAGGGGGATCATCTCTCAGCTCCTTCCATCTCGTATGCTGTGTTATAGGATTTGATACTGCCACTGCTGCTGTTCCAGTTCCTGTTGTTGCTGCTATTTGGCTGTAGACATGGTGTGAAATGACTTTGAAATCTCTATGAAATGCTAATGACAAATCAAAATAGATCCCTGCTGTAATAATTCTGTATGTATCTTATTGCAGTTGCTACCTGAATTAGAAAGCGCCCTGCAAGGACTTAACACTGGAGATGTTGAATCTGTTAGTGATATCATTGATGGATTTTCTGTAAAAGTAACTCCAAAGGAGAAAAGTCCTCTCCATAGGTGAGTCTCTTGTTAATGCAAAACTGTCATATATGCAATCGTTTTTGTTGTTGTTTCATAGATTTGCTTTTGTAAGGGGCTAAATATATGGCATAAATTGTGTTCATGTCAGTCTCATAAAGTGGCTGTGGACACTCAACAAGCTTTTTATACTAGTCAGCCAAGCTAACACGTCTAGTCTTGAAACACTAGGGATACTATAACTCATTGGTTTGATTAAGCCACATGAAAGGACACTTTGGCTATACTTATAGTAAGAATATAAAATTTGTAGACTAGTGATGCATCCACGACTCTTTAACACTAGCCTTTTTGAGAGGAAGATTAAGGTGCATTTGGGGAACACACGTGCATGCAGTGATATTAGGTTTCCCTTAGCAGCCAGCTCAACCCTCTTGGAGTAAAGCTATGTTAACATGTGCCTCACGGCCCACTTTAACTGCCAAGAGCGCTGATAAACAAGATTAGCTGCTTGTGTCAACTTTTAACATTTAAGTCACTTAGGATTGGCACCTAACATACTCACTGGCCACTACTTTTGTGGTTGTCGTTGGTAGATAGTCCTCTGTTTATGTAGGATTTAGGAAGGAAGGGAAAGGTTGCATGACTAAAGCACCCCCAACCTCAACCAACCCCCCCACTCCCCTTCTGTTTTTAAAAGGCACCTCCTGTCATTGGCTCCACGTCACCAACTGCCCCACCTCCTCTTCTGTCATTGCCTTCTCCAATCATCAGCTCCCTTCCTGTCACCGCCACTGCCTTTGCCATTGTTTTCCCTGCCCCTGTAGCTGTTCACCTAACAAGAGCCTGCTTATTAGAAAAGCACACCCATTTGTGGATGAGGATGACTTCACCACAGTTCGGCATTGCCGTGATAGGGGATATCTTGGTCCTCAGCAGTCCCGATTGTTGGGAGAAGGCACTTCAAGTGCGGGGTGCCATGTAGCAGCAACCTCCGTCCAACGAGAGTGTAGTGTGCCAACAAAAAAAAAAAAAAATCACACCCCCAAGAAAAAAGGTTGTCATGTCTGATGGTGTTTGATTAATACCGTCTGATAGCGGTACTAATCAGACTAATAAATCTTGGACCTATATCCAATGCTATGTCCAATGAAAAAATAGTGCATATAATTTTAAGGCCTATACTTAATGTTGAGACTTAAAATAATACACTTTAAATGTATGGAGTCTTTATACTTGGAGTTTATATATGGAGAATGAGGATGGAGAGCTTGAGAGTGGAGGTAGGGCAAGGATGGGGTGAACGTGGGCTTGAGAGAGTGGGGGTAGAGGGCTTGAGGAGAGAGAGTTTGAGAGTAGAGAGCTTGAAATTTGAATTTGAAATTAGAGAGGGAAAGAGAGAGAGAATATATTGCTAGAAAAGGGGAGGAGGGACGAGAGAGAGTGTAAGCGTTGGGAAGAACGTGAGAATGACAATACATTAGACTTAACCAGCTTGATCAATTATCACCATGAAAATTAGAAAAGAGAGAGAGAGAGAGAGAGAGAGAGAGAGAGAGAGAGAGAGAGAGAGAGATTAACGTCTACATAAGGCCAATCTGGCCTATGAGACAAAATCTAGAGTACATCCATGTCTAATGTCATCTCATCAGTAAGGTAAAGATAACATTACAAATAAGTGGGTGGCCTATGAAACAATACTGAAAAAAACTATATGATGGGACTATACTAGGGTTAACCATGTGTAGTGTTATTTCATCGATAGAAAAGAAAAGGAAAGGAAAGGAGAACCAGATCTGATAGAACCATGTACAAAAGTGTGGTGGGGACTATGGGCTGTAGCTGATCTCAAGATCTGCACATGATCTCAGCTATGATGCGGTTTCTAGCTGCTTCACTGATATGTGTGGTGGTGAGTCTGCGGTGTCTTGTGATAATGGCTCTAACCCGATTGTGGTGTGGCCTCCTCAGACGTGGTCCTGGTAGACGGGGTCGTCGTGCTCGACGAAGGGAAGTGACTCTATTCAATGTGACACCATGGTGTGGCCTGTAAGGTGTCTGGCGGGGTGGTTCTGTCTCTGCTAGGTTGGTAGTGGGTGTGAGTAGGGTCGGCTTTGTAGAATAAGTCTGTCACTGCTCTCTGTGTGTATCCCTCTGGATGAGCTGGCCTCCTGTCTCGCAATAGTGTAGTTCGGCGTCTCTTGAGTTGTAGGAGGAAAAGACCTAGGTATCTTTGGTTCTCATACTCCATGACGCGATGAAGGGGTCTAAATCCATCACGGAAGAGACAGTGGTACCGTCCTCGTATATCATAGTATACTGTGCATTTGCATATGTAGTGCTCCTCCATCTTAGGCTCTCAACCACAGAGTTGGTAAGTCCTATCCTCTGCTAGGGTATTTGTTCATCTTTTTGTCTCCATCTGAAGCCTATGTGAGGAGGTGCGAATCTGTCCCATAGCAACCCGTACGCTATGGGAGAGATGGGTGTCCATATATGCTGGCCGAATAGTGAAACCATCATCAGAGAGACACAAGAAATGACTCCTGTAGAACTCCATTCTCGATCCTAGAGAGAGTGGTGGATGGATCCTTATCCTTGCTATCTCAATCCTCAAGATATCAGCTTTGATCACCTGGTTCAACTCTGATCGGCTGAGAGAAAGTATAGGGCAGTCAAGGCTATAATCCAAAGGTGGAAGACAATCAATGTCCAAACCATGTAGGCTTATCCAAATAGTCATATGTGAAAACCAACAGTTCTTCTCGCCTTCGGTTGCTAGTTGTCTAGATGAGGTTAGTGCCAATCTAGAGTATCTATGGCGTGGAAGTTCCCATAGTCTGTGCCAAAAGGTCACTGCCCTGAAGAGTGCCTCCGTAACTATAGGCGTTGCCCCTAGCTTTGCTTTGGCAATGGGATGTGGGGTGGAGGGATTACTCCTAATCATGCGTGCTATCATCATGATCAATGGCCTTTTTATGCTTATCATAATGGGTGGAGAGAGAGAGAAAGAGAGAGAGAAAAGTCGACACCATGCTGAGAGGGGAACTGGTCCCTATGCCTTTATAAGAATTTATTGAAACAAAACCATAGGCATCAAGTGCTTGAATCATATACAAAAGGGCTGATTTGTTGTAATTTTGAAAATTAGGATTTTGAAACCCTAGTTTTCGCAAACTCTGAGCAGCAAGCTGATTTTTTTCTTTAGTGTTTGGATTAGATTAAGCTAAGTAGAAAGTGCTTCTTGGATAAGAGAGTACAAAGTGTGTGGTTGAAATTTCAACATAAGAGTATATTCCAAACGAAAAGAGAGACCTCCAATATATAGGTGTGGGGCTTGGATGCTCAAAAGTGGAAAGTAGATGCTACAAATGGTAAGTGTTTGCTAAAAATGACAAGTGTAGAGACACTTGTCTCTTCAAAATGACACGTGCTATTCTAGATGTTACATGTCACTTTTCTAGAGAAAGAAGTTTTCTGCTACTCTAAAAATCTCTCAAATGGTTAAGAATTTGAGATAGTTGTTGATGACAAAATTGTTTGTTGCAAAATTTCAAAGCCTTTGATGCGAATAAAATTTCCATTTGAGTAACTTACAAAAATAGTAATCTCCTAAATTTTAAAAGTCGCCAAATTTAGATTTTTCATTGCTTTATAAATTTGTACATGGGATAAGATTGGAATAGAGTTTCTTTTTACTCGCACATCAAAAGATATATTTTTACCCTTAAAAGAGAATCTAAATTTATTTTGATTCCAATCAATGGCTGGATCTATTTTTCTATGCCAAGGTATTCCTAATACAACATCACAATGACCAAAATCTTCCATGACAAAACTCTCATGATTTACATAATCTCCTATCTCAATTCATAGTTTTCCAAGAATGGAAGTAACTTCAGACTCCATTCCTTGAAAAGCAACACTTGATATTTTTGGTGTTCCAAACCTCTCCTTTGGTAGATGTAGAGCTTCAATAATCCGAGGATGGATATAATGATATGTAGCCCCTGTATCAAAATGAATGAGAACAGGTTGATTAGCAATCTTACCCCAAGCCATAAAAAGCTTTCTTTTCTTTGAGGAAGTTTCATCTTGTTGTTGCAAGGATTCCTTATGTACAACATTTGCTTGAGGTGTCTTTTGGGGCTAGTTTTCCTTCTTTGCCTTATTAGGACATGTACCAGCCATGTGTCATTTTTCTCCCCAAGAGAAACATTGTCCTTCTCTTGTATATTTTGCTAATTGCTGATATGTTAGCTTCTTTTTGATGGCAAAGGTGATGTACCTCCATCTTTATGCTTTGGTTCTTGTTTATCTGACTTAATTTGGTCAAACATCTTGGTTTTCTTCCTTTGTGGTTCTTCTTTTGAGGTTTTACCAAGCATCCATGGCATATGCAGTCCTTCAACTTCCAAGGTTGCATCTTGGAGTGCTTCCATAGTATTAGGCTTTGTCATCTTGACAGCTCGCTATACTGTTGGATGTAATCCATGGATAAACTTTCTCATCTCCATATTGGAAGGAACTTCATTAAGAGATGTAAATTTAAGAGAAACAGTTGCAAACATGTTGATATATGTTTCAACATTGTCTCCATGGCTTTGCAATTGTGTATGTAAGGACTTTACGGTATCCTTTGAAGCCGATGTTTCAACATTTAAGATTTGGCTGGTTCCACGTGTGTACGTAAGGACTTTCTGGTATTCTTTAGTGGCTAGGTGTCACGCGAACGTGAAAATTTGATGCTTTGCTTATGTTTAATTGACATTTGATTAAAGGATTAATCAAATACATAATTAAAAGATGCACATGTGTTGCACATGTGAGGTGCAAGTTACTTTTTCACAGTTGAAGGCTGAAGGACCTTGTGAAAAATATGGGTGGCAAAGACAAAAGTTGTAACAAGTTACACTTGTTAGCTTCTAGGTGAATTTTGGTGTCAGTTTGCCCTTAGGACCATTAATTGGCCATTAAGTGTTAGTGGTGACACTAGGGACTATGCATTAATTAATGGATTAATGCTTGTCCAAGGGTCAATTAATGCATGGGACCACTTTGGGTTACAAATGGCCTAGCCAATTAATTTTTGGATGGGCAAGGTCAAATTTTTGGGCATGGAGTAAGGATTGAATTAATTCTCAGAATTAATTAATTTTAAAATTAATTAAATGGCTGGAAATGACTAAAAATGGATTAACAAAGTTGCCACTTGGCAAAACTTTCCCATGCAAGTGGGAGAAATGCTAAATAGGGCTGAAGGGAGAGGGAAATCTCGTTTTTTCATTTTGGAGCTGTTGGGAAGAGGTGTCGGACTGTTGCTGCCAGCTTTTGGGGCCATTTCCCAGCCATTGGAGACCATTTTGGTGATGGAGATTGCATATTCTTGACCTTGGGAAGCTGGCGATTGCTAATGATGCACTTTCTCCTGAAGATCACAGTCTTTGATGCTCCTATTGTTGTTGGTGCATCCCTTTGGGGCTGGTACAGCAAGGCAGCTACTGATTTTGATCAGTTCTTCGCGACAAATCTCAGAATTTTCTCTCTATAGCATCCTCTCATCTCCTTCAGCCTATGCTCAGACATTCACATCAATTCTTAGCCATTCGGAGATCTCAGCCATTTTTTGGTGGGCTGATCTGTAATCTCTGCAGTAAACCCTAATTTACAGCAGAAATTAGGGTTTAGCAGCCACCTTGGGATCCGTGCCAGAGATTGAAGGCTCAAGGGACTGAGATCAGCAGTTGATAATTGAAGATTATCAAGGGATTTCAGGAGCCAGCCCATCCCGAATTGATTTGGTGCAGCATTTGGCCAACCAAGGGTCAAATTGGAGAAGAAGTCCTGGGTGAATCAAGGGGCAAATGACCCAAAAGGCTTGCTGGTCATTTATGATAGCAAGAGCAATTGGTTAGCAGGAGGAGATTGAAGAATCTCAAGTTGTACTCCTTCCAATTGAGTGAAGCTAAAGAAATACTGCAAGGGGCGCCAGTTTTGGGGCCAACAGGGAGTCTACTGTCCAAGAATGTTATGGTAAAGTGTGTGTTTCATTTTTTGTGCATTTATTTATTGCTGTAATTAGCTCTTAAATCAGGTTATCACCACCCATTCCAAGAAGGAAGGCTGGTTTCACCAGGTTCCTCATAAACCTAGAGTGATGTTGGTTGTTCAGTCTTTGCTGCAGCCTTCATTGGTACGTAAGGATGTTTGGTGTAGATTCGTGGTGGTGGAGATTATGTATGAGGGGAAGGTCGTGTGGTTGGTATGTGTGTATGCACCTAATATAGCTCGAGACCATCCTCAACTTTGGAAGGATTTGTAGTCTCTTTCCATGTCTTGTTAGGGGCTTGTTATGGGTGATTTTGAAGTTTAAGGCGGCTTTAAAACAAGACATGTGGTTGTGGTTACATTCTCATGAGTCCAGTTTTACATAGCAATGTCTTCAACATTTGGAAACTTGAGCCTGACTAGATAGATGTACATTTGGTAGAGTGATTCCTTCCTTTCGACAGAGATTGACATGTGGGCAAGAGGCATCACGTCCATGCACCTAATATAGCTCGAGACCATCCTCAACTTTGGAAGGATTTGTAGTCTCTTTCTATGGCTTGTTAGGGGCTTGTTATGGGTGATTTTGAAGTTTAAGGCGGCTTTAAAACAAGACATTTGGTTGTGGTTACATTCTCATGAGTCTAGTTTTACATAGCAATGTCTTCGACATTTGGAAACTTGAGCCTGACTAGATGGATGTACATTTGGTAGAGTGATTCCTTCCTTTCGACAGAGATTGACATGTGGGCAAGAGGCATCATGTCCTTTTGGATCACTACCTCTTGGTTTTGGACATAACTCCTCAATTGGTGCATGCCTTCAAGGATTTTCTTGCCCTCCTACTTTTGCGTTTCAATCAGCCGATTCTATTGAGCAATTAGTTTGTTGGGTATATGTGGTAGCTGATTACTCAGTTTAGCATGCAGGTTCTGTCTGGGAGCATTGATGCATGGCCTTCTTTTAGAGATAATGCACGAACCTTGTCCTGACAGTATGGTATTCAGCATGCTTTTGAATTTTGTGTTGAATTGCAGTATATGCACTCTTTGTTGGGACACTCACTCAATATGCAATAGACTGGGAACAACTTTGATGATTTGGCCACATGTTCCGAATGGCTGAAATGCAAAGTTTAAGCTCTACAAGAGGAAGAATATGCTAAGTTCAAACTCCTGGGTCGTTTGGATACTTTGCATGATACTAGTTGTCATACTTTTCACTTTTTTGCTCATCTGCATAAAAAATATGCCTAGGAGAATATCATGCGATTAATAAACGGCCAAGGGGAAATGGTTGTTGAGCCCTCCTCCATCATTCAGATGTGTCTTGAATACGATAGATCTTTGTTGGGTCCATAGGACGTTCTTTTTGTACGAAGAGACATTTGTGGCTTGGTTCGAAATCAAGTCAAGCTTGAGTGAAGGGAAGCAGATATTATAGAGGAAGAAGTGGAGGAAGTCCTATGCCATTTATCCCATAGGAAAAGCGTGGGTTGAGATGGCCTCCCTAAGGAGCTGTTTTCAGCCAATGTGGAACGGCTTAAGGACCCATTGACTTGCTTTTGCTAGCATGTTTGGAGATCCGGATTGATGCCTATATATTGGAAAATTGCAGTTATTCGTTTGCTGCCAAAGGTTATTTGTAACGGACGCTCAAGCAAGGACAACCCTTGGTTCGTATGCAAGTTGGTACAGCCCTTGGTCCCATGAAGTTTTAGTTATGGGTTCATTATAAAAAAAGTTTTCCAAAGTCATTGCCAACAGATTGTAGAAAGTGTTTCCATAGTTGATTCATCCCCGTCAGTATGGATTCATTAAAGGATGGAACATCATGCATAATATTTTGAATTCTCAAATGGGGATTGATTATACCAAAGTCTTTGGCCCACAGGTAGTTATGATCCAATTAGATATTCAAAAGCTTTTGATCATGTCAGCTGGTCCTTTATGCAGTAATTGATGTTTTACCATGGGCTTTGGTCTCTGTAGGAGTTCTCTTATTGACACTATCAATTAGGATGTAGTGGCACATGTTGCACTTAATGGGGGAGTCATAGAAGAGATTTCTTCATCTCGTTCTCTTCATCAAGGATGCCCTCTCAGTTCTTTTTTGTTTGCATTGGTTACTCACCTCATGCTTTCTTTGCTGGATCGGTTGGCCAAGGATGGGGAGATTGTTGGTTTATCGCTTCCTAGTGGCTCTTAACTTTTGGGTCAATCTTTGGTAGATGATTTCTTTATGTTTGTCAAAGTTGATCGAACTAATGTCAATCGAGCAATGGTAGTTAGGAGTCTGTTTGGTTGTCATATTAATGCTCAGAAATCAACATTGGTCTCTTGCAAGAATTGGGCTGGTAGGGAGTTTGTTTGGTTGTCATATTAATGCTCAGAAATCAACATTGGTCTCTTGCAATAATTGGGCTGGTAGGGAGCTATTGTTTCCAAAGGAGATATTACATTGCACTTGGGATATCCCATTGGTGTGGAAGCCCCTCCTTGAGCACTACTTGATTGGATGTCCTCTAGAATTCATGATAGGTTTATGCATTGGAAATCTTAGGGCTGGCCTCTTCATGTGCGGCTCAAAGTGGCACAATCTATTATGATTAGTATAGTCTCTTATTTCCTTGCTTCCTTGGACCAAGAAGTCTCTCTTGGAATTCGTGTAGACTATCCCTTTTATGTTATGGATAAAGAAAGGCAATCATTTGTGTCAAGTGTGGATATCTTGGCAAGATATTACTACTTTGAAACAATTGGGCGGAGTTGCTTTATTGGATATTAATCTTCATATGATAGTTGTGAGAATGGTGCTTTTGCAAACCCTTTCCGTGCAAAATCATACTTGGACCGATGTCGTAAAATTCATTATTGAGGAGATTGGTATCTCCCATGGTTGCATGGTTATTCGGGCATCTTGATGGCATGTGCTGAATTCTGCGAGGCCTCTTAAATTGTCGCTGTTATTTCTTCTGACTCATTTGATTGCCCCTTTGCAAGAGATACTTCGCTTTATGATTTGGTGTCCTCCTCAGCTTTGAAAGGAGGCTAATTCATTACAAGCAACAGAGTTGGCCACATCCAGGTTGCTTCATTGGCGGCATAAAGATTTACAACGAGATAAATTTAATTGAATGGCTCGATTGGGCTTGCAATTTGTATAGGATGTTGTCATTTCTAGGTAGGCATGTCTTTATTCTTTCCGGTGCATATACCAACACTTTTGGGTGCCTAGAGGCTATAGCCACATTTGGTAGACCTTGCAAGGCTAGCTTCAACGGTATAATCCATTGCCTGCTTTTCAGCTTGCTTCATCATTGCAAGATTGGATGTTTGTGAAACCGGATGATTTTAAAAAAAGATCGGCTAATTAGATCTACCACAAGATGGTAGAGGACAAGTGATGGGTCAATGAGAAAGAAATAAATTCTGGCGTGTGTGGGATAGCAAAGAGAAGTAGCGGGATGGACTTTTTCAATTGTGGAGGTCGAAGATTCTTTATTATGGGAAAGTCTTTGTGTGGAGATTGCAATTCTCTTAAAAGCTATAAAAAAGGCATTCCCAACCCTTGTAACTACTCTAACAAATATCCCAAATCCAACCTTGAAAAGCACCATCCAATCTTGTTTAGATGAGGAGAAAAGAAATCAGAAAGAAGGCAACACAAGTCAAGCATCTACTTCAATAGCCCATGAGCAACTCTTGGTTCATATTGTCTCCACCAAATGCTCCTATTGCAATAAGAAGGAACATCTTGTCAGTGACTGTTGGAAAAAATATCTTGACAAGATGAAGTGCAACAAATGTAAGAAGACATGGCATATTACCAGTAAATATCCTACCATCCTTGAAGTACCAAAAGAATTGGAGGCCAACTTACTGTGACGAGATACCGATTCACCTCTTCATCTCTTGCCCTCTGATGAGACAGATTTGGAGCTTTGTTTCCCATGTGTGGACCTTGGTGACTCATTAGCAGCGGACGCCTATCTGCTCTTGGGTGTTGAGCAAGATGCCTTCATTGTCTTCTTTGCATTTGGATTATGCTGCCTTTTCCAGTTTCTCAGATGGAGAACTCTCTGAAACATTTGGTGTCTCTATAATGCCTTTATTTTCAACTCAGCCTTGGGTATTCATGGCCATGTGGCCCATGTTCGAGGATTACTCTTATGGTGGATTTCTTCCATGATTTTAGAAAATGTCCTCCTCCCTGATCTGGCTGCTCCTTGACTAGATATTGTTGACTCTACTCCAATTCTACTGCCAAAATGATATTTTTGTGTTATTTTGTAGTAGCCTTTTGGCTTTGACTTTTGCTTTTGATAGAATATTCTTGGCTTGTTAGAAAGCCTGTTGTGAGACTTGTATCCTTTCTGTTTGGATGGCTTGAAGGCCAGATGTAAATATTCCAAAATTAATATACACTATTCATGAAAAGAGAGAGTCAGTCGTGTTGCCCTGCCCTAGGCCAGCCAGCTTGCTTTGCCTTGTGTGTTGACCAACCCTTGGCCCTGATACCTTGCCCTTGGCCTTGCTGCCTTTCCCTTTGAGGGCCCTATCACAATATTTATTGCCCATGCCCAGCCATTGGAGTACAATGCCATCTTGTAGCTTGGGGCCTATGTACCCTCTTTGCAGTGTGACTATGTTGTGCTATACCTCCTTTGTTGCCTTTGTAGCCTCTATTGGCGTCCCTGCAGCACACAGGGAACAACCTTGTTTGTTGCCTTGTTCGTCTTCAAGGCTGCTGCCCAACGCATAACCTATTTTGCACAGTACCGCAGGCTTGCATGCCTGTTGTGCTTGCATGCAACATGAAAGAGAGAAAGAGACAATGGACAATTAACTGCTCTTGTTTCTTAATGATAGGCTCAAATATGAATAATATTGTTGAGAAATATACAATCACACTCTTGTGATAGCCTCTTTGGCCAACTAAAGGAGTAGCATATCATTTGACCAACAAGGAGCTGTGAACTCCCGCCATCGCGTCGCGTCATGGCGCTGCCCCCTCATCTTTGACTGAACTGCCACCTGCACCAGTTCCCTTTCTCCCCCCCCGGCGCGATCCCCCACCTTGAGGCTTGGCCAGGCGGTCACACCACCATTTTGAAAACAACAAATTTCCCCTCCCCTCCCCCTCCCTCTCCTTGCCATCGATCCCCCCCGGTAGCACAATAGCGTGATAGATAGATTCTTAGTAGGGACGCGCAATGGAAACCTCTGGTCAGACGCCGGCACACTCTGTGAGTGCCCCCCAGTCAAACACCTTGCATATCATCCTCTCTGGGGAACAGCTCTTAGCCGTTTGTGCCACAGAGATAAGAGTTGAAAGAAATAGCTATCTTTGGTCAAGTCGTTGGATACTCCCCATCGAGGGCCCAAGTGCGGGGTTGGCTCCACTCCATACTGCGCATTGGCACAATGCAGATTGTGGAGGTAGTCCTCATGGGCCGAGGGATCTTCATGGTTCAACTCACCTTTGCACACGCAGCTTGTGAGTTAGTGGAGAACTCGCCCTATGCCTCCACGAAGGGGGTCATTTACATGGTTCCCTGGTATAGTGACTTCACAATGGAGTCATTTGCACTCTCCACAACAGATTTCTCAGACACCCAGTCACTTTACTTTTCCCTGGATTGGCGGTTAGTGGACTTTGGACAGCTCTTTAACACAGTTCGTCGTGTCTCCTTCGCGGATGTAGTGACAGCTGTAGGAGTCCCAAAGGTACGAGTGGCCGTGAAAGACACAAAGAGTATACCAAAGTTTATGGAGATTGAGGCAGGAGGTTACTCCTTTAGGCAGTAGGTCATTGTGACTGGGCAACTAGGGTAGTGCTTGCACTACCACGACTTTGGGCATTAGACAGTAGCTTGTACACGTTTCGGAGCCAAGGCGGCTCCATTGATAGGCCCGCAAGTGGACGCTGACGGCTTCACACACGTCTAGAGATAACAGAGAGAAACGGTAGGGGGGGCGGCAGCTAGCTCCTCAGACGCAGCCTCGACAGCAGGGAGCAGGAGGGTGAGCAACGCCCCCTCGACAGAGCACTCCGCAGCCCCCCCTCCCCCCTCCTCCTTGCCCTTCTTACCTGGCAGGACCGTAGTCCCCCACAGCCACCACCCACGCCACAGACTACCCCACATGTGATCCCACAGCATCCACACCCACAACCACACCCACCCCCCAACCTCCCAGGCTCCCCCCACTGACCTTGGCCCACAGCCCCTTCCTTCTAGGGCCACTAGCCACACACCCCCCCCCAAAAAACCCCCACCTGCCCACTAGGTACCTCCCACCATCCCTCGATCCTCTTCCCCCCCACCATCTCCCCTGCCAAGTAACCCCCCTGATCCGCACCCGGTTCAGGTAATCCCCCCAGACCCACCCCCCCTCCTCCCACAAGAGGTGATGAGCCACACATGCCTATATCCTTCTTGCACCAACAGTTTTCCCCCTTTCACACAACCACCAGCTCATCTGTCCCTGCCTCTCATCACACTTTCTCGAGACAAGCACAATTGTTGCCACAGTTCTTCCACAGTGGCCCATGGTGCTACCTGAGAGTTGCGAAGCGCAGAGAGTTTCCACTACCTCTAGAGGTGGGGATCTTCGTGGTTCGTAAGTCAAGGAGGGGCAAGGTCCATCTACTAGTGCCATCAGATGGACCAAACTACGCTTTTTTTTTTAGTCCTCTCAATCAGGGGATTGGGCGATGACAGATAGAGAAGCATTTGAAGAGTCAGGTGGCATACCACATCTCCCAAAGGATGGGAGAAGAAGGACTAGAATTGTTTGCACAACAGTGGCGCGGTTGCATGATGGACATTAACTGGTGGGCTGGTGTTGAGGTCCCACACTTGAGCATTATCTTTGGAGCCCCTCCACAGCGGAGAGCTTTGAGGGATGTGATCGAGTGGCCCCTGGCACAAGTGGCCCGTTTCTACCAGTATATAGAGTCACGATTCTTAACATGATTGATAGATGCATTGATAGTACCACCTGGAGCATCGATTACCCCTATGGTCCGGCCGAGGGCCACCATGGGGGACTGGAGTTCGCCGTCCAGACTTGCGGCAAAGCGTACTTGCATGCCCCATAGTTTTTCCTCCTCATCAACAGCCTCCACACCGAATAGATGCTTGTTTGGTCAGTCGCAAGTTTCCCCATGAGCTTACACCTTGCATTTTGGAATGTGAATAGTCTCCACTACAATGGGACACGTCGTTCTAGGAAGTGGATTGTTCGGCAAGAGCTGTAGCTTAACCTTGCTGGACGGATCAACATCTTACTTTTGCAGGAGCACAAGCTCACTCCTACCCAAGCCCAACGGCGGCGGGTAGGAAAGGTACTATGGGGCAGCTCGCATAGTTACTGGGAGTATGTCATAGGTGCCCACGGCAAGAGTGGAGACGCATGCATCTCTATTGGCCCGAGTCTCACCGCCTGTGTATGAGACCACGAGACGATAGTGGCAGGGAGGGTTCTATGGATCAGATTGGATATTGGGGATTGATGCCTTGGAGTCCTCAATGTCTATGCCCCTACGGAGGTTAGGACACATAGCAGGTTCTGGGTAGAGATCGTGGATGGACTCCTAGAGGTGGTCTCCTGGATCCTTGGAGGAGACTTCAATAACATGGAGACTTTGGAGGATCAGCAGGGCAGAGGCAGAAACTACCAGGGCATGGCTAGGGAGGAGCAGGAGGCATGGGAGGTCTTTCTACTGGCAGTGGGAGCATGCGATGCCTGGAGAGACCCTGCCTTCCATAGGAGGGAGAGGTCGTTGGACTTCTCTTGGGGATACAGGCGGCTAGGTGGAGTCTTGTTAGAATAGTTGGACAGGTTTTATGTGGGAGAGCGGGGAGGCTCTCGTGGAGGCTAGATTGGGCAGTTGGAAGGCACCACGTTGTTCGATCATTGCCAGGTTCTCCTGACACTAGATCCCCCAGCATCTGTCCTATACACACGATCATGTTGGATCCATGACTTGATCTATAGGAGGGAGGAGGTGACGAGACAGATAGAGTAAATTTAGACCGGGGAGTGGGGCAGGAGGGACCGGATCGTAGAGGAGGTTGTGGAGGTCCTAGGCGAGTTGTGCAGAATTTGCCAAGAGGCAGCCATACATGCCAGGCAGTAGAGCTGGGAGGAGGAGAGAGCACTCCGACGGGACCTTGTAGCCACTTAGAGATTATTACAGGTGGCACCAAGTGATCCCACCCTCCCACGCATAGGAGGTGTGCGTGCGAGCAGCCATTGCTGGCCTAGAGGATAGGCACTCGGAGCTCTCTTTCCGCACCTCAGCAGCTTTCTGGGCATGTGAGGGAGACACGATGTACAGGGAGTTTTTCCAGGTGCACTAGCTTTGCACCTCAGGAGAGCGGATATGCAGTCTTTGAGATCAGTATATGGGAGGACTCATTCTAGCCTAGATGAGGTGATGGAGATTGCCACTGACTAGTATAGTCGCCTTTTCTAGTAGGAGGCAACCTCAACTAGAGTACAGTGATGTAAACAGTAGGTCTAGGATCACATTCCATCCCTCGTCACAGAGGAGATGGGACGCTCCCTCCTAGCCCCCTTCACAGAGAAGGAACTAGAGGAGGCTTTCCATACATAGGACGGGTGGAAATGCCCGGGAGAGAATTGCCTCTCTAAGGCCTTCTTCACTACCTATTGGGAAGTGGTGAAGGTCTCCCTACTGATGGCCTTCCAAGAGATTTTCACTTCAGGAGAGATGCCAGGGAGTCTTTCGGCAGGCCTTATTAGTCTTCTCCCCAAAGGGGGACACCGGTTGGAGCTTTCTGAGTGGAGACTGATCACCTTATTGTTAGTGGCCTATAAGGCACTGGCAAAGATGATTGGTAGAGGACTACGTCCCGTGCTTCCAGACATCATCCATGACACACAGACAGACTTCGTCCAAGATAAGAGCATCCTAGACAATGTATTCACCTTCTTTGAGGCGACAGAGTGGGCTTAGCACAGTGGGCAAAGACTGGCCGTACTACTTTTGGATTTTGAGAAAGCTTATGACAGGGTGGACCGGGATTTCCTAAAGGGCACCATGGTGAGGTTGGGTTTCCCCCAGGCTTGGATTCGCGGGGTCTCCGCACTTTACAAATTGGCCACCAGTAGGATTCTCATAGGTGGTAGGCCAGGGGAGGAGTTTTGGCTGGAGAGATGGGTCCGGCAGGGCTGCCCCCTGGCCTCGTACTTGTTTCTACTCTTTGCAGAGGCGATGTCTCACTTCCTGAGGTCATGTGTGAGCGGATTACGCGGCCTTCGACTTCTAGTGAGAGAGGAGACTGAGTTGTTAGACTCAGAGTATGTAGATAATACAACGCTCTACATAGAGGGCGATGAGTTGATGCTAGAGAGAGTGAGGCTGGCTCTTGAGGTGTTTTGTTTTGCAACGGGAGAGAAAATAAAGTGGCGAAAGTCGGTTGGTTTCCTCATAGACCCGAACTCTAGCACAGAGTGAGATGTCCTCCTGGGATTTAGATGGGTGAGCAGAGGGCAGACCGTCCGGTACCTAGGATTCTAGATGGGACTCGACATCACCCCCGCCCAGCAGTTTCTTCCAGTCCTCCATTCTATTCGGATGAAGCTGACCTACTGGAGCATAGCTCGCCTCTCACTAGCCGGCTGAGCCCTGGTGGTTAACCAGTCCTTGATTCTATTCGGAGGAAGCTGACCTACTGGAGCGCGCCTCGCCTCTCACTAGTCGGCCAAGCCTTGGTGGTTAACTAGGTCCTTCTAGCGACAGCATGGCACATCATCTCGTGTTGGTGCTTCTCCTCATCCTGCGTAGTGTAGCTTCGCCGCCTACTGCAGAACTTCCTTTGGTCCGGGTCAGACAGCTCTAGGGATTCTAGGGCCAAGGTGGCGTGGGCGACCATCATATGGCATTGGTCAGAGGGAGGGCTTGGGATCATAGACCTTGAGTATCAGAGTATCGCCCTCTTGGGCAAGCTAGGTGTCCGCGGCCTCACAACGAGAGGGTAGACCTAGAAGGTCCTATTGCAGGAGGGTCTTTAGGATTGTAGATTGAGGCTTGGCGGTGAGATGAGGCCGTGCCTGAGATGGATCTTCACGTCAGCCTAGATCATCATCTCTCCTCCCCAAGTTCACCTTACCTATGGAGCTTGCTCCTCGTGTGGCAGGGCCTTCGTAAGGCTCTAATCCAGAGCTCCCTAGGCTGCCAGGAGGAGATAGACCATCAGCGAGTGATGTGGAACCCCTAGGTTAGGGATCGGGAAGGGGCACAGATTGGTGAGCGGCCCTACATCCAGTGGGCTGGGTGGGAGGCTGGCCTGGCTCGTACCATCATGACATGATGGGATGTGTACAGGATGGTGGACGAGGAGGTGTTGCAACGAGTATCAGGCTACCAGAGAGGAGTGGAGTTTAGGAGAAGGGAGATAGACGTAGCAATACCTCAGGAGTGGCTTGCTCCCCCAATACGAGAGTCGATAGAGCCCGGGGAGGTATGGGCCGCTAGGTTTTCACTAGTAGGTATCCCCCTACAGATGGCAGGCAGAGTGGGCGGTGCTCCACCCGAAACCTTCTTCACTGTACAAGAGGAGGGATGTTTGGCTCTTAACAGAGGACAGCAGGATGAGGGGATAGCTGTCCTTTCATGGAAGAGGATTTGGGTGATTAGCCTTTAGGGGAAGACATGGCGGCTGGACCCTTTTGTCTTTTGGCACGAACTTAGGGAGTGCGTCTCTGGATTTGGGAGGGGAGGCCACTTGATGAACTAGAGTGGGATCTGGGAGAGTGGCTATGGCCGGCCACTGCGGTCGCCAAGAAGCCACCGAGGTTTCTGGAGTACACTGTCAGAATTGGCAGACACGGACTGATGTAGGAGGATATGGATTGGGCGCCGTCACGTAGCAGGCACTGGGCAAAGCACAACATCATGGAGTCTTTCTGACGGACTTTCTGGCGCCACCTATGGGATAGTTGGAGGCCGAAGAGAGTATCGTATTTTTTATGGCTGGTGGCACATGGAGGCTTGGCACTGTGAGGCTGGCTTGCCCAGATATGTAGGAGAGAGGTTGTAAGCGCTGCACATAGCAGCCTCTGGAAACCCCAAAGCACTGCCTCTAGTCATGTGAGGCGGTGCAACTCGTGTGGAGAGGAGCATGCCGCATCCTTTGCCGTATAGCACCGAGCATTGGATGTATCTCATGGGGAGCTTTGTGTTGGCAGGCGGTCAGCCAGAGCCGTCACCTTCTGTATGAGGCCGGAATGTAGGACATGATATTCATTATCAAGGCAGGGTCATGCGCAGTGGTCGGTTTAGAGGCTCTATTCATCCGCCAGGTAGTGGAGCCCAGAGTAGACCGCTTTGAGATATGGGAGATCATAGGGAGCCTTACTAGTTGGCATATCTGGAAGGCACAGTGTCAGGAGGCTTTCGCCGGAGAGAGACTTTCAGTATAGGCGACCTTAGCAGAGCTCCGGACCTCCATCATCCACTCCCTCTGCAACCGATGGGATCAGTTGCAGGGCAAGTCCAGGGCTCATTAGGAGCTCCGATGTCATTTCATGCGCACTTGGGGCGGCCAGGACATGGTTTTTCGTGATGCAAGCAGGCAGCCCCAGATGGCGATACACCCCCCCTCCATGGCCTCTTGCCCCCATCCCCCCCAGACCGCCTTGACAGGCTTGTATACATGATGTAATTGTGACTTTCATCAGCTCCAACTAGTTTGTTGAGCATGAGCACTCCATTGTAATTAGTTTTTCTTTGAGTAATATAATTAGCCACATTTTACTTGCAAAAAAAAAAGATAGCCTCTTTGTATTGAGCAGTAAGGTAAGAAACATGCAACAGTCTAGAAGAGTTGCCTTGTATCCCATAGACACAGTGAGTGTACTTGACAATCTTTTGAATAAATGCTATTGTACTTTGTACTTTCAGTCTGTCTTTGTCTACTCAAGATTGTGTTTATGAATCCAAGTTAATTAATCTTGGAACCTAATTCACTTGAGTAAGAGTCTTGCCCTAGTCTTAGTCATCATGCTTCTTGTCTATGATTTCGGACCTCCATAGCTAACCTTGGTCAATTTCTGTGTTTCTTAACATGGTATCAGAGCCATGGTGAGCTTAGTTTAGCTCTACACACTGCTCCTCCAGCTCTCCTCAATCTCAACTCAGCTCAGCTCCAGAAGAAGTCATCATCTTTTCACTCCATCTTCACTCTACTCTTCTTGACCTCCATAGCGGGTAGCATGGTGCTCACTTGGAGCTAGATCCCTTCATATGAAGCATATCTCATCATGATTTCATCCGGGGAGTTGTTCCCTACATCAGGGCGCCTCAGATCAGCACAATAAGCATTGACATTGCTGCTCCACAAACCCGGCATTACAGAAATCGCTGCTCGCTGTCCAGATGTGCGCCTTTTTCGATCGTACATTTCCAGCTCCTAACACGCAGTGTGATACATCCCAAGAGCTTAGGGCTTTTGGAGCTTATGCCCTAGGCTATCTCCTGATAAAATCTCAGCTGAAACAGTCACTTATTCGAGCTGCAATCAGAGAAAAACCAGTCGCATGTCTGTTACTGCCACTCTTATCTGATGCTACACTCAGGTTCCAGCAAGATTGCCACATTAAATCAGCAAGGAGGGGAGGATTCAACATCAATCATCAAAGCATAGTGTCTTTTGACACTACTTCCACTTGTGTCTCTTGACACAGTTGGTTTTAACACTTATGCTTATCTGTTTTCAGAGATTTGCTGTTGTTCAAACCTCCTAAATGGGCAAGGATTCACCCTCTTGCTACTTCAAAGAAGTGGGCTTCTACACGTGGCAAACAAGGATCAAATTGATCCTTATGAAGAAAGGTCTATGGTCAAGAACTAGTGGCCAGGAGAAGAAGCCCAAAGATGCTGTTCTTGCCGC
The DNA here is from genome assembly GCF_053477565.2 of Lygodium microphyllum. Lineage (NCBI taxonomy): Eukaryota > Viridiplantae > Streptophyta > Polypodiopsida > Schizaeales > Lygodiaceae > Lygodium > Lygodium microphyllum. The sequence goes on along the minus strand of NC_141153.1, from coordinate 13,997,658 downwards.
AGTATAGTAAAACAGTGATGACAAAGCCCAAGCAATCATCAAGCTTGAGTTTGATGATAGTTATATCCACTATCTAGACATGTTTGATACATCTCATGCTACATGGGAATGGTTGGACACGCTATTTGGTGCCCAATCTAAATCTTCAAAATATGGATTGTTGATTGAGTTTTTCAGGTTGGATATGAAGGCTAATACTTGCCTTGCAACTCACCTTAATTATATGGAAAGTTTGCTAACTCAACTTGCAGGGATTAGCTTAAAAATGGAAGAAGACATATGCATTGAAGTCCTGCTCAAGAGTCTTCCTCCAGAATTCGGTAATGTCTCCACCACATTAATTAATATGCCAAATCCAAAGCTAGTAGACATCAAAGCATCACTCCTTGGATTGAAGGCATTAGTAGAGAAAGCTCAAGCGAGGCATGAGCAACCTCGTCCATGATTTTTTTGGTTTCATATATGTGGATTGCCACTTGGAATGTTCGCGGCATTTGTTCCAGTAGTAAACAACATGGCATGTGGCATATTTTGCATGAGGATGATTGAGATGTGTTGTGTGCTATTGAGCACAAGTCGTATTTTGGATTGCCATGTATTGCGTCTTTTTTAGGCTGGCTGCAAAGCAAGGCACTACTTAGGTGTCCTTATGGTGATATATGAGAAATTCCAGCTGGTGCTTATTAAGAATGAGTCCATGAATGTTTTCTAGTGGTTGAAGGGTAGGTTTTATGGATGGTTGGTCTTTATGTACCTAATGACTTATTGCATTGTCACAATTCGTCAAGCCTTGTGGAGCTATCTTCATGATTCTCTATGCTTGGGAAGACCGGGTTTGTGTATGGGCAATTTTAACATGTTCATTGACTCTTCCCAGTCTACTTCGAAACACACACTAATGAATACCCTGGAAAGCTAGGCTTGGAATGCCTTTGTGATTGGTGTTCTCAAACAAACTCTTGGTCATATGGCTTTCCCTATTGGCTTCGGGGTCTACATTTCACTCAGCCAATACTTGGCCACATGGTCTCGATTGGATTGTATCTATGCTATGCATGACGGTTCTTTTTATCAGAAATTTTGGAAATGTAAGTATTGCAGCAATATGTCTTATCCGATGATTTCCCTTTGCAACTTGATATGATTAGATAGCTTGTAGATGCTTTTGCGGGTCTCTTGGGTAGGCTGCCCTTGCGATTTAACTCTTTCTCTTTGAGTCATGCTAGCATGTCTTTAAGGGACACATGAGCCAAGCACTTGAAATGTTTCTATGTGATTTTCCACTAGAAGTCATAGACTCGTTTGGAAGATTGATTCTTAATGTGCAAATCACATGTCAAAACCCAACACTATTATGACCACCAAGGCATTGTAATGCATAGATTGAGCATAAACATTGCCTCATAGCAATGATACCAAATGATAGTCATGTAAAGCATACATAAGCTCCAAACTAGATGTAACGTATGCAATTGCACTTTTGCATCTCTTGCAAATGTACATTGCATACCATCCCTTTATTCCATACATGCCTTGCAGATGTACATCACATCAAAATGTACTTTCCATGTATTCCATATATGCCTTGCAAATGTACATTATATCTAAATGTACATTCCATGTATTCCATATATGCTAGCAACCTTGCAAATGTATATCAGAGCCTATGTGCAAACCATACACATCTACATACCAACTCACAATGACTAGTATACTAAATAGTGATCCCAATGGTAGAAATACTATTAGTATACAATATCATGGGTATAAACCATGTACATCTGAGATCCACTGCATAACCAAGTTGTCCATCTCTAGGGGAGTAGAGGTGGAACCTCCCCCTTGAGTGTCAAGCAATACTTTGAACCTTCTATGCTTAGCTGAACCTGAATGAGCCCAATCCAAAGCTGCCTCAATTAAACACATCAAGGTAAAGTGCAACATTGAAGATAATTTGCTAGGTCACCCTTCTCTATCCAATTGCATTCTTTCATAGGTGAAACAATACTGAAGCTTTACCAAGAAGTACATGGAAACTTTACTTGACTTGAAACTTTCACTAGGTTCTAGGCCTTTTTCCCTCTTAAGCATTGTGATGTTTTCTACTTTCACATTGCTGCAACTCCAATTTAACTATTTGTAACATTGCATCTAGTTGACTATCCCTCATGTATATTTGACATGCTAGGAGCACCAAATGCATTAGGAAAACATTCATGTTTGCATACTTTGGACTAGCATTGTGATTATGCATGGGAATTTGCATACTATTAGCCATACCAAGGTACATTTTCCCATACATTGTATGCATTGCTAGCTGGATTTTTCCTGGTGACCAAGACTATATGGAGCATTTACATGACATCATTAATACCATGAGTCCCAAAAATGGTGGGCTCCATATATTCATTGCCAAACTAGTCACTTTGTGCCCCTAGCATCATGCCAACATTGTTATACATTGGTTTTTTCATTCCACTTACCATACCTGGATACATTGGGCCTTGTACACTACGCATTGATTGTTGCATACCATAAGGAGTTGTGTCATATATTCCCATATGTGGTCTCTGAGCCACCATAGCATGGAAACTAGTGCCACCACCAAAGTACCCTAGATGTTCCATCATTGCATGCATGCTCTGCCATCCGAAAAACATTGGATTGGCACTTCCAAGTTGGCCTTGCATATGCAGCAATTGCCAACATCATTTACGTATGCTCATTATCCACATTTGGAATATCGTGCTATTGTATTGGCTCTTTGTTCAATGCATCTTGCTGTCTTGAAGCTCTTGAAAACGATTTCCTTTTCTTGCCTTTGCTGCCCTCCTTTGAGGGGTTCAAAAAGTGCATAAGCTAAGGATCTTCTACCAGTTGCACAAGCATTTCAACTACTATCCTCAGCCGATCTTTAAATTGGTAATCAAATTCCTTTTCCTCTTGGTGGTCATTAGCTTAAAGAGACCTAGAAGGACCCACATTTTGGTCTAAACCAACATTATCAGCTTGTTGTCCATGATGCTGTGTACCTTGTCCAAGATCAGGCATTGCGTTTTCCCCAACACTTACTAAATTTTCAGATTGAGAGGCATCATACTTGCTTGATTCCATCTCACTATTTGATGACATTCTTGTTATAATGCTCAACTGATTACAATTTTAGTCCTAGAGCAAAGCTTTTGATCATCAATCATGTGCCTTGGACCCACCAATTCAAGGGAGTTGATGGTATCCCGGTGATAGAACCATGAAATCAACCTTTCTTCTAGGATAGTGTGGTAAATAACCAAACAACCTATTGGCCCTAAAACTAGCGTCTCTTGTGGTATCTCTTTAGCTTTTATTGCAAATCATCCAATTGAGATTCTGTGATCTCCTTTGCTAATCCAAATGCCTTTTGCTTTTAAATCTAACAAGCAAGCCTTCAAACCAATTTGCCCCTTGGTTTACTTGGGGATTAGTTTCCACTTGCTTCTTGAAAGATAGATTAAGCCCCAAATCTAATATGGGCTGGCTAACTTGTTGAATCTCCTTGTTGAAAATCTTGAATTTCAGTTGCTAGAATTCAAGTCCTAGGCCCTTAATTCTAAGCATGCATCTCAAGGTGGTTGTCAAACCCTAATTTTTGCTATAAATTAGGGTTTACAACAGATATTTTTCAGTATCTCCACCTTCGAGGACTCAAATGATTAGATTTAGCTAAGCTAACTTAAGAGATGGCTGTAGGATGAGAGAGAATGCTGTAGAGAGAAATTTTAGAGTTTCATTGCAAGAAAGGCCGAAAAACTTCTACTGTCCAAACAGTCATGGAAGTAGTCCCCTCTAGCTTTGGACCACTAGAAAGCTGTTGCCCCCTTTTGTATGTTGTCACTTGTACTAGGACCTTGGACTGTTGCCACCTGCATGTGGAGGGCTCCAAACTACTGTCACCTATTGTAATACTAGTCCCTGGTGGCTACAAATCACATCAACATCTCCTTGCTCTCTAATAGCCCCCTTCACTCTCACAATGGCTAGAATAGACTTCCACTAGACTCCAAACATGTTTTTTCCACTTACATACGTAAGTTTTGCCAAGTGGTAGCCTTCTAATTCAATTTTCTAGCATTATTCAGCTTATTAAATTAATTTTAAGAATATTAATTCAATATTAATTCTAGTGCCTAGAAAAATAATTCCACTAGCAAGTGATTAAATTAGCTAGGCCAATTTTGTCTTTTAAGTAGCCGTGAGCAATTTTTAGCCCTAAGACTGGCATTGACTAATTAATTAATGTCTAGTCTCTGATCACCAATAACATTAGTGGCTAATAAATTGGTCTAGGTCAAAATTTGACATCGAGTACTACTAGTACTTATTAGACATAACTTATTATAGTTTTTGTCTTAGGCACCAACTGATATCTCGAGGTCTTGGGTTCCACACTGTAAAATAATTAATTTGCGCCTCACATGTGCAAGTCATAAGTGCTAAGCAAAATAATAAAATTTCACATCCTTGTGACATCGACCCCCTTGGTTTTTGTTGCTCGGTTCCTTTTGAAAGAGCGTGGCATGGTTCATGGTAATACGACTATTCACAATTCTTAGTGGTAGGTTCTTAATGCTGATGTTCCCTTTTCCTTATATTCCTTCTTCTTGTGGCTCAATTGGTCTATTCGTGGAAGTTGCTTTGTCAAGAGGTCTAGTGGCACCCTACAGAGGACCTTTGACCGCTAATTGTTTTTAGATGGAATTGTTGGCAATGTCCAAGTTGATTTTGTGCAATGGGAGGCAAGAGGCTTGTTGTAAATTTAATTGTGCGGCATGATTGGGCTTATCTTTTGGTTTTGTTGCCACTTTAGTGAGTTGTTAGTGTTGATGTCTATTTGCACCGCCGTGAGGGTTTTTTGGATCCCTTGAGATTATAAGGACTCATGGGACCAGCTTTTGATGACACAGCACCCCAAAGAGCCCTTGCCCACCCTTGGTTCTAATCATCCTTGGTGGGATTGGGACCTTGCAAGTTGAATCCATCTAGAAAACGCTTTGAGTCATCAAGTGTATCACCTCATGATTAAGGGCCACTAGTGGTTGGTCGCTAAGGCCAAGATTTTTTGGGATTTGCATAAATCTTAGTGTGAAGATATGATAGGGTTTGCATAGAGAAAACATAGCATTTACGACCAAGATTGAAACACAAAGACTCTGATAGAGACAACCCTAAATGCAAAACGCAAAACGCAAAAACTTAAAACTCAAACATAGAGACAAAAATGTTGTAAACGAATGTAAGAGTGTACAGAATGCCCAAGGGCAAAGCAATGCAGTATCTGTTGAGCTATAAATGCCTTAGCATTACTAAAATAGCCCTAAAACATTCTTAATTAATGAAGAAACCTTGTTTCTTTAAAAGAAATGTGTTCCTAGAGAGTGTCTGTGTCCCATAAGCACAAACCCACTTGGAAGGGCCCAAACTTTCTATAAATAAGTATGCTACCCTCCATTCAACCCTCAATCTCGTTTTTGCAGGTTTTAGGCGTATTCAGCTTATTGCCTACGCCCCTCTCGTGGAGGATATCACAGTCTCAGCTATCGCTTGCTGTCATCTATAGTGGCGCTTATTTCTAGCCCTCCACCTCCCGTTTGCTTTTCTTTTTAGCAAGGCGACCGTTGCTGACCACTTGCACAACTGTCGTACAGCCTACCATGTCAGCATACTAGTGTGTTTGCAGGCCCCAACTGCCGCCAGCAGAGTTTTCTCTCTTGACTATTGTCGCATAGTTTTCTCTCTTATGTTTGCTATTGCGGTAGTTTTCTCTCTCCTGTCTACTATCGCCATCATTTTCTCTCCTCACAGCTCCGTTTCACAGTTTTCTCTCTCCTCACCCTATCACAACAAATTTTTTCTCCATTATTTGCGTTTGCTGTTTTCTCTCTCTTGGAGCCTGTGTTTTTAGTCTTTCTCTCTTATCACCTGCGTTTTTAGTCTTTCTCTCTCCTGCACTGCCGTCTGCATCAGTTCCAACCTTCCTTGGTTGCGTTTGCTGGTGTTCCACATCTGGAGGCTGCCTTGTTGCGATTTGGGATCTGTTTGGAGTACGACACACTCTCTAGCTCATTATCCCTGCCCTGATCCTTGAGATACAAGAGTTCGAGGTTCAGTATTCATTCACTGCATAGTGTGTTTAGTGCATGATCATTGTATATTCAATAGTCAGATCATTTCATTTATTCATTGTGTTCATTGTCTCCGAGTCACCCTAACCCTAACTGTATTGCTTTATCAATCTGTGCTTTGTCGTATGATTGTTATTTGTGTTTTTGTGTTAGGGTATTTTTTTACATGGTATCAGAGCTTGATACTTTGTAAGAAACCTAGGCCTTTGATCTGAAAGCTCTTTGCAGAAGCAAGAACAACAGTAGGTTCAAATGACTTCGAATACAACAACACCAATTTAGTCTCCAGAATCAACTATGTTGAGAATTGAGCGAGAGTGGAGAGATTAGCTTGCTCCACAAAGTTTCGACATGGTGGAACACACTTTTGACTACACAAAAGAAGAGCTATACAAGCTGTCCATTGAAGAATATCATGCAATCATGGCTTTTAGACGAAAGAAGATTGAGGAGCTGGATCGAAGGATTGCCCTTCAAGAGAAGCTACTCAATGAAGGCATGCATGAATTTCTCTCTTCGGATGTTGCGCATAAATCTGATGATATTGCAGGGCTGTCGAGATCTCCATCAAGGATGGGCCCCCTATCGGAGAAAAAGATCCGGAGTATGTTCCATTCTTTCATTCTCTTTCGTCCACTCCGCTGCAAGGTACTTTAGGTTCGTCTTTTGTTCCTTCTTCTTTTACTTCTTCTACTTTGCAATATACTAGTAGAAATCACGAGGAAGAATGAGTAGAATCCGTTGACTACGAAAAAGGTTCTCTTGAGGACCAATTCTGGTATGTTAACACATGTTGTGGGGATTATAAGAAAAAGCCAGGTATCTCTTCTTCTACCCTTCATTCTTTTTAGTTTACTTCTCAAAATTAGAATGAATTTGGTGTTCCTATTTCTACATTGCATGGTGCATCATCATCATCATCATTTCATTTTCAATCATTAAATGAACAAAATGAACAAAATGCATATGCACCTTTCACACCACAAATTCAAAACCCACCCACCCCACCACATTCTTCCCTACTTTTGCAATTCCATTTACATCATTTACATTCCCTTTCCAAACACCTTATGTTGCACCACATATCACACTGGGCAGTTATGGAAACATAGGCACCGACTTTAGGACCTCATCCTTTCCAAAGCTGGGTGGTGTTCCACCTTCTTTTGACACATTGTCAGGATCATTCCAGCCTAGGTATCCCCCCAATCTCTCCCAAGTGTGGATCAGTTGGTATCACAGTTTGTCTCCATGGCATTACCTAGTGGACCTTTTGGTCATTCTACAGGGCCCCAACAGAACTTTGGACAGAGCTTCCATGTCCTAGTATCTCCACCTCCATCGACACCTTATGGAAACATTTATGTTCCTGTGCCAACGTCTCAATCGGCACTCATTGGACACTCACAGCCTAATTCTGCCTACCCACCTCTTCCCCTTCCTTCTTCGTATCAACCAACTCCACTACCACCCTCTTACCCTTCCCATCCATCTTACCTGACTTTCATGACACCTTAAGTATGCATTCAATGACAAGACTCATTTCAATGGGTCAAACTTTACCACGTGGTTGAACTTGATAAGACATGTCCTTGACTCTCAAAACCTATGGGATCTTGTACAGGGATTGGAATCCCAACCCGATCCCGCACTTGTTCCATACGAGGTTGTCCGCTTATGTAAGGCTAGGAATGCCTCCTCTATTGTCAAGTTGATGCATGGTTTATTTCTCTAGTTTCATTCTCAGCTTCAGCATTTTTGCTTAGTGTCGTATCAATCTTGACCATGAGCTTTGAAATTTCAAAAGCTCTGACCCGGATGACTTGAAAGTCAAGTTGGCCGAGTATCGGCGTCCTCTTGTCAAATTCTTTACTATGAGGACTCCCAAGTCCTCTGACAATGAGGTCACATTGTTTCTAAACAAACTTCCTAGGAAATACTTCAATTTTGTGGAACATATAGTTTCAAAGCCTACCATGCCTACTTTCTATGAATTTGAGTGACAGTTGTTGTATTATGCACGGTTGTTTAATCAATTTCATATGAATAATCTCTCCGAGGGGCTCTTGTTGCTCATTGTCAGAAGGGGCAGCAATAGAAGGGCAAACAAAATCAAATTTCCAATTTAAAAAAAAAGAAATCAATCTAGGAAATCAAAAGGAAACTCCCAGTCACAACTCAAACCAGGGTTGTTGAATGTATTTTTTTAAAAAAGGTATTGTCAACATTGTCAAAAGGCTAGCCATTTTGATCTAACAGGGAAGGCAGGGTGATGGCAAGGGGCAATTTAAAGGTCAGACTCGTACTTCCACTGCTCAGCCTTGCCAACTCCAGAGGGTTTGTTTGACTGGTCTGCAGAGGCCCACATCGTCTCCATAGAGACATAAGATGCAAGTCTCATTCATATCTGTGAGATGCTTTCCGACAAGATTACTGCAGAGGCGGAATCATCACAACTGAACACTTCAGCTCCTGTTTGGATTATGGGCAGTGGAGCTACCCATCACATGACTTCTATAGAGGACATCTTGCGTACCTGAGCCCTTGCAGCCGAGCGGGTCTGAGTAGGGAACAACTCCTTGGTCAAGATTCGGGCTCAAGGTTGCGTCAGTTTTGTCACTGACAAGGGTCTGGATCTGGCTTCATTGGACAATGTATACCATTTTCCTCAGCTTGGGATGAACTTGTTATCTGTTCAGCAGCTTTGCTGGTCGGGGTGAGAAGTTCTCTTTACAGTGATCACAATCGAGGTCCTTGACTCTCAGATTGATTTAGTGATTAGTCGCGGTGAGGCACAGCCTAATGACCTATACCACATTACACACTTTCTGACCGAGCTGATAGCCGAGGGCTCCATGTTCCATAGCTTCTAGACATTAGCCACATCTCGGGAGCCAACGGACAATGAGCGTCTTTGGCATTTTCGCTTAGGGCATCTTGGTTATGACTCTCTTTACGAGCTGTCATGCCCTGTGTTGGTTGAGGGCCTTCCACGCCTGAAGCTAGCTTGAGATGTCTGTAAAGCATGTCAGCTTGAGAAGCATCACCGTACCCCATTTCCTGAGTAGTCCACACGTCATGTTGAGGTGGCTCTTAGATTGATTCATGTTGGTCTTTGTGAGCCAACATCCATTGCTGCCTTGAACGGCATGCTATATTTCTTTTTGATAGTAGATGATCATTCTAGATACATGTGGATGTATTTTCTTAAGCATTAGTAAGATACTTTCACATATTTTTCTGCTTTGGTGCTGCTGGTTCATAACCAGACTGGACATCGTGTTGGTTGCATGAGGAGTGATAGCAGTGGTGAGTTTATCTCCCACGAGTTTTTCAAGTTTCTACAACAGCATGGCATCTCTCGCCAGCTCACCTCTACCAACTCCCCCTCTCAGAATGGAGTTGTAGAGCGTAGGAATCGGATAGACATGGAAATGGGAGGCTCTATGTTGTTCGCAGCAGAGCTCCTTGAGTGCCTTTGGGTCAAGGCTGTTAACACTTTGGTGTACATCCTCAACCGGTGCTCGACTGTAGCTCTTCCTCAAAATACCTCGTATGAGGCATTCTTTGGCTCTCGTCTTGTCATTTCCCACTTCAAAGTCTTCAGGTGTCGTGCCTACACACACATACACACACTCCTGGTGATCAGATAAGAAAGCTCACTCCCCAAGCTGATCTCCTTATGTTTGTTGGATATTCCTATGAAGCGAAAGCCTATTGTTTGTTCGATCCTCGGACAAATAAGGTGATCGTTCGGAGGGACGTTGTTTTTTATGAGAGGGATATCGTGTAGTCTTTTGTACCGGATTCTGATCTGATTCCTTCTTCCACATCATCGGAAATCGTGCCTATTGAGCCTGTTCTACTTCCTGCTCCTAGCATTTTTGTAGATTCTTCAGCTCCTAGGCCCCCTCCACGAGACTGGTTACCTCGCAGGTACCAGCAGACCATACGGGATTCGGGAATCCTACCACCAGATTCCACTTCGGAGGGACCTAGAAGATCTGTCCATCTTGCTCCTCAGGCATTATTTGCATCGTTGTTTATTGTTGATTACATAGCACATTCTATGGAGATGATGTGGGCCTCTGCAGACCAGTTAGACAAGCCCTTTGGAGTTGAGAATGTTGTCGACTGAGATGATTGAGCGGTGGTAGTATAAGTTTGACCTTTAAACTACTACTTGCCATCACCCTGTGTTACATTTATGGTGTAACTTGTTGGGGAACAAGTGCAAGAGATGACCGTCCAGGGGACTTGGGCACTCGAACGGGTCAAGGGGAGTCTAGGAAGTGAGTGAGTTTTAAAAATAGTATAACTCACCTAAAGGGGACGGCTGGCGAGAGAGTCACGACCTGGGGGTTCTAGCCAGCAACTTCCTAGACGTGGCTGGGTGGAGAGTCGAAGAGAAGGCTCTCGTGCTTGTTTTCCCTATAGCGGATTGGGGGCACCGGCAGAAAAGAGTCCTGCATGCAATACTGGTATCAGAGTGACTTTGATCACACCCTGTGTTGGCGATTGTACTTGGATTACGCCAATCGAGCTCTTGATACTGTGCCGTTTACAAGCCAGGCTATTTTTCGCCGAAATAATCAAAGTCTCGTCGAAACGATTACGCCTCGTTCCCATCCGATTCGGCCACGTCCTGCACCTGGCTGTGGTGTTTAATCACACCCTTACCCAGTGCCCCGCTGACACAAGCTTTATTGCCACGCGACCTGCACAGATTGGAGGAAAGTCGCACTGTTCCTCACGTTTTTTCTATCACTGAGCTGTAAAGGCCGTCGATATCTGTCCTATCTTTGTAATCAGGGAAGTACCTCATCTTTGTTTGCAAATTTCTTATATTTTCTTTCCAATTCCAGTGTATAGATGGAGGGAAAAGAGAGAGGGGGGGTAACCAAAGGCTCTAGTTCCGGGGACCACCCTATGGTGGATCCCCATGAAACGGAAATACAAGACGAAAACTGGGAAGAGTTTTTTGCTACACGAGAACAATTTGATGATTCAACTGCTCGCATGCAAGCACAAGGGGTTCAAATGGAGTTGCTAACTCAAGCACTCACCGAAATAAAATCCCAATTAGCCTTATTGCTAGAAAGGGATAAAGGTAAGGTACAAACCTCAGATATTCCATCTTCATCGAAAGATCTAGATGTGACTATGCGAGACCGTAAGGAACCCCACCAAAAGTGGAGGGATAACCCAGTGTTAAAAGATATGAAACCCCCTTAGTTTCATGGGGAGGAAAGGACAGAAATAAAGATACTATCTTTAATTTCCTCCAAAAATGGGAAGATTTGCACAAATTAAAGAATACTCCACCACATCTTCAAGCGTTGGAGGCTAGTCTAACCTTGGGGCCGAAAGCATATAAATGGTGGAGAACTTTAAAGGAGGCAAATAAAATAGCTGAAACTTGGGCTCAATTTGAATCGGTCTTTTTGAAAGAATTCCTTCCTGAAAATGGAATGGAAAGAAATTGGGAAGATTGGGATTTTGTCAGACAAAAGGGAAGACCTTTGATAATGTATCTCGAGGAGTATCGTGAGATATCCTCATATTGGAAGGAATAGATGAATTTCAAAAGACAAGAGGATTCATAAGGGGACTAGATAAGGCTTGTAAAACGGAAGTGAAAAGGAGTTCACCTAAGACGCTTGAAGATTCAATTAAATTTGCATTAATCAATGAAGATAATACGCGTCCAGGTGCACTCACTAGTCTCACTGATACGGAGCCCAAGACTAAGGAATTTGAAGCCTCAAAATTTGTAGGCAAATCTAAAAGGAAAATGCCATTCCTTAAGGGTAAGAAACAATCCTTTGAAAAGAAATAATATGTAAGGCCGAAGTTAAGTCAAGATGACTTTGATAAGGCCAAAAAAGAAAGGTTGTGTTTCAACTACCTATCTCCTAACCATGCTGCCTGGAATTGCCCTCAAAGGAAAAAGGGGGAAGATAAAGGAAAGGATAAGGACAAGGGCAAGGGAAAAGAGAAAGAAAGGTATGTAGTGCAGACCTTGGAATTAAAGGGGTATGAAAGGTATAAATCTTTAGAGGTCCTGCACAAGGACGTACAACACAGATGTATGTCAACTTCTATGTGGCAACCTACCTTCGGGCCACATGATTTAGTAAGAGTACATGGATTGATAGCTAGAAAGAGGGTTAGAGTCATGATTGATGACTCTGCCACCTACAACTTCATAAATTATGCACTTGTCAAAAAGTTGAAACTTCCCTAACAAAAGAGTGAGCATCAATATGTTGTTCGTATGATGCAAGGTCAGGATAATAAAATATGGAATACAATGGTATCCAATCTGGAAATCGAGATCCAAGGATATAAAAATAAGCTTGATTTCCAAATTATAAAGATGGAAAGAGCCGATATTGCTTTAGGGAGGGAGTGGCTATGGGGATTGGAACCATCCTTAAAGCGTAGTTATCATCATAATATACTAGAATTTGAGAGGGATGGTAAGACTGCTGTGACTCAAGGTGAACTTGAAGTATTTGATAACCCTTTGATGTGTTTCCTTGAAGTTCAGAAGTTGATAAAGAAGGAAGCTTGTGAGGTATATATGTTATGGTCCCTTCATGTACAAGACACTTTTACTTTTTTTAATATAAAGCAAGGCACAAAATTCTTCACAAAGATTGACTTAAGATCAGGCTATCACCAAGTAAGAATTACGGCACAGGATATTCCTAAGACAACATTTTGTACTAGATATGGGCATTATGATTTTTTGGTGATGCCTTTTGGCCTCACTAATGCACCAACTACTTTTATGAAGTTGATGAATAGTGTGTTACGGCCCTATCTAGGACACTTTGTAGTAGCCTTCTTAGAACATTTGAACATTTACAGTTAGTATTCCAATTGTTAAGAACCCATTCCCTTTATGCGAAGAAAACTAAATGTGAATTCTTCGCATAAGAGGTCAAATATTTGGGGCATATTATCTCGAAAGAGGAAATCAAGATGGATCCAGAAAAAGTAAGGGCAATTATTGAATGGCCATCTCCAAGGAACCTGGAAGAGATGTAGATCTTCCTAGGTTTATATGGATTTTATCGTAGATTCATTCGAGATTATGCCAAGATAGTTGTTCCAATGACAGATCAACTTAAAGGGAAAGGGAAGGGTTTTAATCAAAATGAAAGTTTTCAAAAACTTAAGATAGCTATTGCTATAGCCCCAGTACTATTAATTGTGGATCCCAATAAACCATTTGTGGTTGAAGCTGATGCCAGTGACAGGGCAGTAGGCACGGTCTTATTACAAGAGGGTCGACCAGTTGCTTTTGAAAGTAAGAAATTAGACCGTGCAAAACAGAATCATTCCGTTTATGAGAGGGAGTTGTATGCAATAGTACATGCAATGAAGAAATGGAGGCACTATCTGTACGGTGCTAAACTTTTGATCTTGTCGGATCATGAAAGCATTAAGTAACTTAATGACCAACTGGATCTACAAGGGCATAAAGCTAGATGGGCCAAACTCCTCCAAGAGTTCGACTATGAGATAAGGTATAGAAAAGGAAAGTATAATATAGTGGCTGATGTACTTAGTAGAATGCCCATCATAAATGAATTGAGTTTTACTCAGTTCACTTCCGATTTGCTTGAATCCTTAAAAGGGAAATGCTAGGTTGATCCGGCATATTCCAACATATGGGAAGTAATAGAAAATGGGGATCCAAATGGAAGAGCCTCCATTGAGGATGGAACATCTGAGGATGTTCAACAAGGAAATGGAGCATCAGGGGTTGCTCAAATGGGATTCAAGTGGAAATTTTACCATTGATAATGGTTATTTACTCTATAAGGGTAGGGTATGTGTCCCGAAAGATGAAGAAATAAAGCGCCAGATACTCTTTGAGTGTCATGATACCCCTAGTGCAGGACATCCAGGAATTAATAAGACTTATAGTCTTATTAAAAGGCAGTTCCATTGGCTTGGAATGAATAAGGACGTCCTTGACTATGTGGTGAAATGTAATAAATGCCAGGTTAATAAAGTTGAAAGATTGAAAATGGGAGGACTTCTCCACCCATTAGAGATTACTTTGGGAAAATGGGAGAGTATCTCCGTGGACTTTATTGTCGCGTTACCCAGAACATAGAGGGGGCATGACTCTGTGTGGGTGATTGTGGATAGGTTAACCAAAATGGCTAGGTTTATTCCAACTTCAACTGACGTTAAAACACTAGAATTGGCTAGATTGTTCATAGAGAACATATACCGATTGTATGGCCTTCCGACAAATATAGTTTCTGATCGGGATAGAAAATTTGATAGTCAATTTTGGCTTGCTGTATTTAGAAAATTGGATACTAAACTTAGCATGAGCACGATGGAGCATCCACAAATAGATAGGCAAAATTGAAAGGATTAACCAAATCCTTGAAGATATGTTGAGAGCATATGTAAGTAAAAGGCAAACTAATTGGGAAGAGTATTTACTGATAGCAGAGTTTGCATATAATAGTGCCAAACATTCTTCCACTAGATATACTTCATTTATGCTAATGTATGGGTTTCAGCCCAGAGCTCCTCATGCAGTAGGAGTGCACAATGAAAAGGTTTAGGCAGCAAAGGATTTCTTAGAGGATATGAATAGTATGTTAAAATTTGCTCAAGAAAATATTAAGAAAGCTTAAAATCGAGCTAGAGCTTATGCAAATCCTTATCAAAGAGGCATCTCCTTTGAGGAAGGAGAATTGGTCTATCTTAAGGTGCTTGAACAAACTAAAACCATGAAAACGGAATGATGTCCAAAGCTTTCATCCAGGTATTGTGGTCTTTTCACAATACTTAAGAGGGTGGAAAAACAGGCTTACAGGCTCCAACTACTTGCTGGTAGTAAAACACATCCAGTTTTTCATGTAAGTAAGATAAGAAAGAAGCTGGGTGATATGGATAATCTAATCTCAAATGATAACATTGAGGAGCTAATAGGTGGCCAATCTATTCCACATGAACCAGAAAGAATTTTAAGTGTTCGTAATAGACGAATGAGGAATACTATTTATCAAGAATATCTGGTGAAATGGAAAGATTGTTCAGAAGAAAGCTCAACATGGAAGCGAGTAAGTACCTTAGGGAAAAGGTTTCCCAATTTACAGTTGGACCTTCCGAATATCGTTTTCAAGGACGAAACCGATTCTTAAGGGGGAGAAAATGTTACATTTATGGTGTAACTTATTGGGAACAAGTACGAGAGATGACCGTCCGGGGGCCTTGCGCACCCGAACGGTGTCAAGGGGAGTCTAGGAAGTGAGTGAGTTTTAAAAATAGTATAACTCACTTAAAGGGGACGGCTGGCGAGAGAGTCACGACTTGGGGTTTCTAGCTAGGAACTTCCTAGACGTGCCTGGGTGGAGAGTCGAGGAGAAGAATCTCATACTCGTTTTCCCTATAGCGGAGTAGGGCTACTGGTAGAAAAGAGTCCCGCATGTAATACCCTGCCTCCCTTGTTGGGGGTTGCTTGATTGAGGGATGGGGGTTTGAGACTTAGGTTTTGGTGGTGTGCCTCTTGCCTTTGATCGACACTTGTCGTCAAAATGGCCAACCTTTTGACAATGTTGACAATACCTATTCTTTTAAGGTACATTCTGCAACCTTGGTTTGAGTTGTGAGTGGGAGTTTCCTTCTGATTCCCTGGATTGATTTTTTTTAAATTTTGATTGAAAGTTTGATTTAAGGTGTTTGAAAAGGGAATATAAATGGTATAAATGGAATTGCAAAAGTAGAGAAGAATGTGGTGGGATGGGTGGGTTTTGAATTTGTGGTGTGAAAGGTACAGATGCATTTTGTTCATTTTTATCATTTAATGATTGAAAATGAAATGATGATGATGATGATGCACCATGCAATGTAGAAATAGGAACACCGAATTTATTCTGATTTTGAGAAGTAAACTAAAAAGAAGGAAGGGTAGAAGAAGAGGTACCTGGCTTTTTCTTATAATCCCCACGACGTGTGTTAACATACAAGAATTGGTCCTCAAGAGAACCTTTTCCGTAGTCAACAGACTATACTCATTCTTCCTTATGATTTCTACCAGTATATTGCAAAGCAGAAGTAAAAAAAGAAGGAACAAAAGACGAATCTAAAGTACCTTGTAGCGGAGTGGATGAAAGAGAATGAAATAATGGAACATACTCCGGATCTTTTTCTCCAATAGAGGGGCCCATCTTTGATGGAGGTCTCGACGGCCTTGGAATATCATCAGATTTATGTGCAACATCCGAAGAGAGAAATTCATGCATACCTTCATTGAGTAGCTTCTCTTGAAGGGCAATCCTTCGATCGAGCGCCTCAATCTTCTTTCGTCTAAAAGCCATAATCACATGATATTCTTAAGTTGACAACTTGTATACCTCTTCTTCTGTGTGGTTAGAAGTATCTTTCACCATGTCAGAACTTTGTGGAGCAAGTTAATTTGCGCAGTCGCTTGGTTCTTGGCATAGTTGGTTCGTGGAGATTGAATTGGTGTTGTTGTGTTTGAGGTTTGAACCTACTGTTGTTATTGCTTCTGCAAAGAGCTTACAGATCAAAGGCCTAGGTAAAGAAATATCCTAACATAGAAACACATATAACGATCGTATGATAAAGCACAGACTGATAAAAGAACACAGTTAGGGTTAGGGTGACTCAACGACAATGAACACAGTGAATAAATGAAATGATATGACTACTGAATATACAATGCTTATGCAGTAAACACACTATGCAGTGAATGAATACTGAACCCTTAACTCCTGTATCTCAAGGATTAGGGTAGGGGTAATGAGTTGGAGAGTGTGTCGTACTCCGAACGGATCCCGAATCGTAGCAAGGCAACCTTCGGATATGGAACACTAGCAAACGCAGCGAAGGAAGCCTGGATATTATGCAAATGATAGTGTAGGAGAGAGAAATACTAAAAACGCGGGCGAGGAGAGAGAAAGACTAAAAACGCAGGTTGTAGGAGAGACAAGACAGCAAAGGCAAGCAGTAGAGAGAGGAAATTTGCTACGATAGGGTGAGGAGAGAGAAAATTGTGAAGCGCAACTGTGAGGAGAGAAAATGATGGCGACAGCAAATAGGAGAGAGAAAACCGCAACAACAGCAGTCAGGAGAGAAAAAACTCTGTTGGTGGCAGTTGGGTCCTGCAAATTCAGTAGTATGCTGACATGGCAGACTGTACGATAGCTGTGCAAGTGGTCAGCAGTAGTTGCCTAGTTGGAAACAGTAGCAAACGGGAGGGGTGGAGGGCTGGAAACAGGCGCGAGATTGTAGATGATAGCAAGGGACAACTGAGAGTGTGATGTCCTCCACAAGAGGGGTGCGGGCAGCAAGCTGAGAATACCTAAAACCTGCAAAAGCGAGATTGAGGGCTGAATGGAGGGCAACATACTTATTTATAGAAAGTTTGGCCCTTCCAAGTGGGTTTGTGCTTATGGGACATAGACACTCTCTAGGAATGCATTTCTTTTAAATAAACAAGGTTTCTTCATTTATGAAGTATGTTTTTGGGTTGTTTAAGACAACGTTGTTGGCAGGGCGTTGAGCTAAAAACGCTTTAGCTCTATGAAAACAACCCCAAAACATGCTTAATTAATGAAGAAACCTTGTTTATTTAAAAGAAAAGCGTTCGTAGAGAGTGTTTGTGTCCCATAAGCACAAACCCACGTGGAAGGGCCCAGAACTTTCTCTAAATAAGTATGCTGCCCTCCATTCAGCCCTCAATCTCATTTTTGCGGGTTTCAGGTGTTTTCAGCTTGCTGGCCACACCCCTCTTGCGGAGAACATCACACTGTCTGCTGTCCCTTGCTGTCATCTACAGTATGGCGCCTGTTTCCAGCCCTCCACCTCCCATTTGCTGCTGTTTCCAGCCAGGCAAGTGCTGTTGACCACGTGCACAGTGTCATACAGCCTACCACATCAGCATACTGCTGCGTTTGCAGGCCCCAACTGCCACTAGGAGAGTTTTCTCTCTCATGTCTGCTATCATTGCAGTTTTCTCTCTCCTATCTGTTGTCGCCATCATTTTCTCTTCTCACAGCTGCATTTCACAGTTTTCTATCTCCTCACCCTATCGCAACAGATTTTCTCTCTCCACTACCTGCGTTTGCTGTTTTCTCTCTCTTGCAGCCTGCATTTTTAGCTTTTCTCTCTCCTCACCTGCGTTTTTAGTCTTTTGCTAGATTTTGTGGTAGCATGTGATTATGCCTAAACGGATGGAAGGAGCAGCTTTGTTGGATGTTTATTTGCATATGATAGCCTTGAGGTTGGCCCTTTTGCAGGCTTTATGTGTACAGAGTCATCCTTGGTCAAAGATCGCAAAATTTTTCATTGAAAAGACTGGCATCTCTCATGGTAACACGGTTATTCATGCTTCTTAGTGGCATGTACTTAATTCCTCGAGGCCTATTAAGATCACCCAGTCTTTTCTCCTGTCTCATTTGATTGCATCGTGGCAGGAGATCTTACGTCTTTCAGTTTGGTGCCCCCCCTGATATTTGTGAGGCGAATTCGCTGCAAGGAGAAGTCTTGGCATCCTCCAGGTTGTTGGATTGGCCGGACAAAGATTTGCATAGACTCAAGTTTAATCGGATGGCTCGTTTGGGATTGTAGACAGTTTATGATGGTGTTATTCCTGGGCAGTCCTGTCTTGCACTTTCAGGTACCCCATGGATATTGTGACATCTAGTTATCCATATGGGTCAAAATTGAGAGGTTCTCTCCTTTACTTCAGAGGTTCTCTGCTAACCAGATATATCATCAAATGGTGGAGGCCAAGAGATGGGTCACTACAAAGGTGGATAAGCTATGGCATATTAGGGATGGAAAAAAGAAGTGGCAGGAAATATTCATTTAGCTTTGGAAGTCTAAGGTTCCCTATCAGGGTAAAGTTTTCTTGTGGAGATTGCCGATTGGTGGTCTTTCAACTGGAGAGGTGTTGCGTGCTCGAAAGATCTTTGCTGGTCGTTGTGTATTCTGCAGTGCATGTGATGAATTATTGCTTCATCTTTTTGCCTCTTGTCCGGTTGCGTGACAAATCTGGAGTTTTATTTCTCGTGTGTGCCTCTCGGCGACTTAGCTCTGGATAACAGCCCGTTCATGGATTATGAGAAAGCTGCCCTCCGTGCCTTCTTTGCATTTTGATTATTCCTGCCTTTTCCATTTCCTCAAATGGATTGCCTTGTGGCATATTTGGCGTACTCGGAATGCCTTTATTTTTTATTCGGCTTCGGGCATCCATGGTCATGTGGCCGGTGTTCAAGGTTTAGTGCTATGGCAGATTTCTTCTATGATATGAGCTGACCTAGTTCTTCCTGACATTGTCGCCCCCTGGTTGGCTATTTTTCGCTCTACTCCAGCTGTGTGATTTTTCCTTTGTGTTAAAGTCCTAATAGTCTTTTGTCACTTTCTCTGATGTCCTGATGGTCTAATGTAACAGAAAGTAAGAGATTTAGTAAGAATGCTGACCTGATGGTCTGATGTATATATTTACTACTTAATTCAATTATCTTCATGAGAGAGAGAGAGAGAGAGAGAGAGAGAGAGAGAGAGAGAGAGAGAGAGAGAGAGAGAGAGAAAGAGAGAGAGCATTTCTCGATTTATGTGTGTCATCCTTGCGCAAGGGCCATTTGATATAATATAAATTACTCGTTGAGAGAGAGAGAGAGAGAGAGAGAGAGAGAGAGAGAGAGAGAGAGAGAGAGAGAGAGAGAGAGAGAGAGAGAGAGAGAGAGAGAGAGAGAGAGAGAGAGATTTGTGTGTTTAATTTAAACTTCTTCATGGAAAAAAAAGTGAGACATTTGTGTGTTTACAGGCTTGATGTTATCAACAAATGCTTCTCAAAACCAACAATTGAAGTGATCGTAGATGCACTTGTAGGTTCATAATCTTACTTGCAGATTTTTTTTGTTGGCTATATTATGCCTATTAATATATGAGATTTACAAATTTTTCAAATGTAATGAATTAGAAACAGGAAAATAATGAAGATGATGGATGGTGCAACATAACCTTAGAGAACTTAAAAAAGGCATCACCTTTGAGCCTCAAAATAACCTTACGCTCGGTGAGTAGAATGGAAATGTCTTTGAGAACTGTTGATGTGGTTGAGGTGATTGCATGATTCAAATTTTAAATACTTCTAGATCAATAAGTAATTTAATGAAAAGGTTCCATTTTCATGCGTTTGACATTCGTTCGCTCTAGCTAGAGGATGAGTGAGTTGGTATGGACCTGAACATGGAGTTGTATTTGCTTCGTGAAAAAGTTGTAGATGTGAAACATTGGGGAGGGACTTAGATATATCTACAAAACTTGTGCTTCTTTGTGTCCGGTTCTCTAATTCGAGAATATGGACAATTGTAGTTTATACCATGATGGTAGTTTTATACTTATGAAATTCTTGTGCCTAGAAAGAAAATCGTTTTCCAAAGGATGGGTTGGAATTGAGATCATGTTTGTAATGTGGACATCACACACGTTGGTATACTAAGAAGTCAAATACAATTAAAACATAGGCAGAACTGTTGGGGTCATATTCTTGCCATATGCATGTGTATGCATTCGGCCTGTCAAGGTTTTTGCTAATACATCAAGTTATACATGCATACAAACATACTAGTGCATGAGCATATTTTATGGTATGTAAATCTTCATTTCTATCATTTCTAGTTGAAGATCACATTTCTCGATCATATCACTAGTAAGTGTGCATTGGACTGGTATAAAGCATTGCTGCATTGGATCGTGAAGAGATTAAGTGTATATGTAACTGCTGCATATGTATTCAAGATCTTCCAATGGTTAAGCTACACCTTTCCCCTACCTTCTGTCTATCACTCACAGCTGTTTCTTGCCCCTCCTTTTTGCCATCGTTCTCTCCCTTCTGCCACCTCTACCTCTGCATCTTGTTGTGCCTATGCTTGTTCTTTGCCACCACATGCAGTCTCCTCTACCTTCTCTCCCCTCTTCAATGCCATTGCTCCCTCTTCTTTTTACCTCTCTTTCTTCTCACTTGGTGCTGCAGGCCTGGCATGTCATACTTCTCCCTCTCTCATCAGCACGATTTTATTTTTCTTTTCCCACCCCCTCTTCACATTTTTGTCATTTCATTTCTCCATCTCTTTCCTTCTATCCTTCTCCCTCTATGCTTTGTTGCCTTTATCTCATCAATACCTCACTTGTAGTAGCTTTCATTATTTGTATGGAAAATGGTCTTCTTGGTTTGTGGTTTTTGCCTAATGTGTATACTATGGAAATCAATGGTTGAATTGTGGTGCTGTGGCTTGTAGTAATTCTAAGATGGTATAGGGGATAGGGATAGGGTTGGGGATGATAGACGGCCAAAAGTAGGGGACATGGACTGCCCAGGAGGGGGAGGGGGGGAGGGAGGGTTTGGGTTTTTGGGTTTGTTGGTGTGTGTGCAATGGCAATGCGGATGCGGTCGGTGGCAGTCTGATTGCATATGTACTATCACAGAACGTGTACGTGTGCTTGCATGCTTACGTGCGGTTTCCATTTTAAAATAACTTTACATTTGTGTGATGTGGATGATTTGATATGACTCCATATGAGAGCATGCTGATTTTTCATGTTTGTGTATGAGTGAGAACAGAGGGGAGAACCAAATATAACAAATATAATAAACTTATTGGCAAAAGGGTAACAACTTGAATAAGTCCCTTGTGAAAAATGTATCCTTTTAGTTGTCCCTAACAAGGGAATGGGGTAGGTGACATCTAGGATGGGGAGATGAGTGTTGAGGATGAGACAGGTGATGTTTGCTATCTCATTTTGATGTTACCTTTGGCAAATTTATCCAAAAGGGCATCCTTGCTATTTGGGGGGATTGGGATGACTCGTAATACTCCCAAGTTTTGAGCTTTGTGGTATTTCTTTCGTAGGAGCATAGGGAATAGGGATAGGGTTGGGGATGATAGATGGCCAAAAGGTAGGGGACATGGATTGCCAAGGGGATGGGGGGGGGATGGTTTGGGTTTTTTGAGATATGTTGGTGTGTGTGCAATGGCAATGCGGATGTGGTCCATGGCAGTTTGAGAAAAAAAATAACATGATTATTTTGGACTAAAGATAATAGAATAGATATTTCAAGTCTAAATAACAATGCTATTAGAGTATATAAGATGAGTACTTGAGGGTAACATGCCAAAACCTAATGCTGCATGCGCAACATGTGCTACTGCTACCTACAACTTATTTTTTTTGAATTTTTAAGTTTCCAATATTTCACGTAGTTTGGTTGACAACACATTTAATATGTAGTTGTGTACACTCAGTGTAGTGGTGAGTTTTTATGTTATCAGTGAAGTATAATCCAGTTAATGCATTTTCAAAAAATGATTGAGCCATCAATTTTATAAATCGAAATTTGGTGAAACTTCATCCACATGCCGAGCATCATAAAAGCTCATGGATATTAAAAAATTGGCCCCATAAGAAGTCTTTGGGACACTTGTCTAGAGGTTCGCATTTAGTGTCCCAGAGGGCCAAATTTTTTTTTATAGTTAATGTACCCTAGAGGAGTCCACATGTAAAATTTCACGTCACTCAGATCACTAGTCAAGGTTTGCTATAAGTTTAAAGTTTCACCTCGTTTTACACATTTCACTTTTGAGTTTTGGGTTTTCTTTCCTAGGAGACATGGCATGCACCAAGCAAGCAGCCCAGAGACACCCCCTTAGAAATCCTATGCGCAGAGGCCACCTCCCCCAACTCCACATAAGGCTTTTAGTCAAAGATGGGACATGACATATATCATGAAGCTCAAATGCAATACTAGTATCAAATTGCAATATCATATCGTGAATACTAATAATGTCACATACATTATCATCACCCAATCTGATTAAACATGTAACAATGCGATAAGTATAAAACCATTGACAATGTGGGGTAACATGGAAAGGATCCCCCGAATCAAGAAGCCAATATTGAGCATAAGCATATCGAGCATCAAGTAACTAAGTAGCATCAAGCGATGAAGCAACAACTTATGTAATCATCTAAGCTATACTCCAAGTCATTTGTGTCTTCTACTTGAACACTAGAATTATGAACAATGCTATGATCATCAAAATATTTTCCCTCGCACTTTTCCTTTGCCTTTTTTGTGACTATCACTATGCATCTTATGGCTTTGTGGCCTTATGTGACCTTGGTATCCATAATAATGACAAGTAAGAGAGGACTTCGGACCATGAGACTTACTGCGTGATTACCCATGAGACTTAGACTTGCCCTTGTTGGGTTGTAAGTCTCTACCACGGTTATTATTCCCATTATCACTAGGTTTGTTTCTCATTGTACATCATGAAACAATCTGTTTCAGGTTACTAGGCTGACGTCGTTAGACCCAGGGTTTCCAAGTTTCATCTTGTAAGATTCTTAGGGACAAACCCTAGCTCATTTTACGATTACATTTCATTGTCCCTACATTTAGTGAATGTGGGCAAATATTTAAGGTATAGGCGTTTCTTGGAATTTAACTTATTCTGAACGAGTACTCCGCGGCTTAGGTGTTTTAGCTTTATGCCAATTTGGTTAACTCTAGAAGATAATTTCGAGATTACTTCCACATGATTCGTTGACTATGCGTAAATTGATTTTTCAACCCTAACTTATCAATTTGAGGTTAGGCATAGGTTAGGTTAATTTCAACTAATCTTCCCTTTTCTTTGCGAACAAAATTCATGCTAAATAAGCAACCTTTTTCTTGCTAATTTATGCAGTTGACAACGATAATTTCATAAAGTTTATGCATCGTAAGAATGGTTTCATGCTTTGCACTTTCAATGATGATTCATTGCGATATGGGTTAATAGTGCGAGATGAAGTTTATACTTCTAGGCTTAACCGAAGTATACTATTTTAATGGATAATAATCTAGTCTTATAATTTTTTTTTTGCATAAGGAGGAGGAAGATTTCAAATAACAAGACTCCATTATGAGAGGAAGATGAGAGAGAGAGAGATATCACTTCTCTCACACCCAATATCCCTTCATATGGGCTCTACTTGTCTTCCTTTTCCTCTTCTCCTTGCCGTGGGGTAGAGAGAGATTACAAAGATAGGCATGTAACAAATATACATAGAGAAAGTGAATCTGCAAAGTAGCATACGGGTTTCATAAGCAAAGGCAATAGGTATTCAAGGGTCAAGGAAGGCAAGGCACACATTATTAGAAGAAGATGATGATGAACAAAAATCCAAATGCCATGGCATCTAGAGGTGGGAGTGGATACATCATATACGCATGATCATACAAATAAGAGAAGTGTGGGCTTGAGAGAGAGAAGGTTGCGAGAAATTGTTTGAATCTCAAATAACCTAATCTCATGGGAGAATCATATTAATATAAGGAGCATTTAGCTCGTCCCAATGTGCAGTTCGAATGGGAAAGATGTATCCATTAAGTTGGTAAGTTATGGTACTAATACGTAGGTACGGTACCTAGTGTGTATAGTATGAAACCTTTCGTACGTGGTACTAGTGCAACTATGGTTGAGAGAGAGGAAGAGGCTAGAGAGAGAGAGAGATAGAGGAGAGGCTTGAGAGAAAGAGGGTGTGAGAAGCTTGAGAGTAGAGTAGAGTAGTTTGTTATCATCCACGAAAGGCCAAATTATGACCCATGGGACCTTTCTAGATATACAATGATTCTCCTCCCCCATGGTAGAAAAGGGTAGCTATGGTGAAAGAACAATCTATGCAGCGTGGTTCTCTCGAAAGCGTAACATGCGAGTGATGAGAGCCCCTAACTTCGATATAGGAGTAGTGGTCAAAGACTGGTGAAGTGGCCTTGTAAAGGGATATCAAAGTCAGCCGGTATGTGTACATATGTTGGGCATGCCATAATCATGTGCTCCTCTAATTCTACACTTTGCAGTCCACACAGCTTGCATAAACTCCTCTCTTTTGCCTGTCCACTCCATACACGTGTCTCGATCAATAAAGTGTGTGATCGAGTTTGAAGTCGTGCAATACTCCATCTAAATACCACTGAGAGCGGGTTGGCTATGTATGGTTGCATGTGTGCCTCTGCTTGCATGTAGGATTCCCAACATGAAGAATAGGTATGCATACTGTAATAAGCAAGTTGCCATTTGCTCCCTTGCTTTGATGTTTTGCTTGATACGCTTGTAAAAGGTCTGATTGAAATGTGTCCATGCATATATCTTCCAATTCCATATCTAGATATCTATCCACTCCCCACCCTTTAAATCATTTTCACATATCCAATACCCATCCTATTGAAAGCACTTTACTTTTCCACGTTTTCTGTAGGTGTGTGCTAGTATCCCATGCCCGTGTGGGGAGCCTACTATCATCCATTTGACGTATCGGGTAGCATATCTTAGTACTTGGATCATAGCATGTACCTCAATTGGCCGATTGCGAGTTTCCAAAAGCATAAGTACATATGGTGTGGTGCTTTTGATGCCTAAATGTCTACGAATAAAAGCTTTTTGCAGCTTTTCAATGTCGTTCCATACAGATGAGGAGATGCTTCCCCCCATACTTCCACTCCATACAATACCGTCTGTAGAACATATGCATAAAAAATCATACAATATATTTTTTAGCATTTAGTATTTGTACGGTTGTTGTCGTTTTCAAAGTGATAATGCTTGCTTCCCTGCCGCTAATCGCCGCTCCACACATGTATGCCATCTGTGGTCTGCAAGTATCTCAATCCCTAAGTATTTGAAAGTAGATACTACCTCTATAGACTGTCCTGCATAATGTACTTTTGGTGGGGTCTTTGATTGCTTGATGCGCACATCCATTAGCTTTGTTTTTGATTCATTCACGGTCAAACCACTACGTTCCCTAGTATATGTAAAGAAGACCACATCATCTGCATAAAGCAGGAGCAAGATGGCAAACATACCAATATGCGGGCTTTTGGCTTCCTCTTCATTCATAGCCGTGAGAAGTATTTCCTCTAGCTTATCAATGCATAAACCAAATAATGTAGGGAGGAGCGGGCAACCTTGTTTGACTCCCATATTACTCTCAAATACTTGTGACCGCCCGTTGCAACCTCTGAGATGGCACACCACTCGTTGATATATCCTATAAATTCCCATGCATAGATCATTTGGGACCCCTAATTCTTGCATTCGTTGCTATAAGCCAACCCTTGGTACGGTGTCAAAAGCCTTCTTAAAATCCACAAAACAACAATACAAGGTTGCTCCCTCAAGCCGACTCTCATCCATAAGCACATGTAAAGTAACCAAATGGTCTATGGTGTTCAACCAGGGCGAAAACCTGCTTGTCCATAAGCTTGTTTGTTATTACTTTCTGCCTATTTACTCAATTGCATTTCAAGGATAGTGCTGAATAGCTTTGCCATGGCTGAACTGACCATAATCGTGTGGTAGTTTGTGAGAAAATTGCAATCTCCTCCCTTATACAACGGTTGTATTCAATTCTCCTACCATTCTCGGGGAAAACCATATGCAAAAGCATGATGTATCACTTGCAACATAAATAGTCTCGTCTCCTTTGTTGTCCATTTCAACATCTCTGCATTCATTTGCAAAGTATCACATGCTTTTCCATTAGCCATCTTGTTGAGGACTACCTCCAATGTTTCTAAAGTGAACAGAGCACTAAATGGCTGCGTATGTACATCACATTTGATGGGCTGTACCCCTTTATACATGTAAAGTTCTGTAACATACGATAGTATGTCAGCATCTGTAAAATCCCCCATAACATTTGACCGTTTGGTTTGCAATTTTCTCCATACTTGCCTTGGACATTTCTCAAATTCCCTAGTATCTTCACTTTCTTTGGCCACTACATATTGTCGTCGCTTTTTACGCGTGAGAGCATTATATCGTTTTTCCGCCTCACTTCGTTCTTGTCCCTTAGGGAGGATTTTCAGCTTTCTATGTGCAGCCTTACATTCATCATCAAACCCTTTCTTGCTGCATGGCAATCCTTTGACATTTTTGTGAGTGCTCTGTGGTTTTCCAAAAACCTCTATAGCCATATTTAACATTGCATCTCTCAGATCAGCCCATGTGCTCCTAGTAAGATTGCTCATAAGACTATCCAGGTGACCAACATATGCTTGTTTCTTGTCTACAGCAATACGGAATGTACCAGTACCTACTGTGTCCCTTGCATGTCCTACGTGGTGGCAAATATCAAGTGCCAAGCCCAAAGCTATATGATCCGATTCTAGATGTTTTCCACCTAACCAAAACTCTCTGATCATGCATAAATCATTCATGTGTACCATTGCATAGTCTACCACACTGGAACCTCCACTAGCTGAGTAGCACGTGTATCCTTGAGTATCAGGGAAACAATTCATACCATTCAATATCGGCATGTGCAAACCATTAACCATATCCATCAAAGCACATCCATGAGGGTTAATGTCTGTATCCTCAGACTGTCTACAACAACATGCATCTACATCCACAACCTCTTCCTTGTCTAGCTCATCACGCGCTATGGGCTGAAATTGCATACGTCCAATACACGCATTTAAGTCACTTAAGACCATCACATATCCTTGTTGCATATATGTGCATGCATCCATACTCAAATCTTCAAAAGGTTCTTGCGAATCCACTTCATGTCATGCACAGAAGGGGGACTCCTTATGTGGAATGTAATATCCCGCAATGTATATCGGTGGTGTGCTTGAGTATAATCCATATGAGAGAGAGAGAGAGAGAGAGAGAGAGAGAGAGAGAGAGAGGCTTGGGGGAGAAATAAGAAAGAAAGAATTTAAAAAAAGAAAGGAGAAAGAAAAAATGAAAGTTGTAGACTCAAAAGAGAGTGGCAAAAAAGTGCCTATCTTTTTGTACTAAATTGTACGGATACTTGGTTGTGGGAGTTGTAATGTAGGATAAGGTATCTGGTTGGTATAGACCAATCTATTATGCAAGCAGGAGATTAAACACTACTGAAAAGAACTATTCAATAACTGAAAGAGAAGCACTTGGAATGGTTTTTTCAGTGCAGAAATTTAGACATTATTTGCTGGGGAAATCAAGTCATTTTTAATGTCGACCATCCTAAGTTTTGAGCTTTGTGGTATTTCTTTTGTAGGAGCACTTTGGGTGAATTAAAACTAAAGGACTATTCCTCAACTACAGTCCTTAATAGGATTGTAGGTCACTCCCTCTCGTCTAGATTGACTTTAGTTCACTCTCCTCATTGGATCCTTGAGCATGGCCAAAGCTTCAATCACAGGGCGGGTATCTTCATGGTTAGATCAGAATTCCCTAGTGGGTCGTGTAATGCTACAATCTGTATGATTCCTAGTATGGTGGCTTCAGTATGGATGGTTTTGGCTTGTTCCATGACTTTATCTTATCACTTAGTCACTCTACTGATCTCAAACTTAATGATGGAGCATTATCATCTTGTGAAGGCCTTTAGATGCCTCTTTGGCATGTTGCTACATGCTAGAGTTGCCAACTCAATGATTGGTGGATTTTGTTAAAGATTCAAGGTACCATGGACCTTAGGAGGTATCTTGAAGCCATTGAGGATGTGGTAGGTAACACCTCAATTTGGGAATTGATAATCTTTATTGAGTAGCCAAACTAGTACCTTAGATCCCATGAATTTGATCACCAAGCAGCACATTGTCCTAGGTTTGTGTAACAACTGGCCACTTCTCATTTTAACATGGTGGATGGCAAGATCCAATATATATTGGATCCCAAGAAGCTCTTTGCGGTTGAGACTAATGTGTCATGGGGATATGAAAAATTTAATATGCTTTAATCTTGCCGATAAATTTGATGAAGATATTAATCAAATGTGCAAGGTTGTTTAGCATATGTGATACAAATGACAGTTATTTCATGGTGACAAGCCAAGGAGCCCGATGATGTAGTGGGTGTCAAAGGCAAAAGTTGTAACAAGTAATGAATGACAGGTACTAGGTGGTACTCGGTGTTAGATTTGGACCTAGACCAATTTATTGGCCACTAATGTTAGTGGTGACTTTAGAGACTAGGCATTAAGTAATTAATTGATGCCAATCTAAGGGTCAATAACTGCTTGGAAGTACTTGGAAGACAAATTGACCTAGTTAATTTAATTATTGATTGGTGAAATTGATTTTTTGAGCACCACAATAATTATTAAATTAATTTTTAGAATTAATATTTTGAAAAATATTTTTTAGAATTATTATTCTGAAAATTAATTTAATAAGCTGGATAATGCTAGAAAATGGGATTACAAGACTACCGCAAAACTTGCCTATGTGAGTGGGAGAAACGTTTTTAGGGATTGGTGGAAGTTTATTCTAGCCATTGTGAGAGAGGAGGCTGTTAGACAGCAAGGAGAGATTGTTGATGTGATTTGCAGCCACCAAGGATCATTCCTATAGCAAGTGATGTTAAGAAATACTCTGATACAGAAACACAAATAATAATCGTACGACAAAGCACAGATTGATTAAAAAACCCAGTTAAGGTTAGGGTAACTTAGAGACAATGAACACAGAAAATAATTGAAGTGATATAACTGCTGAATATACAATGCTCATGCAGCAAACACACTATGTAGTGAATGAATACTGAATCTTGAACTCCTGTATCTCAAGGATCAAGGTAGGGGTAATGAGTTCGAGAGTGTATCGTACTCTAAACGGATTCCGAATCGCAGCAAGGCAGCCTTCGGATGTCGAACACTAGCAAATGGAGCAGTGAGAAACTGGATTTGATGTAGATGGCAGTGAGGAGAGAGAAAGACTAAAAACACAGGCTGCAGGAGAGAGAAAGACTAAAAACGCAGGTAGGACAGCTTGTAGGTGAGAGAAAGCTGTCAAACGCAGTTGCCAAGGACAGCCTGGTGACAGCTTGTAGAAGCTGGGTGACAGTTGGAGGAGAGAGAACACTGCTAAACGCAGGCTGCAGATGACGTGGCAGGCAGTACAGAAGCAGGTTTGTGCAGGAACAACAATTGCCTGGTTGGGATCAACTCCAAACTGCGAGAAGAGGACTGGAAATCAGGCTCCAACTGATGTAGACAGCAATGGATAGCTTTGGTTGAGATGACCTCTGTGAACGAGGTGTGGGCAGCAAGCTGAAACACTTGAAATCTGCAAAAACGAGATCGTGGGCTGAATGGAGGGCAGCATACGTATTTATAGAAAGCTTGGGCCCTCCCAAGTGGGTTTGTGCTTATGGGACACAAAAACTCTCTAGGATCATCTTTCTTTTAAATAAACAAGGTTTCTTTATTAATTAAGCAAGTTTGGGGCTGTTTAAGTAAAGCTAATGCATTTTTAGCTCAATATCCCCTCTCAGGTCCAACAATGGTGCCATGAGAAAGATCTTTTATCCCAAGGCGTCCCACCTTAAAGTAGCATTTTGAATGTGATGTGAAAGATGCATATACATTTTGTTCATTTTTACCATTTAATAATTGAAAATGAAATGATGATGATGATGATGATGATGATGATGCACCATGCAATGTAGAAATAGGAACACCAAATTCATTTTGATTTTGAGAAGTAAATTGAAAAGGAAGGATAGAAGAAGAGATATCTGGCTTTTTCTTATAATCCCCACGATGTGTGTTAATATACAAGAGTTGGTCCTTAGAAGAACCTTTTCCGTAGTCAAGTGATTGTACTCTATCTTCCTCATGATTTCTACCAATATATTGGAAAGCAGAAGAGGTAAAAGATGAAGGAACAAAAGACGAATCTAAAGTATATTGCACTGGAGTGGACGGAAGAGGATGAGAGAATGGAAATACTCCAGATCTCTTTTTCCAACAGGGGGGCCTATTCCTGAGGGAGGTCTCGATGGCCCTGCAATATTATCAAATTTATGCACATCTAAAGAGAGAAATTCATGCATACCTTCATTGAGTAGCTTCTCTTGAAGGGCAATCCTTTGATCGAGCTCCTCATTTTTCTTTCATCTAAAGTGCATGATCACATGATATTCTTTAGTGGAAAGCTTGTATAGTCTTTCTTTCATGTGGTCAAAATTGTCTTCCACCATATTGGAACTTTGTGGAACAAACTGTTCTGCCCACTCTCGCTCGGTTCTCGGCATAGATTGTTTTGGAGATTTAATTGGTGTTGATGTGTTTGAAGTCATTTGAACCTACTGTTGTTCTTGCTTCTTGCGGAGAGCTTTAAGATCAAAGGTCTAGATTTCTCAGAGAGTACTAGACTCTGATACCATGTAAAGAAATACTTTGAAACAGAAACACAAATAACAATCATACGACAAAGCATAGAATGATAAAAAAATTTAGTTAGGGTCATAATTGCCTTCGTACGACATACAAAATAGTCCATACGGTACGATCCATACGGTACGAATTCGTACGTTAAAACAGACCTATTTGGGCCACTTGGCCTGCGCGTCCTCATTCCGCATTTCCTGCACCCCCCGTCCAACGTTTTTCACGTTTCCTACACTGTTGCACTTTTTAGGGGGGTGGAAAGCCTTGGATACCTCATTCCACCCTCTTTTCCAAATTCCAACCATGCAAAAGATGCTCCTCTTTTGATTCCTTCCAGCATGCAACCCTCTCTTTGGAGTCCTTCTAGATTGCAGCCCTCTCTTTGACCGTTGACCCCTCTCTCTCTGACTATTTTTACTTTGACCCTTCTCTCATCTACAAAAGGTGCTCCTCTCCTCCATGCTTCCACACCAATTCAGCTAGTACTTACAAGCTACCATTCTCATCTTCCTCTCTTGGATCTTGATTCTTGAATGGACTTGTGATTTGTCATTCTCGAATCTCACCTCCCATCCCGTCTTTCCTGCACTCTATCGAAGCATTTGCCATTCTCAAATCTCATCTCCCATTCCCTCTATCCTGCATCCTATCAAAGCATTTTCCATTCTCATCTCTCATTCCCTCTCTCTCTCATGCTCTTTCAACTTTACCCCAACCCTCAGGCCTCTCGAGTCTCTCTCCCTTTCAACTTTCAAGACTCAAGTTTCAAGAGTCGAAACTCAAGCATCTCTCTCTCTCTCTCTCAAGTCTCTCTCTCGGGCCTTTTTATTTGTCATCACCACCATGACTCGTGAGAAGCATGAGGCCTTTAATTTGCATGCGATCCATGTGGAGAGGGACACAAAGAAGTCTAACTCCCACCATTGGACATGCAAGTATTGTGGGAAGCGCTATACAAGTGGTCCAACTCGGTTTCTCCAACATCTTTCCAAGATGGGGGGGCAAGTTGCTCCATGCAAGGAGATCCCTCAAAACATTGCGGAGGAGATTCTCGCCAAGATGAGAGGGGGATCTACAAGAGGAGGAGGAAGTGGCTTATTGGCACCAACTCCTATGCCTACTAATGAGGAAGCATCCAAAGTGGGCGTATCTTCAACCGATACGGGAGAGGCCTCTACCATTAGTGGTGGGGGCTCCACATCTGCATCCGGATTTGGTAAGAGACAAAGAGTGGAGGCTCACGTGGTGCTTGAGAGACAATCGTCTCTCTCAAGCTCCCGGTCATGTGGGTGGATCGGTTGCCTTTTTTAGAGAAAGGCAACGACTTGTGGACATTGAAATTGCACGCACGGTGATTGAGTGCAATCTTGCATTCAATGTCCTAAAGCAAGAGCAATGGAAGAAGATGGTAAAAGGCATTGTCAATGTGGGTCCATGTGAAGGATAGACTAGTGTCACATATAATGACATGAGGATGAGAAAGATTGATGAAGAGGAGAGGATTGATAGAGCCCTTGATCCTATTCGGGTCGCATGGACAAAATATGGTTGCTCCATTCTCACCGATGGATGGAGTGATCGTAAGAAACGGGGCATCATCAACATACTCACCTCATATCCACTCGACACTTACTTTTTGCGGGCCGTAGATACTGCCAAGTGGGGGAGAAAAACGACGAGCGCATTCTTCTACCGCTACATTCAACAAGCTATCATTGAGCTATACATTGCAATTTGCGCTCTAAATTTGCTTCACTTTCTTTCATTACGATAATATTATGATTTATAATTGAAATTTGATTTATACATAACTTGTAATTTGTAAATTGTGGACCATGGTTGTAGGTGGGCCTCTCAAATGTGGTGCAAGTTGTTACCGACAATGCATCGAATTGTTGGCGCATGGGTCGTTTGCTTGAGGCCGAGTTACCTATGATTGTGTGGACTCCATGTGCAAGTCATTGTTTGGACTTGCTCATGGAGGACATTGGGAAGCTCAAGTGGGTGAAGAGGGTGGTCCGCAAAGCTACATCAATTGTCACATTCTTCACGGTAAAGATAAAGGTGTTTGCGATGTATTGTGAGCATAGCACACTGCAGTTGAAGAAGCCTTCTTCAACTCGCTTTGCTTACATGTGGTTATTATTGGAGCGCCTTTATGAGGTGCGGTCCGTTTTGCGCCAGATAGTGGTATCTACTCTATGGAATGAGTGGGATGAGCATGAGACAAAGGAGACCAAAGCCATGCAACGCTTGTGCCTTAATGAGCAGTTTTGGCAAAAAGTCCGTGCCGTTGTCATTGTCGTGACTCCCTTTTATAGGGTGTTACGTATGAGTGATTGCGAGGGGTCCACCATGAGCCTTCTCATTCGCTTCTTTAGAGTGGCATTGGCGGAGGCATGTGCTTGTATAGTGATCACAGAGACATAGCGTGCACATGTTTTAGAGAGAGTAGAGAGGAGATGGGCGTGGATGCATAAGCCCATCCATGGTTTTTCCGCATTGGTACATTTAGCCTAAAAGTCACCGGCGATTATGGATGATAGAGAGTTCCGTTTAGACCAACTTGCTTATTTGACTCGTGTGGTTCCTGTTGATGACCACAATGCAGTGCTAGAGGAGCTAGAATGCTATGCAGATGAGAGAGGGCATGTGGCTTTTGCTTCTCCCACCACTTCTTGGAGGAGAGAATCACTTGTGAAGCCTTTATTTTGGTGGCAAAACTTTGGATACGCATTGGAGACCCTTCAGCCCTTAGCCATGAGGGTCCTTGCCCAAGATTGCTCTTCGGGTGTGTGTGAATGAGAGAATATGGAGTGCCTATTCTCTCATTCACACAAAGATTCGCAATCGGCTTAGCACACAATAGTTAGAGCGGCTACTCTATTGCTGCACTAACCTACACATGATGAGGGCTATGATGAGCTTGGGTAGTCTGAAGCAGGTAAAGTTTGAATACTTAACCATAACATTTAAAATTTGTTGTTTTAACTTTTAAACTTTGAACTTTGAAGTTTAAACTTTACAATTTAGACTTTAGCATTTACAATGATCAATCTTACGTACATCACTGCATTGTATAGGTGAATCTTAATACATTCAAGTTGATGGGCAACACTCTTCCGAGTATACATAAGGAGGTGGACGAGGAGGAGATAATTTTTGCAAAGCTCTATAGAGACCTTATAGCAGTAGATACTCGTGACGCTCCCAGTTAGCGTGCTCGTGGGCGAGGAGTTCGAGTAGGTGGTAGCAGGGGCATGGTCATTCGACGCCCTCCATCATCGAGGAGGGGTGGTTCGAGTGGCTTGCAGACATATGTAAGGCGGGGCTCTAGTAGCTCACATCTTGTGCCTCATGATGACTGCCTCCCCTTGCCTACACAGCCGCCATCTAGGGAACCATCATTTGATGATGATGGTAACCTCATCAGTGAGGATAAGTATAAGTGTGGCTCATCATTGGATGCCGAGGAGTCATCTTCAAACTCTCTTGATGAGCACTCAGATGGTTCTGATGATGATGATAGTGATGCCTCATCATAGATTCATCATTCATATGACATAGGTCTCTCTTTTTTTTTGTATCAGATATTCTAGACTGTAGTTGTATGGCATGTTTTGCATAGCCCATACGACCGCGATAATCACCCTCATGTATTTATTTTATTCTGTAATGAAACGACTATTTCCACTTTAAACATGTATTCTATGATCTATCATTTAATGATTTATGGTTTTTGTTATTTAAGAAATCATCTTAATTTTTTTTCGTAGTAATATCATACCGTATCTTTAAAATCATAAGGTATCAATTAGTACCGTGTTTCATCGTACCGTACCATATCGTACCTTTCGTGCCAGACAACTATGGTGGGTTAGGGTAACTCAGAGACAATGAACACAGAAAATAATTGAAGTGATATAACTGCTGAATATACAATGCTCATGCAGCAAACACACTATGCAGTGAATGAATACTGAACCTCAAACTCTTGTATCTCAAGGATCAGGGCAGGGGTAATGAGCTAGAGAGTTGTCGTACTCTAAAGGGATCCCAAATCTCAACAAGGTAGCCTTCGGATGTCAAACACCTGCAAATGCAACAGTGAAAAGCCGGATCTGATGCAGACGGCAGTGAGGAGAGAGAAAGACTAAAAACGCAGGTTGCAGGAGAGCGAAAGACTAAAAACATAGCAACACAGCTTGCAGGAGAGAGAAAGCTGCCAAATGTAGGCTAGACAACCTAGCGACAGCCTATAGAAGCTGGGCGAGAGCTGGAGGAGAGAGAAAACTGCCAAACGGTTGCTGCAGATAACATGATAGGCAATACGGAAGCAAGTCTGTGTAGGAACAATAGTCGCCTGCTGGCTGGGATCAGCTTCAAACTGATGCCAACTGATGTAGACAGCAATGGATAGCTTTGGCTGAGATGTCCTCCACGAACGGGGTGTGGGCAGCAAGTTGAAACACCTGAAATCTGCAAAAAGGAGGTTGTGGGTTGAATGGAGGGCATCATACGTATTTATAGAAATATTGGGCCCTCCCAAGTGGGTTTGTGCTTATGGGACACAGAAACTCTCTAGGATCGTGTTTCTTTTAAATAAACAAGGTTTCTTCATTAATTAAGTTTTGGGGTTGTTTAAGTAAAGCTAATGCATTTTTAGCTCAACAAGTGACAACAATGTGGAGCCCTCCAAGAGTAGGTGACAACCCAAGGTCCTTCTAGTGCAGGTGATAGTATACAGGACGGGGCAATAGTCTTTTTGGTGGTCCTAAGTTGTAAGTGACAACTTCCAAGCTGTCATCGCTGTTTGAGCAGGTCAGTAGTAGCTTTTCAGTGTCTCGCCATAAAACTCTAAAATTTCTCTCTCTATAGCGTTCTCTCTCATCCCCCAGCCATCTCTCAAGGTATCTCAATATTTTTCAATAGTTTGAGCCATCAGAGGAAGAGATTTTAGTCAATCTTTGCTATAAATCCTAATTTATAGTAGAAATCAGGGTTTTGACAGTTGCCTCGAGATGTGTGCTCAAAATTGAGGGCCTAGGATTTGAATTCCAGCAACTGAAAATAAGAAATGTAGGGAAATTCAAAAGGCCAGCTAGGCAATATCAAATTTGGGGTTGAATTTGTCTTTCAAGGAGTAGGTTGAAGGCCAATCCCCAAGCAAACCAAGGGGCAAATTGGTTTGGAGGCTTGCTAGTCAGTTTTGATAGCAAGAGGTGTTTGGATTAGTAGAGGAGATCAGAGGATCTCAGTTTTACTCCTTCCATTTGCAATATAAGATAATTGCAAGGGGGGACCAATTTTGGAGCCAAGAGAGTGCCCAGTATCCAAGATTAAAGTAGTAATAGTTACATTTTCAGTTTATGTGAATTTAATGCTTGTTGTAATTAGTGTTAAATAAGGTTATTTACCACCCTATCCAAGAACGAAGGTTGGTTAGGTTTTGAGAAGTGAAAGTACTTCTTATATGGTGCTAAGGTTATGATATTGTTTGATTAGAAAGGATTAAGTGGCTTACTAATTAAATAGATTTGAAACATTGTAAGGCTTGATGGGCCAAACTCCTTTAGGAGCTTAAAAATGAATTAAGGTGCATATCATGGGGATGTGTATTGTTAATGCTTAGATTTGGCATCATTTAGATGTGCTCATGTGTAGTGCAAGTCAGTTGAGTTGCATTAATATCCTAAGTACCCTAAGTATGCAATGAGTGAAATTGGCAAAAGTTGTAGTAAGTTATGCTGGACGGGTACCTATAGGTGCTTGGTGTGAATTTGGGTCTAGGCCATAATTGGGCCTTTAAAATATCTTATGATGACATTAGGACTAGGCAATAATCAACAAACTAATACTAGCCCAAGGCCAATTAATGTTGACAATAACTTAAAGGTTAGGACAGTAAATTTGGATGGGGGGTATCTGCCAATTATTGGGCAGGGTGAAATGGATAATTAATTTAATTTCTGCAGTTGTTTCCAACATTAATTAGCCTTAGATGAGCATTTATTTAGTAATTAATGTCTTGTCCTAATGTCACCATGGGACATTTTAAAGGCCCAATTAATATCCTTGGCCTGAACTTACACTAGGCACCTACTATAGGTACATATCCAACATAACTTACCACAACTTTTGCCAATGTCACCCACTACATACTTATGGTACTTAGACTATCATCGTGACTTAATCGACTTGCTCTTCACATGTAAACCTCACGTAACATAGCTTAATAATGCCATAGCTAAGCATTAAAAATACATGTCTCCATGACAAACCCTTGAAATCCTTGCAATCGTCAATGATTGCATTGCAATGCGACACAAAGGCATGAATTACCGCTAGAAATACGTGCTAGCATCATAGTAAACAATATGTATACCTATCGCTCAAGTATGCTCATGCCCTCTATATGTTTGAAATTCTAGTCACTTAAACTAGTTGCAATCTACACACATGAATCATAACCATTGTTAGAACCATAAGGGATCCATCCACATGCCAAAATCCAACATTGTTCTAACGGCCAAGGCAAAGCAATGCATAAACTGAACATAAATAATGCCATATGGCAATAATGTACCACATGATACTCATGTATACATGAGTTGCAAA
The DNA here is from genome assembly GCF_053477565.2 of Lygodium microphyllum. NCBI lineage: Eukaryota > Viridiplantae > Streptophyta > Polypodiopsida > Schizaeales > Lygodiaceae > Lygodium > Lygodium microphyllum. The sequence continues at coordinate 13,959,649 of NC_141153.1, read as the reverse complement.
CTACATGTAACTTATATAAACGTACTTCTCTTGTATCTATAAGTGTACATTACACACCGTCCATGTGTCTCATACATGCCTTGCAAATATATATCACATTCAAATGTACATTCCATGTACTCCATATATATATATATATATATATATATATATATATATATATATATATATATATATATATATATATATATATTGCGTGACAAAGGTGGCTAGTTATATTGCTTAGAAGAATTGAGAACGAAGTACATGTGCTTAATAAACTAGGTGGAGGTGATACAAAGTCATGCTGGAATCATATATACAAGCCTCTCAAGGCAGTTTGGGGGGAATGGGGGGATAGAAGCCACGGAGGAGGAGAGTATTGCCACTTGGGATTGTGTGTGTGCATCATGAGGAATAGATCATGACTATCCTAGGTACATAAGAAGTGGTTTTGGAGCTCCTCGCAAGCTCGAGAGTCACCTTGCAGTTAATCCCAGCGGCTGTGGAGAGAGCGGATGACAAAGATCCAAAGCTTCGCCAAAGTTGTATATGTAGACAAGCACTTACTGCCCAGAACCAATTGACAGCGTGCCTTCTAGATGTGCCAAACTATGAGGCTCCCAATAATCTCCCATACCTTTGAACGCTCTACTATCGGCTCTAATATCTGCCGAATGGACAGTGCCTCCAAGTTGACTAGAGCATAGGAACCTTCCAGATGGGTAGTGGCTCCAAGCTAACCAAAGCACATGAACCTGCCTCGATAAGATGAATAGTATTATGCATCTTAGCCTCATATAGGAAGTGGTGGCCCCGGCTAACTGCCTGCCCCGCTCAAGAGATAAATCCCAGGCTAGGTGCCAATTGATGGAGAATGTTGCATGCTTCTCTCCACACCAATTGTGCTGCCTCACAAGACCAAAGGCAATGGAGTTTCCAAGCATTGCAGTGGACAATGCTCACAGACTCCATCTTGTTGCATTTGAACCAGCCAACTCTCGACTACCAAGCCTCCATGTGCCCATAGCCATAGGAAATGAGACACCCTCTTGGGCCTCCAGCTTGCCCACAAGGGTCGGCAAAAGGTTCATCGGAAGGCCTTGGTAATGGTGGTTCTACCCAGTGTGCCTACTGTGCAAGGGTGTCCAATCCATGTCCTCTTGTATCAAAACATGCCTACCAATCTGTGTTGTGTAGGCCAAGAAGGCGTGGGGCTTTTTGGCAACTGCAATGGCCACCAAAGCCACTCTCAAGGGTCTCACTCCACCTCATCAAGAGGCCATCTCTCCCATATCCAGAGGTGCCAATCTTGAAACTCACTCCAAGATACATAGGGGTCCAGTAGCCAAGTCTTCCCTTGCAGTCCGATGACACGAATCCTCCTCTAGGGTATAGCTAGTAGCTCCTCCTCCTAGCCTCTATCGAGGGCTAGCCTTCCACCAGTTTGGACTGTGAACATTACCTCTTGGGTCCAGCACCCACTCTGCCTACCAGTTGTAAGGGGATGGCTATTGGCAAGAACCTTGCTGCCCACACCTCATCAGGCAACACATGCTCTCCGATTGGGGGGGAAAAGGGGAGTTTAACCAGTCCTATGGGATTGCTACCTCAATCTTTGTTCTCCTGATCTCAACTCCACACTAGCAGCCAAATGCTTTTCATAAGTTTGCCTTGCTAGCTAGCTTGTAAACCTCCCTCCACTCTCTTAACAGTATGGGCAGGGCTTGCTTCCCAACTAGCCCACTGGACATGAGAGTGCTCACTGATCTGGATCGTGTCAGAGTCTTGAACTTGGGGGTTCCAGACCATTAGGCTAGTGGTGGTCTATTTCATATTGACAAATTGGAGGCCTCTAAATCAGGGCCTTATGCATGCGCTGCCACACTCGTAGCAAACTGTGCAAGGAGGAGGATCTGGGTTGGGTAATCTAGGCTGATGTGAAAATCCATCTCAAGGGTAGCCTTCACTCCTCACCGAGCCATGGCTTATACTCGTGAAAGCCCCTTTGTAGAAGGACCTTCCATATCTGCTCCCTGGCGTGAGCCCAAGAACCACCAACTGGCTGGTGGGGAGGGCCAAACTTTGGTACTTTAGGTCGACGATCCCCAGCCCCCCTCTCAGAGTGATGCCGAATGATAGTTACCCATGCCACCTTGGCCCGGGAGTCCCTTCAACCATCTCAACCAACCCAAAGAAACTTTTGCATGAGGCAGCGGAGTTGAGCCACACAAGACGAGAAGAGACATCAACAGGAAGCAATGTATCAGGCTATCGCTAAGAGGACTTGGTTGACCACTAGGGTCTTGCTTGCTAAGGAGAGGTGGGCCATGCTCCAGTGGGTCAACTTCCTTTTGATGGAGTCAAGTACTGGGAGAAATTGCCGGGCGGTGTTATGTCAAATCCCATGTGGAAACCAAGATAGCGGAGGGTCTATCCCCTTGCTCACCCATCTGAAATCGAAGTGAATCCCCCAGTCAGTGCTAGACTCTGGATCTACGAAAAAACCAACGGACTTCTATCACTTAATTCTCGCCCCCATAGCTCTGCAGAATACCTTCAATGCAAGTTCGCCGACTCTCTCCTGCATCACCTCCTTATCCTCCACATAGAGGGTTGTCATCTGCGAACTCAGTCTACCAGCTCTGTCTCTTCTCTCAATGGGAGCAAGAGGCCTTGTAGGTCATTCACTTGAGAGCGGAGAAAGTAGGACATTACCTCCATAAAGAATAGGAAGAGGTAGGGGGAGGAAAGCCTTGCTGGTTTGACCTCTCCAAGAGAAACTCCTTCCCCTTCTTTCCTCCTATAAGTACCTTCCTATTGATTGACTTATATAGAGTAGATATCCCCATACCCCCTTTGATCCACTTCAAGGGTAAGCCCACGCATTCCATAATACCTTCTAGGAAGTCCTAGTCGACCTTGTCATATGCCTTCTCAAAATCTAGTAGAAGCAATGCCGTCCTCTAGCTACTATGCTTGGCCCACATAGTGGCCTCAAAGAAGGCGAAGACGCTGTCCGGGATGCTCCTATCTAGGATGAAACTTGTCTGTGTGTCATGGATGATGTTTGGGAGAATGGGACGAAGCTTGTTGCTAATGAACTTGGCCAAGGCCTTATAGGCCATTGACAACAAGGTGATTGGCCACCACTAGGATAGCTCCAAATGGTCTTCCCCTTTGGGGACGAGACAAACTAGTCTTGTTGACAAGCTACGAGATTTTTGACTTGAGCTTATCTCTTGGAAAGCCTAGAGTTAGGGGATCCTTGACCACCTCTCAATAAGTGCTCAAGAAGGCGCTAGATAGCCCATCCTCTCCGTGAATGGCTCAAGGAGTGCTTGTCCCATCACTTCGATCACAAGAGGTGGGATGCACTCCCACACCTATTGTCTACATCGAACCACCCTATTTGATACTCCCTCTTGCTTGAAAAGTTGTTTGTAGAAGACAATAGCATGCTCCATCACCTCCTTCGGGCAAGAGCATACCCTTCCATGTTGGTCATGGAGACTCCGGATTTGGGTGCTAGAGTACTAGTAGCGATCTAAAGTAGAGGCTAGGCTTGAGATGAGGAGAGCTAGGAGGGGTGTGCGCCCCTTGTGGAAAGAGGTCGTGGCTAGGGGGTTAGGTCGGTGAAGGAGTGGGAGAGAGGGCCGTGTGAAACCAGCCTTCCTCCTCAGATAGGGTGGTGAATAACCTGATTAAGCACTATTTATAGTAATTAACAAATTCACAAAACTGAAATGCATACTTTAATATAAAATCTTGGACATTGGACACCCTGTTGGTCCCAAAACTAGCACCCCTTCCGGTATTTATTTAACTTAATTGAGTAAGAAGCTGATGTACTATGGGATTCTCCCAATCACTTTCGGCATTCCAACTCCCCTTGTTGTTCAAAATGACCAGCAAGTCTTTAATCTGATTTGCCCCTTGATTCGGGCAATCAATTGGCCTTCGCCCGCTTTGATGGAGATGGAAAAGGCTAAAAACAGCTTCAGCCCTGTTGAATCCAAGTCTTGGAGCTTCCAATTTCAGGCACGTTTCTCGAGGCTACTGCTAAACCTTGATTTCTGCTGCATATTAGGGTTTACAATAGAGAAATCTGAAATTTCTTAGTCTCTGGTGATCTCAATGTTGTAATCTTCAGAGCAAGGTTGTAGAAAGGTTGGGAGATGAGAGAGAATGCTGAGAGAGAAAATTTAGACTTTCTTCGCAAAGAGCTGAAGAAAATCTGTCATTTACTACTACTGCCCCGTCTCAACGGCTTGCAGATGCAAAGAATTGAAAAAAATCAGTATTTACTATTGTTACCCTATCTCCACAGCCTGTAGATGCTATCACCTGCTGTTGATTGGTCTTCTCCTGCCCCTAGTTCTCTCAGAAGGTCCTCCAATGGCTGCAAATCAGACGAGCAGCATCTCCTCCCTCTCTATTGCAAGTTGAATACACTAAAAATACCTCTCTCCAGCCTCTAAAGACATTTTTTAGTCTTGCATGGGCATTTTTGACAAATGGCAACCTTCCCAAATGGTTTTTCCAGCATTATCCATAATTAAATATTAATTTTCAGTCTTTAAATATTAAAAATTAATTTGATAATTATTTCGGTGCCTTGAAAATGCAACTTCCATTCCTGAGTGTCTTTGCGCCATCTTTGACCATTAGATTGACATTAAGTAACATTAAACATAATTTCTCTAGTGTTACCAATTGATACTTATTGCCAAATGAATGACCTAGGCCAACAACTGGCACGAGATACCACCAAGTATCTGTGTGGCATCCAAACAAGGCCCGGCACCCGTCACGTCGAATGCTCCCCTCTGCGCCCCATCGCTCCGGCTAATCTCCCTCCGCCCCGTCTGATCATGCCTCTAGTCTCGCTGGCCGCCCCCCCATCTATCCACCCATCTGACCGCTACCTGTTTTTTCCTCCTTCCTATCTGCCAGTCGTGAACGTCCCGCTCGCTTGGATTCTTCCCCTCCACCTGGCCACTCCCCCCTCCCCTCCCCGCGTGTCCGGCCAGGCGAGACAACATCCCCCCCTCCCCGCCCCAACAGTTCGTTGTTCCCCCTCCCCCCCCAACTCCTGGCCGCCCTGGAAGAGACTGTCTCCCTCCCCCCCCGACCCTGATAGCCCGCTGCCCCCCCCTCTCCGCAACCTCGAATCCGTCTGTGGTATGTGAAAACAGAAGCGGTCTCCCCCCTCGCCATTGATCCCCCACCCTCCAAGTTGCTCCCTTGATCTGCAACAACTTCCCCCCCTCAGGTAGCACCGCGACGTGATTGGTAGTCCTCACAGAAGGGACGCGCAATGGAAACCTTTGGTCAAACGCTGGCACACTCAGCGAGTGCCCCCCAGTCAAACACCTTGCGCATCGTCCTCTCTGAGGAGCAGCTCTTAGCCGTCCGAGCTAAGGAACTGGAGCTAAAGGAAACAACGATTTATGGTCAAGTAGTAGAACATTCCCCAGCCAAGGCCCAGCTTTGAGACTGGCTTCACTCCACACTGCGCATCGACACATCGCAGGTCGTGGAGACGGTCCTAATGGGCCAAGGGATCTTCATGATCCGGCTCAGTTTGGCGGAGGCACCTCGCGAGTTACTCGCCAATTCACCATATGCGTCCACGAAGGGGATCATATATATGGTCCCTTTGGTACAATGACTTTACTATGGAGGCATTTGCACTCCACAACAGGTTTCTCCAGCACCCGGTAACCCTTCTTTTCCCCGGCCTGGCGATAGAGTATCGCCAGTTGGTGGAAGACTTTGGTAACCCTTCTTTTCCGCCGACAGGCCCGTAGGTGGACGGCGATGGCTTTACACGGGCACAAAGACAACAGAGAGGGAGACGGCAGGGGGGGTACAGCCAGCATCTCAGACCCAACCTCAACAGCAAGGAGTAGAAGGGCGTATGACGCCCCCTCGGCAGAGCACTCCACAGCCCCCCTCTTCCCGCCCCACCCGGCAGGACCGCAGCCCCCTACATCCACCACCCACGCCACACACTACCTCTCCTCAGTCCCCACAGCCTCCACACCCACCGCCCTCCACATCCCATGCCCCCTCCCCCCCCCCCCACCACTGACCTTGGCCCACAGCCCACCACTGACCTTGGCCACCAGGCCCCCCCCCCCCCCACACCCACCATGTACTTCTGTCCATCCCTCGATCATCCTCCCCCCCACCACCTCCCTTACCAAGCATCCCCCTTGATCTGCATCTGTGTTAGATTACGGGAACAGATTTCTTCAGACTGATGGAAGCACGAGTGTTCTTCACCTCCCAGCCACGCCTAGATAAGTGCTGGCCCTCAAGCTTATCCCTTTTGCCAGCCGTCAACCTACTGGAGTCCTACTATTTCTGGACTCCCTTATCCTCTAGGCTCCCCTTAACCCTGTTCGGGTGCCCAAGAGCCCAGACGGTCATTCTCGTGCATGTTCCCCTAAATTTACCTTAATGTAACATTAAATATCCCTTTTAATGTCACATTCTCCACTTATGACCTTAATGTGACATTAAATATCCCTTTTAATGTCACATTAATGTCACAATCTGTTTCAGGCGATCCCTCCCAGACCCACCCCCCCTCCTCCCACAGGAGGTGATGAGCCACACACGCCTACATTCTCTTCGTACTAGCAGTCCTCCCCCTCCCATACAGCCACCAGCTCATCCACCCCTGCCGCCCGTCACGTTCCCGAGACAGGCACACCTATTGCCATAGGAGTTCTTCCGCAGTGGCCCATGGTCCTACTTGAGAGTGGCGGAGCACGGAGAGTTTCCACTACCTCTAGAGGTGGGGATCTTCGTGGTTCGTAAGTCAAGGAGGGGCAAGGTCCATCTTCTAGCACCACCGGATGGACCAAACTACCCTTTTTTTCTTCAATCCTCTCACTCAGGGGAGTGCACGATGACATAGATAGAGGAAGAGTTTACGAGTCAGGTGGCGGACCACACCTCCAAGTAGATGGGAGAAGGAGGACTAGCATTGTTTATATAGCAGTGGCCTGGTTGCATGATGGACATTAACTGGTGGGCTGGTGCCGAGGTCCCTCATTTGAGCATTATCTTTCAAGCCCTTCCACAGTGAAGGGCTCCGAGGGATGTGATTGAGTGGCCTCTAGTACAAGCAGCCCATTTCTACTAGTGCACAAAGTCTCGACTCTTCGCATGGCTAATAGATGCATTGATAGTACTACTTGGAACTTCTATCACCCTTATGGTCCGGCCAAGAGCCACCATGGGAGAATGGAGCTCGCCGTCTAGACCAGCGGCAAAGCGCACCTACATGCCTCATAGCTCCTTCTCGTCATCAGCAACCTCTACACCGATGTTCAGGCAGTCACAAATTTCCCTATGAGCTTACACCTTGCATCCTGGAATGTGAATAGCCTCCATTACAGTGCGGCACGTGGTTCCAAGAAATTGATTGTTCTTGACAGGAGCTACAGCCTGCCCTTGCCGGATGGATCGACATCTTACTTCTATAGGAGCACAAGCTCACCCTCACCCAGGCCCAGCGGGTAGGGAAGGTATTCCTAGGCAAATCGCACACTTACTGGGAGCACGCCATAGGTGCCCACGGTAGGAGTGGAGGCGTGTGTACCTCTATTGGTTCGAGTCTTACCGCGTGTGTTTGAGACCACGGGACGATAGTGGCAGGGAGGGTGCTATGGATCAGATTGGATATTGGGGGCTCATGCCTTAGAGTCCTTAATATCTATGCCCCTACGGAGGTGAGCGCACGCAGCAGGTTCTGGGTGGAGATCGCGGAAGGACTCCCAGAGATGGACTCCTGGATTGTTGGAGGAGACTTCAACAACTTGGAGGCTTTGAAGGACCAGCAGGGCAGAGGGAGAAACCACCAGGGCATGGCCCGGGAGGAGCAGGAGGCATGGGAGGTGTTTCTATTGGCAGTAGGAGCATGCAATGCCTGGTGAGACCTTGCCTTCCACTGGAGGGAGAGGTCGCTGGACTTCTTTTGGGGATACAGGCGGCTAGGTGGAGTCCTGCTGGAATGGTTGGACAGGTTTTATGTGGGAGGCTCTCAGGGAGGCCAAATTGGGTAGTTGGCGGGCACCATCTTGTCTGTGATCATTGCCCGGTTCTCCTGACACTAGATCCCCCAGCATCTACCCTAGATACACAATCTTGTCGGATCCTTGACTCGATCTACAGGAGGGAGGAGGTGGTGAGACAGATAGAGTAGATTTGGATCAGAGAGTGGGGCAGGAGGGGCCAGATCGTAGAGGAGGTTGAAGAGGCCCTAGCTAAGTCGAGCAGAATCTGCCAAGAGGCAGCCATACAAGCCCGGCAGTAGAGCTGGGAGGAGGAGAGAGCACTCCGGCAAGACCTTGCAGCCCCACAGAGATTATTACAGGTGGCACCAGGGGATCCCACTCTCCACGCATAGGAGGTGCATGCGCGAGCAGTCATTGCTGGCCTAGAGGACAGGCGCTCTGAGTTCTCTTTCCGCACCTCAGTAGCTTTCTGGGCGCGGAAGGGGGACACGATGTGCAAGGAGTTTTTTCAGGTGCACCAGCCTTGCACCTTAGGAGAGCAAATACGCAGCCTCCGAGATCAGTATAGGAGGACCCGTTCTAGCCTAGACGAGGTGATGGAGATTGCCACCGACTACTATAGTAGCCTTGTCCAGCAAGAGAGAGCCTCAGCTAGAGGACAGCAATGTAGACAACAGGTCTGGGATAACATCTCGTCCCTCGTCACAGAGGAGATGGGTCACTCCCTCCTAGCCCCCTTCAGAGAGAAGGAACTAGAGGAGGCTTTCCATACAGAGGACGGGTAGAAATGCCCAGGAGAGGATGGCCTCTCTAAGGCTTTCTTCACTACCTTGGGAAGTGGTGAAGGAACCCCTATTGTTGGTCTTTTAGGAGATTTTCACTTCAGGACAAATGCCAGGGAGTCTATCGGCAAGCCTTATCAGTCTTCTCCCCAAAGGGGATGATTGGTTGGAGCTTTCCCAGTGGAGACCGATCACCTTATTGTCAGTGGCCTATAAGGCACTGGCAAAGATGATTGGTAGGCGACTACGCCCCTTGCTTCCGGACATCATCCATGACACATAGACAAGCTTTGTCCAGGATAGGAGCATCATGGACAATGTATTCACCTTCTTTGAGACGACCGAGTGGGCCCAGTATAGTAGGCAGAGACTGGCCGTACTACTCTTGGATTTTGAGAAAGCCGATGAGAGGGTGGACTGGGATTTCCTAGAGGGCACCATGGTGAGGTTGGGTTTCCCCCAGGCTTAGATTTCCGGGGTCTTCGCACTTTATAGATTGGCCACCAGTAGGGTTCTCATAGGAGGGAGACGAGGGGAGAAGTTTCGGCTGGAGAGATCGGTCCTACAGGGCTCCCCCCTGCCCCCATACCTGTTGCTTCTCTTTGCAGAGGTGATGTCTCACTTCCTCGGCTCACATGTGAGCAGTTTACACAGTCTCCGACTTCCAGCAAGAGAGGAGGTTGGGGAGAGTAGGTTGGCGAGGGCTTGTGCTTGGGGAGAGTAGGTTGAAGTATGAGAGGAGGCATCAACTAGCAAGTGGGTGCAATGTGGGGGGAGCTGGGATAGTAGCGATTGTATTGCACCCGGTGTAGTGTTAGGGCAGGAGCAGGTGGATGGCAAGTGGCATTCCAACTGTCGGTGGCAGCAGTAGGCAGCAAAAGGGGGGGTGACAGCTTGTCGCGCTTGTTTTGGACAACTGAGTATGATTTTGAGATTCTTCATCCTCTATATCAAAGCTGGAAGGGGGGGGATTTATGTACTCCATAAATGCCAATAGCCTTGCAAATGTATAGTTGCAGAGCCTAGATGCAAACCATATACATCTAGATTGTGCATACCAACTTAAGTGACTAGTACATTGAATAGTGATCCCAATGGCAAAAATACTATTAACATACAGTATTGTGGATGCAAACCAAGTACATTAGAGATCCACTATATAATTGGGTTGTCCATCACTAGGGGAGTGGAGGTGCAACCTCCCCCTTGAGCATCAGACACTACTGAGGATCCTCTATACTTTGCTAAGGTAAAATGCATCAATGATTATGATCCCTCCTCCATCCATTGGCATCCATTAATAGGTGAAACAATATTGAATTTTTACCAAGTAGCACATGGAAACTTTATCTCTAATTTCACTTGCCCCAAAACCTCTACTAGCTTCTAGGTCTTGCAAGCACTAATTGGGCTTCCCTGTCACAATGATGTGCTGTCTAAAGGTATGCCTATGAGCCTCGAACTCTAAAAACGTGGGTACTTTCTTAGTATCTTCCACTGCCATTGTACTTTTGGAACCCTTGCCACTGTCACTACATCAACAAAGGGGGGAGGACCATGTCGAAGAGAATGCTCCGACATCGACTTGGGTTTCCCATTGTAGATCTTCATAGGGGACCTTCTGAGAATGCTATTGTTGACCAGGGGAAGGGAAAATGCTAACAAGCATAGATCACTTGTGGGACTGGTGGACTATCCTATGGGGAGGTAGCGAGGGCTTGTGCTTGGGGGGAGTAGGTTGAAGTATGAGGGGAGGCGGCAACTAGCAAATGGGTGCAATGTGGGGGGAGCTGGGATAGTAGTGATTGTATTGCACTAGGTGTAGTGTCGGGGCAGGAGGAGGTGGATGGCAGGTGGCATTCCAACTGTGGGTGGCAGTAGTAGGCGGCAGAACGGGGGTGACAACTTGTCACGCTTGTTTTGGACAACTGGGTATGATTTTGAGATGCTTCATCCTCTATATCAAATCAGGAAGAGGGGGATTTATGTACTCCATAAATGCCAATAGCCTTGCAAATGTATAGTTGCAGAGCCTAGATGCAAACCATACACATCTAGATTCTGCATACCAACTTAAGTGACTAGTACATCCCAATGGCAAAAATACTATGAACATACAGTATTGTGGATGCAAACCAGGTACATTAGAGATCCACTATATAATTGGGTTGTCCATCATTAGGGGAGTGGAGGTGCAACCTCCCCCTTGAGCATCAGAAACTACTGTGGATCCTCTATACTCTACTAAGGTAAAATGCATCAATGAAGATGATCCCTCCTCCATCCATTTGCATCCATTAATAGGTGAAATAATCTTTAAGTTTTACCAAGTAGCACATGGAAACTTTATCTCTAATTTCACTTGCCCCAAAACCTCTACTAGCTTCTAGGCCTTTGTCCCTTTGGACCACATAGATCCATGGAACTTTCACATTGCTGCCAAAAATGGTATATTGGCTGCATTTCCCTCATGACCAGCACTATACAAAGCATTTGTGTGACCAGCATTAATTCCATGAGTCCTAAACACATCAGTGTTAGCAAATGCATTACCAAACATGCCACTTTGTGCCCTAGTATCAAGCAAACATTACTATATGTGGGAGTTTGCGTTCCACTTGCCATACCTGGATACATTGGGCCTTGCATTCCATGCATTGCTTGCTATATACCAAAAGGACTCATGCCATACATACCCATAGATGGTCCTTGACCAGCCATTGTATGGAAAATAAATCCATCTCCAAAGTATCTTGGGTGTCTGACATTAGCATGCATGCCTTGCTACCCAAAACTCATTGGATTGGCACTACTAAGTTTGCCTTGCATTTGTGGTATTGCCCCATGGTTTTCATTTCCTTTTGGTCATTACCAACATTGCATGCATCTTGTGGCTGAAGTGGCTTTTCTTTGAGAATCTCATGCTGTCCTGAAGCTCTAAACAACGACTTCTTCTTCTTGCCTTTGCTGTCCTTTGTAGGAGCATCCAAGAATTACAAATCGAGGATTCTTTGCCAACTTTGCAAAGAGATCAGCTTCTGTCCTCAAGTGTGAGATTTTGGATCCACAAGTGGCCTAATTTTCTTACAACAGCAAGGGACAATTTGGAGCTTCATGTCGCTGGTCATTTGGCACTTGCATGCAAGCGTTCAAGATGCAATTTGCACCTGCATATGTTTGTAATCCAGGGGAAATTTGGGCCTTGATACGGCTGGCCATTGGAGACCTGCACACAATTGTTCTTGACTGAGTTTGTGCCCGATTGTGCATCACATCAAGGGGCAAATCAAATTTGATGGTTGCTGGTTACAAAGGACAGATTATTATTCCAATTGTTGATGGACAATCGGGTCGGTCAATTCTTAGATGTACAATAGGTGTGAATGTGAAAACAAATACTACAAGGGGCACTAACATTTTGGGCTGAATCGGGTATCAACTCGTCCCAATTCCTTGGGGGAGATCTAACCCAAGTGGTAAAGCGTTAAATTCTCTATTTGTTATTTTTTAAATGAATTTATTGCTTGCTGTAAATTTTTGTAAATCAGTGTGTTTTAGTATTCCACCACCTTTTGTATAAAGCAAGGCTGGTTTCATGGTTCCATCACCGGAATATATAAACTTCCTTGAATAGGTGGGCTGAGGCATCTAATTGTAAGTCAAGATTGCAAATACTTCGTTGAAATGGTATTCAGCTATCACAAGATTTTCACAAGGATATCTTCTTCAAGCAATGGAGAATGACCTATGGTGATGTGTCATCGGAAGGCAATGGAAATAATGGAATGCCCAATCTTGTTATGGGCTCTTATTATGGACAGCATGCTGTAAATAGTTGTTTTCCTAAAATGAAGTTGTGACTTCAATGCATAGAGATGCTGAAAATCAGCAACAAGAAGAGGATTCAAATGCATGGAAATCTTGATAACGTAAATACTATGCATTCTGGACAGCAAGGAATGCATCCAAATGTGGAACATTTGGGGTACTTTGAAGATGGATCCATGTTTCATGCTATGGCTCGTCATGGTAGTACTTCTGTTGGTATGCATGGCATGAATGTATTGGTGCCCATCTAGTAATACATAGAATGCATGGACAACTTTATCCTGGAATGGCTAGTGAAATTCAAAATCCATGTGGAATGATAAGCAAATGGGAATGTTTAGCAATGCATCTGGCGTTCCTAGTATGTTAGATACACAAGGGATTGGAATTGGTCAAGTAGATGTGATGTTAGATACACAAGGGATTGGAGTTGGTCAAGTAGATGTGATGTTTAATGCTCGTTGAGATGGAATTGAAGCAAATGTAGCATTTTTGCAGCAATTTGTATTTTTGATACGATTTGGATAATCTGAAAGAAAAGAGGCCTAGAACCTAGTGCAGATTTTGAGGCAAGTGAAGTTAGAGGTAATACATACCTATGGATGCAAATGGATGGAGAAAAGTAACATGGCAGGTCATCCTCACTGTTGCACTTTACCTTTATGGGTTTCAGTTAGAGGGGACTTTGGATCATGGCCATTCAGGTTCAACGGGTGCAAAGAAGTTTATTCAGAGAGTAGGGGGATCCCACTCCAGTATCAGGATTCCAACGTACTTATTCTATGAGGATGATCTTAGAGAGACAGTCACACAGATTTGGAGATCTAGATCTGTCTCCGCTGGACGAGCAGCCAATGACTTAGATGATAGCCTATAGGAGATTAGTTTCTTCTTTAGAGATGAGGCCACAACAAGGAGACAAAGCCTTCTAGAGAAGGAAAGAACTGCTAGAGCATCATTGGCTGGCTTATAGAGGGAGAAGGATAGATGGCCAGGATGCAAATGGACAATTGAGAGGATGCATATCGTCAGAGCAAAGATTGATGCCATGAAGGAAGCTAGATTGGAGTATATATTTCATGCAAGAGCTTCTTTCTGGACTCAGTATGGTGATAGCATTATTAGGGATTTTTCCTGCATAACATGGCCTAAACACTCTAGACAGGGTGAAATCCCCCCTAAGATCCAGCCTGCACATGAGACACGACACAAGCCAAACTGACCATAAAAGTGAATGGTTGCTGTTCGATAATGAGTGTAATAAATTTGTCTTTCAAAGAAAAGGAAAAGTATGACTTGAAGTTAGCCATAGATGCTTGCTCCATCTTTCAAGCTACCGTAACTTGATGGATATAAACTTGCACTAAAAATTTCACCTTTCTCACCCCTGACTTATGCTACACTACTCTATGAAAGCACTGCCTTGCACTTCATACACCAAGAGAGTTAGAAGTCTGTCAAGGATGATACATGTTTACTTGCTCATGGCATCGCTGTTCAGATGTCCAGCTCTACTGCTGTCTTTCTACAACACTGCTTGAGCTACCACTTGAAGGCACAAAGCTTTTTCTGTTTGGACATGTAGGATCCAGCCACATTTTTGAATAGCCGCAATATACCCATCAAAGTTTTAAAGGTACATTGGGCAATTTTTGATTGATTAGCTTAAGCCTAGGCTATCAGTTGTCTTCTGTTAAGGCACAGATCCTGTGTAGCTGTGTATTTTACATTAACCTATATATGTAGCAAGAAAAAAGTGAGAACTAAATGAGTACAACTGTTGCTCCATGATTTCTGTTGTAATGGATTTTGATGCACATTGGATGTCTATTATCTCATTGGAAACTGCAAGAAAAAAGCGAACAAAGATAATCATATTGTTATGTTACTCAGATTCGGAATGGTCGACACCAAACCCTACGTGAGTGTCTCATGCAAGACTACAGATTGACTGTGCGATGTGTGAATCGAAAACTCTCTAGTGATTTTTATGAGGTGAGTTTATATTGTCAAGACTTCAATTATTATGTATATCTTTTGGGCAAGCATGTTCTACCAAATTTCTAGTTCATAATGTTTCACACACAACATAAAGTTTTGTGAATTGTCAATATGCATTGGCTTGTCAAAGGCAAAGCAATGGTGCTCCTTTGTTTTCTGGTCAGTTGATATGTTAAAATAGATTATCTGCAAAGATTTTTTAATGTCCTTGTGGATGTGCAGTGCATGTGGAGAAAGAAAGATACACTATGTTTACTGAAGACCAAATTGGCCTATGAGACAAATCACTATACAACAAACCAATTAAGTCAAATGCATCCCATATCTAGTCCTTATCTAGCATACTATAAGATTACAATCATAATTGGAAAATCTACCACAAGATCCATCCAATGGGTATGTCAGGATGTAATATATGCATGACAAGAGGTGAAGAGGCCTGTCATATCTACTCTACCCTGTCTTACGCGCTGTAATCTCTTCTCCATAGCTCTATGATATCATGCTTGGATTTGAACAATTTGTGCCTGATATGGCCATGGTTATTTGCATCAGATCTTGTCTCGAGTCTCTATTTCTCCCCGCTCGTGATAGTCTAAAGTAGGGGGAGTCATCATGTACTAAAATGGTGGTACCCCTTTGGCTGATCCATGCTCTGCAAGCAATGTAGTACTGCAATATACATGGTAGGTGGGGGTCCTGCATAGCAATGCTTTGCAATGCCTCTAGGGTAGGCATGGTTTGGAGATGGGAGGTGCTACAAGCTTTGCTCTAGTCATCACATGTGGAACCAAGGGTTTATTGCAAATCATCTCGGAAATCATAAGGATTGAGGTCTCTCCATCCATCATTAGTCATAACTGGAACGGCTAGAATCCCAGAGAGGTTGCATATGCCATTGCAAATATGGTTTGAGTAGCACTTTCATTACATTGATGCAATAAACAGCATACCCTTCGTATGAGCTTGTCCTGTGATGTGTGTCTTACGGAAAGATAATTCCTTCTATTGCTAAAATGTGATGCCAAAGTATACATATGAGCTTGTCACCCTCACTTGGATGCCTCTAATTGTGATCATTGCTTGTCTCATTACTTGCTTGCATGTGTGAAAAACCATGACCTCGTTTTCCAAGGTTCATGGAGAGGCCCCTTTGACTAGAAAAATTGTCTAGTCATTCATGTGGTACTATAATCCCCACTTCTGAGACAGATATCAAGATGATGTCAAAACAATCTAGAGTAGTAAAGTAACCAATTTTTCATAGAATGATGTACCACCATAGTGACAAGTGACAATCATTTTTGGACTTAATGATTGTTGAGATGGTAGCTTTTATCCCGTCCATGTACCATTCCATGTGACTATATAGTTAGAAGTGATGGCAATTCCTCCTTGTTCCCTGTCCCGTGTCTTTGTCTTAGGGAGCATGGGGAGCCTTGCTTCATGTGTTTATGCTCTGTATTTGTTTTGACCAAATCTATGGGCATCTATCTTGCCCCACCACTCTCCCATACAACACATTGATACCCCATAGAATCGTTGATAGTGTCACCAAGATTATGTAGTCTCTGGAAAAGCCGGTCTTTGCCTCCTTGATGAAGCTCCTCAGGGTGAAATTATGATTTGGCATGAAGAAATTATTGCAAAACCAACCTTTCCAAGGGCTTGGAGATACTTCTTCTGCACTAAGTTATTGAGGTTCACCTTAAGCAGTAATCTATATATCTCGGCTAAGATAAAACAAAGCATGATACCATGATGGTCCAATAAGTCTGTTGATCCTTAGGGTCATTGGGTTTGTGAATGAGGATGATGATGTGCATACTCCACATGTGCAAAAAACCCTCTACTAGTGCCCTTTTGAATTGACATGGCAGAAATGGAGCAATCCATTAGAGGCATAAGAGAAACACTGCGCTAGGATCTGTGAATGATTTGCAAATCTCCCATAATGTAGTCTTGTGATAGCTTTTGTGTCCCATACTATCGATAAAGTATTAAAGTGGTGGGTTTGGGAACAGGTGTGGGGCAATGGGAGCTGATCTAGGACCTCATAGATGTAAAGAAATCCTTGACAACTGAAAATAAACTCAATCATATGACAAATGCAAAGACTGGTATAGAAACATGGATAAGGTTAGGGTAACTTAGAGACAATGAACACAATGAATAATGAAATGAATGAATTTGAATAGAATATGATGCTCAATGCAACAAACACACTATGCAGTGATGAATACCGAACCTCCAACTCTTGTTTCTCATGGAGCAGGATAGAGATAATGGGGACAAGATTGTGTTGTGTGTTGTACTATTGACAGATCTTGAAATGCAGCACACACTCTCCGAAGGTGTTTTGCAGCAGCAAATGCAGCTTAAGTGTGGTTGAATCGGTGAGACAAAGGTGCCGAATGTGAGATGGAAGGATCGAGGTGCAGCTGGGATTCAGTAGGCAGTGTGAGAGTGACAGACATAGTTGAAGCACGACACCCAAGAGAATAGACTGAATGAGTGTAACCAGAAAGTACAAAGTACAACCCTTAAACCTTAGGGTTGTAGGGGGTGTTCACACCCGACACACACTAAGTGCCCAAATGTGTGTAACATAAGCACATAAGTACATACGACAATAAGACCATAAGTCTAGGGGAAAAAACCTCTCCTACCGAGAGTAAAAAGTGCCCCAGTGTCCTACTGATCACCGACACTCCCATATGAGCGTAGGCGTAAGTGAGGCGTGAGTCAAATACCCAACAAACCCCCCTGGAGTGAAGAGTGATCAAGAGTACAAGGATCATCCGCCACCAAAGGATATCAAATTTAAAGCATCGCGAAATGCTTCAAATTTGTCACGAGGAAGAGCTTTGGGGAAGATGTCTGCCACATTACTGGTGGTAGGACAATAGACAAGGCTGATATCACTTGCATGTAGCCTCTCTCTGACAAAGTGATAATGGATCTCAATGTGTTTCGTGCGAGCATGAAACACTGGGTTCCGTGCCACTGCAATGGCACTCTGACTGTCAATGAACAAAGGAGTAGGCTCCGTAACAAATACATCCAAATCAGCTAGCAAGCGTCTAAGCCATACGCAGTCAACTGTGGTAGTGAAAGTTGCCTTGTATTCAACTTCACATGACGATGTGGCAACAGTGGATTGTTTCTTGCTAAGCCAAATTTCCAGAAATTGTAGCAAACACGTTTCTGCAATTAATGTGCAAGCGCTTACTCTGTCAAAAAACTGTCTTTTAATGCACGCTGCCCAAGGTGCAAACAATGCTCAGCAACACTGTTATATCAAAATCCCCTAAATTTCTGCCAAATTTTCTGTCACAAATACCCCAGAATGTGCATTCAATGTGTCTGTCTCACAGACACAAGCACGTGTCCCAATGCAGAAAACTGACCCTGCTTTTGCACGAACACCTGTGTTTGAATTAAAAAATATAAAATTTTACCTCTGCAGAATGATTGCAGCTGACTGACGACGGGCACGGATCCCGAGGCAATGTCTGCGCACAGGAACGGACTGGCGAACCTGGTGGCGAACAGCTGCCGGTTCAGGAAGCAGCACCTTCAGACAGAAGTCTCGTGCAGGTCAGTGGCGCCCTGGGCAGGACTGCCGTGCGCTGGGCAGATGGCGCGCTGTGCAGAACTAGCGGCGCCTCCAGCTGACAGGTGGCACGCTGGGCAGGGCGTGCACAGGTACAGGTGGCGCGCTGGCGACTGGTGCTGCACGCTGACTGTTGGAGCTTCGCGCTGGCGGGTGGAGCTGCACGCTGGGCAGAGGAGTCGGCTGGAGCTGCGCGCTGACGGACTGACAGGCGCAGGCAGGACTGGGCAGGAACAGGCGGCGCCTTCAGCTAACAGGTGGCGCTGGGGACTGGAGCTGGGCGCTGCAGACTTGACGACTACAGCTGGCGACCTGGGCTGAACTGGCGGCTGGGGCAGAACTGGCGGGGGCTGACTGAACTGGCGTGGGCTGCAGACTGCAGACAGGTGGTGAGCTCAGAGCTGAGCTTTGATACCAAATGTGAGATGGAAGGATCGAGGTGCAGCTGGGATTCAGTAGACAGTGTAAGAGTGACAAACAGAGTTGAAGCATGACACCCAAGAGAATAGACTGAATGAGTGTAACCAGAAAGTACAAAGTACAAAGTACAACTCTTAAACCTTAGGGTCGTAGGGGGTGTTCACACCCGACACACACTAAGTGTCCAAATGTGTGTAACATAAGCACATAAGTTCATACGACAATAAGACCATAAGTTTGGGGGAAAAAACCTCTCCTACCGAGAGTAAAAAGTGCCCCAGTGTCCTACTAATCACCGACACACCCATATGAGCGTAGGCGTAAGTGAGGCATGAGTCAAATACCCAACACTGAACTAGGGCAGAATCAGCAAAATGCAGATCTGGTGATGACCTGGTAGTATCAGTGGTGTGAGAAACAACAAAATACTGAATTGGCAAGTGATGTCAGGATCAAACACAAGCTGCATAGGGGCAGACATCAGTAAACATAGCCTTCTAGGGTTGGAGACAGCTGATACAGCACATATTTGCATGGAAACGCGTTTTTTAAGGTAGGAAACATATGAAATGGGTAAGAAACGTTTCTTATACATCAAAAAAATGTCAGTGGCTGAAAAGTTATGTTTTCGCCCAAAAAAGTATACCCTATCATGGCACCTTTTTCCCTTGTGAAAGTGCTTGAAAGTGGCATTTTTCTCCTTGCACTCATGCCTTCTACCTGAAACCTTGGGATTCATGAATCATGATAGGCTATAGCCCTTCTAGATAGTCCGTGAACAATTTGCACCCTAGGAACTTATGAGTAGCTTATGATGCCTCTTCGAGCTATAAGGAACAACAGCTCATACTCGTAATGCAGCGGGCACAAGTGTTGTTGTAGCTATTGATGATGATCTACTTGAGAGTTGCAAGTGTAGCAACAAGAGTGATGAGGAGGATGAGGAGATTGAGGACAATGAGGACATTCAAGATGA
This sequence comes from Lygodium microphyllum, assembly GCF_053477565.2. Taxonomy (NCBI): domain Eukaryota; kingdom Viridiplantae; phylum Streptophyta; class Polypodiopsida; order Schizaeales; family Lygodiaceae; genus Lygodium; species Lygodium microphyllum. The sequence goes on along the minus strand of NC_141153.1, from coordinate 13,940,014 downwards.
GTCATGACTCGTGATACATTTGGACTCGTTTGACACTTTGTTACTTCTATGATTTTATTCCTATTTGCTACTTCTATCCTTGCTTTGAAATGGTATTTAATGTTTCCTTTTAAATATTATGATGACAATCATTGATAAGGATGTTAATAGTTACAAACGAAAACGTGACTTACAAATGGTCAATAATGCCTATTTTATTGAAGGTTTGATGTTGTTTTCATGCTTTTAGATTACAATTTGATGATTGGTCATATAGACAATGGATAGGTAGGATTGTTTCTTTGAGTATTTCATGTATATGTACTGTATAACCCATGTTTTTTACTATGTACGTAAGAAACTGTTTTTGGACGTTTCCTAAAAATTAATACTGTAGGAAACTTGTTTGAAACCCATTTCCTACCTTGCTGTTTTCGAAACTCCCGACTACTTTTTCGAAATTCAGTAGGACAACTACTTGGTATGTAGACAGCAGTCGTCTTGATGAATAGTAGTGAGGATGGTTGGAAAGAGAGAGAAATGGTGAGAGAAGGTTGGACAGCCGGTGCCAATTGATGGACAACAATGGTGGGTAGCTCCAACTGAGATCTCCTCTGTGAACGGGGTGTGGACAACAAAGCTCTAGCATGTACAATTGGCAAAAACAAGATTGATTGAATGGAAGGAAGCTTGCCTATTTATAGAAAGTTTGGGGCCTCTCAAATTAGGGTTTACATGTGGGACATAGAAACTCTCTAGGACCATGTTTCTTTTTAATACAAAGATTTAATTCATTAATTAATTTGATTTTTGGGGTAATTTAAATAAAGCTAATGTATTTCTAGCTCAACACCCCCTCTTAGGCCCAAAACTGGAACCAGAAAGGGAATCGCACACAAGCCCAATACCTTTTTCATTTCTTTTTCCCAAGACGTCCTATCCTAAAATAGGTAGGGTATTGGGCAAAGGGTGCATGTTGGCTACCCAATGATCTACCAAGACTACAGGGGTGATGGAAATCTCACCAAGGGAGCCGAAGTGTTCACCCCAGAGAGGCCAGAGCATTGGACAGAGGGTGCACATGAGATGCCAAGTGGCCTACTAAGTCCTGCAAAGGCGGATGAAAACATAGTAGATTTTTTTTTGGAGGGTTTTTGTGTTGTTTTTGAAATGTTTATCATTAAGTGACGGTTTTCAATGAGTTTTTGGCCTATTGATGAGTAATTGTGCTCCAAAAGAAGGATAAGGGATAGTCAGCCCCAAGACCTTCACAAAACAAACAAGCTATCCCTACCACTACTGCCTGTCGATGATAAAGAATAATGGAATGTGGAGAGTATGCGGTAGAGGCAAAGAGGATAGGTAGAAGCAAGTTAGGCAAGCTAAGCAAGCAAAGCAAGCGAGGGAGAATGCCATGGTAGATGCCGCGAATATGGTGGATCCAGAATCGACCACTCCTAAGATTGAAAAGGGATAAATGCGCACAAATGCATGTTTACAAGAACATGATGATGGTCATGTATAATGCTATGTAATAGTGCCACTTGGATAGTGCCCTCATAGGGGAATTGTTCACTTATCAGAGCGTCCTTTTACAATCATGGTCATCCTAATGATGGGGGCAATGATATAAAATAAATACATTATGTTTGAATCAAACTGTAACTAGAATCCTATCACCATCAAGAGAAGTGCTCTCACCATCGAACAGTGAAAGGAGAAGTAAACACCCTCTCTCTCTCCAAGATATCGATGTTGATGGGAGAAAGGAGAAGCATCCAAAGAAGAAGAATGAGATGCATGTCCATGTGAAAACCTGTGAAATGGATGGCCTCCAAGTTGGGCCTCAGGGAATGCAGGGTACATGCTTTGGATCTCCTTCTCCAACAACCCATCCTTGATGGAGGTCTAGATGGCCCTGCAACATTTGAAGAGAGAAAATCATGTTTAACTTCATTAATTAGTTTGTTCTTGAAGGGCAATCCTCAATCTTCTTTTGTTTGTAAGTCATGATTAAGTGATACTTCTCATGATTGAGCTGATATGGCTTAGTTTCTCCCATGTAGTTAGAGGTCTCTCCACCCATCTCGGAACCTTGTGGGGCAAGTTGCTCAATCCACTCCTACTCTGGCCGTTCTCGCCACAAATGGTTCTAGGGACTGAATTGGTGTTTATGTGTTCGAAGTCATCTTTCCTCTATGATTCCTATTTCTTAAGACAAGCTCTTTGATCTAGGGCCTCGGTTTTTTGAATGAGTACCTAGCTCTGATACCATGTAAAAAATACTCAACAACACAAAATAGATACAATCATATGACAAATGCAAAGATTGATATAGAAACACAATTAAGGTTGTAACTCAGACAATGAACACAATGAATAATTAAATGAATGAATCTGAATAGAACACTCTTAAGGTTGTAACTAAGACAATGAACAGAGTGAATAATGAAATGAATGAATTTGAATAGAATACGATGCTCAATGCAGCAAGGACACGGCTCTTGTGTCTCATGGAGCAGGGCAGAGATAATGAGCTTGAGAGTGTGTTGTACTCTTGATAGATCTTGAAACATAGAGCACAGCCTCTGAAGGTGTCTTGGCAGCAGCAAACACATCACAAGTGTGTTTGGATCAACGACAGATGGGCAGAATCAGCTAAATGAAGATGTGATGATGATGTGGCAGGACTAGCTGTGTCAAAAACAGCAAAATGCTGAGCTGGCAGGTGATATCAACATAAAAGGCAGGCTGCTCTGCAGTAAATGCAGGCTGCATAGGGGTAGACAGCAGTAAATGCAGCCTTCTAGGGCTAGAGGCAGCAGCAGCAGTAGACAATAGTTGCCATGTTGTACAGCTGTGAGAATGGTTAGAAAGAGAGAGATGGTGAGAGAAGGTTGGACAGCAAGCGTGAGTTGTTGGACAGCAAGCATGAGTTGATGGACAGCAATGGTGAGCAGATTTGAGGGATATGGTGATCTCTCTTGACCTAGTCCCTCACCCATGGTGTTGAGTCGTGACGGATGCACATTGATAGCTCCTCCCTCACCCATGACCTCGATTCCAAGTCGTCCCTCTATGCGAGTGCCTTCGGCTTGTACCTCTCTTTCATAATGTGATAGCCCCCAAGAAGGGCTATTCTACTCTCTTTGCCTACTATTGTTATCTAGTGCCTACCTACTTGCTTCTTTGTCGTGTTACATTCTATGCAGGGCATTACGTGACGTGCCTTGCGTTGGGACCCCTCCAAAGGGGATTCCGCTGCTGTCCCACTTCAAGGCTTCCATGGATCATGTCATAGCGGGCCTAACCTGTCCCCACGGGCCGCCCCCAAAACGTCCAGTTGAGATCTCTTTTGCAAATAGGGTATGGAAAGCGAAGCTCTAGGACCTCCAATTTGCACAAATGAGATTGATTGAATGGAGGGCAACGTGCCTATCTATTGAAAGTGTGGGGCCTCCCAAATTAGGGTTTGCATGTGGGACATGGGATCTCTCTAGGACCATGGGTTTAATTCATTAATTAATTTGAGTGTTGGGGCTGATCAAATAAAGCTAATGTATTTTTAGGTAAACAATAGATATACTCCACATAGGTTTGCCTAGTGGTAGGATTAGGTAGGGGAATCATAGTGCATCAAAGCCTCCTTCAAGTTGATGCAGAAGAATGATCTCTATGATTTCTAGTTTCGCATAGTGACCTAGATTCAAGTGTTGAACTTCATCATCATGTTATGCATCTCATATAACTCTTGTCACTTGAAAGGTGCATTAGTCTCATGACACTCCACTATTTTGCAATATCATCTCTACTTTGGCTTCAAACAAAGAGTGGGTAGTGTAGAGGAAGTTGGCATGGTGGCACATGAGTATAATAGATCAATGAGTTGTGGTCTAAGTGCCGCTAATGGTGCCTCTGGATTCATATCATAAAGGCTATGGATAGAGGTCATCCTCATATATGTGCTACATCTAGACTATGAAGTGTGTGAAGCTCTTTGATTGCATAAAATCTCCATGTACTTGGCCATGCTGGTAGCAAGATGAGCAAAATAATAGATATTTCTGCATGCTTGCATGGTAGCACAAAAGTACCAAGTGCGAGTCAAAATTTTTCATGAGACATTCCACCCGGCCAATCCATGACCTAGAGAATGCCCAACAGCATGTGATGTAGCACAAGAAGAACTTGATTAGTACCGATTATCAACCACCACTCTCTCGGCTAAAGAAAACCTCACAATGCTTTCATAGGAGAAGCTTTTGCTTGATGCTCAAGGGTAGAGGTGTGAGGTGCTCCCTTTGAGGTAATATCAATCCCCACATGATCCAAGCTATCTCATTGTAGACCCATGTGGTGCCAGGGTAAAGTCCTCATATGGTCTCCAATTTGGTTGTTGAGTGTAACACATCCAAAATCAATTTGACTTGCACTAATTAATGAGGGAAACTAAAGCTTTGCTGAAAATCTCCATGGCTGCAATTAAGACTTTGAAGTTATCTTCAGCTTCGTCTAGATAATTAGTTGTATCATTTGCAAAATCCACATCAAGAAGCTCATCAAACTCTTGCATGGGCAGCTTCATCCCTCTAGGATTTGTAGATCTATCTGTCAAGAAGGAACTCGTAGCCCTTGCTACAATAAAAACTAGAAAGGAGCAAGTAAACACTCTTGACTCGCTAATCTTTGAATGCTAAACTTCTCTCATCTAACCCCGCTAACAAGGACTTGGCTATTGGTTGATGAGTAGAGAGCCATGCCTTTGAACATCTGCTTTGGAAATCCTATCCCCAACATAGTGTCCTACACGGATTTTGAGGCACAAAGAGGTCTCGGTTCCTAAGTAGCAAGCATGATGGAATCCCAAAATGTGAAGATGTTGTCTAGGATAGTGCATTCGTGAACATTCAAAAGCTCCTTTATGAAAGTAGCCATTAGATGCTTGCTCATCCTATCTATGAGTCGTGACCACCTTGTTGGTGCTATGCCATACCATCTCTTTTTTCTCTCTCATATCTTGAGGGTTTGGCTATTGATCCCAACAAGGCTATGTAATATTCTCTAGCTACCTGCCCAACCTCATGCGGGGCCCTCTACTATGGATCCATCAGCTCTCTTAAGTCTTCATATTTCATGTCTAGAATTTCTAAGCCCGTCAATTTAGAATAAGTCTCTAGTAACTCTTATCTCCAGTCAGATCCAAAAAGCTCTTGGAAAAATTGTATCAATCTCCACTCTAGTGACATGCATCCTCTCAACCATCTACCTACAATCTAGATGTCTCACCTCCTTATGGAGTACAACTAAAGATGCTTTAGCTATCTTGTCTTTGTCTAAAAGGCCCTAACTCCTTCTCATGGCCTTTTTTTTTAAGAAGATACAAATCTTTTGGAGCCTCTCATCCAAGTCTCTAGTTGCATGGCAAGCTAAAAAATATCTAGACCCCCAAATTTGGGTTGCTTAACTCTTTGAGATCATTGTCATGGTGGAAGTGGCTTGGGATCTTGACACTAGAGTTGGGTGCTCTGACTCTCACAAGGATAATGAATTGAATCGATGATGAGTGATCTAGGAGTAGTGTTAGGATCTATACTGACCAGGCCATCTCTATCACAAACCTAGTCATTCATATAAAACTTCTTGTTCTTCGAAACAATTTTAGCCCTTGTTGCTCTCTCTCTCTTGGAGAGCTAAAGAGAGCTTGTAGATATACCAAACTCTGCTCTGAACCAAGAATCCTGACCTCGAAACTAGAAAGTGAACCCCTCCTAAGTGGCTCGCTTTCCTCCTCTATTAATTTTTGTACTCTTGCCCCTTCTATCAAAGGGCCTTGTCTATGTTGATGTCCAAGTCTACTATCCAGTGATCCACCTAAGGTGGTGTCCAACTAAGGGTAGTCCAAAACTTCCTCTTGTCTCAGTATTTATGGCCACAAGCCCAAGTGTATCATCCACTCTCCCAAGACCCATAAAACTCTCCTTGGAACAAAGGTGCCCCAATCCTATTCTACCTGGGTCCATTGCTATTCAACACATATACAAGCTGCCCACATAGGGATATCCTCTCTACTAAGTGATGATGCTCTTCTAGCATGAGAATGTCCACACATTTTCACACTAGTACTCTATGCATGTTTTGTCTCACAAGGCTTTAGTCTAATATGAATAGACGTCCTCAGAAGCCTCACACATTCCATGAGACGATCGTCATATAGTTGCACATGTGATGTGCAAGCTAGTTGTTTCACAATGATAGTCGAAGGACCCAAGATGTTAGTGGGTATCAAAGGTAGAATTTTTAATAGGTTATCTTTGGTAGGTACTGGGTGGTACTCCGCAAAAGTTGTAATAAGTTATCCTTGGCAGGTACTAGGTCGTACTTGGTGTTCGATTTTGGCCAAGACCAATTTATTGGCCATTAATGTTAGTGGTGACATTAAAAGCTAGGGAGTACTTGGTATCGGATTTTGGCCAAGACCAATTTATTGGCAATTAATGTTAGTGGTGACATTAAAGACTAGGCATAAATAATTAATTAATACCGGTGTAGGGGTTAATAATTGCTCAAGGATACTTGGGGGACAAATTGGTCTAGCCAATTTAATTATTTTTTTATGAAATTAATATTCTAATAATTAATTTAATAAGTTGGATAATGTTCGAAAATGGGGTTGGAAGGTTGCTACTTGGCAAAACCCTCCCATGCAAGTGGGGAAAACGCTTTTGAGAGAGAGAGAGAGAGAGAGAGAGAGAGAGAGAGATAGAGAGGGACAAGCCTTTTACGAGAGAGAGAGAGAGAGAGAGAGAGAGAGAAGGCTACCATTATTGCTGCAACAGTTGATAGGCCATTTCTAGCAAGTAAGAGACCCTCCAAGAGCTGATGACATGCCCAAAAACGTTTTTGAGGTTGGAGAGAGAGAGAGAGAGAGAGAGAGAGAGAGAGAGAGAGAGAAGGCTACCATTGCTGTTGCAACAGTTGATAGATCATTTCCAGACAACAACAGACCCTCGAGGAGGTGGTGACATGCCCAAAAGAGAGTATAGCAGTAGTTGAAAGAAGTTTGAGGGTTGTTTCAACCAAGCAACACTATATTCAAAGTGATCCATTTGGTAAAGAGATCAGCTTGCACCAAAACACGAACTCAGAAAAGCTCCTGTCCCATCACGACGCACTGCTGCCCCCCGCCTCAACTGTTCACACCCGCCCCCCCGACTGATCGCACCAGCCCGTTTGCTCACCCCCCACGCTGAATCGCCCCTCCCCCCCGCCCTGTCTAACGCGCCCGCTTCGTCTGACGCACCACCCCCAATTGCTTACCCCCACCTCGACAACTCGGGCCCGCCCCGTCTGGCCGCTGCCATTGTGCCCTTCCGTCCTGAGACACACCGCCTTCCCGCCACCCCCCTCCGCCGCAACCTGCTATTTTTCTTGTGCTGCCTGCCCCCCCACCCCCGGCCGCCTTCCCCCCTCTGTGCGCTACCTTTCCCCTGCAATCTCGGCTCCGTCCAATAGACGTACCACCCCTCCCCCCCCCCCCCCCGCGCGGTACCCGTTGTAACCCGACATCCGCGACGTCCAACACCCCCCCATCGCAAAAACAACAACTCCCCTGCACCCCCCCCCCCAACCCTCCAGTTGCTCCCTCCATCCGCAGCAACTTTTTCCTTGAGGCAACACCGCAATGTGACCGGTAGCTTTATAGAAGGGACGCGCAATGGAAACCTCTGGTAAAACGTCAGTGCGCTCAGCGAGTGCCCCCCAGTCAAACACCTTGCACACCATCCTCTCTGAGGGGCAGCTCTTAGCCGTCTGGGCTAAAGAGCTGGAGGCAAAGGAAACAGCGATTTATGGTCAGGTAGTAGGACATTTCCCAGCCAGGGCCAAGCTTCGGGACTGGCTTCACTCCACGCTACTCATCAGCTTGGCACAGATCGTGGAGGCAGTTCTAATGGGCCAAGGAATCTTCATGGTTCGGCTCAGCTCGGCACATGCAGCTCATGAGTTACTTGCCAACTCACCCTATGCATCCACGAAGGGGGTCATATACATGGTCCCTTGGTACAGTGGCTTCACTGTGGAGGCATTTGCACTCCACAACAGGTTTCTTCGGCATCCGGTCACCCTTCTCTTTCCCAGCCTAGTGATAGAGTATCGCCAGTTGGTGGAAGACTTTGGACGGCTCTTCGACATGGTCCTTCCTGCATCTTTCGCGGACGTAGTGACAGCCGCAGAAGTCCCAAAGGTATGTGTGGCAGTGAAAGAGGTTAAGAATATTCCACAATTCCTAGAGAGGGCATTGCCTACGTTGCCATGACTTTGGGCACCAAGCAGCAGAGTGCACACACTTCGGTGCTAGGGTGGCTCCACCGACAGGCCCACAGGTGGATGCAGACGGCTTCACACAAGTACAGAGACGACAGAGAGAGACGGTAGGGGGGAGCAACGCAGGGAGCAAGTGGGCAAGCGATGCCCCCTCGGTAGAGCACTCCACAGCCCCCCTTGCCCGTCCCACCGGCAGGACAGCAGGCCCCCACATCCACCACCCGCGCCATAGACTATCTCGTCTGAGTTCCACAGTTCCCACACCCGCCCCCCTCCACATCCCATCCCCCCCCTCCCCACTGACCCTGGCCTACAGCTCCCCTTTCCAGGGCCACCAATCCCCCTCCATACCCGCCATGCATTCCTATCCATCCCTCGATCCTCTTCCCCCCCACCACCTCCCCTACCGAGCACTCCCCCTGATTGAGTTCTCAATGTCTATGCCCTCGACGGAGGTTAGGGCACACAGCAAGGGAGCCACCTTGGCTCCGAAACGCGTACAATTTGTTGTCTAATGCCCAAAGTCGTGGCAGCGCAAGCACTGCCCTGGTTGCCCAGTCACAATAACCTGCTGCCTAAAGGAGTGGGGGCGGGGGCAGGGGCGACGGGCCACAGGCGAGAGGCCAGGCGGGGAAGGGGAAGGGCACCAATGATGGCGACGGGTAGGGGCAGGCGTGAGGGAACAGTCGGAAGGCGGGGGTAGCAAGCGACACGATGGGCAGCGAGTTTTATATACAAATCAGAATACTATTGTGCTGGTTTTATATATGGATGACATGCTGATTCCAAGAAAGCATAGACTTTACATACTATTAAAAGGCAACTGAGTTCAGCCTTCTCAATAAAAGAATTGGGAGCAGTTGAACACATTTTGGGCATGCATGTTAAAAAAGATAGAAGGCAACGTTGTACTTAACAAATTTAATATGGTTGATGCTAAGCCTCTTGGTGTGCCTTTACCGCCATATATAAAGCTTAGTAAAGATGATGCAGCTACTATTTCTATGAAGGGCATACCTCATGCATTAGCTTGTGGTTCTTTGATGTACACCATGGTTGCAACTCGTCCAAACATTGCTCATGCAGTGGGAGTTGTTAGTAGATTCACGTCTAACCTTGGCAAACCACATTGGGAAGCAATGAAATGTATCTTTTTAGATACTTAAAAGGTACACAAGACAAGTGTATATGCTATGGAAAGGGTACACTAGAGTTCCAAGGATTCTGTGATTCGAACATGGCAAGAGATCTTGCCACTAGAAAATCTACCAGTGGGTATGCCTTTACTTTGGCTGGTGGGGCTATTTCTTGGTGTTCAAGGTTGCAAAAAATTGTAGCACTGAGTACTATAGAGACTGAATATATTTCAACCATAGAAGCTTCTAAGGAAGCTATTTGGCTTGGCAGTTTGGTCAAGGATTTTGGTCTTTCTTCATGTACACCAGTGCTTGGTTGTGATAGCCACAGTGCAGTATGTCTGGCTAAGAATGCTATGTTTCATACACGTACCAAACACATAGATGTTCGCTATCACTTCATTCAACAGGTCTTGGATGATGGCGTTGTCACATTGACTAAGGTCAAAACCCAAGATAACCCTATAGATATTCTCACTAAAAGCCTTGTAAAGACTCAGCATATGCATTCCATTCAACTAGTGGGAGTTGGATAGTTTAAAGGTACCACTTCGGGCCTATAAGCGGGAGGTTGTTGGATGTAAAGCCCCTTTGGGTATACACTCCCATTAATTCTATGTGTATAAACTTACAGGTGTAAACACACCCTTTACTTGTACCCTAACATATGAATACATTTTTATTCTTTGTGTACCGTGCAACACACTGGTACGCTTACATTCGATTCCCTCACTCTCAGCTCTCAGCTCTGTCCCTGCTTATCCCTGTCTCGCACTTCATAGCACTCAAGCTCAATAGATGACGCCAGGGTGAGTAGAAAGGGGTGATGGCCACAAAGTGCGATGTCCTTTGATAGGAGTGTGGGCAATAGTGGTGTAGAGAGAGAAGAGTGTCAAAGGGATGAAGGAAGAGGGGTGAAGAATGACTAAAGTGGGTTAAGAATGAATGAATGGTTAGTCTATTTACAGGCATAAGCTATCTAGGTTAGCGCACCACTAAGTGGGCGCCCACTGACGAAATGACAAAATGTGGATACCAACCCTTTTTGGGGTTGTCAGTGCAAAAACCTAACTAAATTGTGTAAACTGAAGAAGTGGTTTCTCAACAAGGAGCACTTACATGCAATCTACAAACTGCACCTTTTACATCTTGGGGTGCACTAGAGCATTTGCCAACCCCAAATCCCTTCAACCCCGAGATGTGGACACAAATAAGAGCAGGGTCATCATCCCATGTGTGGAAACAATATTTGCATTGCATAGTACGCTGTCCATTATTGAATTTTTGTAGTTCAATGACAAATTGCCACTCTTTTCCTTGCTTTCGAACAGAGATCTCTGAATTGTGTTTGATAGTGTGTGTGTGTGTGTGTGTGTGTGTATGTGTGTGTGTGTGTGTGTGTGTGTGTGTGAGAGAGAGAGAGAGAGATCTTCTAAATGAAGACATTATAACCCACAATTCTACAGTCTACTCCCCCAAGAGATAGTGATTGTTAAATACCGTCCTCTCGGCAGTCCACTCCTTCAAGAGATAGTGGTTGTTTGACACCTTCTGTCACGAGGACGTGAAAATTTGATGCTTTGCTTATGTTTAATTAACATTTGATTAAAGGATTAATCAAATATGCAATTAAAAGATGCACATGTGAGGTGCAAGCTACTTTTTCACAGTTGAAGGCCGAAGGACCATGTGAAAAAGATGGGTGTCAAAGGCAAAAGTTGTAACAAGTTATACTTGTTAGATTCTAGGTGAATTTTGGTGTCAATTTGCCCCTAGGACCATTAATTGGCCATTAAGTGTCAATGGTGACACTAGGGACTAGGCATTAATTAATGGATTAATGCTTGTCCAAGGGTCAATTAATGCATGGGACCACTTTGGGTTGCAAATGGCCTAGCCAATTAATTTTTGGATAGGCAAGGTCAATTTTCTGAGCATGGATTAAGGGCTGAATTAATTCTCAGAATTAATTAATTAAATGGCTGAAAATTACTGAAAATGGTTTAAGAAAGCTGTCACTTGGCAAAACTTTCCCTGCAAGTGGGGGAAAGGCTAAATAGGGCTGAAGGGAGAGGGAAATCTCGTTTTTTCATTTTGGGGCTATTGGAAAGAGGGGTTGGACTGTTGCTGCCAGCTTTTGGGGCCATTTCCCAGCCATTGGAGACCATTTTGGTGATGGAGATTGCATATTCTTAACCTTGGGAAGTTGGCGATTGTTGGTGATGCACTTTCTCCTGAAGATCACAGTCTCTGATGCTCCTATTTTTGTTGGTGCATCCATTTGGGGCTGTTATAGCAGGGCAGCTGCTGATTTTGATCAGTTCTTGGCGACAAATCTCAGAAATTTCTCTCTACAGCATTCTCTCATCTCCTTCGGCCTATGCTCAGCCATTCTCAGCAATTCTCAGCCATTCGGAGGAGATCTCAGCCATTTTTGGTGGGCTGATCTGTAATTTCTGCAGTAAACCCTAATTTACAGCAGAAATTAGGGTTTAGCAGCCACCTTGGGATCCGTGCTAGAGATTGAAGGCTCAAGGGACTGAAATCAGCAGCTGATAATAGAAGATTATCAAGGGATTTCAGGAGCCAGCCCATCCCAAACTGATTTGGAACAGCATTTGGCTAGCCAAGGGTCAAATTGGAGAAGAAGTCCCGGGTGAATCGAGAGGAAAATGACCCAAAAGGCTTGCTGGTCATTTATGACAGCAAGAGCAATTGGTTAGCAAGAGGAGATTGAAGAATCTCAAGTTGTACTCCTTCCAATTGAATGAAAGCTAAAGAAATACCGCAAGGGGTGCCAATTTTGGAGCCAACAAGGTGTCTACTATCCAAGAATGTTATGATAAAGTATGTATTTCATTTTATGTGCATTTATTTATTGCTGTAATTAACTCTTAAATCAGGTTATCACCACCCATTCCAAGAAGGAAGGCTGGTTTCACCTTCCATTACTTTGGCTCTACAATCCACTCCATTGAGAGACATGGATTGTCGCCCTCTCTTGGCTCAGCATGAGCCTCACCTTTCCCTGCCCTCAACTACTTAGGTTTGAGAGGCCACCTCTAGGAGTTCTTCGACATCTTTGACACCCTAGATACCTTCTTAGGCACGACGGCAGCACCTTCTTTGTTGTTCGATGATTCGGAGTCCGTGATCCATGAGTTTTTAGTTTCACTATCTCTTGCAAAGGGGGATTCAGAGGGGGTTGTACTCTCTTTGTCCTTAGAAGGGATTCCTACTTCTTCGGCTTTAGAGGGGGCCCTTGCATGTCCACCCTCAAAGGAGACACCTACTCATCATGAAGTTATTTCCCACCCTTTACTCTTTGGGGATGGCTATTTCTCCTATTGATACCCAAGTTCTTCAGAGACCACTTAGATCAGGGCCTTGGAGGTTCAACCACAACTTAGTGATGAGGCCTTCGAATTCCTTCCAGCATGGAGTTATGAAGCTAGTGGCTTCTCTCCCGAGCTGGAGTTAGGTTCTACAGTTCATCCTGTCTACTATTCCTTACCACAGATTACCTTTTAGGTGGAAATCTTAAATCCTCGAGATTCTCTACATCTTCTTTGTATTTCTTTTTGCTTTTTTTTCTTCATCCCTTTTTGGGCTTGAGACAGGGTATTAGAGAAATCACTTTTTTCAATTTATATACTTTAGTTAGGGTTTTGCACTGATAGCCCTAGAAAGGGCTAGTGTCTACATTTTGGCCATTTCATTCCAAGTGGATGCCACCCTAGATAGCTTGTGCCTGTAAATAGGCCGTCCCTTCATTCATTATTTTAACCCATTCAATCATTCTTCACTCCTCTTCCTTCGTCCCCCAAACACTCTTCTCTCTCCACACCACGGTTGCCCACACCTCTATTGAAGGACATCACAATTTGTGCCCATCTCCCCTCTCCACTCAGTGTGGCGTCATCTTCCCTCATCAAGCGTGAGCTTTCCTTATCAAGCTATCAGTCTCCACCATCTGGCATCATCCTACTTCTTGCGTTTGCAGCATCTGGAGGCTCCTATCATCCTAGCATCACCCTGGTATTTGTGTTTTGGAGTTTGGAGGCCCTTCTTTGCTTGGCATTAGCTCTCTCCACCTAGTGTCAGCTTTCAACACCCTAGCGTCAGTCTTCTCACCCTTCACATTAGCACTGAGTGTCCTTGGTATTTGCGTTTTGCTGCCTGGGGACATCCTCCACATCTGGCACCATCATCCGCTCTCACTATGTTTGACAGCTCCAATACACTTTGGGATTTGTGTTTGCTGCACAGGCAATCTCTCGAGCATGTGAGGAATGCAATTCTCTCCCTCGATAGCTAGTGATCATCTTCCTCATCTCCGACGGCATCAAAGGATTGCAATTCACTCCGCCAATAGTTATCCTTTACCTTCTAGTGATTACTTCAATAGCCCACTATCCAGAGGATTGCATTTTACTCCCTTCGTTGTGTAGATTTCCTACAGGTGCTACCGCCTACAACCTGATTGAGATAGGACAATATAGTTATCTATTGAGCTTTAACTATGCTATATCAGCTTTTCTTCTCATAGCATGATTCAATGCATCATCACTGTGTTATTCTTGTGTTTCTGAGTTTCCCATCAGTGTCAGCATTTTCTATACACACTTTGTGTCTCTTTGTGCAAACCCTACTATCTCTCTAGTCTCTTAGTCATTTTTTGACACTCCCATGAGTTCATTGCTTTGCAGGAAATAAGAGCTGAAGATAATCGAAATTCAGCTCATGTGACAGTAGCTACATCTAGTGCTGGTATCTCTAGTGTGCCACAAGATGAGGTGGAGGATGAGGATGAGGAGGATGATGTTGGATATGAAAATGAGTTATCTTGAGTAGTACATGCCACAACAAGTCTAGACTCTTGAGTCTTGACCCCTGTCCCTTCAGTCTCTTGAGTTGTCTAGAGTCTAAAGTACTATGATGTTTTATGAGTCACGACATTTTGTGATCTTAGTGGGCTGATTATAGTTTATGACTCATGAGTCATGACATTTTGTGATCTTAGAGGACTGATTATAAATCCATATAGTGCCCTTGTAAAATTTTTGTCTTTTATGCTTTTTTTCCAAGTGTCAACTTGTTGAAATGTTTACAATTCATATCAAGGTTCAACTTATAATTATTATTTTTTTCTAGTCTTTTAAGAAAAAAATTAGGGCAACATATGTTTCAGCCCAAGGTACGAATGTATGAGATATATGTTATCAACTATGGCGAATGATATTTGCATGAGAATAATAATCTTTTTTGCAAAATAAAGTGTGGCTAATTGCATTACTCAAAAGCAAATGCAATGAAGTACAATTGTTCAACAATCTAGCCAAAGCTAAATGCCAATCATATCAAATATGTACAAGGCCTCTCAAAGCAGCTTGAGGGATTGGATAGAGAAGCCACAGTGGAGTGTAACATCATTGAGATTTGCTATCTCATAGTGTTGAAAAACAGGCTATGGCAAACTAAAGTTTGTGAAGAATTTGTTATAAAGTTCTCATGATGCTGCAAACCCCCGTTAAAGCTGCTTGCAATGGCCTTTGAGGGAGTAAATGATGGATGACCAAAGCTCCTCTAGGGTGGCATATGTTGGAAGGATCTTTATGTGTAGAGGTGACAGCTCTTCTTGAGAGAGAGCTATGTAATGAGAGTTTGACTCATTGCAGAAAAAACCATACGTGGGATTTGGTTTCCTTGCCTACTAGAAAACATGCATTGCCATGCAAGTGGGTGTATAAGCTGAAGAGCACTAAGCCTCATGCCTCTCATTGCAATGCAGTCGGCTCTAGTACATGTTGGATGGGCACTACCTCCAAGTACATAGCTACATATGGACTAGCTTTGGGTGGGTGTGTCACCTAGGGTGCTTTCTGCTAGCTAGCAAATAGTCACAGTGCAACCTATTCCCTGAGGCAGGGATGGATGATACGGTCTTCATGGACTAGCCTCATGATGGAAGACCATATCACGCACCTCTACTTCATGGAGTAGGTTGCACTCTGAGTCTCTGACTAATTGCGAAGGTTACGGTCTTCCTCATGAGGCTAGCCTCATGTTGAAGACCTTATCATGCGCCTTTGCCTCATGGAGCACGTTGCACTCTAACTAGAAAGTGCCCTAGGTTACACACTCACCGAGGTGGGGCTCTACTAGATATAGGGTCTAGAAAACTCCTCTCCAAACTAGTTGCACAACCTCACATGAGCATAAATTGTGCTTTGGGGTCTCTAAGCATTGCTATGGGCAATGCTGGAAAACTTGTCCTATTGAGTTGGAGTCAACCAGTTGCCAAAACTATAAACATGTATGTCTCGAGGATCAAGAGTATTCTCATCACCTTGTCCTAGCATGATAGCTGCAACCTCAGTTGCCGTTGGAGCTCAGTAATGTCTATTAGGTTGTTGAATTCCAAAAATAGTCTTTCTTAAATTATGCAAGGGATTGTTTTGCAATTGCATATCCACGGATCTAAAATCTTGTGCACATACATTGTGTCGATGTATCATAGACAGAAGCTCCCCAAGTGAATTCGGTAACAAATCAAGCATAACTCCCAACCAATTAGATAACTCATGCTTGGTACCATAAACATAAAGCTATGCAAATCTTAGTTTTCCACTAGATCCATGGGGGCCACTAGCTATAGGGACTATGAGATACTCATTGGCCACTAGCTATCCCATAGGTGTCTCCAAAAAGTGTTTCTAAAGGGATCCATGAAGCTATGCTCTGCCAACGTTTAGCATGTGGGAGCCCAACTCTATATCATCCTGTATCAAAATATGTTTGCGGATCCATGCTATGTAGGCAAAGAAGCTCACTACCTTCCACAAACCTAAAGAACCATGCCAGCTTCAGTCTCCTTCCCAATCTAGATTCCAACTTTTCCAAGGCTCTCAACTCCATAGCCACTACTCTTGGATGTCCAAATGAGGCATGGATCAAGCTTCCACAACTCCCCTTAAGAGTCCTATGGCTTGGATTCTCCTCCAAGGGAGGTGGAGGAAATCTAAGTCCTAATGCCCTCTAGGCCACTTTGGCTTGGGAATCATTGGACCCATTTGAATCAAACAATAGGAGGTTTTGAATTATGCAATGTAGCTGAGAGATTTAGGTTGAAAAGAAGCACCAGCGTGATGCTCCCACTAGGAAGAGGTGTTGCGTTAGCTTCTGCTAGATGGAATCTACATCAGAGATGAATTGTTGGGCTGTTGTGATGTTAAGTCCTACCTAGAACCCAAGGTATCTAATTGTCTGGCCCCCACTCACATTTCTGAAGCCCAAGTCAACTCCCTAATCTGTGCTAAAGTGGGGATCTAAAAGAAACCAACTTATGCCAGTTGATATTTACATTTGTCGTAGTGCAAAACAACTCCAAGGCCAATCTACCCTCTCCAACATTTGCTCATCTTCCTTAACACATAGGGTTCTCTACATCGTCTGAGCTCAACAACTTTGTCTCCATCTGCACATGCAGCCTGGGACCCCTCAACCCATTAACTCTAGAAAGGAGACCTCCACAAAGATCAGAAAAATGTTTGGAGCTAGTGGGAGACCTTGTTGGACTTACCTCTCTAGTCGGAACTCATCTGTTTCCTCCCTTCTATGATCAGCCTGCTCTTTGTTGGGAATAAAGGCCCTTGTGCCTTTTAAGTGCTCGGGTGTGAACATACCCTTAGCACTTGTACTTACGCATATATATCTATCTAAAAACCTAAAGGTACACACTCGTCATTATACCTAAAAACGTGCTCACTCTCTACTTTGCTCTATCTCACTCTCTCTATCTCTCACTGCGTGTAAAGACGGACTGTCTCAATCTCTGTGCCTAACCCGTCACTACAAACTGGTATCAGAGCGGGCAAGAGACAGCTCAGGTATTGTAGGAGTCCCAGGCGGACTCGACGAGCATCAGTAGGCAATTAGGTGCGAGCAGGAGTCGCTAGCTTTGGCAACAGTCGTTGGTAGACTTAACGGGCTGCAGGCAAACGCAGCCTACCTAATGGGACCAATTGACAAGCAAGTCGTCAGGCGCATCATGGATAGCTATAGGCATAGTCGACAGTCGACAAGCTGACACAGGATCAAGGCAGGTCTAGCGTGGACCACGGCGAGAGCAGACGTAGACCAGGTGGCGTGCGACAAGATACGTTTCTTGTAGGCGATAGATTGGACCAGCGGGACAGACAAGGACGACAGGCATCAGACGAGGACGGTAACTTGGTGACGGCAGCGACAAGAGCCACGCGTCGGGCGAGGCAGTCATGGGCAACAACCAAGCGGCGACTTGCACGGGTCAAGAGATCCCCCCCCCCCCCCTCGGTCATACTTGTTTTTTCAAAATCGTTTTTTTTTTAAAGAAAAACAAAAAGAAAAATCAACATTTACCTCCCTTTTCTTGACGGGGTTTCGCACGCCAGGCACAAAAGGCTAGATTTGTGTAAATTTGGCCCAGAAATTTGGGGCTTCTCTAGACTGAGTACTGTTCATGCAAAATTGAGGTATCTGCGTCAGAAATTGCAAACATTGTGCGCATTTGAATTGGGGATTTCGCCAAAATTATTTGAAATTTTGCTCATCTGAGTGAAATTTCTCAACATTGAACCTATAAAATTTGGGGCTTTTGCAAAATTTTGTGAAATTTTACTAATTTTGCCCGGTTTATGCTTTTGGGAACATGTATTAATGCAATTGGGACAGATTGGTTAGTAAAATTTGGGGGTTTTGCTTAAATTGCTCTATTTTGGCAAAATTGACCTGTTCTATGCATAACAAAGAAAATGCAGATGTGTGGTTGACGCTTTGAGCACAAAATTTTGGGGATTTTGGTCGTTCATGTCAAATTTTATGCTCGTGGGTACATGTACAACAAAAATTGCAGCTAAAATCTAGGATCTCTCATGTAATTAGATGCATATGCCCTTGGAACAGCTGTATTCAATTGTGGAATGTTGTAGCACATGGTTTCGTGCTTCTGAAAATTTAATTACAGATCTGACATCTATGCTTCTACATAGTTATTCATTGCTGGTTGGTACTTGTTTTGTACCTTGGTCACTTGGGTGACAGTTTTGGGCTTGCATTTGCTGATTTTTTTGTCACATTTGAGCTGAAAATCATGGCTGGCAGCAATGACAGCAGTAATCTGATGCACATAAAGAAGCTTGAAGGCACACATAACTTTGCAGTTTTGCAAAAGCAGTGCTATAATATCTTGTTGCAAAAGAAGCAAGCAAAGCCAATCAAAACCAAAGAGGCAAAGCCCACGGACATGGAACAAGATGATTGGGATGAGTTAAATGAGCTTGCACGCTCAACCATAGAGCTATCGACTTCTAATGCCTTACTGTTCAACATTGAAGGTTTGGATTCTGCATATGCTATTTGGACTAGACTGGAAGAACTGTATGCACAGAAGATACAGGATATGCTATTTGGACTAGACTGGAAGAACTGTATGGTAAGCATGCACAGATGTCTCACAAAAAGTCTCTTTCTTTGAAATCTTCTCCTCTAGAGTTAGTACATTTGAATGTATGTCAAATGCCAGGATTATCTTTAGGGGGAAAGAGATATTTTGTCACCTTTGTTGATGACACTACACGGAAGGTATGGGTTTACCCTATTCGTAGCAAGAATGAAGTGCTTGACAAGTTTTAAAAATTCTTAGCATTGGCTGAAAATCAGACAAATAAGACACTCAAGTGTCTTCACTCTGATAATGGTGGGGAATATGTGCCCAAGGCCTTCCAGGCATTTTGTGACAGCAAAGGGATAAAGAGGGAGCTCACTGCCCCTCATAATCCGTCCCAAAATGAAGTTGCGAAGCGTATGAGTCGGACCATACAGGATAAGGCCTGTACGATGCTGTCTCATGCTGCATTATCCCATGGTTTTTGGGCAGAGGCTGTTATGACAGCCATTCACTTAATTAATTGGTCACCAAACAGGTCTTTGGGGGGAGGAGTGCCCCAAGAAGCGTGATTGGGCAAGCCACCTTCATATGCTCATCTGAAAGTGTTTAGCTGCGAGGCTTTTGTGCACATTCGTAAAGAAAAATGCAGCAAACTTGAGCCAAAGTCCTATAAATGCATTTTCCTAGGATATGGTGACGAGGGTGAAATGGGGTATAAATTGTGGGATCCCGAGAAAAGGAAAGTAGTACGCAACAATGACGTTATCTTCCGGGAAGATCCCATGCACAAACAGCCCAAAAAGACTGAGGAGGTTCATAAGGTTGTATTCCAGGAAGAAATACCTTTTTGACAGCAAAATATGGCCCGCTGTACAGCAGTAAATACCTGTTGTAAATGAACCTGTAAATGCTGGAAATGATCAGTCAACTATTGCCCATGATAATGAGCCACTACATGTGCAAGAAGAGCCAGAACAAGAAGCTGTTGATGCTGATTTGCAAACTGAAATGCTAGGACAGCATGCTGAAAATGGAAATATGTAGGAACAACCAGCAAACAATGAACATTGGGTTAGGAGATCGTCTAGGGCTACTAGACAACCTGACAGATTTGTTCCTGGTGCAAACAATGTGGCTGATTATGTCATGTTAACAAACTATGGTGAACCATCTTGCTTCAAGGAAGCAATGGACAGACAAGACAGCCAGAAATGGTATAAAGCCATGTTGTCAGAGATGGAATCTCTTGAGAAAAATGGCACTTGGGACTTGGTGCAGTTGCCTAAGGGGCAGAAAACACTTCCATGCAAATGGGTTTACAAGACGAATGTCACTTCTGGTTTCTCACCAAAGTAAAAGCAAGATTGGTTGCAAAGGGGTACAAGCAGGAGCATGGAATTGACTTTGATAAGATTTTATCTCTTGTAATCAAGATGACTACATTGAGAACCATTTTGGGCTTGGTTGCGGTTGAGGATATGGAGCTCATACAGATGGATATAAAGACTGTGTTTTTACATGGTGATCTGCATGAAGACATATATATGCAGCAGCCTAAAGGGTTTGTGGAAAAAGGGAAAGAGAAGATGGTATGTAAACTCAAAAGGAATTTGTATGGGCTGAAATAAGCACCAAGAGAATGGTATCATAAGTTTGATACATTCATGCAGTCCCAAGGCTTTCATAGAAGTCAAGTGGATCACTCCTTGTATACCAAGGCAACAGATGGCAGCTTGATTATCTTGGTTTTGTTTGTTGATGACATGCTGATTGCTGGTAGAGATACTCATACCTTGGACTCATTGAAGTAAACTCTTCATGGCAGCTTTGACATGAAGGATCTTGGTGATGCAAATCACATTCTTAGCATGTGAATACTCAAAGATAAATCGAAAGGTTTACTCTATCTATCTTAGTAGGAGTATATCTCCAAGGTTTTGCAGCATTTCAATATTGAGGGGGGGGAAACAATTGGGGTTCCATTGCCTCCATATGTGAAACTCAGTGCAGAGGACAGCCCTACATCTAATGATGAAAAGGCTGAAATGGCCAAGATAACATATGCTTCAGCTATTGGCACTTTGATATATGCTATGGTTGCTACACGTCCTGACATTGCCTTTGCAGTGGGAGTGGTTAGCAGATACATGGCAACCCCTGGCAAGAAGCATTGGGGTGCAGTGGAAGGTATTATAAGATACCTCAAAGGCACAAAGGAGTTATGCATCTGCTTTGAAAAGCAGCAGGTATCTGTTGTTGGCTTTACGGATCCAGACTACGCTGGTCATGCGGACTGCAGAAAGTCCACTTCTGGATATGTGTTTACTTTCACAGGAGGAGCAGTCTCTTGGAACTCCAGGCTACAAAAGTGTGTTGCATTGTCTACTACAGAGGCAGAGTATGTGGCTGCCACTAAGGCATGCAAGGAGGCCTTATGGCTTTCACGTCTGGTGGGAGAGCTTGGCATCACAGAGTTACATGTTCTCCATTGTGATAGTCAGAGTACTATCATGCTAGCACGGAATCTTGTCTTTTCATGCAAAGACAAAGCACATACAAGTGAAGTACCACTTCATTAGAGATGTACTTGATAGCAAGAGCATTGAGCTTGTCAAAGTACATACAGATGATAACCCTGCAAACCTTCTCACGAAGGGTCTTCCAGCAGAGCGGTTTGCTCATTGTCGATAGATAATGGGAGTTGGATAGATATATGTATTTCAGCTTTGTACATACCTAGACTTAGCTGATTCTTTTCTCCTCTTCAAGCACATTGCCTTTAGGTGGGAGGTTGTTGGGAATAAAGGCTCTCGTGCCTTTTAATGTGCTTGGGTGTGAACACACCCTTAGCACTTGTACTTACACATATATATCTATCTAAAAACCTCAAGGTACACACTCGTCATTGTACCTAAAAACGTGCTCTCTCTCTACTCTGCTCTATCTCGCTCTCTCTGTCTCTCACTGCGTGTAAAGACTGACTGTCTCGATCTCCGTGCCTAACCCGTCACTACACTCTTGGCTGTCCTATAAAGTTTTGAAACCCCACTAATCCACTGCTGTGGAAAGCCTAGCCAAGTCATGTGTTCTTGAGAGGTCCTAGTCAACCCTGTTATAGGCTTTCTCAAAATTCCTAAGTAGCACTACAATCCGTTGCCCACTTGGTTGGGTCCATTCTCTAGCCTCAAGAGTCAAAATAGGTGAATATATTATCCAAGATCCTTTAATCTCGGAGGAAACCTGTCTGAGTGTCGTGAATGAGGATAGCAGGAAGTCTCCTAAAGAAAGGTGGGGCTGGTATGCCTTCCTTTCTTCTCCTCAAGCCCTTCAATTGCTGTCACTCTCAAATAGAAAAGCTATGGTGTGCTCAATCTTCTCTAGAAGAGTGTAGTGGTTCAAGAGATCATATCGACTAGACTTTAGCTTTGATATCATGATGAAACTATGTGTAGAAGATTTACCTACTTACCTTCTTTGTGTTGCTTCAATGCCAACGGAAGAAGAAAAAGAAGAAGAAGAAGAAGAAGAGGAGGATGGAGAAGAGGAGGCAAAATCTATTGCTGATGACCTTTGCCACTCTTACATCCACTGACAATAAAGTGAAAGGATGCCACTGAGTAAGCTTCCCCCTTTGGGGCTGAGACATACTAGGCCAATAGACATGCTACATGGCATCGGCATAGAACTAAAGATCTCTTGACAGACCATTAGCATGGAATCATCCAACTCCTTCCACAAAGTGAGAAAGAAAGCCCTAGAAAGTCCATCCTTACTTACGCACTTTTGCACGTCCTGTGTTGGGAAAGCTCATAGCATCTCCTGCTGTGTGAAGCCTAGATCTGCTCCCTGCAACAAAGCAATCAATCTGAGACCATGTTCTGCTGGAGCAAACACCTTCAGAAATTAGTGGTCAACCCCATTAGCTCCTCTAGGCAGCACTGTTCTTGCCCATACTGGTCTCAAAGGCTGAATCTGGCCCCCATTCATGCTGGGCTGATGTACGTGAAAGAACTCTGCACATGATGATGTCTTTCTGCATTCAGAAGGCAACAGAGGTGTGCAGAGGGAACTGTCCTCCTGTCCTTTATTGTTGTAAGCACATCTTGCACTTGCACCCAGCATATCTTGCTCAATCTCCCGAGGCCTGTGCCAGACCCCTGTTCTTTTGGCTTTTGATGCACCCACCTTGGCTCTAGACCCCTGTTCTCTTGGCTCTAGATGCGCCCACCTTGCCTCTAGACCCCTGGTCATTCCAAATTCAACATATGAGTGTGATGAGGTGCACAAAAAGATCGAGCAGCTTTGGGTCAAAGACTGGGAGCAGGAGATCGGGTGGAAATTCGTATTTTCCCTTCTGATCCTTTAGTGCCTCTAGATTGTGGAAGTCCCCTCCAACAATGCAAGACTCCACCTCTGGTAAGTTTGCCTCTTACCTGGAACCAAAAAGCAGCCCAGGATCGAACCTCAGTAGGTGCATAGATGTTGAGAATTCCAGTACCTGAACCCCCAACATCTAGCGTGATCAAAAGGTACTGCAACAGGCTACTTTATAGAATTGTAAAAAGGTGAATTTTGGCACATCTAATTGAGATAGTACTTCACACCCTGACATATTTGCATTGGAGGCCTACCAAACAACCAGCACTTGGTGCACAGACTTTTGTACTTGAGATACTATTTTCTGACAGCTAAATTGTATTGGAGGATCCTGCATATGCAACCTCCAAATCCAGGATAATCTTCATATGGCAGTACTTCAGACCACTGCCTACTTGTGTTAAAGGACCTTCTGTGTTCAATTAACTACAAACTTCAAAATTCAAAGCACAAGGTCTTGCTACCAAGAGAAAGGCTCTTATTACATCTACTCAAGATAAATGAGAAGGATTCAGCTCAAGTGACTAGAGGGATCTATTTTAGCCAACCTCCATTTTGAGTGTGCTTTATTTTCTATCATTTTATTTTGTCTTAACAAACATATTGTCTCAGCATTGTAAGACTTTGTTTGTCACATAATAGTTCTCATGACCTCTTAAAGATGTATATGTCCCTCTTAATTCTTTTGGTTAGCCTGCTGAATAACTTTTGTAGCTCTTTCTTCAAAGAGGTTTTCACAATATGTGCTTTGTGGAATGTAGGGTGTAAGGGCCATATTAGTGGACAAGGATCAGAAAGCAAAGGTAATATTTTAAGCACCTCCCTGTAAAATTTAAACTGTGTCAGTCGGCATTGTCTTTGGGATCATCTTGACATGTTTCACATATTTTACCCTAGAAGTGGCATTGTTAACTTCTGCTTGCCATTTCTTTTCTTTGTACATGTATGAATGTGTTCTTCATAAATATTCATACCTTGTCACCACTTAAGAAGCACAAATATTGTGCACTCCACAAACCTTACAAAATTTCTAGGAAATGTGCTCATGTTCTTTTTTACATGAAAATGAGACGCCTTATCAATTTGGGAAGAATGAGGTCAGTATGGAAAAATGGCAGGGTCAGTCTTTCAAGATGGAGAGGAAGGATGATGTGGTAATCGATTAGATATGCACTAAAAATATTGAGTGTGATAAACCTCTGTTCTTTTTAGAAAATGTAGCTGGTTCCTGTTATTCTGAAGGGATTCTCACAACTTCATGAAGCAACAAAGGACAAGTATCCTTTCTTATAGCTCATATGTACCTCGTATGTTGGACTCTGAATTATATGGAATTTAGGATCCTTCTGATATGTTTACATTCTGCTGTACATATTTTCCACCTTGGAATCAGTTAGTTGTTTTCATATTTCTTTGACTAGTAGATATCGAATGTTAAGGCATCTATGATTGTTATTGTTTTTCTGGAGGATTCCACATTAAGAACGTGTATGTATATGAGGCAGCCTGCCTTCGCAAGCCCTGGGCTGATGATTAGACAAAAGCCAACAAGCAGGCACCAATAGCCAACTGGGGGGGCTCCTCCTTGTGTCTTCATGCGTATGTGTATCCTGTTATTAATTATGGCAAGGAAACTGAAATAAAGGTGGACAAGCTATAAGAGCAATTTATGCAATAAAAATGAGTTTATATCTGTGTGTGCTTAAAAAGTCCAGAACTGGTCCCCTTTTCATACTGGTCTTGTCAACGGTATGCAGGATCTGAGAAGAAATCAAGCAATTATGATGGGTTTAGCATTCCCTTTCTGATTATACAGATTAAATTTTTATAGAATTTTTGTGCAGGCTTGACACAACAAGCTTCATCATGCTGCACAGAGCTATCAGGATATACTTCATCCTATATTCATTGAAGGATTCACAACTGGGCATCATGCCATTAAACTAGCACTCATCTTTTCAAGTATCTCTAGTGAAGCTGGCACCTTGAGTCTTTAAATAAATGCTAAACATGTACCTTTTTTTCACATTGTCACCTTCTTTGACATCTTCTTTCCCTCCCATTATCACCACGGAGGAATCTCTCCTTCCATCAAATGCACATAAATTACCTTGAGGTCTATTCAGCCAACGCCACCCATTGTAATGAGCCATTTGACAGAGTCGCTCTTAGCTACCTGCAGCCAAGCATGCACGATGATCATCAGTTGGATCATGACAACCATCGAGTGGTCTTTGTATCTCTTTCATAGAGTAGTTTGTCTTGGAATCAGCTCAGAGGTTGGGCTGAACAAACCAAACAGTATCCAACATTCTGGCAAAGACTTCTACCTTGTCAACTGTGGTTTGATTGATTGGCATACAAGCTGGTCAATTACGCAAGTAAACAATGTCAGGGAATGCTGGCTTTGGCGCGCATGTTGTGATCCAGCTCAACTGTCCACGTCCAGCCCCGTATGGTTTCTTGTCAGCTCATCTGATTCCTTACATTCAATTAGTCACATCCGTGGGTGGACCCAAAGTAGCTTTACTCATGCCTGATAGAGGTGTTGAGTGTGTATCCCTGAGATAGCTGACCGACTTGGGAATTGATTTGGATGTTTGTACCCTATTGCTTGTTCAAAATGCTAGAAAATTGATCACTATGAAAGAAGAATTCCTTTCTCTTCTCCTCATTCAACCTGCATAGATCCTCTAGTGGAAGTCACACAAGAAAAAATGGAGAATTGCGTACAGGAAAGATAAATTTAAGATGGAATTTATAATACCATTTTTATTCCAACCCTTTCCATGCATTATCTATTCAGGGTGCATATTCGTTACAAACTCTGTTTTGTATGTAATCAATGGTACAGCAGATATATAGGAGTGAAGACATCTTGGTTCAGCCACTGTTGAAGCGTCCTCGGGTCATCACTGTCTGAGCATCCCATGCAGATATATAGGAGTGAAGACATCTTGGTTCAGCCACTGTTGAAGCATCCTCGGGTCATCACTGTCTGAGCATCCCATGCAGCAAAATCATACTATGCATGTAGAGCAGTCATAGGATGAGACCACCTCTTGCAATCTGTGCTTTCTTTGACTTCATACGATGGAGGGAAGAGGAGATGATGGCTGGACAGGGAGACCGGGGTGGCATAAGATGTAGAGGTGGCAGGCAGGAGAGGGCAGCACATACTACTTCCTCGGCCGATTCACCGACTATGGTACAGGTTTATTAAGTTTGCAGTAATTTTGCATAGTATGATGATGCATAGTCATCTACGAGAAGGGTGATATTGATGGCATAGACAACTGATATAGAATTTTCATTGTGCTGGGAATGATGAAGCTCAAAAGAGGTGGAGTGTGTTAAGAAGGCTGAGAGAGTGGTTGTTGTGTCCCTCAGTAGAGGCTCGTTGCTCCTGTCCCAAGACTTCTTTACTTGCGTCCTTAAAAGATTGGATGCCTCATTATCACCCACTGTCCACAGAAGTCCAAAGCAGCGTGCCACTCCTGAGACATCCTCTCTACTGCTTACAACTATTAGGGGAACTATAACCATAGAAATCGCGCCATCCACCAGGGAGCCCATGGACGCAGATGGCAGTGGCCAGTGCCAATGACCTGGATTTGGACTGTAAAGAGACATGAGGATGACTTTTGGATTGATAGAACGTGTGTGTGTGCCTTGTGGATCAGGTTGAGTAGGTGGTCTCACAGGTCCTTTTCTCCTGACTTCTGATTCATGGCATTCCTTCAATAGGTAGTTCACTTGCTTGGATGGGCAATGATGGCTGTTGCCAGAGCTGCCAATAGGCAGTCATCGAGTTTTGTCAGCACTGCTTGTAGAGCTGCCTGGTTGGATTGGTGGCATGTCTTAGTGTTCTGTCGGACCTGGGCAGCACGAAAATCCCGTTGTTCCTTCCCGCACCATCGTGCCCAATTACCCCATTACCATGTAATAATGGTTCAAACAGAAGCAAGAGACATCCAACATGCATGCGCCTGTGATGACGAGATCTGTCTCACTGCCTTTCTTGAGATCTTATTTGCCTCGGGGGACTGAATATTCTAACCATGTATACCCAGATAATAACGGTAGCAAGAATTTGATGCCTCACTGGCAGCAGCTCCCTTGAACCTGGCCGGTCCCTAACAATTTGATAAACTTGGGCCTAAAATAACTCCTTAAACTGCTCATGAAAGACAGGAGCCGGTTAACCAATGTCCAAGCGAAGACGTCATAGGGTGCTAAGAGGTAGCCTTGATGTGCTATCATGGGGCTTGGAGCAAAATGGGCCCAAGTCCAAAAGACCATTGTTTGTGACTATGCCTACACTAGCTGAATTAGCATGATTGTTTGTGTTTACAGTTTGTAATATGGACTAGGTGTTTCTTGCATTGACTTTACTTTAGTAATTCCATGATTTATCACCTGATTTGGTGACCACTGGTCTGATAAGATGCGTGTTTGCAATGTGCAGTGGAACCCAGCAACCCTCGAGCTGGTGAACCCAGAACTAGTTGATTATTACTTCTCACCACTGGATGAAGATGAAGAATTAAAGCTTCCTGATCGGCACAGAAGACGGGACAGAACTGGGGTTTATGCACGACTTTAAAATCACTGGTTTTCTGATGACGCTGTCACCAGGCTTCCGGATTTGCCAATGGCCTGAAAGGCAAGCTGGTGAACCAGCAGTGTGCATGCGTTAAGGGCTGGGTTCGATCCCAGGGACGGGTCACAGACTCCCCTTCGATGGGGAGTCCTGGCACCTTATTAAAAGAAACAGAAATCTGATTTTTAAGAAAAAATTAAAGCTGTATTATTCGCATTCTTGTAATATGTGCTATGAAAATGCATGTGAGGTAACTTCCATCATAATGACAAAGTAAAATAGAAATGAGACGGGTAAGATTTCCCTTGGGAGCACTCTTCTTGCTGTTTTGCGATTCAATAGTACATGTCAACTAGCAATGAGTTTTCCTAATTTTATTCTTGGTTGACATTAGCCAGCGATGAGTTCTTAAAAGTACTGTCATGAGATCAAGCTCGATCTTTTTTAGTTAATAAGCGTTCGAAAAATTAAGAACAAAATATGCAAACCTTTCATCAGTATGGCATATGCAATTCACCCATCACCCTCAAAACGTGCCTATGGCATACTTAACTCTCCCATCACCTTCGAAAATTGTGGAATAAAATATATATTTAATCATTGCACAGCATTTTAATCATGCAGTCAACTATGTATTTAAAGAAGGCATTTTTATATATATTGAACTGCTCCATGAGGGGGGGAGAATTGGCCACATGCAATCATATGTTTGTTGTGGTATCTATTTACTTTATTGCATTTTTCTTGCACTCCAATAAGGGTAAAATCAAAATAGGAATTCAAATTTTTTTAATACCAAATTGCATTATTACATGTCATAAATAAGTTAGGGAACAACCACATGCATTGCATAACTTTCTATGAAGTGCACTTCATGCTAGGGTATACTACATTGTGTACATGTATCGCACATCATAGTTTTGGAACAAGTGGAGCATCACCCATACATTTTGATTTCGCAAGTCCCATTTTAAACCTAGGAATGCATAAGATAAACCCAAGGGGAATTGGGCCCCAAGCACACTTGTTTGCCTACCACGAGGAGTTACATGCAAATCTAGAAATGCAAATTAACAATTTTACATAAAAGATGTAGAATGTGTGTGTGTGTGTGTGTGTGTGTGTGTGTGTGCGTGTGTGTGAGAGGGATACTATGCATACATATATACATACATACATATTTATCACACCCCCACATGCGTCAATAGAATCATGATGAGTACTTTCATCTTAAATAGTCACTCAAAACATACTATATGAGTCGGTTAATGTATATTGCATGCTTCTACAAAGAGCAAAATATGCATCATGGATGATGCCCAAGAGAAGGTAATGCATGTTTCTTATGTTGCCTATACCACCTATTCCATGATACCTTTTTTCATTTATTTTTGCACATAGAAATATGTTCAATTTTCACCCCTCTTTATTATCTATCTTTATGTCCACCTCTTACTTTCTCATGTACATCCAACATATGCTTCATTACAATAGATATTGCTCCACTTTTGGGCCAATAAGAGAGATCTCATGAACTCATCTAATGGACTCTATAAATCTAACACCATTAGTGAGTTTCGAATTGTTGTATTGTATACATGTGAGGTTGCCTCCATAAATTCATACAGTGGGAATCTAGGTACATATGAATCTTCCTCTTGTACACAACCACATGCCACTATGAAAGTTAGGATAGTATGTCTACTATAAAGCCACTTGATTTGCCTTAGATCTCAAAAAATTCAAATATCTAGTATTAAGCTTAGTGAACCAAATATCTAGTATTAAACTTAGTGAACCAATCCAATAATCCATAGTAGTTGCTTCTTTCTTATTATTCTAGCATGTGAAACCTTTTGATCCTAGTCACTATGATAGTCCATTAAGGATAGCCAAGCTATGTGCACTCCCCACCAATGCCAGTAGGTGTGTTCCATATTTTGTCAACTCTCTATCTTGAGCTAATTTAAGTAATCCCACCTCATCTAGTGTAACCTCTCAAAACATCTTAGTAGTTGTCATAGAAAGCAGATTGGCCATTCCCCATGTGGGCATTGAAATCTCCTACTAGTAAGATATCCCCAATACTTAATAATCTCATGATGTCCTCATAAAGTCATGCAAATGGAGATCTCTCTCGTGTGGTGAATCTAGAGTATGTTGGGTGAAGGTGACATATTGCAATATAGATATCCTTAGGTCTGTTTATTTGCACTCTAATCCACATGTACCTTGCTTTCGTGTCTTTATGCATCACATGGATTGTACCTCACGACCCTTCTCTAAATAAAATATGTGTTGATATTTAGGTCTTTATCCAAGTCTTCAGGTTGAGGTTGATATGTACTTTCCTATTTGTATTCACGAACATTTGGTTACTTGTTATCCTCACACCAGCATGTCTCTGTGTACATAGCAATGTCCAAGTTCTTGAAAGTATCTCAAAGTACCTTGCATCAAGTCTTCAAAGCCCCATTACAGCTCCAAACTATCATATGCAAGATCTCATGGGTCGTGCATTGTCATGCAAACTAGCGCTCTGTAATGATCACTTGTCCATCACGATACATAACATACTTTCTTTCTTTTCTTGCCTCAAGGATGCAAGGCATGTGCTCTCTCTTGTGTGCCACTTGGGTAGGGGTAAGATCCTCATCGATGATTTTTTTTCCCCTTTTGAGTTCTTTTTTGTGTCTCAAGAAAGCTTTCTTATTTTCTATATCTGCGAATTTTAGGTCTCGAATCTTTCCTTAACTATCCCCGTCTTTATCAACATGCCACGCATCCATGATGGGCACCTTTGTTGCCCCCATTTTAGATACAACCGATGGTAATGAGGAGAGGCACTCGAAGAAGCAAGCTGAAGAAGAGGTGATTCAAGTGTTTTTTTTTTCCATTTGGATGGACGCTTTTAATCCTAGTGTGAAGGGCCCGAGCAAGAAACCTACCCAAGGATAGCTTTTGTATGTTGTGATATGGCAAAAAGCTTATTGGGCTTGGGCAGCTCTCAAAAGATAGTAATGGGAAAAGTGATAAAGCTTAATAGTGGAAGAGGTAGGATTGCTGAGGAGATCTTTGACATGAAGATGGATAGTTGGATCCGTGATATTGATGTAGCGAAGGCGATCGGCAGCTATTATCAGCTAGGCAAATCTTTGACATGAATATCGATAGTTGGATTGGCAACAATGATGCAGTGAAGGCGATTGGCATCTAATATTCCTTAGGTATAGTGAGAATAGTGGTGATAGTATCGAAATGGAGTCTCAGACTGCCCCTTAGGGAGGGTAAGATGCCTATCTATGTAGGCTTTGCAAACGTCCTCGTATGAGGGAGGAAGGGGGGGAGTTGATAGGTGAGGGTGTCGAGGTGTGCGAGAGGAAAAGGATGAGCACAATCCGGATGAATGGATGATATCAGAGTCGGGAGTTATCCACAAAGGTGCAAGGAGAAGTTGGCCGGAAGAGGATGGTGGGTGTGCCTACTATGATGTTTGGGGGGTGGAGGTGGGGGCGGTTTTCTTAGAGTCCGTGGAAGTTGATGGTAGAAGTGTCCGTGGAGGAGCTAAGCATGTCATCATCCTAACGACAGAGAGTGAACCAAAGAACTCTGAGGCATGCGGAGGGGATTGCGAGGAGGGACCACGCAGGTTTTGCGTTGTTATAGAATAAGCATATGATAAGGGCAATGGATGGGATGATGCCAAGTATGCTCGTGGAAATAGCACCGTTGGTGGCGATGACGATGCGCAAGGAAGCAGTGAAGACCTTATGAGGAAGGGGGGAAGCGTAAGAGGAAGGGCAAGTGGGGAAGCGTAAGAGTAAGAGGAAGGGCAAGTGGGGAAGCGTAAGAGGAAGGGCAAGTGGGGAAGTTTGCGAGCACACCACTAGTGGCAGCATGCATGAGGCCAATTGGGGCAAGCTCCTCGGACAGCTTTGATGCGGCAACGGATGGATCAAAGAAGCTGGATGAAGTCATAACGAAACGATCTCTTCTTCTCCCTTTCTTAAGAGAGTGGGGGTGGGGGTGGGGGTGGGGGTGGTAAGTTGGTGGGCATGGCATGGCATGTAAGGGTTAAGGCCGGAGCAAATAAGGGTTGGGGTAAAGTTTGGGTAAAGGTAGGTAGTATGGGCCCTAGTAGGTAGGGTTAAGGTTCTTAGGCATCTTTTTATTTTTTGTCTTCTTTTCTTTGTTTTCTTTTTTCATTCTCTCTTGTTTTCTTTTTTTTCCCCTTTTTTTTTGGATACACACTTTGTGCACTGTGTGAAGGCAAGCCTCTTGCAAAAGATCTAGGCATAGTGGAGGGCATGGAGAGTAAGGTCATTGCATTGCTCAAAGGGCATGTGGCTAGTTGTATTCTTGTGTGTGCAATAAGCTGAGAGAGAGAGAGAGAGAGAGAGAGAGAGAGAGAGAGAGAGAGAGAGAGAGAGAGAGAGAGAGAGAGAGAGAGAGAGAGAGAGAGAGAGAGAGAGAGAGAGAGAGAGAGAGAGAGTGTGTGTGTGTGTGTGTGTGTGTGTGTGTGTGTGTGTGCGTGTGCGTGCGCGCATGCGCGTGTAACGGTGAATCTCTTCCAAAAGTTGTAGGCACAGAGAGGACTTGGAGTCATCATTACATTGGGTGTTGAAGAAGGTGAGATGTTAGGGCAACAAATTCGAAGCATGAATGCTTCCATTCCATACACAAGCTCAAAGGTCGTATGGCCCATTTTTGTCTTGTGTGTGCAATATGTCCAATGAATGCTCAAGAAATGCCTCATCCCAATGTTTTGGATTTTGTAGCAGGCAAGGAGGTCATTAATAAGACCATTGTTGAAGTGGGAGGTGCAATCTATCAAGATACTAAGAGGTAGCGGAAGTGGGAAAATATATGGGAATAAAGTAGCCTTGTGACAATGGAAGTAGCGGCATCTTGCGAGGGAAGAGCTTTGTTGACTCACTTGGTCACAAAGTCGATGGCAACAACTTAAACATTAGTGGTTGGGGTGATGGGTCCACTAAAATCTGAACCCCATTGGGAAAATTGCAATCATCCCTTGGAAATGTGTTGAGGTAAGAAGTCACTCTTGGTAGCCTTTGGATTGCATCTTTGGCATGCATCACACGTTGGACATAATGCTTGCAAGCTTGGAACAAGCTAGACCACCATAAACTAGATTGTAAGATTTTCAAGCCTATATCATGGGTAACTAGTGATTACCTTTTGGATTAGAAATTGTGGATTCCATAATGTTATCAACTTCATCAGGTTGGACACATGATAAAGTTGTCTTCCACACAACTAATACGATTGGTTTTTAAGGAGGAAGCATCACTTATCTAGAGTAGAGGCTTAGAGTGGAAACAAGCCATGAGCCAATACATTGGTGACATTCTCATACCCACATGAAAGGACCTCCACTTGGAAAAGTGAGCACAAAATTTGAAAGAGCTTTGGTTAATGCCTTGCATTCAACAGTGAAATAATTAAATTTGGCCTTCTTGAGCAAGTGACTAGCATAGTAGATAGGGTGATCAATGTTGGTTGAGGTATCAAGTTGTGTGAGGGCTCCTACTGCTATGAGGCTAGCATTTATGTGCACATGAAAGATCTTGAACCGATAAGGGATAATTAAGATCAATGCTTGCATCAAATGACACCTACAATATTGAAATGCTTCATTAGCCTCTAAGGGCCACTCGAAGGGGTTAGTAGGACTAAGGAGATAGGAAAGAGTGTGGACAATGTGGTCATAAAAGTTTATAAAGTGATGATTATACCCCATCTATCCCAAGAATGAGTGGACTACCTTGGTTGACATTTGGGTGAGCATTCAAAGGATTGTAATGATTTTATCTAGATTAGGGGCATGGCCATCAAAGCTAAAATTATATGCCTAAGCAAGATTTCCTTGGTGGCAAAGTGACACTTAACAAAATCGAGCCTGAGACCAATTTCACTACAATATATGAACACATGTTTGAGTTGTTGCAAGTGTATCTCCAAGGTGTCTATTGATGTCATCCCCTTGTTACCTCTATGAAAATAGAAAAATCATCCAAAAATATGTGAAGGAAATCATTGAAAAAGGGTTGGAATAAGCAACGAGTAAGAAGACCTCCCATTCTTCCACTCTTTCTCTTGGTGGATAGTGCTTATGGAGACACTAGAAGCAAGACAGAGCAAAAATCTCAAATTGCTACTTTTTTGACAATCTAAGGCCGGTTTAGACCCACAAGGTTACCGAGGAAAATTTCAAGGTATGTTGTGATTTCAGTGTGTCTATTAAAAGTGGGTAAACATGTGACAGATTTCGAATCTGTAAGTTCTAAGGTATTTTCTTGAAAGTGCATACAAGTTTTATATGCTAATAGGTTGCACATTACATGTACTATTGAAAAATCAGTGAAAAGGCTACTTGGTGTATTGCTATACACTTGTTGTAAAAGATTGCAAAAGACTTGCATGCTATTTTATATCAATTTTATGAAAATGGCAAAAAACAGTTGTGAAGTTGAACAAGAACAATTACCCATGATGGAAGTTTCGTGTGACAAACTTTCTTATTGGAAAAATCCTTTAGGACTTCATTTCAAGCAAAGAAAATGAGCTAGAGCTAAGTAATCATGCGATTGAAGGGAGTGATCCTTGAAGTGGAAGCATAGAGCTGAAGCAAGAGCTATATGGAAGGACCAAGAGCAAGAGAAAGAGAGAGACACAAGATGTGGAAACTCCAATAGTCACAATGTGTAACCAGCCTTCCCTTTATTCAAATGCCACTGAAAGAATAAATAATAAAGTGACAGTAGTGAGTGCCTATCACCTGCAGTGTACATATATGTGG
The DNA here is from genome assembly GCF_053477565.2 of Lygodium microphyllum. Taxonomy (NCBI): domain Eukaryota; kingdom Viridiplantae; phylum Streptophyta; class Polypodiopsida; order Schizaeales; family Lygodiaceae; genus Lygodium; species Lygodium microphyllum. The sequence continues at coordinate 13,905,350 of NC_141153.1, read as the reverse complement.
CTAACTAATATACGATGCAAGTACTATCAATGTAACTAATACACTGGCGGCTAGATATAGGTGCCTTTATCCCCAACAACCTCTCACTTAAAGGTAAATGTGCCCCTAGAGATGAGATAATAAGAAAAAAGTGACAAAGTACAAATGTACATAAGTACAATAGGATGAGGAAAGGCAGCATCTTATCTAATGCCCATCAACTTCCTAAGGTTCATAGAGAAACTTTTAGTGAGCAAATTTGCAGGATTTTAGTCAGTTGAGATCTTGATAAGCTCAAAGGACTTATCTTCAACGACCTCTCAAACAAAGTGGTAATGCACCTCAATGTGTTTCGTCTTCCATGGAAGACCAAATTCTTGGCCAACTAAATAGCACTCATAGAATCCAAATGCAATGTAGGGACCACATCAAGAATGCTAAGGTCTACTACTAAACAACCAAACAAGACAATCTCCTTACAAGCCTCAATGGCTGCAACATACTCTACCTCTGTAGTAGTAGATAGGGCCATGCATTTTTGCACCATGGACATCCAAGAAACCGCATCTCTAGCAAAGGTGAAGACATAGTAAGAGGTGTGGACTTCCTATTGTCTGCATGTCATGTATAATTAGAGTTAGTATATCCCATGACTCATGTATCCTAGCCACCATAATAGATACACATAGCTATTGTACCCTTCACGTGCCTCATGATACCCTTGGACGACATCCCAATGTCGTCTACCAGGTGTAGCCATATAGTGTTCCACAACTCCCACCGCAAATGCTATGTCAACGAGCCTTCTTTTGTATAAAGACGGATCCATATCACTCCAAGAATATCCATGTGAATGCATAAAAGCATCAAACTTGTGGTACTATTCTCTAGGTGCTTGCTTAAGGCCATAAAGACTCTTCCTCAATCTATACACTAGGTGGTCCGTACTAGGTTCAGTAAATCCCTTTGGCTACTTCATATAAATCTCATTATGCAAGTCCTCATGAAGAAAAGTTACCTTGACATCCATCTGATAAAGATCCAAGTCAAGCTGACCAATCAAATCCGATACCAAACATAGGGTAGTCATCTTTACAACAAGAAAAAAGACTTCATCAAAGTCCACACTATGCTCTTGCCTGAAACCCTTAGCAACCAATCCGGCCTTATATACCGACTAGGGGCATCCCTAGGGCTACTTTTCAACTTGTAAATCCACTTACATGGAAAAGTATGCTTTTCACTAAGAAAATGAATCCCACATATGATTTTTTTGTAGTGAGTCATACTCTAACTGTATGGCCCTCTCCCAAGAGTGACTATCACCTTTGCACATGGCCTTATCATAGTAAGAGGCTCACTAGCATCCATCACCATAACATAATCCAAAGAGGGCTCAAGCTGCACAGGTTGTCATCTACCTCTAGTAAATCACCTCAAAACAGAGTGGAGAGTCTAAACATCTTGTGGAGTATCAAGGGCGTGGGCCATTGGAGCATCAACCCTGGTATGCAGCAAGCTATCAAGCTAGCTGTCACAACTCTATAGAAACAGAATTTGTATCCTTTTTCATTAATTTGTCTATATAATGATTTATTAAATTTATTTCCTTTGCACTAATTAGATATAAAGAAAAGTGCATTGGAGCTGGCCACTGATGAGTGGTCACAGGTTATGGTGGACCCACACGGTGGGTTAGAGAAAAGATAGTTCACACTTCCACCTATATGACCCGATTGGGCGCCTGTGACTAGAACTCACGCATATCAGGATTAGACTCGCACACAGAAAGGATTGATGCCTTGAAGTGTGGGCTAGATCCACCAGAACAGACAGTTACAATCAACAAGATGGCATGATCATGAAATGCTTGTATAATGTGCATGTGTGGGCTGAAAGCTTGAAATGCACATTTCTTTGCATAGGAAAGTCACATGAAGATTCGGATACCATTTTTGCGATGTACACGGAAAAAGCTTTCATATGATACCCATATTGGGGGGGTCCCTAAATTCTAGGAGATCCCTAAATTTTAGGAGGTCCCTAAATTTTAGGAGCCTCGAATTAGCCTAAAAATGCTAGTCCTAAAAAATAGGGATGTCATTCTAAAAATAGTAAGTTCTGTACTCTGACTGTGCTTACTAAATTTGGTTGTTTCTATTCTTGACAGTATTCAACCCAAAAAGGAAGGCCATAAAGAAGAGACAAGTGTCAAGACACTTGTCACACAAGTTTCCAAGTGTCCCACCACTTGTCACATCTCATGACATGTGGCTCGACACTTGTCTTGTGCTACTCCACTTTCCCCTTTTGTACTAGCTCTCCCCTCTCCTATAAATAAGAGCTCGTTTTTCTTCATTGAGCATCATTTTTCTTTGCTGTAAACTCATGTACAGCACCCACAGATAGCCAGAAACTGGCCCCATCCATCCCCATCATCATCCCCCACTTCTCCATTATCAAATTCCTCCATATTCCCTCTTCTATCACTGTTGTTTTACAAGACAGCAAGCTTGTAAATTCATTACAGGACCTCCTTCTTGAGCTCTTTCTTCCATTTTAGCTACAAGAAGCAAGCTCTATCCCTGTACTGCTGATCAACGATGGAGAAAGGCTGAATTCCCCTTTTTCTTCTCTCATATTGTAAAGAAATCAGTTCTTATCATTGCATAATAGATAATGCATGTGTGTTTGTACATCTTTGCATGATCTTGTGAGAGTGAGAATTACTTCTTCTCACTCTCAGGTTGATTGTAACTGAGCTCTTCCCTAAGGGACTTGGGTTGAGCAGAAATGCATTCCTTCGGGGGGGGTTGCCCATCTTCAACCCTCAATCTTGTCTCCATTACTTTTACATTTTTATGGCTGTAATTTTGTGAGTAATTTTCATTTTCAGCTTTAAGTGTTCATTCTCTTTTCTATTAAATCTCGAAAACAAGCAAATATCATAATTGTTAAGCATACTACGTTGTTCGGGGCGTTTACAGTGGTATCAGAGCTTTGGCTCGGTCCTCACCCCCAACACTGGTAGTGCTTACAACTATAAGTTTGTTTGTTTTAGCCCTTGCATTGAGTGCTTGAGCATATTTTTTTTCTTTAGTCTCAATGGATCAATCGAGTGCTATCCTTCAAGCCATTCAAAGTCTTAGAGAGGAGAATCAGCAAATTCGTGAGCAACTTCTCAAACTAGAAAAAGTTGAGAATCCCAAAGAATTCAAGGAAAGAAGCCCATCTACTTCAAGGAGACAAAGCCATACCAATGAAAGGAGCCGATCAAGAAGTCCAACTACTTCTAAGAGGCAGTCCCATTCTACTTCAATACAAAGAAAGAGATCGCGTCGAAGCTCATCCTCTTCTTCAAAGTCATCTGGCGCCTATTCTGATGGATCCTCTTCTAGTAATGAAGAGTCACACCCTTCTCGTGGAAGACCTCATCATCGTCAAAGGCATCGACATTCTTCACCCTCGTCTCCATCTTCATCCCCATCAAGCACTTCATCATCTTCAACCTCAAGATCCGAGCATGGACGAAGGCATAAGAAGAAGAAGAAGAAGACTAAGTCACTATCTCAACTTGAAAAGAAGATCAAGTTCAGTATGTATGATGGTTCCCGAAATCCTGATCTTCTTCTGAAGTTTATTCGTCAATTTCAAATTTTGTATGGTCGTGACAAGTATAAAGAAAAAGAAAAGATTAAGTTTGCAGCTTTACATTTAACCGACTTAGCCCATACTTGGTGGACGGGGTTGGAATATGATCATGCTGCCCCAAAATCATGGCGGTCCTTTGTTCGCCTGATACAAAGCCAATTTCTTCCTGTTCATTTCAAAAGAGATGTAAAAATGGAATGGGATCGGCTTTGGCAAAGGAAAAATGAGTCACTTGGTGACTATACCAAGAGATTTTGGGAGCTACTTTTGAAGGTCCAACATTTCAAGAAGATCAGCAGTTCGGAAAAGCTTAGGAAGTTTCAAGGAGGTTTGCATTTTAAACTTCGTACTGCTCTTAATCATTATCATTGTTCTAGTCTCAGGGAACTCATTGACCATGCTGAGACATGGGAAATGGAGCACAATGGCAACAAATTATTCCAAAAGAATGATAGGAAGAGAGTAGCTGATGATGAGGAGTATTCAGCCCCAAATGAAGGACAAAAACAGTGGCAAAAGCAGCCATCAAATCAAAAGAAGATGAAGCCCTATGCACCTCCTAATGCTCCTCAATTTCGCTCCAATCTATACCCACAAGCGAAGCAATTTTCCGAAGAAGAAAAGCAACGCTTCATGAAAGAAGGGAAGTGCTTTAAATGTGGACAAACAGGCCACATAGCGAAGCAATGTCCAAACAAGGGACAAAGCAAGGTTTCTGACAACAAGCCTAAGTCACCAGTGAAAATCAATGCTATCAGTGATGTAGTTGCAAACACAAATCACACTCCAGAGACGCGCAAATTATTAAAAGCTTGGGGACAGTTGCAAGGTAAGCAAGCACTATTCTTGATAGATCTTGGGGCGAATGAAAATATCATTTCCTTGCAATTAGCTAAAGAGCTTGGATTAAAGAATGAAGAGATGGACACTCCGGTAGAAGTTCGCCAAGCTTTAAATGCTGATGAAGGTGACACAGTGAAGACTGTGATACCCTACATTGGCAAGCTCAAGTTTCAAATTCAAGGCTACAGTGACGAAGATACCTTCTGTATCGGAGACATTGATGGTTGCGATGTGATTCTTGGCATGCCCTGGAATCATAGAATAGATTCAACCATCTTCTCTCAGAAAAAGAAGGTAGAACTCACCAACAAAGGCAAGAAGTACGAGATCCAAGCTGGAGTTTCTGGAGACACCATACCTATGGTAAGCCATATGCAAGTCTCTAGAGCAATTAAGGATTGTGTTCAATGTTGTCTGCTTTATGTCACTGATGTAAAAGATAATATGAATGCTGAAAACCAAGAGCGACTTCAGCTCTTGGAAAAGTATAAAGATTGTTTTTCGGAAGATCTTCCTTATCAGCTTCCCCCAGAAAGGCCAGAAGACCATCATATTGATATTATCCCGGGCAGTTCTCCTCCTAATATAGCACCATACCGTGTGAGCCGTCCTCAACAAGAAGAAATCAGAAAGCAAGTCGAAGACCTACTCAACCGTGGGCTAATTAGGCCAAGTAGCTCACCATTTTGTTCATTGGTTCTTCTTGTTCAAAAGAAAGATGGCACATTCAGGATGTGCATTGATTATCGAGCCCTCAACAAAATCACTGTGAAGAATCGGTTTCCTATTCCCAGAATTGACGACATTTTGGATCGTCTAGGAGGCTCAAAGGTTTTCAGCCGCATTGATCTAAAGAGTGGTTATCATCAAATTAGGGTAATACCACAAGATGTACACAAAACTGCTTTCCGCACTTCATACGGTCTTTATGAATTCTTGGTGGTTCCTTTCGGATTAACCAATGCACCAGCCACCTTTAATCGAATGATGGAGCGCATCTTTAGAGAGCATCGACAATATGTCGGTACTTTCTTTGATGATATTCTTGTCTTTAGCAAGAATGAAGAGGATCATCATCAACACTTGGAAATTGTTCTACAATTACTACAACAAAATCAACTCTTGGTAAATGGTAAAAAGAGTGAATTCTTCATGCATAAAATAAATTACCTTGGGCATGTCATCTCTTCTGAAGGGATTCAGATGGATCCTGAAAAGATCAGGATAATCCAAGAATGGCCTCATCTTCGTGATATACATGAGGTGCGATCGTTTCTTGGCTTATGTTCTTATTACCGCTGCTTCATCAAGCATTTTGCACATATGGCTTCTCCACTTCATGACCTTACAAAGAAGAAGATCTCTTTCCAATGGAAGGAAAAAGAGAAGGCAGCCTTCACAAGGCTGAAAACAGCTCTTACTTCTGGACCTGTTCTTATCATTCCAGATCTGGTAAAACCATTTGTGGTAGAAGCAGATGCTTGCGGTGATTGTATTGGTGCAGTGCTAAATCAAGAAGGCCATGCCGTAGCCTTTGAAAGCCGCCGTCTAAATGATGTGGAGAAAAGGTATGACATTTATGAAAAGGAGCTCTTAGCAGTGGTTCATGCTTTAAAGATATGGAAACATTATCTTTTAGGCAATGAATTCCTTATTAAAGCCGATCATCAAAGCTTGAAGTATTTCAAGACTCAAAAGCATTTGCAGGAGAAACATGCAAGATGGGAAAATTTCTTGTCTATGTTTCATTTTCAAATTATGTACACTCCAGGGAAACAAAATGTAGTGGCTGATGCACTTTCTAGAGTGCCTCGCATTGCAACTATTACAGTGGCTCATCATGAAGATTTTCAAACGATGAAGAATACTTATGATGAAGATACTGATTTTGCAGCAATTTGGTCAAATTTACAGCAAGGAGGTTCTCATCCAGATTATTACATCAAGGACGGTTACCTTCTCATGAACAATCGCCTTTGTGTCACTCTTCCTGTTCGACAAAAGGTGCTTAAAGAAAGTCATGAACCCCCTTATGCAGGGCATAGAGGAAGGGCAGCCACTCTAAGTGCAATTGAGCGCTACTTTTATTGGCCAACATTACGAAAAGATACACATAACTTCATTGAGGCTTGTCTGGTATGCCAAAAATCCAAATATGATAGGCAGAAGATTCCAGGATTGTTGCAACCTCTTCCAGTGCCCAAAGATCTATGGGAATCTATCACAATGGATTTCATCTCAGGTATTCCAAGAACACCTCAAGGTCATGATATGATTTGGGTCATAATTGATAGATTCAGCAAACAATCACATTTTATTCCATGTCATAAAACATTGAAATCCGCACAAGCTGCAAGACTTTTCATTCAATATATCTTCAGATTACATGGTATGCCTTCTGAGATCATTTCAGATAAAGACTCCAAATTCACAAGTAACTTTTGGCGTGCTTTATTTGAGAATTTGGGAACCACTTTAAAGTTCTCTTCAGCTTTTCATCCTCAAACTGACGGCCAAACAGAGGTGATGAATCTCACTCTTTTGGATATGTTGAAAGCTTATGTTAGTGAACATAAGTCACAATGGGAGAAATATCTTCCATTATTGGAGTTTGCTTACAACAATACAGTGCACTCATCCACAGGGAAAGCTCCAAATGAAATAGTACAGGGTAAAGTGATTCCTCCTCCAATTATTCGCACTAAAGATAAGATTGTTGCTGCTGATGAGTTTGCTTCAGATTTAAAAACAACAATGGATCAAGTTCGAGCCACTATCAAAGTTGCGCAAGAGCGACAAAAGAAGCAAGCAGATAAACGAAGAAGACCTTTGGCTTTTGAAAAATGTCAATATGTCTTGCTAAAGTTTGATAAAAGCAGGCTCAAACAAGGTTCTGGTCAAAATTCATCTTTTCCAAAGCTCTCCAGTAGATACTTTGGACCCTTCAAAGTGATTGAGAAAATAAATGAAGTTTCTTATCGACTTGAGCTTCCTACTCATTGGAAAATACACAATGCTTTTCATGTAAGTTTGCTAAAACCTTACATAGGACCAGAACCAAAGGAACCCATTACTGAAGATCCCCCAGAAGTTGAAGAAACAGAGCAACTCTTGGAACCTGAAAAGATTTTGTTTCTCAAGGATCGAACAACGAGAAGTGGCCTTGTGACACGAAAATTCCTACTAAAATTCAAGAATCTACCCACAACAGATGCACAATGGGTAGATGAAAAATTCATGAAGGATTACCCAAATATTCTACAACAATATCAAGAAGCTTTTCAGCTGAGGACAGCTGAATAAAAGCCCGAGGGCTGTCACAACTCTATAGAAACAGAATTTGTATCCTTTTTCATTAATTTATCTATATAATGATTTATTAAATTTATTTCCTTTGCACTAATTAGATATAAAGAAAAGTGCATTGGAGCTGGCCACTGATGAGTGGTCACAGGTTATGGTGGACCCACATGGTGGGTTAGAGAAAAGATAGTTCACACTTCCACCTATATGACCCGATTGGGCGCCTGTGACTAGAACTCATGCATATCAGGATTAGACTCGCACACAGAAAGGATTGATGCCTTGAAGTATGGACTAGATCCACCAGAACAGACAGTTACAATCAACAAGATGGCATGATCATGAAATGCTTGTATAATGTGCATGTGTGGGGTGAAAGCTTGAAATGCACATTTCTTTGCATAGGAAAGTCACATGAAGATTCGGATACCATTTTTGCGATGTACACGGAAAAAGCTTTCATATGATACCCATATTGGGGGGGTCCCTAAATTCTAGGAGATCCCTAAATTTTAGGAGGTCCTTAAATTTTAGGAGCCTCGAATTAGCCTAAAAATGCTAATCCTAAAAAATAGGGATGTCATTCTAAAAATAGTAAGTTCTGTACTCTGACTGTGCTTACTAAATTTGGTTGTTTCTATTCTTGACAGTATTCAACCCAAAAAGGAAGGCCATAAAGAAGAGACAAGTGTCAAGACACTTGTCACACAAGTTTCCAAGTGTCCCACCACTTGTCACATCTCATGACATGTGGCTGGACACTTGTCTTGTGCTACTCCACTTTCCCCTTTTGTACTAGCTCTCCCCTCTCCTATAAATAAGAGCTCGTTTTTCTTCATTGAGCATCATTTTTCTTTGCTGTAAACTCATGTACAGCACCCACAGATAGCCAGAAACTGGCCCCATCCATCCCCATCATCATCCCCCACTTCTCCATTATCAAATTCCTCCATATTCCCTCTTCTATCACTGTTGTTTTACAAGACAGCAAGCTTGTAAATTCATTACAGCACCTCCTTCTTGAGCTCTTTCTTCCATTTTAGCTACAAGAAGCAAGCTCTATCCCTGTACTGCTGATCAACGATGGAGAAAGGTTGAATTCCCCTTTTTCTTCTCTCATATTGTAAAGAAATCAGTTCTTATCATTGCATAATAGATAATGCATGTGTGTTTGTACATCTTTGCATGATCTTGTGAGAGTGAGAATTACTTCTTCTCACTCTCAGGTTGATTGTAACTGAGCTCTTCCCTAAGGGACTTGGATTGAGCAGAAATACATTCCTTCGGGGGGGGTTGCCCATCTTCAACCCTCAATCTTGTCTCCATTACTTTTACATTTTTATGGCTGTAATTTTGTGAGTAATTTTCATTTTCAGCTTTAAGTGTTCATTCTCTTTTCTATTAAATCTCGAAAACAAGCAAATATCATAATTGTTAAGCATACTACGTTGTTCGGGGCATTTACACTAGCTATACAGTAGCAGGAGGCTCCTCCTGAAATATTACCCTACATACCTCAACGACATGCTCACGCTACTTATACATTCTCTCCTCATGGAAAATAACATCATGGCTATGATAACCTTCCGAGCATGCGGATCCCATAGGCGATAGCCCATCACCTACATCTCCATAACCAAGAAATATGCATTTCCTAGAGCTAGGATCCACCTTATTGCGCTTGGTAGAAAGGCTCACAACCAAAGACATGCAAATGAGCATATGAGGGAGGTTTTCCAGACCATATCTCCCTTGCAATCTGATAGTCAAGAGCAATACATGGGGATCGATTTATCAAGTGTATGGTACACCACCTAACGACTTGCACGGTGGCATGGGACTACATAAATCTGAATGAATGAAAGCCAATGGCTCATGCATGTGGGTGATACCAGACTTTTTATGTGTATTACATGTATGCCCACCATATAAACAATGATCACAAGATTCAAAAAACTTATATTCAAGGGGTGGAAGATATTGCAAACAAATAGCATTTCCATTCCTTTCGAAGACATATGCGATGCTAAAGAGAGAGTACAATGACAAGATTCCCATGGGTAATCTTCCATGAGGAATCAACAAAACAAACTACATAACTAGCATCATCCAAAGTGCCAGCAGAGATAAGGCTCTTTGTGAGAGCTAATACATGACATACATCATGAAGAGTAAACATGCAACCTAAACCAATGCAGCTAGAAACTATAGATGGGCATCATCAATACCAACTCTCTCTAGTGCCAAGTCATCGCCCCCAAATGGACAGATCCAGTCAAAATGTGATAGGAGTGAAACCACTCTTTATGAGGGCTCACATGAAAGGAAGTCTCTAAATCTTTTAGCCAACACTGAGCATACCTTGATATCTTCAGAATTAGTTTGGACATCATGTGAGGTGATATGGTTACAAAAGTTATTGGGTGATTTGGGTATGCATCCAGGAGATGGTCTAGTTTTCATTCACTGTGGTAACATGAGCAACATACAATTAGCTAGGAACCATGTGTTCCATGCTAGGATAAAACACATTGAGGTGCATTACCACTTTGTGCGAGAGAAGGTAGGTTCTTGGGTACTGAGACAGGACCTAAGACCGATGCCCTATTCTTCTTGGGTTACAATACGCTCACCTCCCTCCTTTTTACATGCCCAAGTATCAAGTCCTGAAGTATAACTAAAAAGCTAAAATGAAAATATCTGAAAATACAAGACCAAGCTATAGGAGTCCTCGCCTAGTAAGAGGTTTTGGTTTAGTTGTCCTAGGTTAGGTAGGTAGATCAAACCACCACTTAAAATGACTCCTTTGATAGTTCTTTTTAGTCAGTTTATGTTAAAGTAGTTGGTTAGCAACTAGCTCTGGATCTCTGTCGGATTATGCTTGGCCTATCCCTAGTGGATCTTCATGCCTTGATTTTGTCAAGGGGGGATAGGGTGAGAGCTATGTGTATTTTGTTGTGTATTCTCCTTGTATAGCAGCTTGATGCTCTTTATGGTTTTTATATGTGCATATTAGTTCATGGATTCGATGGGCCAAGTCACTCTATCACATGGTTGCCAATGAGAGTAGGATTTTACGACCTCTGATGAAAGTCAAAAATGTGTCAAATTTTGTCAATTTGAAGTAAGTTAATTTCTTGAATCAAAAAATTTAGAAAATACAACATTTAATATAAAGAAAATAAGAAAAAATATCCAAAATACAGTTTATACAAAGAAAATAGGATAAAAGTAGTTTTTACATCCAAAAAATTATAGAAAATTAGAATCATATTCATGCAAGTATAATAAAGATAAAGCATGGGGGTGATCCTCAACTTACCCTCGTTTTTGTGTTTTAGTATGTGTTTTAATGTGTATTTATCACTTTCTACATAAAGAAAATATATGTGAAATACCCTTTTAACCTACCCAAATCGAATGCAAAATCTTAAATGGCAGAAAGAAGGGGATTGTAGAGGTTAAGTATCATTTAAATTTTTATTTTATGCATATTCTCGTAGATAGGATTCGTTTGACTTAAGTCTTAAAAAAGGCAGTAGCATGGGATGTCCGGTGCTACCTTAGTAATAAAGCAATACGCTAGAGTGAAATCATGAAAGGGCTACTTGTGCATATCCACAGTGTTTGATTTATAAGTTTACTTTTTTTAGCACATATGTCATTCACTTTGCATCCGCATTTTCATACATGGTATCAAGAGAATTATCTCATGAATGCATAGCACTTGATTTCGAACTATTGACCCACGATGAGTGTGAGGCTCCCTAAGCTGTAGGTCTAGTGTTATCATTTCCTTAGGGGAGTGATTTAGTGAGGATTATATTATCTCTTGCAATGTTTTATAAACAGAAACTATGTTGTGTATGTGCATTGAAATGACACATCCTGGAGGGCTAACCCTTGGGATGTAGGAGAGTCGTAGTAGGGCCATAGTGATAAGCTCGAGAGTGCTCCCTTCATTTGTGTTACAAGATGCTAGCCACTAATATGTTTGGATACTCTTGTTGCTTAGAGTTGGGAAGGATATCATGTTGGACTACAATCTAGAGATGGTATCTACAAACGCAATTTTTCAATAAATCAATTCATAGTGTCTATATGCTCTAGAGCCAGTGTTAGCCCATTTTTGGTCCCAACAATGTAATCTCCAAATGTCAAGAAGTGGCTCCCACTAGAATAAAAGTCGAATGCCAGAGCAAACAAAGCTCAAAACATCATATAGAAGGCATCCATACATCCAAGATCCAAGTAGCATACATCCAAGAGCATCCGACATGCGTATCTTGCAAATCTCTTGCTAGAGCATCAAATAACTATACATGATAGTGAATCACAGCCAATGTCAAGATTTAAAGTTCCAATATCAGCTCAAATGCAATCTAGAAGCATAATCAAGCATATAACATGAACCATAAGCATTGGTACATTACTCAGAATGATTGGTAAGCACCCAAAAGCAATAAGCATATGCTTTTACTGATAAAATAATCTTCAATTATGGTTATTACAGCAACTAGATCAATGTAAAATTGAGCAAGAATAGTACTCAAACCAGTTCCAAAGTGAGCTCAAAGCATGGGCATATCATCTCCGAACATGGTAGCATGGAGCTGGGATGAAGTTGGAGGAGTAGGATAGCCACGCGCAAATCACACTAGCTATTGCGGCTATTGTGGCTACTATTTTTTATGGTATTTAAGGCTCATGGAAGCTCAATAGGTCCTAGGGAAGCCTTGAGACAAAGCCTCAATATAGGAAGTTGGGGAGAAGGTAGAACTCAATGCATAACTTGGGGTGAAGAATCCATGGCTGCTATTGAAAGTGTGAACTGAAGCTTTTCTCCACAAGCTAAAGCAATGTTAGGTTGAGCTCCTCAATGCAAGTGCAATGGCTCTAATAACATTTGAAGGGAGTGAGCGAGCCTTAAAGTGGAAACACAGAGTGCAAGCAAGAGCTATGGTGGAAGGAGCAAGAGCAAGAGAGAGAGAGACCCAAGATGTGGGAGCTCCAACAATCACAATGTGTGACCAGCCTTCCCTTTATTCAAATGTCACTGAAAGAATAAAGAATTAAGTGACAGTGATGGTTGGGTGTCCACCACCTATAGTATACAAGTGTGCGGGTATGCAGATACTATCAATGTAACTAATACACGAGCGGCTAGACACAAGCACCTTTATCCTCAATATGTGATTTTATCCTTATGATTTTGGTACTCTATGTGAATGATATGCTAATTTATGGAAGTACTCATGATGAGTTAGATTCCTTGAAAGGTTGGCTCAAGAAAAGCTTTAAGATAAAGGACATTGGACATGCCTCCCATATTCATGGGATGCGCATCATGCATGATTGCTCTAAGGGGCTCCTTTACTTCTCACAAAAGGAGTACATCCAAAAGGTCCTTGAGCAGTTTCATATGCAGAATGTTAAGCATATTGTATATCCTTTACCTTCTCATGTGAAGGTTAGTTAGGTTGATTGTCCACATAAGGTAGAGATGGCCAAGATCCCTTATACATCTACAATTGATAGTTTGATGCATGCCATGATAGCCACTTGTTCTCACATAGTATTTGCAATGAAAGTTGTGGCATGCTATATGGCTACACCTAGCAAGCAACATTGGGATACATGAAGGGTATCATGTGATACCTTAAGGGCATTGTAGCTATGTGCATATGTTATGGTGACCAGGATACAAGAGTCGTGGGGTACACTAACTCTAATTATACAAGACATGCAAATAGTAGAAAGTCCACCTTTGGCTATGTCTTCACCTTTGCCAGAGGTGATGTTTCTTGGATGTCCAGGGTACAAAAATGCATGGCCCTATCTACTATATAGGCAGAGTATATTGCAACCACTGAAGCTTGCAAGGAGGCTCTCTGGCTAGGCCATCTAGTTGTCACATAGACCTTGGTATTACTGAAATGGTCCCTACACTGAATTTGGATTCTATGAGTGCCATTCGCTTGTGGTCTTCTATGTGAAGACAAAGCATATTAAGATGCGCTATAGCTTCATTAGGGAGTGGTAGAGGAGGAAGTCTTTTTAGCTTGTCAAGATCTAGACTAACGAGAATCCTACATATCTGCTAAAAGTCTCTCAACAAAATATTTTTCTTTCCTTAAGAAGATAATGGGCGTAGGATGAGATTATGTCTATTCCTCATCCTATTGTACTTTATATACATTTGTACTTTGTCACTTTTTTCTTATTCTCTCCTCATTAGGGACACATTTATCTTTAACTGGGAGGTTGTTGGGGGGTAAAGATGCTTGTGCCTAACCACTCATGTATTCACTAATATGACAATACTCGCACACCTGTACACTACAACTAGTAGATGCCCATCACTATCACTTTATTCTTTAGTGACATTTGAATAGTGGAAGTGAACTAGTGGGTGCTTTGGTGAAAATGAGTTCAAGAGTGGAATTGATCATGTATTGGAAGCAAATGTAGTGGAAGTGAAGTTAGAAAAAGTGCACCTAATGAAAGTGAACTAGGTGTGGTGGTGAAAATCATATGGGCCTAGCAACAGTGAGCTTGTGTGGTGGTCCTAGCAACAGTGAGCTTGTGTGGTCGTGGAATTGAACTACATGGTGGAAGTGATCTTCAGGGTCCTAATAGGGAGGGATCTTAGTTTTAGTGTGGAAATAATCTTAGTGTAAGTGATCTTGTGGTGAAAATGATCTCAGTGTAAGTGATCTTGTGGTGAAAATGATCTTAGTGTAAGTGATCTCGTGGTGGAAGTGATATTTTTGCGTGTGAGTGAAATTGGTGGGAGTGAATTGCATGGTGGAAGTGATCATGATGGAGGTGGGTGGTTGAAGTGAACTTGGTGGAGGTGAATTCTAGGCTGGAAGTGATCATGATGGAGAAGATGGGTGGTAGAAGTGAACTTAGTGGAGGTGAATTCTAGGGTGGAAGTGGTCTTGTGGTGGAAATGTACTTGTGATGGAAGTGAACTTAGTGGAAGTGAATTTAGTGAAAGTGATTAGGGCGGAAGTGATATTTAGTGGAAGTGAACTTGTGATGGAAGTGAATTTAGTGAAAGTGAAGTTGGTGGAAAGTGATCTTGTGGGGGCTTGGTGAAAGTGATCTTGGGTTTAGTTGAGTGTCTAGTATGGGAGTGAAATAGTGGGTTATGAGAGTAGATATCTTGTTGATAAGAGGAGTCTCAATTGAGATCAAATCAAATTACGAGGGCTAAAAGAAATTGACCAACTCAACATATAGCAACAAGAAACAACCAACAAAATAATGAAAACAATGGCCATGTGTTTTATTCTTACATTGTGATTTTTGCATTTTTTTAAGTTTTTCTCAACTTTCTTTCTTTAGTCCATCCATAAACAATCACCCGTAACAATCAAGATGCATCTTCAATATTGATGCATGGATTGTTTAAGTAAAAAAGTTTTGATTTTTGAGTTTTGTGATTTTTTCACTTCAATGCAAGCACAGCCAAAGAATCCTAACAAGAATGATGTATCTTTGATCCACAATAATATCACACAGTTTGTTTAAGCAAGAAGAGTTTGAGTTAATTTTTATAATTTTGCATTTTTGTGTTATTTTTACTTCAATTTACACACAACCAAATAAGCATGACAAGCATAATGAATCTTCAATCCACAATAATATCACATGATTTGTTTAAGTAAGAAAAGTTTGAGTTTTTAATTTTGAGTTTCGAGTTTTGCATTTTTGTGTTTTTGAGTGGCTCTATTGTTTTTGTGTATTTTTTAGTTTTAGTTTTGTGTTTTGGAGTATGCAAGTCATAAGAGTGGATGATTGATACCCCATCAATCCATCCAATCAACTAGACAAGCCTCCTACTGTGTCACATGGTAGGAGTGTGAGAACCTTGACCTTTGTACCATCCTTTGCTCTAACAATGGAACCAAAATGTTGGGCTAAACACACAACAATCGAGACTTTGGATGAACTTCTATTCTTTCAAAAGCTGCAACTTGCTTTGCCAACAATCTCTCACCTTGTCTCTCGATACCCTACTCTAGTAACCATGCTTCCTTCTCTCCAAATCAAGAAAGTAAGAACACGAGACTAGCTTTGATTCTTGCATTGTAGTTTGAAAGCTTGAAGGCTCAAAGATGATCCATGACCTAAGAAACACAATCCAATGGCATCACTCCTCATATCCACCATCGAGCATTCCAATGATTTGAGTAGCTAGTATAGAGAAGCAGAAGAAAAGCAATAAGATGATGAAGAGTCTCACCTTACCTCAATCTTTTGCTTAATACACTTCTCACTCTCTCTCTCTCTCTCTCTTCAGTCACTCTCAACAACAAAAGCAAGATGATAAAATAGAAATATTGAATGGTTGCACTAACAGATCCTTTGCAACATGGATAGACCAAAAGGATAAATGCAATCAAGACCTCCCACCCTTCTATAGACTAAGATTAGGGTTAAGGTTAGGTCACTTCCCTAGGCTGGTGCCTTATTTGCGTTTTAGGGCTTGCACCCCACTTTGCATTAAGGATTTGCACCTCTTTTGCATTTTAGGATTTGTGGCCTCTTTTGGGCATCTTACCCACTTTGTGGGTTCTAAGTTATATTAAGTTATACCTAACAAGTAGTACCAGGTGGTACTTGATGTTAGATTTTGGCTTGTATCAATTTATTGGCCACTAATGTCAGTGGTGGTGACATTAGAGACTAGGCATTAATTAATGGATGAATATCAATTTAAGGGTTAACAACTACTCAAGGATACTCAAAATACAATTTGTCCTAGTCAATTAAATTATTAGTTTGTGGAATTATTTTCATGGACACTAAAAAGTTGTTAAACTACTTTTCAAATTAATAGTGGAATTATTTAATAAGTTAGATCATGCTAGAAAATGGAATTAGAAGGCCACCACTTGGCAAAACTTGCCCATACAAGTAAGAAAAATACTTTTGGGGACCAATGGAAGTCTATTCCAGTCATTGTGAAAGAAAAGGAGGTTGTTAGAGAGCATGGAGATGTTATTGATGTGATTCACAACCACCGTGGAATAGTCCTATAGCAAGCACAATAGTTTGGAGCCCTCTAAGTGCAGTTAATAGCAGCCCAAGTCCTTCTAGTGCAGTGATAGCATATATGAGGTGGCAACAACTTTTCTGGTGGTCCTAAGCTATAGCTGATAACCTCAATGGTTGTTTGATTAGGGTAGCAGTAGTTTATCAATCTTTCTCATGATCAAACTTTCAAATTTTATTTTCTACATCATTCTTTCTCATCCTACAGTCGTCTCTCAAGTTATATCAACAAAATCCATTCATTTGAGTCATCAAAGGTGGGGATATTGGAAAATATGCTATAAACCCTAATTTATAATAGAAATTAAGATTTGACAACCATCTCGAGATGCATGCTCAAAATTGAGGGCCTATGACTTGAATTCTAGCAATTGAAATTAAAGAATTTCAAGGATATTCAAGAGGCCAACTGGCCCTTATTAGATCTAGCGCTTAATTTGTATTTCAAAG
Organism: Lygodium microphyllum; assembly: GCF_053477565.2. Lineage (NCBI taxonomy): Eukaryota > Viridiplantae > Streptophyta > Polypodiopsida > Schizaeales > Lygodiaceae > Lygodium > Lygodium microphyllum. Next base: position 13,888,058 of record NC_141153.1, on the reverse strand, counting down.
AGTAGGGTAAAGGCCAATCAATCCCCATGCAAACCAAGGGGACTAGTTTCAAGGCTTGTAGGTCATGAATGATAGCAAGTAGCACTTGGATTAGTAGAGGAGATTAGTACATCTTAGTTGTTCTCCATCCATTTGCAATAAAAGCTAAAAGAATTCTGAAAGGGGTGCCAATTTTGGGGCCAATAGACTATCCATTGTTCAATATTTAAGAGATACATTGTGCATTTCAATTTATGTAAATTAATTACTTGTTGTAAATATTGTTGTAGGTTATTACCACCCTATCCCAAGGAGGAAGGTTGGTTTCACTCATATCACAAATGATCAATACAATCAAATATTCAATTATAACTAGTTGGCATAGTACATACAACAATGACCATTAGAGAGGACCATGGATACCCATACCATGGGTAATCAAGCCATCACCAAGGTGCCAAAAAAATAATACATACCATTAAATAAATTCGACACTTTAACTTTCACTTTGCTTTGATTTTCTTTGAATTTACCTTTGCAAAATATTGTTAATTAAGTACTCAAACTTGACTTTCCATAATTCTTTGGTGAAGATATTTACAACTTGGTCATTGATTTCAATGCGTACCAACTCTATCTCTCCATCCATGACTTTCTCTCTGATTAAATGATAGTGCACTTCAATATGCTTTGTTCTTGCATGATATACTGGGTTCTTTGCAAGCATGATGTTGTTGATGTTATTATAATACATAATAACTCTACCAACTATCTCAATCCCCATATCACAAAAAGTAGTCTCAATCATGTTTGCTCACATGCTATCAATGTTATCCCTCTATACTCCACTTCAGTGCTGCTTGACAAAGCAACAATGGGTTGCTTCCTATTGCTCTAACTCACCATGATTGAACCAAATGAAAAAGCATAACCACTTATGGATCTCATATCCATAATACTTCCTACCCAATCTACACTTGTGTGTTCAAACAACCAAGGCTTGATCCCTTCCTGATATAATAAGCCTCTAGGAATCTCATAGTGAAGGAACAATGATTGTATAATACCTCAGCTTCTTGTTCAAGTTCTCAATGCTTCTTTGTGAAAAGAATTACAAGTACTTTGTCTTCCATGCACGAGCTAGCAATGAGCTTCACGATTTTCCAATAAATTGTTGAAGTAAATTGCTACTTTCAAATACTCTAAATGTAGCTAAGAACCATTAATCTTGCATATGAAATAGTTTGGAATTTTAGTAAGCGGCTTGGCGATAATGATGGAATTACCAAATAGTATCATGATAGAACCATGGGTAGCTAATTCGAGGTTGTTGTCAAGAAGTGACTACATTCTAGTTAGCTCTATCAACTAAGGTTAATCAAGGCTAAACCATCTCAAATTCTAGATCAATTTCTTTCCTCTAGCTTGAGATAGTGTGGGGGTCAAAGTAGCTTTTTAGGGTGCTACTTTCAAGGTAAGAATGATATTTCAGGGCTAGATTGAGGCTGTGGAAGGGCTATGGGCTGAGTATAATAGCATATAAAATTCTCTCACAATTGATGTTTAGCCATGGGAACTCCCCATCATTGATATAGAGATGGTTTGGGCTTGTTGTCTTTAGACTCTTGGATCAATTTAGAGTTAATGTAAATGAGTACAATCAGTTACACTAACTCTTCATTTGGCCTTGTCTTTAGAGGTCATCAATGAATGGTAATAATTGGTTGTATCTCTTGATTTTAAGTCTAACTCATATCTTAAGAGGACACACTTGGACTACTTCTAATATGTTGTTTTTAGTTTGATCGATTTGAGATTATATTTTTCTCATTATTTATAAGTTGGGATATAGTTTTTAACTCTTCAAGTGTTGACTTATTGTGTTGTGTCTAAAATTACAATGATTTATATATGGAATCTCCTAGGGTTATCATATTTGATAAGTGGAAGTCTACTATGAATATCAAGGATCCTATATTGGAAGCTATGTTTTTAAGAAGTTCCTTTCTACGTTTCTTCTATAAGGAAGTTTACTATGAATATCAAGGATCCTAAATTGGAAGGTATCTTTTCAAGAAGTTCCTTTCTCCATTTCTTTTGTAATTTATCTTCTTCATGTCAGGCTTGATCTAAGTTTGGACTATAGTAGCAATATGACCTTTGCATTGATCAGTTGTGGCTATATTTTTTGTAGCATTTTTATGGTCAAACTACCTTTGCCCCTTACCATTATTTAGCTTTGGGCATTGGGCCTTCAAATGGCTTCATCACAATTGTACTATCTCTAACTATCATTATTTTCCTTGGATTGGTTTGGAGTATTTGCAAGATTTCTTTGTGCTTCTTTCTTTAGTCAATTTGCTAATTGATTGGGCCCCTTTTAGAAAGGTTTTTTCACATTGTATTGATTTTTTTGTGTTAGTTGCAATGGAGCTTCTGTGTAGAGATGCAGGTTGAGAGAGAGAGAGAGAGAGAGAGAGAGAGAGAGAGAGAGAGAGAGAGAGAGAGAGAGAGAGAGAGAGAGAGAGAAGAGAGATAGAGACACACGATTTGTGGTATTGAAGAGTGTACCTCAATAATGATTTTAGATAGGTATATGTACTATGTACATCCTAGCCCTTATGGGCGGACACGGCACTACCCTTTATCCCAACAACCTCCCCCCTAAAGGCAATGTGCCCAACAGTAGAGGAAAAGAATCAGCTAAGTCTAAGTACATACAAAGCTGAAGAGACTATACCTATCCTCAATACCCATCATCTGCTGGCAATGGGAAAACCTCTCTACTCCTAGAAGACCCTTCGTGAGAAGGTCTACAGGGTTATCATCAATGTGCACCTTGACCAGCTCAATGCTCTTGCTGTCAAGTACCTCTCTAATGAAATGATACTTCATATGTATGTGTTTTGTCTTCGCATGAAAGACAAGGTTCCGTGCTAACATGATAGCACTCTAACTAACACAGTGGAATAGAGAAACCTCTATAATCCCAAGCTCAGCAACCAAACGTGATAGCCATAAGGCTTCTTTGCATGCCTCAGTGGCAGCCACATACTCTGTCTCCATAGTAGACAGTGCAACACACTTCTACAACCTGGAAATAAATCCTCCTGTGAAGGTAAACACATATCCTGGAGTGGACTTCCCGATCGCATGTCCAACATAGTCTACATTAGTAAAGCCAATGACAGATACCTTTTACTTACTAAAGCATATGCACAAATCCTTTATGCCCTTGAGATATCTCATAATACCTTTCATTGCTTCCCAATGCTTCTTGCCAGGGTTTTCCATGTACCTGCTAACCACTTCCACTGCAAAGGCAATGTCAGGACGTGTAGCAACCATAGCATACATCAAACTGCCAATGGCTGAAGCATACGGAATCTTGGCCATTTCAACCTTTTCTCATCATCAGATGTAGGGTTGTCCTCTACACCGAGTTTCACATATGGAGGCAATGGAACTCCAATTGTTTCCCCCCCCCCCCCCCTCCATATTGAAACACTGCAAAATCTTGGATACATACTCCTGTTGAGATAGATAGAGTAACCCCTTCGATCTATCTCTGAGTATCTGCATCCCAAGAATGTGATTGGCATCACCAAGATCCTTTATGTCAAAGCTGCCATGAAGACTTTGCTTCAATGAATCCAAGGCATGAGTATCCCTGCCAACAATCAACATGTCATCAACATACAGAACTAAGTAAGAATGTAGTCTTTACATCCATTTGTATGAGCTCCATATCTTCAGCTACAACCAAGCCCAAAATGGTTCTTAGAGTAGTCATCTTAACTATGGGAGAGAAGACCTCGTCAAAGTCAATTCCATGTTCCTGCTTGTACCCCTTGGCAACTAACTATGCTTTGTACTTTGGTGAAGAACCAGAAGTCACCTTCATCTTGTAAACCCACTTGCATGGAAGAGTTTTCTACCCTTTAGGTAGTTGCACCAAGTCCCAAGTGCCATTCTTATCTAGTGATTCCATTTTCGATAGCATGGCCTTGAACCACTTCTTGCTGTCTGGTCTAGTCATTGCTTCCTTGAAGCATGATGGCTCACCACAATCCATCAACATGACATAATCTGCAGCATACTACACACCAGGAACAAACATGTCAGGTGGTCTCAATGGTCAAGTCAACCTATGGAGCAAAGGCTCAGCATTTGCTGGCTATCGGGTGTGCAAATCTGCATTTATAGGTTGTTGTCCTAAAATATAGGCCTATAATTTTGCATATACAGGTTGTTGTCTTGAAATTCCAGTATGTTGTCCTGATAGTTCAGGTTGTCCTAGATGCATGTTTTTGGATTGAAACTATGATGTATCATGGGTAATACCTTGCTAATCATTTTAAGCACTATTTCTTACATTTTTAGGAGTATTTACTGCATGTATACATTGTTGTCCATTGGGCACAATTGATTGTCTAAAAGGTACATCCTCCCTGAAAACAACCCTTTTGACTTCCTCAATCTTCTCGAGCTTCTTATTCATGTAATCTTCATGGAAGATGACATTATTGCTGCATACTATCTTTCTTTTCTAAGGATCCCAAAGTCTATAACCCATCTCACCCTCGTCATCATATCCTAGGAATATGCATTTACAGGACTTTGGTTCTAGTTTGTTGCATCCTCTTTCTGTAGTGCATAAAAGCCTCGTAGCCAAACACTCACAAATGAGCATAAGAAGGTGGCTTTTCTGACCACTCTTCCTAAGGGACTCTACCTCCCAAAGACTTGTTTGGTGACCTGTTAATCAAATGAATGACTATCATAACAGCCTCTGCCCAAAAGCCATGGGGTAATGCAGCATGAGACATCATCGTACGGACCTTGTCTTGTATGGTTCGATTCATGCGCTCTACAACTCCATTTTGGGGTGGATTATGAGGGGCAATGAGCTCCTTCTTTATCCCCTTGCTGTCACAAAATGGGTAAAAGGCTTTGGACACATACTCCCCCCCATCGTTGTCAGAGCGAAGACACTTAAGTGTCTTATCAGTTTGATTCTCTACCAATGCCAAGAATTTTTTAAACTTGTCAATCACTTTGTCCTTACTACTACGAATAGGGTAAACCCATACCTTCCGAGTAGCATCATCAACAAATGTGACAAAATATTTATTTCCTCCTAGAGATAACCCTGGCATCTGACATACATCAGAATGTACTAACCTAGAGGCAAAGATTTCAGTGAAAGAGACTTTTTATGAGATGTCTGCACATCTGACCATAAACACAATGATCACAGTGCTCAAAATTAGCATAATGAAGACAAGGCAGGTAACCCAAATGAGAAAGTACTTTCATTCTTGTTTGACTTATGTGTCCCAATAGGCCATGCCACAAGCAAACACTTTTCTACATGGTCACGATGACAACATGGTCACACACACTACATACATGAAGTGGATACAAAGTATCACTCTTGCAACATCTGGCAATAACCCTAGATCCCTTACAGATCTTCCATTTCCCATCACCAAAGGCAGCATGAAAACCATCATCATCTAGCTAACCAGTACTAATCAAGCTCTTCTTGAGCTGTGGTACATGCCTCACATTCTGAAGAGTGAAGATAGATACATGCTAAAATTGCAATTGCACACTGCCAATGCCTGCAATGTCACGTGCATAATTGTCCCCAAGATGGACAACACCATGTCGACCTCCTGTATAGTTTGTAAACCAGTTACGGTGAGGAGTGATGTGAAAAGAGGCACCTGAATCCAAAATCCAAGTTTGCATGTCATCATCTGTATCAGCTATTAAAGCATCTGCATTGAAACATGAAGAGACAAAGAGTACATCATTCCCACTGTCGCTGTCATGACTGACTACATTCACATACAATCTAAAGAAAATAGTTAGGTTACCCACCCATAGATATAATGGGCTTGGTGGACTAGTTGCCCAGTGAGGTGTAATAGGGAATTCGCCTTGGCCTCTACAAGATGAAGATTTTAACTAGTTTGACTTAAGGTATGCTAGGCAACTTGGGTTGATAAAGTGATGAATCCCTATTCACATCTAATGATGCTCAACATAGAGGGGTAATCGGTTATAGACCTTGTCAAGGATCACTATAACTTCTTCCCTCCAATCAAAGTCTATAGACATCATTGCCAACATGTGAATATGCCGGAATACTAGGAATCGAGATCATAGGTCAATCTTTTCTTCTCATATAGTCCGAAATCAATTCCATGTCACCAAGATATATTCAAACTTTTCAAGAAATTTCAACTTAAAGTAAATAACTAAAGCAAGTTAATAAGAATAAGTAAATCTAACTCTTTTTGATTCATTATTTAAAGACTTTACATAGCTTAATTGGGCTTGAAGTAATGTGGGGTTGAGAACAAGGATCCCTAGGCTTTATATTCAATACTTTAGGAGGTACTTATTTTATTTTCAAGATGGTCATGGAATAATTCATTTTGAAGATACATTCATTACAAGCAATACTAGTCTTATGTGAATAAGATATAATCTAGTCAAGCTTAGCAACCTTTAGGAGTAGCGAATAAGAATACTAGTTTTTGTTAACCAATTGTCCATCTATCATGATGTTAGTATCAGGATCTTTGGTCTCCATGTATAAGTCACAGTTCTTCCAGTATTTTTGCTCTCAAAGTATCTGAGTTCAAGGGGTCTAATCTTTCTAGATAAATAAAATAAATCCTATTGAAGTTGATATCGCAAAACCAATCTTTATGAATAGTCCAATTTTCTTGTAAAGTTTTAGATCCACAATTTCCTTAATAGTGATCGCAGAGATAAAGAATTGGAACTAATAGTTGCTTGATCTACAAGTTTATACATAGCCTAATACATCTCATTGACCAATGAGCTGGTCAAAAATGACTTGGAAAGAGTCAAGTACTTTTATCAAAGATGACTTGGAAAGAGTCAAGTACTTTTATCAATTTTCAAGAAGTATGATTTTCCTTACTACTTAACCACATAGAATCAAACAAGGACTAGGTTTCTAGCTTCCTTTTTCCTTTGAACTTTGATGATGCTACATGAGATATAACCACCTAGAAAAATTAGGAAAGAGTAAGATTGAATAGTCACCCAATTGCTTATCTTAAACCTCCAGATCCCATCATGGAACATATGGGCTTTGATGGTTAGGCTACTTATCAAGTCTACAAACAAAGAAAGAGTTCAAATTGACCCATGAGGATCAACTTGGGTTCTTATTATTTCAACTTTGGTCTCCTAAGGAGCATTCTAGCATCAAGTTAAGAAATCCACTTGTGTGATACAATCAGAACTTGAAGTAGGGTGGTTTTGTACTTGGTTCATGAGAATGAGTGACAAGGCGGAGTACAACGTTGACCCCTCTACCCATAAGGCATAATATTATCCCAACCCCTTAAAATGGCACTAAACTAGGTTCTATGAAGAAACCCTAGGTAGGTCACGTTCCACCTTTAATATTAATCCTATCTTTAGGAAAGTACTTGACTAATCAAATCTATCCAACCATAGGATGACTTTTGTCAAGAAAGTTATCCACTTGCTTTCCACTCCACACCTAAGGCATTCTTTATTGGATTTAATGTTGATATATAAAACCACATTTCTCAATTATCCCATTAAGCACTAGTTCATTTCTTGCCTTTAGTATACCTACATGAAAGTAGTCGTAGGCAATCTTCTCAAAATAGTAGTTTACTTCAATTGAGGTAGATACAAAGGCCATTGGCCTATAGTTGTGTATTATCCTTCATCAGACACAAACTGGCCCTAGGAAAAAACCACCCTATAGCAAGCCAAAACTTTCATGGATAAAACCTTTGATACTGAGCAAAAACCACTCCAGACTAGAACTATAGGTACTAGGCCAAGAACTTGCCCATCAACCTAGTGTGGGAGCTTTCGCTCAACCGCCAAGACCCACGGACTGCTTATTGTTTCAAGCGTTCCAAGCGAGCTCTAATGGCTATCTCTCACATAGCTGACGCGCCGTCGATCCTACGAGTGTAGTGAGCTTACCTTTATGCTTGATCGAGTACCCTCCTCTCTCTTGCACTCCAATAGCTCCAGATTCTTGATGCTAGCTCAAGCATCCTCAATCCTCCTCCATCTCCAAGCTCCATCCTCCATAGCCGTGCGCACAAGAGAAGAGAAGAGAAGAGAAGAGAAGAAGAGAAGAGGAGATGGTGAAGAGCTTCACCCTCTTGATCCCTCACTCCCACACACTCACTCCCTCTCATTCTCACACTCCCTCTCTCAAGAGCACACACAAGCAAGAAGGAGAGAAGAAGAGAGGAAGAAGAAGTCTCCTTTTGCCACACACCAAAATAATGAGTTTCCATTCACTTTTTTGAACTTTATATACAAACCCTAAAATCCCATGGGCGGTCATCCCCTTTTTCCCTTTTTTACATGGTCGGCCGTAGCCTAGGCCCTTTTTCCCATTTCCCACCATTCTAATTTATCATATTCCCAACTAATGCATACAATTTGCACAGAAGCGAGCATGGCGCTCTTTTACAAGGATTCGGAAGCGCTTCCACATTTAATGGTGCGCCTTTTACTCTTTTGTTGTTTCGGGGCGACACTGAGACTTTCTGAGGGTCGTGCCCAAACATTTAGTTTTTCAAGGTCTAGTTACCGGTCAAGGCGCCTTTTTCTGCTTTTATCCTGCGCCTTTTTTGCTGTTTCCTTTTTTCCATTTTCTCGCTCCTCTGTGCTGCAGTAAACACGGTAAACACCTAGGCCTTCACCATCCATTCCTTGACTATTATAGGGGTCTTCTAGACCCTATCCAGGCTCCCAAATCATTACTCATGTCCTAGATCCCATGAAAGCTCACCTAGAGTTCCACTTATTATCATTGTTTTTGGGAAATGTACCTTCTAAAGAGATCTCTCATCAATAGGGCTTGTCCAAGGACTTGAGATAACATCACTCTAGTGGAAGAGCTAGCAAGATGCTTTGGGAAGCAAAGACCTGGACATTCAATCATACCTTATCAAGAGACCTCTTGTCAATGGGACCCATCCAAGCACTCGAGACAACATCACTTTCATGGGAAAGCTAATAGAATGCTTAGGGAAAGCTGTCTCTGCTTCCTATACCATTTGTATGACCTCTTTATTGATAGTTGTTTTGTAAATCACAAGTAAATAAACTAGTGATGACTTACTATAAATATATTGGAAAGCAAGTTCTTCTCCATCACATTAATTACAATAACAAACCATGATTTGTAATCACACTACAAATTATTAGATAGGGTTTAATATTAATAAGGGTATACTGAGGTTTCCTCTTGGGGATTTCAAAGTGATTTCTATCCATTAATTCTTTGTAAATCAATCCCATTGACATAAGTTAAGTCCAAGGTTTTGGAGTAAGGGTCTAGGTCTATTTGTTCAAGTATCATCCGATTCTATGGCATCATTCAATTAAGAAAAATTAAAAATACCAATAATTTTATCAAATTTTCAATACATGAGATTTGTCATATTCACTGAATAATTCTCAACTAGTTAATATTAATTATTACTTATTTTCCATAAAATATAATAATTCATCACAAAAAAGTACATAATCCAATAGAAATTAGCAACAATACAAAAAAATCATATTTGGAAGGAAACTTGACAAATTAAAGGATAGAAAATTTATAATGCTATATGTAGTAATTGATTTAATGAGCTCTAACTAAACTCACTAAAATAGAAATAGTAAAGAGTGATTGATCCACAATTAATACTATGTTTATGTTGGTTAATTATAGATTATGTGTAGTGCACCTAGTATACAATTAACAGTAGGTTGTAATGGGGCTATGCTTATGATCACAACCAATGGTTCCATTTCAACTAGGGTAGCTTCCAATTGAGCTACAATGAAAGATCACATATCGACCATTTTGAAATGAAAATTATTTGCCCAAACCTAGTCCCTCCAGTAGTCTAACTACAAAGCACTAGTGGCTCCATATATGTGCTATCGATGAACTTCACCATTTCTTGATAACTTGCTAAAGTAAATTACTAATTTTTGGGCATTCTAAACCATGCTAAAGATCACTGATCTTACCTCTAAAATAAGTTGAAATTTTAGTGGGTAATTTGGAGATAGCGGTCGATAATGTCCGATAAAACTACATGTAGCTGATTTGGGGCTATTTTTGGGGCACATGGAGAAGTTATTACTATGATAGTTAACTCCATAAATTGAGCTAAAATAAGACTAAAATTATCTCAACATTGAGATGAGTTACTTCTCTCTAGCTTGAGATAGTGCATGGATCAAATGAGCTTTTCAAGGTGCTAATTTTGAGCTATGAATGAGATTTTGGTGCTAAAATGAGGCTATGAAGGTTTGTATAGAGGTGGTGTTGCCTTATCTTTAGGCTTCTGGATCAGTTTAGAGATATTGTGATGGGTTTAGTCTTTAGATAAAAGAAACAAACTTCAAAAGCAAAGAAACTAAAAATATTTCATGGAAATACAAGTCAAAACCAAGCCATAGCCATGATGTGGATCATTCATATTGCCATTCAACCATGATACAATCCATCCATAGCTAACAAAGGTAAAGAAACGTACAATTGAAAGATGTATGATACATATCTCATGTAGATGGTCATGAGAACTCACCCATCATGGTGGTGGACATGAATACACACCTTCATGAAAGGTGGAAAAATCCATGAAGGGACCTCAAGAGCTCCATCAAGGAAGAAGCCAAAAAAGTGAATGTTCATATGATCAATGGATGTGTACAATGCTTAATTCCTTTTATACTTAATGCTAATCCTCTAGGTTAAGTTAAGCAAGTAAGTGGCATGCCCCTAAAATAGTCCTAAAATAACTACATTACAAACCATCCCTTCTCAATTAACTTTTAGCCTAGACCTTTCATTGAAGAATCATGAATAAAACACCAATATTGGATTTCCTACAAACAATAAGAAATGGGGATGATCGTATCAAAATGGCCATAGCTTTGCATGTATAGAATCGCAAAAATGAAGTATTCGATGAAGTAGATAATAGTAGGCATCCCCTTCAAGTATTAAAATCTAATTTTGGTTGAGTTATGGAAATTTAATTTGCTACAAAATTTTAATACAACAACCTACTTCTTGCCCTAAATCTCTAGTAACTTCACTATTTCAAAGAGCTCACCATGTCTTCGTAGGATGGCTAAATGCACTATTGTAAGCATAATATCTTTATTTGAGAGCATGCCAAAGTCAAGTATCATTGAAGAAAGACACCCTTGGAGTCAAATTGATACCCATCAAAGTAATTATCACTTTTATCAGATTCATCCATAGAAATGTGTGTCGCCTCAACACCTCCCAGATTAAAAGGAAAAAAATTAACCATATCATGATATATATTAGCTCCATAATCAAAATCATATGCATATGGATCCCCCAAAGTTATAATCCCACTAAGATCAAATGGAAACTCATGCTTATCATTAAGCTCCTCATTAACTACCTCGTTGAAGGCATTTTATTCCACATTGTCTTCAAGAAAGTTCTCATAATAGTCTTCAATTTCCTCATTATGATATTCTTTAACACCTGAATCATCTTCATCATCTTCTTCATGATCCTCTTTATCTTCACAATCTTCATCCATAGGCTGATTTAGAACTTCTTTAATTGCAAGGATTTGAATTCAAAGTAGATACTTTTGATGAAATTTTCATTGGAATCCTCTTCTTCATCCAAATATTCTACAAAGTAAAGCGCTTATTATGGTTGCCCAATTACATGTGGATTATGCCCATATATTTAATATGGCTTATAATATGTAGACTATCCCAAAGGATTAGTGTGATCATTCTAAACACAGTTTTCCATAAGGATATTCATATTCATCATCATAATGTTGATCATGAGATGAGTAACAATCATAAGAATAATAATCACCATGCTACCCATAGTATGCATGTTGATACCCATGAGAAGGTGCAATTCAGTGATGACCATATAAATAAGTTTGCATTAGAGTTTGTTGATAAGTATCCTTGAGGCTTGATGGGTCTCGAATATCAAAATTGGATGCATATTTTTTATTTTCTTGCCTTGGCAATATAGGTTTAGTTTGGTGAAAACAATAGGAATGATTGTAGGAGTAAATTTTTCACTAAGTAAACATTGCAATCAATTTATTAAGCTTGGAATCCATACTCCTATTTAGTTTTTTTATCCCCTCCTTCATGTGCTTGATCTCATTGGACAGCTATTGGTAATCATTATTGGGACAAAGAATAGCAAGTAACACCATATTAGAGAATTTGGGAGTCTCTCAAGTCCCACTTTCAAATAAGGGGTAAAGATTTAGCCATTTGGCTAAATCTTAACCCATGCTTCAAAGTGGGACTTGGAAAGGCAACCTATATAGTAATTAGGGTAGACTCCACTTTCAAGTAAGGGAACAAGATTTGACCATGTGGCCAAATATTAACTACATTGGGAATTCCCAAACTATATGAGAATTCCTGAATTCCCTAATATAGTATTAAGTAGTTGAATACCCCAGTTTGAGAAAACTATCCCATTATCAATACAATGCTTTCCTAGATGAATTTTCAGCCATATTTCATTATTTAAACCTACAAACTATGATCTTTATACCACTCACTAATGCTCAAAGTTGAGCTAAATGGCCTTATTGTTGCTGAGAAAAATTATGCCAGACCTTGCTATAATTTTTGAAGTACATGGCAGCTGAGCTCATCGTCCAGAAGATGGGCTTATTTTAATTCATCAATCCACTCACCATGTAACTCAGGCATAGCTAAACCCCGACATGCCCACATTCTAGAGAGAGAATCAACTACTACATTGTCTTTGCCCTCGTATGAGTGATGTCAAAATCATAGTTTTGCAAGGTAGCTATCCACCTACGCTCCTTAGAAATGTAAGATTTGACTAAGGAAGGAAGTACTTTAGAACCATGTGATCACTTTGAACTCTAAATAGGCTATCATACAAATAATAGTGTCATTTCTTTATCACATGTAGAATAGCCAACATCTCTTGGTCATAGACTTTTATAGCCTTCTCTTTATATGTCACCTTATGGCTTTCAAATGTAATAACCCTATGCTCCTATAGAAAAACAGCCCCTATGTCACGGCCACTAGCATCACACTATATAGTAAACTCTCTAAAGAAATCAGGGCATACTAAAAATAGAAGCAGAAGTAAGTAATTCCTTTAACTAGTTGAAGCTATTGTCAGCAAGTGCATCCTAAAAGAAAGTTTCCTTCTTCAACATGTCCATAAAAGGAGCTGCTACAGTCGTATAATGCTTAATGAATCTATGGTAGAATGACGATAGACCAAGAAACCCTCGAAGGGAAGTAGTGGTGGTAGGTGTTGGCCAATCTCTAATACATTGCAACTTCTTAGAGTTAGCATATATCCCTAGTTCACTGACAATATGACCCAAGTACTCCACTTCAATCTACATAAAAGAGCTTTTTTTTCTCCTTAGCAAAGAGTCTGTAATATCTCAACACATCGAAAACCTTCTTCATATGTTATAAATAGTCTTTTAAATTCTTGTTGTAAATCAATATATCATCAAAGAAGATTACAATAAACTAGAAGAGGAAAGGCTACAAAATCTTATTCATTAGGCTTTGAAAGGTAGCTGGAGCATTAGTAAGCCCAAATGGCATCACTAAGAAATGGTATAGCCCACGATCATTCCTAAAGGCAGTCTTCACTTCATCACCCTCTCGCATACGAATTTGATGATATCCAAACCTCAAATCAAACTTGGTAAATAATCTATGCCCCTTGAGCTCATCAAGCAAGTCATCAAATCTAGGTATTGAGTACATGTTCTTCACTGTGATCTTATTTAGATCCCTATAGTCAATACACATCCTGAAAGATCCATCTTTCTTCTCACTAACAAGACCAAATATGCATAAGGTAAAGAACTAGGTTCAATAAATCCCATCTATAAAAGCTCCTTGATTTGCTTGGCTACTTCTTCACACTCGTATTTTGACAACCTATTGGGTGGCTTATTGATTGGCTTTGAATGAGGCTCTAAATCAATAGCATGATCCACTACTCTCTTAGGAGGTAACAAAGTAGGTTCTTCAAATAAGTCCTTGTACTCCTCGAGTGGAGCTTTTAAAGTCAAATGTTTTGCTAAATTATTGGACTAATATTCTACTTCTTTATTCAGGTGTAATACAAAAATCTATGAGTGCTTCTCGTACTCCTTCAATTATTTAATTGTAGTAAGCTAAAAATCATATTTACTTGTTTGGGATTCCCTGTAGATGGATAGGTTGCCTATCAATGGAAACTCCATATACAACTATTAGAAAACCATAGTAATCTTTCCTAAATTCATCAGCCAATCACAACCAAGAACAATATCAATAGGTCCCATTTCCAAAGCAATTAGGTTTACCTATCCTTCATAATTTTTAGCTAATTGTATGGAAACCCTATGGGAACATTTGAGTGTTGATTTCCTCTTCTCCATTAGCTACTTGTACTTTTATGGGTTGCTATAAATTAGTGGGCAAGTAGTGTAACCTATCCACAACTGACTTATTCACAAATTTGAGTATTGCTACTGTCTATCAAGATAAGCACATCATTTCCATGAATGGTACCTTTCATACCAAGTGTATTAGGGCTCTTTGAACCTATCCAAGCATCCATGGATATCAAACAAAGGGTAGTGGAAATAAGAGGTAAATCTATTCCACTAGGGTCAAAAGAAATATGCCCACTTGGGTCAGAGGGAAGTCCATTCACAACCTCATAAGACTGATCGAGATCAGGATCCTCGTCATGCTCTTCAAATTTAGCTTGTGCACCCACTATTGGTTCAGAAACAACCTCTCATTCCCATCTCAAGTACTATCATGTTATAATTATTAGCCTTATCATTCTTGAACACTTGATGCATGATCTGCTGTATAATTTTCACCACATTTAAATTATAGACCCTTTTCTTTTATTTCCTTGAAAAGATCCATAGGTATAAACTTGGCATTATTTGTTGAATTATTTCAGGGTCTATTGTCACCTTGTCAAGGCTCCACTTTATGGCCGATTGCAAACTTTGAAGCACTTTGTTTCCTTGAGGCATTGAAAGTGTTAAAAGATGTGGGATCTAGAGCATGGCAGATGCAAAAGCTATGGAGGTTGAAATATGAAGACCAAACTCATGAAGACATAGACACAAACAAGAACTGTCACACAAGTGAATTAGGCTCCAAGATTGAGACTTGAACTCATAAACACAATCTTGTGTGTGGATAATAATATAGACACTTTACTGAAAAGAAAAGAGTACTTTCATATCATTAAAGAAAAGAAAGCAAGTACAATGCTTTATAGGAAAGTCTAGGTAGCACATCCTCCTATTATGCTTATGGGATTCTTGTCCTAAGCCCTAACTGCTCCATCTAAAGAGACTGAAGTAGGTGTGATTGCAAATATCTCAACACCCCTCCTCGATCACAACCAGAATTACAAAGCGTGTAGAGACTTTTTTGTATTGCCACAAGCATAGAAATCTAAGAGCTAAATTTGTCCAAAGAATCCTTAGTAGAAGAGGCAAACTTCTCCAAACAATCCTTAGTAGATTGAGCCATATGCTCCATGACTTCCTTGGTCTCCATGTTTGATTGAACCAACTATTCAACCACCTTGTCTAATTTAGAAACGAATTTCATGTGTCTGATAGAATGCCTAGTCTCATGGTTACAAAGAGTGGCATTAAGAGTACTATAAGTGCCATACTCTCATGAATCTTCCTCATCTTGATGTGCCTAAGGTATTACCTCATGTGCTTCTCTAATTTGTTATTGAACATCATCATTAGGCTTGTTCTTTCCCTTGTTTCTAGCCATTTTTGCTCAATAGTATAGTACAGTCCTAGTAGACCTCCTATTACAAAAATGGCAATAACTTTTGACCCCGATATCGGAATCAAACACTTTTTGATTATAAGAAAATTCTTTTACTATTCTCTAGAACAGTCATGCACCTTGTAAAAACATTGTTTTAGTGTATCCACCTCTCCCAAGTCAAAGATAAGGTCTTCCAACCCTATGATATCCTATATATGACCTATAGGAGCTAAATACAAGCTCAATGAAGGGGATGCAATGGTAGTGGAGAAGGAGAAGAGGGAGATGCGAGAGAGAAGAGCACACACAATGTAGGTGCTGTCAAGAATGATATATGATAGCCTTATTGCATTATCTCATATATATGAATAAAGAATATGGGCGGTCAGTGTACACGACAAGCCTAAGGGCCTTTTACCCCAACAACCTCCCACTAAAAGGCCAATGTGCCGGGGAGTGAATAAGCGGGAGCCTCTGTGAAAGAAGAGTCAAGCATCCATGAGTCCATGACATCCAGGAGATAAGCAATCCTGCAGCTCCATACACAGGAGAAATCCAAGAATGCTTCTCATGAAGCAAGCACAACTCATGAGTGCAAGGCTGTAATAATGCATAAGCATCACAGTAGCGCATAGCATCAATGTGGCGCATAGGAGATAACTGAGAGCACATAGACTCTCCAAAGTCAATCATAGAAGCAGGGCCAGCATCCCAGACACATGTCAAACGGGGTCTCAAGATAGTATGCGACCTTAGCGAAGTGGAAGACTAACATATGGTTGTAGCATCAACCATAAAGTGCAGTGAACGCGCATCAAGAGGCTTGAGAAATGCATGTGTCTCATAAAAGATAGCATGACGACTGCGTATAACCTGTTGGGCATCCAAATTCCATAGCATGTAAGCCTGAAAGTCACCATCTCCATAACCAAGGAGGATACATCTGTGTGACATAGGCATATATGGCATACATACAAATGCCTGGCAACCAAACATCCTCAAGTAATCATAGGAGGGTCTCATGCCACTCCATGCCTCGTGTGGTGTAATACCATCCAAAGTCAGACACGGCATCCTATTAAGCAAGTAAACTGCCGTCATAAGGGCCTCAGCCCAAAAGCCATAAGATAACCCAACTATGGTAAGCATAGAAGCAACCTTTGCCTGTAAAGTTAGGCACATGCCACGAGCAATCCCATAATACCATGGGCATAAGAAATCAATGCGAGACTATTGACAATAGGACTGAAAGCTGGAAGAGATAGCATGACTCTCATAACCCATCGGCAAGCATCTAGGCCTGCAACCAGCAAAATCCATAAACCTGTAAAGCATAATTGTTGCATCCTCAATCCGTACCAAGGGAAAAGCCCAAACACGGTGGGTAGCATGATCCACGAAGGTCATAAAGTACGATGCTCCACCAAGTGACTGGAAAGGCATAGGTCCATATACTGCACAATGGACAAGATCTAGAGAATCATGCCTCTCACGATCGCCATGAGCCAAAGGGGCTCTACAAGGACCATAAGAACAATCAAGGCAAGCATCAAGATCTGCATGTGACAAAGGAGGCAGCATGGAGTCTAAAAACGAGACAGATCTCAATCTCTCTATGGTGCATATGGCCTAGGCGATAATGCCATAACAATGCATGTGGTATCCGAATAACTGCAACCATAGAATCTCTTACATGAGAGTCATGCACTGGGTAATGAGAACCAACTCTAGAACCTCTGGCCAAAACCAAGAAACCACGACAGATCTTCCATGACCTATCCTGAAGAGAAATAGAGTTTACATCATGCAACTGACTGACAGAAATCAAGCTCTTACTAAGCATAGGAACATGTAATACATCATGGAGCACAAGAGAAGTCCCATCAGGCAAAGCTAGGTGTATGTCCGTTGTACCAACAATAGCATAAGTCTGCTCAAGTCCCAAATCAATACATTTGTCAACCTCCCTGTAAGAAGAGAACCATGCTCTATGAGGGGTAACATGACAAGAGACTGAAGGATCCAATAGCCAATCAAAGACATAGGCATGATCATTGAGCAAGTAAGCTATAGGGAAACTAGATAATAGGAGGACATGCTCAACTACATCATCATGGATAACTACATGTATCTCACCACTAGAAAGAGTGGTAACACCTACTGCATCGCTAACTCTCTGCTCATGTCGAGTCTGTCCCTATCTCTACTACTCTCTAATCCGTCTAAAACATTTTCTTTTAACATGCCCAAGCTTTTCACAATGGAAGCATACAACATCTGTAACTGAAGAACCTGTAGAAGACGACAATGAATCCAAGTCATCATGAATAGACATCCATAGCATCCACGGAGCTCAAGTAGTCGAGGGTTGTCCCAATGGAGAAAACCTGCTCATGAAGACAATCATCTGCAAGTACATCAGTGGTAGAAGCATGCTACAAAGGCTCATGAAACCTCAATGGATGAGAGGACATAAAGGCATCAACCAAGGATGCAAAAGCTCCCATATGAAGAAGAGTCGTAGCCAACTGCATGACATAACTAACCATAGTACAGTAAAGCATAAGACATCTGTCATAAGAGCATACGATATTCAGCCATGAAATCAGCCCATAACCATATGTATATGCATAGCTCTGCAATACATCATGCCACCTAGGAACATCCAAGTCAAGTAAAGACCGACAAGTGGCAAAGAATCCTACAAGAATCAAGCTCCAGGAGAAGCCCAAACATCTATACAACAACATCCAAATAAGTGGCTCTGTAAGCTATACAATAGTAGACCATGTGCATATACGGGTAAGCATACATAACATATGCTCTCTAACATGGACGGGCAACACTAGCCCAACTACCATAGAAGCTAGACAACAGAGGAGCAAGAAAGCCATAACTGCAGCCCAAGCATTGTAAACTCCACTAATCGACCAAAATAACCTGCAATAAATCCAAGTATCAATTAGCAATCTCTGCTCAATAACCAATTGCCAAATAAGAATGGAGCAATCACTGCTCAAACATGTATCTGCATCCAAGTAAATCCAAGATCCATAATCAGGGCATTAAGGGCCAAATAGCATCCAAGCTGCATAAGTGATAAGCTAACCAAATGCAAACTGTTCCACAAAATTCACAAACGCAAGTCGATTCAAGCCTAAACATCTGCCATACTGCAGCCGAGAACCCAAAAGCATCCACATCAAACATCAGTCCCATAATGGGTAGCACGAGGCATAAACCTTGTCAAGTGAAATGCCAACTACAAAGAGAATGACAATGAACCAAGAATTGAGCTCTACTCTTTGCTCAAGAAACATCTGGGAGCATAAACATCAAAGTGGCATCATCCAAATACATCAGCATATCATCCGAGTAGTCGGGAGCACCTGAGACCATAGGCATAATCAAACTGGAGGTAAAATAACATGTCAACCAAGGTAGCACAAATCCCAACCAACAACGAAGTGTCTGTATCTAGATCAAGGCTCAATAGCTCTCAAATAGAATATCCAGGCATAAACCATGATGACCAAGCATCAATACATCCAACAGGATACCCGAATGTCAACAAAGAGCATTATGCATAAGCCATCCCTGATAAAACCTTGCTGCCCAAACAATGTACAACAATAAATTCTTGCATAAATTGAGATATGGAAGCTCAAACGAAGTCCCAAAGCATCTCAAAACATTGAGCAAACATCCCCAAAGCATCTGGGCATCAAATACCAAGCCTTGAGAGCATCACATAAGCTAAGAGCATGACATTTTCCTGTTGTAAATCAACTCAGATCTGTTACAGAAAATTCTGTGATCAGAATTTGGTAAATCTAACAGCCTCATTGCGTGTGCAGCATGCCAAAACCCCAAGTTAGACTCTCTGAATGCCCGAGATATGAGAAAATTTGGGATTTTTGAGCCAGATTTTGAAACAAACACAAAAAGAAACATGAGCTGCTACTGTGGGGCTTGCTGGTTATCCTGAGGATAAGGGGGAAAATGGGGGCATACAAGGTGCCCAATGAAGCCAATGAACACCTGCAAAGAGCCTATGAGGGCCGGGAGAGGCAGGTGATGAAATCTTCAATCCGGGCTGAAGTAATGCGGGGCCAACAAGCTCCACGATCAAGCTCTGATCCAAAGCTCTAATACCAGTTGAAGGGGATGCAATGGCAATGGAGAAGGAGAAGAGGAAGATGCGGGAGAGAAGAGCACACACAATGTAGGTGCTGTCAAGAATGATCTATAACAACCTTATTGCACTATCTCATATATATGAATAAAGAATATGGGTGGTCAGTGTACATGGGCAGGCCCAAGGGCCTTTTACCCCAACACTCAATACCCTGTAGAGGTCCTAAAATTTCTTTGAATTACTATGTAACACTTGTAACTAACTAAAAAGCCTTTCAAGGGTGGTCCCAATTCATTGTTTGAGTGTACTACCCTATGTAAGACCTGTAACCAATCTGAAATAACCTATAACACCTGTAAATGACTAAAAATTTACACCCAGTGGCTGAAATTTCTCCTGTAGCAAACTTGTAATAACCTGTATAATCCTTGTGGTTGATCACAATGAAGTCCCAAATAATGCTATCCAGCTGAGATCTGTATGTCTTCAAGAACTCCATTCGCAGTATCTATGGTGAGGGATATAACAACATGATAAGCTTCTTACATGAGCTAGGAACCATTAGGAGGTGGGAAAAGTTCCCCCCATGTTGGTTGGTTGCACCCCTTCGGGACCTTTAATAGTAGGTGAGAGTCACCTCTCTATTGTCCCACTATCTCCTAATTAATCAATCAAGGATGAAATGCATAACTGAAAATCTCTTTCAACCTTCAATGATATGCATGATTGATCAATGAAAGATTGGAATGAAAAAATGAGTGTTGGCTGAGAGTCTTACCAATGCAATTTAATGACTTACTAATTGCTAGTACTTATCCTTTACAATATTTCAATCTTGGGCAAAGAAAATCAGATGACCAAATCAGGGTTATGCATCAAGATATTATAAATGATACCCATGATGAAATAAGATTGAAATGAATGTTGAAATTCAATTTAATAGACTATAATCAATGAAACAGCACTACTCTCTAATCTATTGATCAATTTAAAGAATTAATTGACCAATAATCTCCCATCAACAAGTGGAAAACCTTAAAGCAAGTGGATATTGAGATATTTCAAAGATTGAGTAAAACACCTTGATCAAGCTTGAAGAATATGATTGATGTAAGCTTCAGTCCAATCCATAAAATAAGTCCATACATGCTTGAATAAGATTGAACCCATGAAGAATCAATGCCCCAAGCTTGCTTGAACACTTGAATGTTGAAGATTCAAGCTTCTCAAATAAAAGCCCCAAAATAAACCTTCAATATGAGCTTCAAGAGGCTCAATATGTTGAAATCTTTGAAATGCCTTCAATCTTGAACTCTATCCTCCCTGCTCCAAAATGATAGTAGACAAGCCTTGAAGGTCAAGAAGAGCCAAATATTGAAGAAATTGAAGCTTCTAGGTCTAATGATTGTGCTGAAATCTTTGAAATGCCTTCAATCTTGAACTCTATCATCCCTGCTCCAAAATGATAGTAGAGCAGCCCTGAAGGTCGAGAAGAACTAAGTTTTGAAGAAATTGAAGCTTCTAGGTCTATAGATGCCCTACTAAGTATTAAGGGTTTTAGCAAAGAGAAAGAAGTCCAAAAATCAAGAAGTGTGTATCTTTGCTAAGAATGACATAGAAACTTTGTCTAAACAATAGGCAAAAATAGGGAAGAGATTATTGACTAAATCAATTGGGGAAGAAGAGCACAAAATGCAGCACAAATTTTGAGTGTTCATCTATTGGTTATTGAAGGTCATACTCAACACTGGTAATGATCATGATCAGTAGAAGATAATGAATCAATGCCCCATACTCAAGAGAATGATAAGATTATTACTAAACAAGATAAAAAAATCCTTGCCATCCACCATTAGAGCTTCATCCAAAGCTTGAAAGAGAGAGGAAAGAGAAAGCTTATCTTGAAAAATAACTAGATTTCTAACCAAGACTAACTCCTTTCACCCTGTCTTTACACAACCTGCCATTTTATCCATGATGCCTCCAAATTTTCCTTCAAGTACTCCAATCAACTCTAACTAGCTATTCTTGTTCTCCTTGGTCATTGCACTTGTTCATTTTTCTAACTGACACCGTGTCCTTGAGAAACCAAGTTACAAGACTGTGAAAGGAAATCTAAGAAAGGATTGTACCAAATGGATCAAGGACCAATGTGTTGATACCACTTTGCCAAGAAAGGATTGTACCACCAAATGGATCAAAGACCAATACTCTAATACCACTTGTCAAGGAGAGGACTAAGAGGTGAGAGAAAGAAGAGCAAAAGAGAGAGAAGAGGAGAGAGAAATTGTGATGAGGAGAGAGAAAGACTAAAAAGATAAAAAAGAAGAGAGAAAAACCATGAAAGCTGAGTACAAGTAAGTGAGATGAGAGAAAATAATTGTATTATTATCAAAGGTGGCAAAAATTACGTCTCACACCTTTTATGTGTATGTCAGTGTGACAATGTATTATTAATAACTCTCTCTCACTAACACATGTATCTTTCAGCTTCTTATAATTAGCTTTTTACCTATGTTTTCTATACTTCTATTACAATCATGTACTAGTATCATTTGTACTTTCCTAAGATCCATCTTGACATTGTCATATGTAATACACACCAATAACATCATATTTTTCCTCTTTGGTTTTGCCAAAAGATAAACTCCATGATGTGCTTCTAATGACCTAATAAGTTGGTAATTTTCTTAAGCAATCTTTCACAATAGTGTATGGTCTAGAAAAGCATATGTATCTTAAAATTCATTGATTTTGGTAATTTACTAAAAGAATAGATTCCCCTAATACACCTCCTCCTAATTGGATCATGGTCACATATTTCCAAAGCTTGATAAAGTCTTTCAAATCATCACTAGTGTCCTGCGATATATTTATATTTACTTGTGAATATTGGGTGAATGCAATGAGAAGACAAAGACAATACAAAAGCTCACAAGAAATGGAGCTCTCATTCAATAATTTACAAAGTGTAAGTTAGAATAATAAGAGAATATATGACTAGTCTAGAGTGTATTATTTCAATCTAATTGTCGTAATAAAGCAATCTTTCACAATAGTGTATGGTCTAGAAAAGCATATGTACCTTAAATTTTATTGATTTTAGTATTTTACTAAAAGAATAGATTCCCCTAATACCCCTCCTCCTAATTGAATCATGGTCACATATTTCCAAAGCTTGATTAAGTCTTTCAAATCATCACTAATGTCCTATGATATATTTCTATTTACTTGTGAATATTGGGTAGTTGGAATGAATGCAATGAGAAGACAAAGACAATACAAAAGCTCACAAGAAATGGAGCTTTCTATTCAATAAATTACAAAGTGTAAGTTAGAATAATATGATTGTCTAGAGTATTATTTCAATCTTATTGTTGTAATAAAGTATTTTCTTGATGTAATCTTCAAACTTTAATAGTAAAAGGTTAATATATAATGTGAAAGTTGAATAATGACCACTCAAATCACAAGTTAAATGGCCATTGACTTTAATTCCCACATTCATATTACTATTTACAACCATTAGTATATAGTTTGCAATTCAAATCGACATTTACACAATAAATCAATTGACATCACATTGTCTATAAACTAGAAAACCCTAGTATTTGATATGCGTTTTACTACAAAATTGAATTGACCATTGAGTCTTTCTAAGACCTACTTATGTTCTTCAATAGGATCCATGACTTATCCCATGAACTTGTGCATATTAATTTTTAATGTATTTATTAGCAAAAGGACTTTGCGTGCGCACGTGTACAATAGATTAATTTTTAATGTATTTATTAGATATGACAATATTATTTTTGTAAAGCTATTAGAATAGAGTGTATTTTGATTTAGTTACACAAAGCAAGTCATGCAAAGTGAGGAAAAACAAGAAACACAAAAATGATGTTTTCAATGTATGTTTGGCACAAAAACTTATTCTAATATTATAAATATATGCATGGGGAAAATGCTTACCCATACATGGGGGGAGATTATACCCAATCTTGAGTTTTGCAAATCCTTAGTTTTTTTCTTCTCTCATGCTATTTGTTCATCTTTATTTTACCCTCGAACATTGTTTATATCGTGAAGGCAAGCAACATTGGTATCAGAGCAAGGTGATTGGTGGACATGTCAATATCGTGGAGATGTCCATCTAACTTGCAAAGTTCCATCATTATCATTATCAAAGTTCAACCTAATATCCAGATGACACCTACCCATCAATTAAAGGTTCAACTATCAAAAGGTCTTGATCCACATTAATTACCTCTCTTTTTCACCTTTCTCTCATGCTATTTGTTCGTCCTTATTTTACCTTCAAACATTGTTTACCTTATGGTGAAGGCAAGCAACATTGGTATCAGAGCAAGGTGATTGGTGGGCATGTAAACATCAAAGATGTCCATCTATCTTGCGATGTCCCATCATTATCATTGTGAAAGTTCATCCTAATATCCAAAGGGACAAAATTCCTACCCATCAATTAAAGGTTCAACTATCACAAGATCTTTATCCACATTAATTACGTCTTTTTTACCTTTCTCTCATGCTATTTGTTCATCCTTATTTTACCTTCAAGCATTGTTTATCTTATGGTGAAGGCAACCAACATTGGTATCAAAGCAAGGTGATTGGTGGGCATGTCAACATCGAAGAGATTCCATCTATCTTGCGATGTTCCATCATTATCAGTATCAAAGTTCAAACCCATATCCAAAGGACAAAAGTCCTACCCATCGTTTAAAGGTTCAACTATCAAATGGTCTTGATCCACATTAATTACCTCTCCTTTCACCTTTGTAGTTTTCTATCTCTAGTCTCTTCTCCTTACCCAAAAAAAGTCGCATCACTAACCACAAAACCATTTGTTTTAGTGGTTTTTCCAACTTTGATGCTTTTTCAAGGGAGCCAAAGAGAGAAAGATCTCACACTACCCTTGCAACCCCCAAAACCACCATTTACACGCAATCCACCAACTCAATTTTCCCTAAGAAATGGATGGCAAGGGATGTCTATTCCTTCATTACTTTCTAAGCTTTAAAAGCTTTATTCTTGTGAAGGCAGCTACATCAATTTGACAAAGATGATGATCCTAAGCCTCTATTTTTGCATGGAAGGTACTCTAGTTATTTACTAAACACATGCAAGGTGTTCATTTTGCAAGCTATATAAGAGGCCTTTCATATGTAGGTTTTTTTTTTCAAGTTTTACAAGAGGCATATAAGAGATTTTTAGAGACATTCCTACATAACAAATTTATCTTCAATTATTTCCATCATGTTTGATCCTTCCAACACGATGAAGTAGACATTGAAAATATAAAATCTACATTTTTAAAAATTACCTTGCAACAACAAATCGATCATCTTCAACGTAACTTAAATACAATCATATGAGCACTTTAAGAGTATGAACATCAACCAAATTCTACAAGTTAAGACAAAGATAATCAAATTTCTCGAATGAAGGGTGTTTTCGATACTAAGCAAACCAAAAAGGACCAAAACAATAAGCCGTCTTCAATTTTCTAAATTTGATGGGAAAAAGAATGGAAATTTTGTTGTCTTGGTTGAGCCAATTTGATTATTACTTTGACAAATAAGCTTTTCCCAAGAAGCATAAAACAAGTATGCAGCTAATTCATTTGGTAAATAATGTTTCACTTCGGTAAAACATCCTATACTATAGCACCGATTGTCAAATATAGAATGTTTTTCAAGACCAAGTTAAAGAATCTTTTCTTCCACCTTCGTTTCTACTTCAAGCGAGGCATAATTATTTCAATTTATCTTGGCAAGAAGGTAACAATGCTACTAATACAAAAAGACTTTGGCAAGTGCTTTTTATATAAGTAGTAACATTATTAGTTTCTTGCCAAGATAAATTGGAACAATTGAGGAAGTTTTCGAGAGCATATTGCAACATAAATATGAAGATGGTCTTCCAATAGGATGCTTTTCAAGACCAAGTTAAAGAATCTTTTCTTCCTACTCCGTTTCTACTTCAAGTGAGGCATAATTATTTCAATTTATCTTGGCAAGAAGGTAATAATACTACTAATATAAAAAGATTTTGGCACACACTTTCTGTACAAGTAGTAACATTATTACTTTCTTGCCAAGAGAAATTGAAACAATTGAGGAAGTTTTCGAGAGCATATTGCAACATAAATATGAAGATGGTCTTCAATCCGGCATTCAAGCTAAACTTTACTCATTTAAAACCACTTCACATTATGAAGTTATCTCATTCATATTCATATGATGTCAAAGAAAGAATTCAAATCAATGACTAGGAGAAATTGAAACAATTGAGGAAGTTTTCGAGAGGATATTGGCACATAAATATGAAGATGGTCTTCAATCCGACATTCAAGCTAAACTTTACTTATTTAAAACCACTTCACATCATGAAGTTATCTAATTTATATTCATATGATGTCAAAGAAAGAATTCAAATCAATGACAATATGCAAAGATACCAAAACAACAATCCAAAAAACAATGTAAATGCTCAAATTGCAAATCTTAATGTTCAAAATAAGTTTTTAGATTTATATTGCCATTGTTTTATTGATGATAATTATCCACTTTGGTTACCCCCATCTCAAAGCCAATTAAACCACAAATTTAAATTCTTTCTTGGTGTTTCTAATCACACAAAGCTCCATATAAGCTATCATTTGCATGAAGGAAGTTCAAAGACAAGTGATTGGAATATTAGATAAAGGTTTAGTTTGTTCTACTTCCTCTCCTTATGGTGCACTTGCTTTATTGGTATAAAATAAATATTATAGTTATAGAATGTACATCAATGTACGGCTTTAAATAAAATCACTTTATAACTTTAAAATCAATATCTAATTTTTAGTGATGCTTATTTGCTTGACAAAGTTAAAGAACCTAGAACTATTAGCAAAATACATATTAAATTAAGGTGACATCACTGTTGTATGGATTTTGATTATGCAGATAAGACTATTTAAAACACATTTTGGCCACTAGAATTTATTGTTAGTCTTTTGGTCTTACAACTGTACCATTTACATTGTTTTAAGTGATAAATAGAACTTTTTTAGATTATCAAGATTTTGTCATTGATTTCTTCAACGATATACTTGCTTCCAATATATCAAAAGATCCTAATATGATTTTCTATTTCCAATATCAAATTGAATACTTGAATTACATTTTTACATTATATTTGATTTATTGCACATAAATCATTTGCATGCATATTCTAATAAGCTTTTCTTTTCCCAATATCAAATTGAATACTTGAATTATATCTTTACATTGTATTTGTATTTGATTTATTGCACATAAATCATCTGTATGCATATCCTATTAAGAGTCTTTTTCCAATATCAAATTGAAAACTTGATTTATATGGTTTCTACTAAGGATATTCCAATAAGGGTTTCTATTTCCAATATCAAATTGAACACTTGAATTATATTTTTACATTATATGACTTTTTAATGGGGTCTAAAATATCCAAAAAAGACTAACCAATAAGCTACAAACATTTACTAAATTTTAAATTTAATTTCTTACCAACACAATAAAATTGCTTTCATTTTTAAATTTTCACCCTGTAATTTCAACTCAAACAAGTCATATCAATGATGTTACCAGAAGCATTAAGTTGCAAGGCACATGAAATTATAGTATCTTTTGATCAATTTATCCATTCTTCAGCCACCTAATTTCTCTACTTTTCTTTCCTATTATCACTGATGCTGGTGATCTATGTTTAAGCATTGTTACATGATGAGCCGTACCAAGAGCTATAGTTAACATTGTAAATAATCATTAGCTAGAGCACATTCTTAGATATTTGAAAGCATTATTTAATGAGGTCACAATTCTTATCATAATTAAATGACAAGCCATAAAATATTTACTAAATTAATGATGTCATCTTTTTTGGTTGGTGTTAGTCACAATCTAATGTTCATTTTAATGATGTTTCTATAGTAGTAATTGATAACCTTGATTTTTTTTGCAGAATTTAAGAATATATGTTCAGTAATTGCTTATGTATAAAGATTTTGATATTATTAGCCTTCCCACCAAAAATCTTCTCATCATGGCATTGTGTGGACTCAATTCTCGATGGTGGCAGTGTAAAGATTTCATCATGACATTGTACTGATTTGTTCATACGTTTTCCTATCCCTAATGGCTTTACTACCAAAAACCTTCTCCTCATGACATCGTGTAGATTCAATTTTTTAATGGCATTGCATGGAATATATCATTGAGCCTTCCATCAATCTGTTTTCATGACAATCATGTCTTTCCATCACTACATTGAACTGATTTGTTTCAGCCCTTATTAATCTCTAATGGATGGACCATTAGAGCAAATTACTATGGACCGTTGTTTAATAAATGTGCTTGTTTCTTCCCTTGCAGAATGACTCTCCATATGCTACCAAGTTGTGGGATGTTATATATCCTCACCATTGATTTTCGAAGGTTATCTTTTCCTATTAATATCACCAATTTTAATGTCATTGTTAGGAGAGCACCCTTTCACAATTAATTTTCCAATAAGGATTCAACTGCATCTTTTAATCATGAGAAAAGCGATTAAACTTAAGTAGCCAGCGATACAATTTTTGTCCCACATTCAATATCTGGTTTAGACCCATCCGAAACACTTTATGGAAACAAGTCATTTAATCCTATGGCCACTATTGCTAGTAATGTCCCAAATGTTGATGCTTTCATATCCAAATATAGAAACATTTTAGATACCATTAACAAAATTATGCTCAGCTTTAATGAGGTGGACAACTCAAATCACATAAAACGCTCTCAAGACAAAAGTGACCTGCTCTAGGTCATATTTAAAAAGAGGAAGCATCCATCCGTTGAAACCCACCCAAAATTCAGTCTGGTTACAATTTAAGAGGAGACATCAATCCATTAATATTAGGAAATAGGAAACATCAATCCACTGAAAATCATCTAAGAACTTATAGCCCGTTCAAAATGTTCACGAAAATTACCGGCGATGCATTTTGATTGAGCATTTCCTTCTCACTAGGACCTACTTGAATTTTTCCATATTAGACTGTTAAGTCCATTCAAGAGGACACTTGCAATTGTTCAGGCAAATACCGAAATCTGCATTTTTAATGTAATCCTCAATTGACATTTCTGCCTAGCCAAAATTTCGATAATATATAGATATGTAGATCAGTAAAAACCATTCATTGAAAGAATCACACTGCATATTAAAAATCAACAGTGACCATTGTCACATCCATACACTTTACAGAAACCCGCTACAGCAGAGTGTCAACTGCAGCGCAAAACACGTAAACGAGATGCAGATATCCGCATCTCGTCCACAGGAGGTGGTGTTCCACCCAAACTCCTATTTGAGTAATCCTACCACTACCCATCCAAGTGAAGATACGCTGCTTAGGGCCCATAGCACTGGTTCAGTTGGAGAATCATGGTTTTCCTTGTCCACCGCCCAAATAAGATTAGAACACAGGCTGCTGGGCATTCCCAAGGCCCAGTTAAAAGCAAGAAAATTCACTGGCTGTTGAAGGCTTGGCTGTCCTGCTGAGCGTGCAAGCAAGTAGCTGTCCAGGGCCCATAATAGCTCGAGAAGAGAGGCAGCAAAGGCTGCTAATAAAATATATTCCAAACCTAGGAGACTGTTAGCTACTACGTAAGCAGCATTCCATGCATATAATATCGCCAGCCTGCCTCAAAGCAATACTCTTTGTCATGGAACAGCATCCTGCACTCTTGTTAGTTATGGAATTGAGTTCTCTCTCTCTCTCTCTCTCTCTCTCTCTCTCTCTCTCTCTCTCTCTCTCTCTCTCTCTCTCTCAAAAAAGGTGCATCAGAGAGATTCCCATTTTGTAGAAATCATCACAATCCCTCTCTGAGGGGCTCGGATGTCCCATATCTACATGTTTTTCAAATCATCTGCACCTTAATCCAACCAGCCAGCTTAACGTTCTCCTAGCAGACCGCTCGCATAGGGATCACAATATACAACCTACAATCAGTGTACACAGAGAGGGCGCTCAGACTGTACAGTGTGTCGACAGAGATGCCACACGAGCACCTTCGGCAACTTAGTACGACATTTAACAACATCATAGCCTCCTCTTTCCACCTCTCAGGAGAAATCTGCCAAGCAGATGAACACACCTGAGGCGAGCGAATGGCAATGTGCGGCGTCTGTACTATGTAGATTAGGGTTTGAGTTTCTATTTATAATGTTTGCAATCTAGGGTTTTCTCAACGGACGCATAGGTTTTAAAAAATTTAGCACGGGAAATTTTTTACTAGATTTTACGCGAATACATAGTGAATGTGCTGGCAAGGTGAAGACAATGAAACTCAAACGAGTTGAGGTACAACACTAATGGCAAATTTTTACTAGATTATTTACATCTACTTAAGATAGTGCTCTCTCTTTTGTGCTTCGTCTTTAGAAAGTGGAAGAACATAGGCTCATGAAGGAGTGGCAAAAGAATTTTACAAGCACCAAGCTTGTATTGTCAAGAAAGAGCCTAAGGAGGGGGAACGAACATCAAAACAAGGGCATGTCCTTTCTCACATACTTGTAGAAGAAGGTCCCTGTACACACAATGCTTTTGCCAAATCTACAAGGACCATAAGAACAATCAGGGCAAGCATCAAGATTTGCATGTGAGATAGAACATAGCAATGAGTCTGAACGAGACAATATCTCCATCTCTCTGTGGTGCATATGGCCTAGGTGATAATGCCATAACAATGTATGTGGTATCCGGATAACTGCAACCATAGAATCTTCCACATGAGAGAGATGCACTGGGTAATGAGAACCAACTCTAGAACCTTTGGCCAAAACCGAGCAACCACAACAGATCTTCCATGACATATCTTGAAGAGAAACAGAGTAACCTGCATCATGCAACTAACGGATAGACATTAAGCTCTTACTAAGCATAGGGAACATGTAATACATCATGGAGCACAAGAGAATTCCATCAAGCAAAGCTAGGTGTATGTCCATGTACCAACAATAGCATAAGTGTGCTCAAGGCCCAAATCAATACATTTGTCAACCTCCCTGTAAGAAGAGAACCATGCTCTATAAGGGGTAACATGACAAGATGCCATAGAATCCAAAAGCCAATCAAAGGCATAGGCTTGATCACTGAGCAAGTAAGCTGTAGGGAAACAAGATAACAAGAGTACATGCTCTACTGCATCATCATGGGTAACCACATGTGCCTCACCACTAGTAAGAGTGGTAACACCTATTGCATCTGCTGTATCTCTGACTCTCTACTCATGTTGAGTCCATCTCTGTCTCTGTTGCTCTCTTATCCGTCTAAAGTATTTTTTTTTAACATGCCCAAGCTTTCCACAATGGAAGCATATAACATCTGTAACTGAAGAACCTGAAGAAGACAATAAGGAATCCAAGTCATCATGAATAGGGCTATCCATAGCATCCACGGAACTCAAGAAGCTGAGGACTATCCCAACAGAGGAAACCTGCTCATAAAGACAATCATCTATAAGTACATCAGTGATAGAAGCATGTTGCAAAGGCTCATGAAACCTCAACGGACGGGAGGACATAAAGGCATCAACCAAGGATGTGAAAGCTCCCACTAAAGAAGAGTCGTAGCCAACTGCATGACATAACCAACCATAATACGATAAAGCATAAGACATCTGTGCATACAATATTCAACCATGAAATATGCCCATAACCATAATGGCAAACATGACTCTACAGTACATCAGACCACATAGTAGCATCCAAGTCAATGCAAGACCAGTAAGTGGCATAAGATCATGCAATGGTCAAGCTCTAGGAGAAGCCCAAATACCTGTACAACATCATCCATACAAGTGTGCTGCTCTCTCCCACATCTTCCTATTCTCCTTGTCCACTGCCATTGCATCCCCAGGGGATGCAATGGCAGTGGAGAAGGAGAAGAGGAAGATGTGGGAGAGAAGAGCACGCACAATGTAGGTGCTGTCAAGAGTGATATTGACAGCCTTATTGCACTTTCATATTATATATGAATAAAGAATGGGCGGTCTATGTACATGGGTAGGCCTAGTGGCCTTTTACCCCAACAATTGGGTAGGCCCAGTGGCCTTTTACCCCAACACATTTTATACATCGTCAATGTGACTAGGTATTTTCCTGAGATTCTCATGTGATCTCACTTTGTACACTAACATTGGAAGGGAAACTTCTTCTCAATACTATTTTTCACAAAGCTTTCATAGACTAGCATTGGTCATTTGTTCTATGTTACTACAATAAGCTTTATATAATGGTGAAAGTCCTCTTTTCTAATGCCCCCAACTTCTACATGTATTAATAAACAGTTGACCAAGGGGTTTGACCTAATGAGGTCAATTAAGCAAGGTTGCCACCTAAACCCTCTTTTGTTTATCCTTGTCATGGACCTTTGATAGCTAAAATGGATAAGAAGATAGATCTCATATGGTTATTAGATGGTTATCTATGCCTCAAGGGGAAATCGTTTTATGAGCAAATGTTTTTCTGGACGACAAATTCAATATTCTTCATGCTCATCAAAGTTCAGTCAATGAGCATTTACATGCATATGGTCAATTTTCAAATTCAAGGATAAGCAACAAGAAGATTGAACTCCTTATCATGGACTAGGGCAACACACCTAAATGGCTCATAATGATTGAGTTTCACGATATCGTCAAAGAAGCTACTTTGAGATGCCTTAGGTGCCCTTTAGGGCTAGCCTTAACCTTGAGATAAAGGTTTGAACTATTAGAATAAAAAGTTGAGCTCAAGTTGCAAAATCGAGTCAAATACCCACCACCTTAGCTAGAGAGATGGTGAAAGATGTTTACTCTAGTATTGTATATGGGCTTCATCTTTCCTTTTAGTAAAGCATGTCAAATCAAGATTGTGAAGCTCTTTTCAAGCACCTATTATGCCCATTTAATGATTATGTATCTTAGTAAACAACAAATTGGCATTAGCTCACTACCCCTAAGAAAGAATGCAAGTTTTGGGCTAGAAACACTCCAATATAAAAATAACAATCTATGTTCCTAAAGTATATAAAGGTGAGATTGAATACGTCAACTGTTGGGCACCTAAAGTCAATCTCTTTTAAAAATGAAAAGGGGATCTTAATAAAGGGATGATTTCCTACTTGTATAGGTGATTTCTTTACATGGGACTATATTCATTCATGATTTCCCTTGGAATAACCAAATATCCATAGTCTCAAAGTACTTGAGTCTATCTCTCAAGGAGAACTCCATCTCAATCCCATAAGGATCAACCTAAAATAGAGCTTAAATTGATACTATGATCTCCTATCAGCATTATCTAACATCAACTTTGAGGCAAATCCTTTGCTATCATCCCTCAAACTGAAGTGACCCATTTTCAAATTTCATTCAAAGAGAGTGAAAAGTGAGGGGGAGTAATACACATTGACCCCTCTATACATAAGATATAATATCGACTTCAACCCCCTAAAATGGCACACGTTGGGATCTAGGATTACATATTAGGATAGTCCTTCCTAACTTGTCCTAATCTAATGTTTTGATTTTTATGTAGAAGCTCTTGGCTAGCTAAGATCACCTTGCCATAGGAAAGATTTGTAGAGGGATCTAACCACCCGCTTTCCTTACAAAGTATTTTTAGTTTTCTAATTATCCTAACATAGTTCAGTTTAACATATAAATCCAACTTCATTAATTAACTTATTAAATAATATTCTTTTATGTAAGTTAAGCACAGATAAGAACACAAGGAAAAACACTTCTATTTGAAACATAAAATGTATATTTCAATTTATTATCTTTATTCTTATAGTAATAATTGTTCCTATCCATGTCAAGACTCGATCCAAAGTCCAAAATAAATGTTGAGATGGCAATCTCAACACGTGCGGACATTGATGATGGACCGCCTAGCTAGATGGGTCTGCATGTCTACACTTAGCACGTTGGTGGTCATTATGATACTCACATGGCCACTAACTTATCACTTATTATATTTAGTTTGTTACACCTATCTATAGTTGGCAAAGATATAGCACTTGTTGATTAGTGTAGTCTGTTATGCACTGTTTGACTTAGTAGGCCACTTTCCTTTATGTTGTATCTTATCTATACTTTGTGTACATTGTATAGTGTGTGGAAGAAGAAGAAAAAATTAGCAAGAAAATGTTTTTGGCCTTCATATCTCTTCTTGTGTTCTTGAGTGAGCTTCCTCTTGTGCATACAAAGTATGTTTGGCGTAGCAGCTCAAGCAAGTCTCCCCATCACACGATTCTTGACATGGTATTAGAGTCGCGTCACTAAGATAGGCTGATTTTGAAGATTTAAGTGAAGGATAAGAAGCAAGGTTCGAGCAAGCAAGCAACGGGTAAGAAGCATTGTTAGATGTGTGATTGCATTGGAAGAAGCCAAAGGTTGGAATTTGCAGCAAATGGATATTAAGAATGCCTTCTTGCATGGTGAATTGCAAGAAGAATTGTATATGGAGCAGCCAACAGGTCATGAGGATTTAGAGCATCCCACATATGTGTGCAGGTTAAAGAAGGCACTCTATGTACTGAAGCAAGCACCTAGAGCATGGTCTGACAAGATTGGAGAGTATCTTATCAATATTGGATATTGTATTTCTGATGCTAGTCACTCACTTTATGTGAGAAAGGGAGATGTAGGTTTGGTCATCATAGTCATTTATGTGGATAACTTGATTATTACAGGTGATAGTGACAATGGGATTGCTAAAGTTAAGGACTTCTTGAAGAAGAAGTTTGAGATGAAGGATTTGGGTGAGCTAAGATACTTTCTTGGTATTGAGGTGATTAGATGTGATGATGGTATATGGCTATCCCAAAGGCAGTATGGCTTGGATATGTTATCCAAGTATGGTATGACAGCATGTAAGCCTCTTTCAGTATCATTGGAGCAAAATGTGAAGTTGGGTGCCGACATTGGGGATGAGATAGAAGACCCTACTTTGTTTAGGAGGATAGTAGGGAGTTTGATTTACATGACTATCACAAGGCTAGACTTGAGCTATGTTGTTGGCCTTGTCAGTCAGTTTATGAAGATGTCTAGAGAGGCTCATTTAGATGCAATTAGACATATATTGAGATATGTGAAGTCCACTTTACATTATGGACTTTTTTATGAGGCAGGTAAGGGTGTACAAGTCTTTGGATAGACAGATGCAGATTGGGTTGGTAGCATGTCAGACAGAAGATCTACTAGTGGATTCATGTTTTCCCTTAGTAGTGTAGCAGTTACATGGAGCAGCAAAAAGCAACCTACAGTTGCTTTATCAAGTATGTAGGCTGAGTATAGAGGTGCTGCTATGGCATCATGTGAGGTGGTATGGCTGCAAAAGTTATAAGGTGATTTGGATGTGCAAGGAGATGGTCTAGTTGTCATTCATTGTGACAACATGAGCAGCATACAATTAGCTAGGAATCTAGTGTTCCGTGCTAGGACAAAACACATTGAGGTGCACTACCACTTTGTGAGAGAGAAGGTACTTGCAAAAGAGATTGACTTGGTATATGTCAGCACATAGAATCAAATAGCTAACATTTTCACAAAGGCATTGGGTGTAGAGAAGCTTATAAAGTTCCGAAGCTTCCTTGGAGTTGCAGAGATAGAGTTGAGCTTGAGGGAGAGTGTTGAGATGGCAAGCTCAACATGTGCAGACATTGATGATGGACCGCTTCGCTAGTGGGTCCACACATCTATACTTAGCACGTTAATGGTCATTATAATACTCATATGGCCACCAACTTATCACTTATTATATTTAGTTTGTTACACCTATCTACAGCTAGCAAAGATATTGCGCTAGTCGATTAGTGTAGTTTGTTATGCACAGTTTGACTTAGTAGGCCACTTTCCTTTATGTTGTATCTTATTATACTTTGTGTACATTGTATAGTGTGTGGAAGAAGAAGAAGAAATCAACAAGAAAATGCTTTTGGTCTCCATCTCTCTTCTTGTGTTCTTGAGTGAGCTTCCTCTTGTTCATACAATGTATGTTTGGCGCAGCAGCTCAAGTAAGTCTCCCCACCACACGATTCTTGACAATAAACCCAGCAAGTCCACCCTTAGCTAGCATTGGGGCATTCACTAGGAGATCTAATTGGGCTTGTAGAGGGTAAGCTAGTCCTAGAACACCCAAGGAATCATGGTTAGAGCCCCTTGGATCCTTAGCATCTCCTAGCTAAATAATAAGTCACTACATAGAGATGTCTTGTGTTCAATGTTGGTCTTAGCATCCGAAGTAGTAATCCAGCTCCCTTGGTGAAGAGCTAGTGCAACTAACCTTGGGGGAGGTCTAATGCACACATCCAAGAATTAACCTATTTTGGATAAATGATTTCTTAGAATCCACAAGTAAACAAACATGATAAGTACACTTGTTCATAAGTGTTCATCTAAGCCTTGAGCTCACAAGCATAGATTTTGCTTGATTTAACTCATGATTTTGAATCTTGGGTATTACCCTTTGTTGATGAGACGAATTTCATTGTTCTATCTTATCCCCAATCTAACCAATTAGATGATGCTTGTATTTCAAGCATCAAAGGGCTTCCCTTTTAAAAGATGAAAGATGTAAGTATAATTAAATTATCTTTTTGTTTCAATTTCATCAAGGTACCTTGGTAGATGACAACTCTCTAGCAAAAAGTTTGATGCTTTTCTAAGCCTCCCTAGTTTTAGAGATCAATCTCTTTTTATTAGTTGATTTTTCAACAAGATAACTAGGATAATATCTAACAATCTTTTTATCATGTAAAAGTTTTATTTTAAATGTAAAATTTAACTTTAATTTATGAAAAACTTTTTTAATCAATCATTTCACCATTACAATATAAACACATGATTGATTAAGAAGTACTAAGCATAGACTAGGTATTATCACGAGAGGGGTTACTTCTATATATTGAAATTTCATCCTAAGAATCTATATTTTTCATCCATCTACTTAACTCTTAGGTATCCACAAGGATCTTGGGGTATCAAGCAATCACAATTTATATTATTAACATTATTGATCTAATATTTCTAATATTTTTTATCAAGATTACTTTGCGAAATACAAAGGAAACACTTGGACTTGAGTTGCTGTGATAAGAACATCGCTTATATGTGCTACTTTCCATCCATCTTCAATGTTCCTTTGTTTTGGGGCTACCTTGCTAGCACTTTCCTCATTTTGCTTCTTCTTTGGACTTTGTTGGGCTTGCACTTCCATGAGTCGAGGATTGACGAGTTAGAAAAATAAGCTGAAAGAAAGTGTAGAGTTTGATTGAATAGAAAGAAGTTATGACTTATAAGAGGTAAGCTTTGTTAGAAAAATGAAGATGAATTATGATAGATTTGAAGGGTATTTGAAGTGTTTTTGGATAAATTGCAGATAGAGAATAAGAGATGCAACAAAGGTAAAGGTGATAATAATAGAAATGAAGAGGGATTGGTATAGAACATTGGGATGGACTTGGGAGTGGGCAAATGGAGCAAGGAGAGTGATTTATGGGCAAGGTTTTGTGCAAGGAGAAGGACAAGATGAAGCGATTTTATACTTGAATCTTGTATCACGACCCTCTTCTCCTTTAGTTTCTCACTCTCTCTTTCTTATTCTCCCTCTCTATCTTCCTTCTCGCTCACTCTCCCTCTATATCTGTCTCTCACACTCTTGTCCTCTAACTTCCCTCTCTCTCTTTTCCTCTACCCCTCTATCTTCACACACACACACACACACACACACACACACACACACACACACACACACACACACACACACACACACACACACACACACACACACACACACACACACACACACACACACACACACACACACACTCACTCACTCACTCACTCACTCACTCACACTCACACACACACACACTCTCTCTCTCTCTCTCTCTCTCTCTCTCTCTCTCTCTCTCTCTAGGAGCACTTTTATAATTCATGAATAGTTATTAAGTCTTAAGAGGCTAAGGCTTTTGTAGCCTTTGCAAGATACATTACTTTCTCCTTCCCTCAGCATGCTTTATAGTGTTGTGTCCTAGCTTTTTTTATTTTGGCCACCAATAGATTGATTTGTAGTAATGAGGTCAATCTTTGTGTGAAGATGATCATGATTGCTTTGTGGATGGTAATGTTGATGTTGCAGCATTGGTGATGATGAGGATGGTAATGATGCTGACATGACCAATGAGTGCAAAATGATAGCCAAAAGCTTCCAAATCTTTTAAATAAACTTTTGTTTAGTGCTTCCTCTCCCCCTTAGAGAGATTGAGATATCCTCATCTTGAGAGAAATTGGGGGTGTTGTTTATGCAAAGCTTCCTCTTCAATCTAAGTGGCATCCTCTTCATGATAGTCGAAGCTTCCATTAGATTGGGTATCCCCTTAAAGTTCTACTTTTATAAACTCTTTCCTTTACATGAAGTGTTTTTTCACATTGGAGCTTAAGGATTCGGCTCAACATTACAATTTGTGGATATCTAGTACATGATTAGGATTGGGTATATAAGTTTGAGGGTATTATAAGGTCCATAATATCTTGGGCTTAGTTTTTTGAATTCATCTAATGATAGTGAGCTCTTTTTTGGGTAGGGTGGATGCAGAGAAATACCATGTCCCCTTATTTGAAGATCGACTCTTGTCTTTTAAGATCAATGTAGTCTTTTGGAAATCCTTTGTTGCTTGAATATCCTATCTTATGGCTTTAACTTGTTCATCCATCTCCTCTAGAATCTTCTTTCATTAGTGTTGGATTAGAGAAGTTGAGTGGGTTGAGATAGTCTTGCCCATACAAGACTTGGAATGGAGTCATATTGATACTTTGATGATAAGAGGCATTGTAAAAAAATTCCACTAAGGGTAGATATTGCATCCACCATTTAGGTTCTCTACAATATTATGCCCTTAGGATGTCTTCTCTGTGACTTGATTGACTCACTCTGTTTGGCATTGATTTGTGGGTGATATGTTGTATTAAAGCATAACTAGTACCAATAGCTTCAAACAAGGTCTTCTACAATTGAGAAGCAAAAAGGAAACTTGATCACTAACAATCCTTTTTGGTAACCCATGAAACTTAAAAATTTCCCTAACAAATAGCCTTGCAATGTCTGAAGCCTTATAATTTGTCTTGATGGGAATGAGATGAGCAACATTTATCAACATATCCATAATCGCCATGATAGAGTTATATCCTCCCTAGATTGAAGGCAAACCTACCAAGAAATCTATGATAATGAATTCCCACTTCATCCGAGGAATATCAAGAGGTTGAACTTTGCTTGTTATTTTAACACATTGTAGGGATTGGATACTTGCTCTTAATTGTGACTTGGTTTAGCTTGTGGTAGTCAATGCAAAGACGGAGGGTTTTAGATCATTCTGAGTCTTTTGACATTTTAGATAGAGATCATAGTGAGGATCACTAGAGCAAGATGAGGAAAAACAACTTCAAGAGGAGGATGTCAATTACAAAGGTAGAAATGGCCATGGCCACAATTTGGTCTTCATAGAGATGTGCCCATTGTGATTTGATGCTGACTTGAGAGAAAAAAATTTCCTTGCCATGTCTTCTAATTCAAACAGTCTTTTGAATCTAGACAATGACTACATGCCTCTTTCTTTTGGAGCCTTCTAACATCAAGCTAGCAATCAAAACCCTTGCAAATGTGTTTTGTGCTCTCCATCATCACATGAGCCTAGGAATGGTTCTAACATCAAGCTAGCAATCAAAACCCTTGCAAATGTGTTTTGTGCTCTCCATCATCACATGAGCTTAGGAATGGTGCTATACTACCTCATGTGGAAGAAATGCATCCACAATATGTTAGTGTGTGTGCGGGGAGAGAGAGAGAGAGAGAGAGAGAGAGAGAGAGAGAGAGAGAGAGAGAGAGAGAGAGAGAGAGAGAGAGAGAGAGAGAGAGAGAGAGATTCACCTTCTTGCTCCTCGGTGAAGAGGTTCGAGCAGTATTGTGGGAGGGTGCACCATCGGCAAGCAACTCACCTACCTTGCATGTGCTAGAGCGGCTAAAGTTGTAGCTTTCTTGCTTGCACAATGGGGGATATACACACACAGGTGGAGGCTGAAAACAGTTTTCCTCTTCTTAGTTGTGTAAGCCAAAAAGAACTCTAGTATATAGAAATAGAAGAACCCTATATATGGGTCTCAAACCAAACTCAACTAACTAAGGTGGCATACTAACTGAGCCACAAACTAGAGTAGATAAGGATAGCTATCATCTAGCTATTATTTGTGGGCGGTGTACCAACCGCATCTACAGCTAACAACTCGGTGACATAAATGCACAACGGTCACCCTGGCATATCACGAGTGGAGCTCGATATCTCAACACTCCCCCTCGAGCTCAATCCCAATTCCTGCACACCAAGCAGGTCTCTGAACTTGCGTAGCTTCTCTGCGCCCAATGCCTTTGTGAATATGTCAGCTACCTGATCCTCTGTGCTGACATAAACTAGATCAATAAGACGTAGTAAAACCCTCTCCCGCACATAGTGATAATGCACCTCAATGTGCTTTGTTCTAGCATGATAGACTGGGTTATTTGCCAATGTATACTGCTCATGTTGTCACAATAAATGACAACTGGCCCATCTGTAGGCTGATGCATATCATAAAGTAGCTTATGCAACCAAGCTACCTCACATGCAGCCATTGCTGCACCCCTGTACTCAGCCTCTGTGCTCGACAAGGCAACTGTAGGGTGTTTCTTGCTGCTCCAAGTGACTGCAACACTCCCAAAAGAGAACACATATCCACTGGTAGATCATCTATCAGAAATACTACCAGCCCAATCAGCATCAGTGTATCCATGCAACTGTATCTGAACCCCAGTCTCATAAAATAGTCCATACTGCAATGTGGACTTCACATACCTGAGTATGCGTCTAGCTGCATCCAAATGCGGTTTCCTTGGAGCCTGCATAAACTGACTTACCAATCCAACAGCATAGCTCAAATCTGGCCTGGTAATAGTCATATAAATCAAACTTCCTACTATGCGTCTGTACATAGTAGGGTCTTTGAGAAGCTCACCTGCATGTGCGCTCAGCTTTACATTCTGCTCCAAAGGAACTGAAATAGGCTTACAGCCTGTCATCCCATATTTGGACAGCATGTCCAATCCATACTGCCTCTGCAAGAGCCGTATCCCACTTGGTGATCTAATCACCTCAATGCCCAAGAAATAACGTAGCTCTCCCAAATCCTTCATCTCAAACTTCTGCTTCAGTAGCATTTTCACATGAAGGATATCTTCATCACTATCACCTGTCATAATCAAATCATCAACATAAATGACAAGTAGCATAATACATTTCTCTGTTTTTCTCACATAAAGTGAGAAATCTGCCTTGAAAATCTGAAAGCCAATAGTGACAAGATACTGTCCTATCTTGTCAGACCATGCTCTAGGTGCTTGCTTCAAGCCATACAAGGCTTTCTTCAACCTGCAAACAAACTCAGGATGAACAACATGCACATAACTTGGTGGCTGCTCCATATATACCTCTTCTTGCAAATCACCATGCAAGAAGGCATTCTTTACATCCATCTGATGTAAAGACCATTCCTTTGATGCAGCCATAGCAATGACTGCTCTTACAGTTGCCATCCTTGCAACCGGATTGAATGTTTCTTCATAATCAATGCCATATGTTTGTGCATACCCCTTGACTACTAATCTTGCCTTGTATCTGTTCACAGAACCATCTGCATTGTGCTTCACCTTATAAACCCACTTACAACCAATAGCATTCTTATCTTTAGGCAAAGGTACCAATTCCCATGTAGCATTTGCTTCCAAGGCATCCATTTCTTCATCCATGGCTTTCTCCCATTTTTCTTTTCCCATGGCTTGCTCAAAAGAAGTGGGTTTTTACCGCAATCTCATAATTCAAGACTGCTGATTGAGCCAAGCCTGACGATCCCCACCATGTTAGTCGTGAGTGCTAGACATCTTGACTGCGATGTAATGGAATGATAATTTAATAACGATTCTATATTGTATATTGGGAACACTCCACTATATATATTTCAGGTCTTTTTTTTTAAATTTTCGTACCTATCTCTTTGAGTTCGGCTCTAACTTATCTATCTTTGAGGTTGGCTCTAAACTATGCTCACACACATACATTTTTATAACAGTTAATAGATCTTCCACTATGCTTTAAAAGGCACAACTCCTTTTGAAGCCTTTATTGGTCAAACACTAGTAGTGACTTGT
Source organism: Lygodium microphyllum (assembly GCF_053477565.2). Taxonomy (NCBI): domain Eukaryota; kingdom Viridiplantae; phylum Streptophyta; class Polypodiopsida; order Schizaeales; family Lygodiaceae; genus Lygodium; species Lygodium microphyllum. The sequence goes on along the minus strand of NC_141153.1, from coordinate 13,845,736 downwards.
TTGAAAGTTTTTGGAAGCATTACTTATGCTCATAGAAAGAAATTAGACTCTAAATCTCTAAAACATATTCTCATGAGTAATAGTAACATCACCAAAGCATTTCACTTTTATGATCCTAGAAAAAGAAGTATTTCTACATCTAGAAATATCATTGTGGATGAATATGTAGTTTAGAAATATCTTGCAAAAGATACAATCCAAACAAAACAAGCATCTCATTTCTCTTTCTCTACATCTCTATCTCTCTCACTCTCTCTCTAAAATTATAATCAAGCAAAACAAGCATCCCCCTTCACACTCCTTTCCATTTCTCTTTCTTTCAACACTTCCTACCCTATATACATTGCAAAGATTGAAGAGAACCAACACAAGAAAAAATATAAAAACACTCTCTTCCATTTCTCTCTTTGAACACTTCCTAACCTACATTGGAAATTAAAGCAACACAAAGATTGAAGAAAAACCAACACTTTCTAACCTACATTACAAAGAATAAAAACCAACACAAGAAAAATTTGAAACACTCGCTTCCATTTCTCTCTCTTTCAACACTTCCTAACCTACATTGCAAAGCAACACAAAGATCGAAGAGAAACCAACACTTTCTAACCTACATTGCAAAGCAAAACAAAGATGGTAAAGAAACCAAAACAGGGCATACCATTGTGCTCTCTTCTTCTTCCACGACCTCTTCGTGCGGGCGACACTCCTCTCCTCGCTGCGGCTGGCGGCTTGCTTCCTTGCTCACCTCCCTCTCTTGCTCACCTCCCTTTCTCTTTCTCTCCGCCTTCGCCTTGCTTCTACAGTTTACGCGCGCATTTGAAAGAAACATTCAGGTTTCCGTGAAATGTTACCAGAGTAAGTCGTCGCTATTAGCATCGCTATTTACGTCGCTATTTGTGTCGCTAAATAGTGACGCTAATAGCGATGTTTTTAGCGACGCTAATACGGACGCATTTTTTGACTTAAAATATTTCGAGGATTAGCGATGTAAATAGTGACACCGAAAAAAAAAACGTCGCTACTTAGCGTCACTATATGTGTGTATCCTTGTAGTGTCTATTGAAATCAGGTAGGTGTAATACAGGAGCATAGGTTAATGCATGTTTCAATAAATCAAAAGATTTTTGTTGATTATCAGTCCAGTTATACACAATACCTTTCTTTAAAAGTTTTGTCAAAGGCAATGCAAGTAATGAAAAATTTCACACAAACTTTCTGTAAAAACTAGCAAGACCTAAAAAAGAACGTAACTCATGCACATTTTTGGGTATATACCAATTTAAAATTGCTTCTACCTTTTTAGGGTCAACCTTAATACCTTCTGATGAAACAATGTGACCTAGATATTCAATTTGTGTTTGAAAGAATTCACTCTTTTCCGGATTAGCATACAATTGATTATCTTTCAACAACTTGAAAACTAAAGACAGATGTTCATAATGCTCATTCTCATTTTTACTGAATACCAAGATATCATCAAAGAATACTATAACACAATGCTGATATTTCAAAAATATGCGATTCATCATTCGACTAAATGTAGCAGGTGCATTAGTCAATCCAAAAGGCATCACTAGAAATTCATAATGTCCAAATTGTATTCTAAATGCAGTTTTGAATATATCGCATTTATCCAATCTCACATGATGATAACCAGATTTAAGATCTATCTTATTAAATATGGCAAAACCTTGTAGTTTATCCATAAGATTATCTACCCTAGGAATCGGATATCTATTCTTAACAGTAATTTTATTCAAGGCACAATAATCAATGCACATGCGATAAGTATTATTATTATTCTTTACTAATAAAACAGGTGCACCAAATGGAGAACTACTAGGTCTAATTAATCCTCTGGTTAACAATTCCTCTACTTGATTTTGAATTTCTTTCTGTTCAATTTGGTTATGCCTATAGGGTGCTTTACATGGTGGTTGTGAACCAAGAATTAAATCTATTTTGTGATCTTCAAGACGTGAAAATGGTAGTCCAGGTGGTAAATCATCAGCAAAATAATCTTTAAATTGAGCAAGAAATTGTTTATGCCTAGGATGCATACGTTTTTCTTTAGCTTGAAGTTCATTCACCCAAATTAAATAAGATTTGCTACTTTTACGTAATGCACGTTTAGCTTGAGTATGAGTAAGCAGTGGAAAATTATTAGAGGCGTGTATACCATGCAATGTAATTTGTTTTTCTTGAAAATAAATTTTAATTAAATGTGTGGAATAATCTATGTCAGGATTATACTGATGATGCCAAGGCATACCTAGGATAATATCATTAGACTGCAAAGGTACACCTAGAAATTTCATTCTTTCAGTGTATTCACCAATTTCAATTTCTAAGTCATGCACCTCTTGTGTTCCATTATATCTTGTGCCTAAGAATGCTGCTTTAATGCGATAATGTGTAGAAACAGTTTGTAAATTCAAAATTTTCACTAACTTTGCAGAAATAAAATCATGTGTGCTACCATCATCATGCAAAATAATCTTTTCTTTACCATGCACAAAACATTTCATTGTCAACAAAGAATGTGGAGTTGGCATACCTGGCAAAGTATCCGAAGGAGTAGCAATGTCGTCATCATATTCTGTAAAGTCAGGCATTTCCTCACGTTCTTCATCTTCCATTGCTCCAAGATAATTGATATGGACAAGTGGTTTCTTCGATTGGAAACTGGCTGCTAGATGTCCAGGTTGATGGCATTTGTAACAAACTATGGGTTTGGCTTTAGATACATTGTTGGCAATGGCAAGAAGTCTAGGAATATTGGGATTGGGCTGTGAGGATGACTTAGGGTTTGAATTGGTATTTGGCAAAGTAGGTGGTCATGTCCAAGACTTACGAAATGAAGATGGAAGAAAATGATTTTGATTGAATCTTCTAAAATTTGAATTGAATTGCTTGGAACCATAGTTACCATTTGCTTGAAATTGTTGTGGACGCTTGTCTCTTCCTCAAATCTTGTCTTCAGTGTCATGAGCCAAAGAAATTGCATCTTCAAGGGTTGTAGGCTTGAACATATTGACTTCAGCATAGTAATGTCCAAGTAATCCAGACATAAACTTGCGTTTGTGAGTCGCTTCAGGTACATCTTCGAGCATGCGTAGTTGCAGTAGAGCATTCCAAAAACGTTCAGTGTATTGGGAAATAGGTTCACGTTCTCTTTGCTGTAGAAGATCCCATTGCTTTATGGCTTTTTCATGGAATTGAGGAGGAAGGAAATTCTGCAGAAACTTCTTTTTTGAAACTCTTCTAGGCAGTGGGACAATCAATGCTCTTGCGAACCACAGTCCACCAAAGAGATGCTCGATCGACTAAATGATTAGTGACACATTTAATTTTGTCTTTCTCAGCATATGTCTCTTCATGAAAGTAATCATTAAATTGACTGATAAATGCAAGTATAGTCTTTTCATCTCGAGTTCCATTGAAAGTAGGAAATTTGAAATTTCTTTTACTTATCTTTGTTTCTTTGCGGATGGATTGAGCTTCGAGCGTCGCATCGATGGTTCGTCGGATAAGATCTTCGGGTTGCGTTCATCTTTGTCAGTGGTAGATCGTTGCAAATTGGCCAATTGCAAAGCTTGTCGGGCTCTTCGTTCTTCATCAAGCTGCATCATAATTAAATCCAATTTTTGTTCCATCGTAGGTTCAGGAAGATCACCTTCAGCCCATTAAATCGTCCATATTTTGTTTCGTCATCCTGTAAAAATTCAAGAGACCTCACACTCTCAAAATCTGATTAGCGGGATGAGCGTAGCTCAAAGTCGGGTATACAAGGCTTATATATTTTTGTTTCGCTTTTACGGTCTTTGTCTTTTGTGGTTGCAGTGTTCGTAGTCTTCGTAGAAACTGTGTATTACCTTCTGCGTGTGCTGAAACTAGTTCAGCAAGTCTGCGTATGTGAACAGAGTCTTCCAAGAAACAATTTTGTAATTTTGTGCTTCTGCATAGGAACAGTCTTTATGGGAGTAATTGAGATAAGTCTGTTTTGACTTCTGTGGACTTGCAGGACTTGCAGAGTAAAACAACTTGATGAACTTGGAGATTGCTTAGATGATTTAGCTTTGGTAAAGCTTGAGTGACTTAAGCTTAATAATTCTGAAACTCTCGATGATTTTTGAGGGGGGGATCCATTTTTTCCGCCGAATAAATCGCCTGGATGCCGTGTTCAAAATTCGTTGATTTTAGGTCGGGCCTTAAGCTTTGTAATAAGCTTATTAAGCTTACTTAAGCTTTGACTTAAGCTTTTCAGCTTTTGGTTATGGAGGAAAGCTTACTGTTCACTGTTACAAAACGACTTGTAGAAGGAGATGTTGACGTGGTCCTCCACCTCCTTAGGCCGGTCCTTCATGATCAGAGGCTGCAGACAGAGGTTCTTGACCGCCAGGAATCCACCCATATCAACCGTTCGCGATGAAACTCACTGTAGAGCTCGATCGTTCCAGAAGCTCCGCCTTCGCACAAGATGGGTAGTGATTGGAAGCTCTTGATCTCAGCTTCACTCTGATACCACTGGTGCATAGATCGGATGCCGTAAGTGCGCGTAGTGAGCGTCAGAAGGTCCCCAAGAACAAAAGAACTCTACTTTTTGCACACAAATCAATGTAGAAAGCATGCATGACATGAACAAGAGACCAATTGGGTGCAATCTCCCCCCATGCCTTGTGTGAGTGCTCCAAAAAGCATGTATTTTATGTATTAATCATCTTCAAGCTCAAATAATAGCCCAAATTACAAAATAGCACGCTTTTAGCTTTTGAGTTTGCTTTTGTGCCAAATAGAAATAAAGCTAATGGATGGGCCCCCAAGAAGTCAGGCATACCCAATACAATGTCCAAATACAAATATCTAAATCGTGTGCCCATGTTCATACAAAATTAATAAATAAATATCAAACTCCTTGATAAATAGGCGCGACAAAATATAGGCACCATGCCTAAGGTATGCGCCCATCAAAATATAGATGATAACTCGAATACACGCTATTCTCCAATGCTTTCCACCGCCACTGCTGCTATCTCTACACATCAATTGAAGCATTTACAATCGTTAGTAAAATAATACAATTAAACCGACAAAAGTGAATACATGAGTCTGTGCATACCCTTTGGTAACCAATCATCCCTTATAGCACTCAAATAGATCCATTTGACTTATGCTTAATATTTAGAAAGAAGAGAGAAAGAAATTAAAAAAATCTTTACTAAAAAAGTTGTTTATCTCTTTACTCTTATTTTGTCCACTTTTTTTCATCCTTTCATGTTTAAAGCTTTTTGAGTCCCCTCTTTTCAAGTGTTGAAAGGGGGAGGGGGCATTAGTGTTTATAGGGCTTTAATATAGATGACCTTAATAAGTTCAAGGACAAGAATGTGAAGTACATAATTTTGACTAGTTACTATAAGCAATTCGTTGTGTGTGTTCACTTAATGAAAAAACATGAAGGTGTTTAGTTTGTATGTGCATCTCATTTAAGTTTGGTGGATGGTAATCCATATATTAGTTGGCCTTCATTTTAAGGTGATCTCACCAAATGCTGGTGAGTCATAGATTCAATCATAATTAATGTTGTAAATATTGAATGGTAATGCAACTGTTTGCGTTATGAATTAATATTAGACAAGTAAATAAATATATTATATTATGGAATATCTTCAAAATACAAAAGATCTAGGCCAAACTATTTCGTATGATGGCTAGTGTTTGATCACTAACTTTGCCGCTTGTCCATGCTAAAACCCAAAACCATTGAAGTTACCTTGATTTCAACCCGTGATACTTCAATATCCTCTCCTTTGGAGACTCTTCTAAAGTCTACATTCCAAATTTCATACAAACAAAGTTTGTACCTCTTTTCCCTCCATTAGCAAAATTTTATTCCTTGCATGCTTGCATGAAGATCGTCCATGAAAATTTGTGTCCTTTTGTGAGATTCCAATCCCTATATGCTTCCTTGAAGGTCTTGGTCTCAAAATCACTTTTAAACCATTGGATTAATTTGTATATTCCTCTCCTGCTTGCCTAGGCACATTCTGTTTTCTCCTATCACTTTGACAACAGGAGGTTTGCATGCACACATCTAGAGCACATTCTCCTCTTCACTCAATATAATTTTCATGTTCTTCCACTTTACCTCTTTGAACACTTTTCTCCGTGAGTGTATCATCTCTTCAATTATGCCTTGACCCCTCACTTCATATAGGTCATGATTAGGTCTATGGTAGTAAGTCCCCATGCAAGATACCATTCACAATTTCTGCCTTAAATTATGTCAACTAAATTTGAGCCCATGACACACGTTGCCTCTAGCTTCTTTCAAGCAAAATTGCTCTGAGTGAATCACTTTTCTTTCCAATTGGATAGCAAAGTCAACCCCCCTTCTTCTTTGTTTTTCTTAAGTGTTTTCATGGATATTAGAGTAAAGTATATGCTTACTATCCCTTCTTCCCCACAGGAGCCTTCTTACAAGTGAATCCCGCTCCTTTTGGTGCTTCTATTCCAATAGATCAGAAGTAAATAAAAGGGAACCATGGAGTAGACATAATGCTTTAGCACCTTCAACATTGCATGCAAATGCCATGTAGTGGTGGACCAACACCTAAATTTCTTGGTGTAGCTCCTCCATGAACCATTGTTCTCTCAACTTCCATAATGTCCACTGCTACTCAAACTCCATATTTATTTATTTCTTTCTAATTGTTTGTTAATATTCGAGTAGTCTCTTGAAAACTTACATCCGATAAAAAAGTAGTGGCATTAAGAGATGCTTTTGTCATTTCCAATAGAATAGCTCTATACAGAATAGTTCTCTTTAATAGAGGTTCATCCATTGTGCTTGTGACAACTCAAGGTACCTAAAGATCTGACCCTTGTTAGTTATTTTCCCTTGTCATTGCATGCTAGCAAGGTGGTCTTCTATATTACACTAACTAATGAGGATTTAGTTGAATTTATCAAAAAATCAGTGCCAAGCCATATGTCTCCAATAATCCCAAAGCTTTTGTAGTATATGGACCCATTTTCATTTAGCATCATTAATAGGTCATCAAAATCAATCAAAGCCTACCTTGCCAAATGTTTCTTTCTATATCTCATGCCTTCTAATTCCTTACTTTCAATCATAAACTCCATCACACACAATAGGGGGTGAGTGGCTATAATGTGAATAGAAGCAAGTTGACAAGACATCTTTGTCCAACTCCTCTTGTGCTGATTTTGAATGGGGCTAAGTAGGTCTCCATTGAGTGCTATATGTGAATCAACTGGCTCCACCAAGAAGAAAGGGAGATAGATTTTTCTTCAAATCCCATGTTTTCCATAACTTGTTAGATAAACTCCCATTTGATCCTATCAAACACCTTCTCAGCATCAAGTTGCAAAAATATTATCTTTTGTCTAGAACCTTTTCTCAATCTATTGCAATAAGAGCATTGACTTTAGAGAAAATAAAAAAGGACAAAGTACTTATTTTCATGATGTTGTGTTAAAAAACATAGGAGTAGCCATAGAAGAGAAGAGCCTAGGCTAAAATAGATAGGAAACATTAACAATAAGGAATGTACTTTAGCTTTGCTAAAATGCCATAAGCAGTAGAGAAAGAAATACAACTCTCAACCATGTTATAGAGTACACTTATGGGCAGCAATAGTACTAATAACAATGGCATGTTCTATAACTTAGTTCACAAGGATGGTACCTCTTTACAATAGTAATATCATTAATTACTATGACATTCTTGGGACAAACCAAATGAAGAATATGGACTGATCAATAAAAACCTTTTCTTTGCATTTTTACAATATATTACTTGGGAGGGGGGAAGTAGAAGAAGAAGATAAGAAGAGGAGAGAAAGAAGAGAGGAAACAGAGAAGGGAAGTAAAGAAAGAGAAGAGGAGGTTACAAAGAAGAAGAAAGGGGAGAGAGTCACAACTACTATGTTAGGCCGACACTACATCACTCCCTCAAGTGCAAGGAGGTCAACATCATTGTACAAAGACCCATCTCTTTCTCTTCTTTTGCAGAAGCTTGTTTGCATCATTTTAAAGCCTCTAACACCCATGTAATATTCCGCGTAAGAAACAAATTGGATAAATGGAATTTTTAAAAAAAATTTCCCCTATCCCTCCACTCGACTGACGAGCTAGAGGGGGAGGGAAAATAGTAGGAGCCATTAAGCTCCTTGTTGGAGCCTTATGGAGGGAGGGGGGACATGCGTGTCGACACGCAGGGGAGGGAAGATCCCCCTCCCCTCCACTATTTAAACGAGGGGGCCGCAGGCTGAAGGGGTCCCGCCGAAGGATGAAGAGGACAACACTGTCGTGAATGCATGAGGGTGGTCGTGAAGAGGAGAGTGCCGCCATAACATCGTGCTGAGAGAGAGAGAGGGCCTGAGGGAGGGAGAAGCCGTCATGCTGTCAACACGAGAGAGAGAGAGGGCCTGAGGGAGGGAGAAGCCGAATGACATAGCGCGCGTGCTGGGGAGGATCCGCCACAATTTTCTGCCACCTGGACATCACCGTCGAGGGATGACCCTGAAACCCCTCCCCTCCACCCCCCACGTGCCTTCGTAAGGCTTCTAGAAGGCCCTTGGAACCTTCCAAGGGGCCTTCTTAAGCCCCCTATCCCCCCCATAAAAGGTTTTACCCCAAAAGGGCCTTTCTCCCCCATGTATTGAATTTCCCTTAGGCCCCTTTTTCCCCCCCTTGGAATTCCCCTCTTGGGGTTCCATAAGGCCCTTGTTTCCCCCCCCCTGGTTTTAATCCCCACAAGGCCCTTGTCCCCCCCCCCCCCCCCCCCCCCCCCCACTCTTCTTAGCTCTTTAGGCTGTTTGAGTCACACCCATAGGCTACTTGTCCTTAGGTTACCTTGAAGACTTTCATTCTCTTTCATTGATTCCTTCATTCACTTTTTAGATCTTTTTGTGCATGTGCTCTCTTAGCTGAGCTTTGTTTTCTTAGTTTTATCAAACAAGTCGGTGTCCACACACCCCCCATGTCCTAAAAATCCAATTCATCATTATGGCCTCGTATGATATCCCGTAGAGGAAAAGTAGCCGTGAGAGAAAAGATAGGGAGGGAAGGTAGAGGGAGTGAAAAGAAGGAGTGAAGGAGGAAGAGTGGGAAAAAGATAAAAGAAAGGGAAGGAAGGAGAATAAGTGCTTTCTGCGAATAAGTGCTTCTACTCCTTCTACCCCAAGTCAAAATCCTAGAAGGGTTCCGTGATTGCAAAACCACACTCCCCCATAAACTTTTTTTGGATCCAAAGAGAAGGTGGAATTCCAGAAGAAAGAGAAAAAGGCTATCTCACATTCGAACTACGATGCCGCTGAAGAAAGTCCAAGGTGTAGCTGTGGAAGGGTCATCCCCCGGTATCCATGTGGATATCTCACCCCAAAATCAGGTTTTTCTTCTTGGCTTTAATTCGGTTTTAAGTCGATCATGCAAAGAAAAATTGTTAAGGATAGGATATATTTGTTCGAGTTATTTGTAACGAAGGAGTTTAGCTTATGAATGACAATGTATAGAACTTAGTTTTCTTCAAATTGCATCAAGCATTATAAATTACGAGCAAGATTATCCATTTACTATAGTAGTATATTTTAGTTAAATCCTAAGGTGTAGAAATTATATCTTGCACCATTAGCCTTATTCTTTTCGCAACGAATCATTGTAAATGGTTAAATTCATGAAAGGTTTCTTCCGATGCTCAAATTACTAGGAAGTTATCTTGAATATTTGCACATCTTAGCAAGGAAAGTGTTGTTAGTTGGCATGAGTACATCTTTAAGGAAAACGGAAGTTAAATTAAACGGTATTGATTGGGAAAGTAAATTGTCACAAGGATAGCAAAACCATGGCAAGACGATTAATATTACCTTCCAAAAGATAACTGAACCAATCTAAACATAGAAACATTCATACCCTAAACACTTGACTACTTTCCTTACTGTAGGGACAATAAATTCGCAAAGATAAGAAACTAGGGTTTGTCCCTAAGGATCTTAAAAGAAGAAACCCTAGGCCTGACATACGTCAGGATCTAAACAGATTATTCCATCGCAGGACTTGTGCAACAAGTATGAAATCATTTAGTCTTGTGATTGATTCATAAGGAGAAAAGGGTAAAAGAAGGGTAAAAACCTCATCAAGGACGGCAGATCCCTATGCAGGTTATCTTGCAAAAAGACGTATTTTTGGATATCCTTCTAAATAAGAAAAGTTGTAAACCAGAAACTAGCATATCTAAGGCACCTTAGGGTTAACCAAGTTGGGTATGCCCTACACCGGAATGTAAGAGATCTTGCCAAGTTACAAGACACCTTGGGAACGAGTGCTGATACACTCAAAAAGGAAAGAACACTTCCTTAGCAGTTTGCCAAACAACTCGGTTGATTAACGGAAATGTTTGTGCTTGCTAGAGATTTTAGAGCTCTGTTTGAATTATGAATTACAAATTAAATGAGTACCTATACTTCAGGTTAAAGGCCTGAAGGGAGAGGTAGCTTCAGTTACCCCCGACTGCCTACCTGACCCTAACCAAGGGGGTTGTTGACCGCGCCGGGAACGTGGACCGAACCCGCCGCGAGAGGTCTCTCCGTTGAGTTCTACTTGGAGCAGGAGGACGCCTGGGTGCGAGGGGGGGCTCTGGCCGTAAATCCCTCGCCTTCTGGGTCCTGCACAAGAGGCTAACGTGACTCGGGATTGGATCTCGAGGCCCGCACACTAGTTGACGGGCGGAAGCTTGGAATAATGATCCCTGAGGATTATTGGATAGCCTTCGGGCGGAGTATGGACAAGCCTACGGGCGGAACTCCTTGTATTTCAAAGATAAAATGATGAAATGTTAAAAGAACTTGCTTGATATTGTTTTTTTATGTCACGTGATAAGATTACGTGAAGGAACCAGTGCTTAACAGGGTTAATTAAAGAAGCTGATTGTTATATGTCAAATTAATGTGTTAGATAATTACATAACTAAAACAAACCGAGGAAAGTGGGGAGGATGGGCCATGGGTCCGTCCTACGGTTGGGTGGTCCCGGTTAGCCGGGAACTTTTCTCAAAAATCTCGAAGAACAGCGGAATGATCATCATCATCAAAACGAATAATGAGAACGATGACCTAAAGTTACGTCTTACCCGATTTACGCTGTTTTAGGGGAACGGAATGGGACTATGCCTTATGGCAGAGAGGTTGAGCTTTGCATCCCTCTCGTTTCCCATTCTCCTTGAACCAAGTGCAGTGTGAATCCGCTTCGGACCTGGCGTTTCTGCGTAAAGTAGTTCGCTCGGGTCTGACGCTAGTTGCTGTTAGCTAATGACCAAACAAGGAAACCCTAATTCCGGTCGCTCTTAAGTGGGAAACGGCCAGGATACTTCTGCTACGTGGCAGACGCGGGAAGACCTAGATCGCAAAACCCGTAACATTCCTTGGGAGTGCCGGGCGGAGTTTTCTAGACATCCTTTCCGATGGACTGCTAAGACGGGTCCTGGATGATACCAGGGGACACGTTACAGTTGGTATCAGAGCCGACCAACAACGGAATTGTTTTTATGAGATCTCAATAAAATGAAGTAAAGAAATTGTTGCTGTCCAAACATTTTCTCATCTTCAATGCTGTCTTGAAGAACTATGAAGCGTGGAACAAGTTTTTGGTGTTTCGGGTCATGTTTATGACTGCAATGCATTCTCCCCTTTACAGACAAAGAATTGGGATGCTGAACATCCTGGAGCAGATTTATAATCCATCATCTTTATACATAGAACGAAGATGGACGGGGTCTTCAGGAATCTACTATATAGCCACCCACCGATTTGCTTATCTACAGACCAACCTAAAGAGGATCAAGTGGTTGGAAGACTTGAAAGTCGTGAAGCTGTTCATTTTTGTGGAAGCTCACGTAAATTTGACTTTACATATTCAAGGTCGGAGGGTTGAAATGAACTCATATGTATATGAGGAAGTAACCCGTGTAATCCCAGCCGACAGGATTAAAGTGTTGGGCCGCCATGAGAAGTATGGATTCCAACGGAAAGGGTATCCTGAACTTCCAATGAATTATCGATTCTTAAAAATCCATGACCCAAAACCCTACTATTACACAGTTCCTGTAGACAAATGCAATACAACATTGTTCTCCCCAAACTAAATGTAATGATTGGATTATCATCACACGAGATGTTGTATAAGGCTACGCCCATGTAAATACAAATAAAGACTTCTTTTATCAAAATCTGGCTGTGCATAAGGGATGTTAAAAAGTTAAGTAGCTACATTGTTTACGAGATAGCTAAACTAAAAATGAAAGATAAACTAACATCGATTATCATATAATAACGTTAAGAAAACTTTTATCCAGGCACAACCCCAGGTACAGGTTCCAAATTCACCTCCTATATCAAGTACTATTGTGACCCAGGAGAAGAAGTTCCTCCTCAAGCAGATAAAGCCACCTGAGTTTGACGGGAGAGGCAGATTCGTCCAGGCTGATGCTGAAATTTGGATTGAATCCATGGAGGATTACTTTGAAGCAGCTGGTACTGCACCTACCAATCAGGCCATGCTCGCCAAGTTAAAACTCACCGGCGAAGCCAGACTTTGGTGGAAGCAATGGTGTAGGGATCAAGGGACTTCAGAGGGGTCCGTTACCTGGGAGAAGTTGAAGAAAGCCGTGCAGGGAAGATATTTACCACTTGCATATCGTACTCAGAAAATGAATGAGTTCTACGAGCTAAAACAGCTAGGACTCACCCTTGATGCATACTACTCTAAATTCGTCTCACTCTTAAAGTATGCGCCACAGATGGACATGACGCAGCAGGTGTCCAAATTTTGTGCGGGCTTAAATCCACCCGTAAATACCCGTCTCGAATCTATGCGTCCATCAGATCTTCAGGATGCACTCATTCGAGCGGAGCCTATAATTCAGGAGGTGCAAGCTAGACCAAGGGGTAACAAAACTTGGTCCTATAGGGACTCGAACAGAGGAGCATTCAGACCTCAAGTGAAGAGAGTTCAAGGTCACAATCAGGGACAAAGGAAGAAAGCAAGGACAAATAACGTCAACAACTTTGCTCCTACTCAAAGTAATGGCCGAAACCTTCGATGTTTCCACTGCAACGAACCCGGTCACTTCAAGAGGCAACGTCTCAAGCTCAGCGGAGGACATCGTCAAACGCCTTTCCAAGGTGCAGGCCGTGGTCAAGGATCCGCCAAACGTGGAAGAGGAAGAACCGCTTGCATTGCCAATATGCAAAGATGCGAAGAAGAATAAGAGCAAGATCCGACTATGGAAGCAGAATTCGAAAGAGCGACAGTCCATGCCGCTTTACACAAGAAAGGGCCGAATCGCCAGTTCTCAGTGATTCAGACACCGTCGGACTATCAAGGTAAAGGTTTCAAAACCTTGATTGATTGTGGTAGTACACATTCCTTTATCTCACCAGCATGTGCAAAAAGATTAGGAATAGCCACAGTAGAAGCACCTACCCTGCTTGTGGAATTGGTAAATGGTCGTGAGGTAACTTGTATCAGGCAAACTGCTAAGGTGGAATTCTTTCTGGGAGGAAATAAGACTTTAGTAAAATTCAGAGTCATGAATTTAGGTATCCATGAGTGTCTACTCGGGATGGATTGGCTTAAGCCTAATGACGCCCACATTCATTGTGGAAAGGGTCAAGTTTCCTTTCGAAACTCTGAAAGGGAATTTGTCACAACTCAAGGTGAGGCAGGAGTGCCAAGAATCCAATTAGCCAAAGTATCTCAGATCATAAAAGGAGTCAAAAAAGGATTACCCGTTTACCTGATCAAACTCAACAAGCTAGATCAAAAGCAACAGTCTCATGAAGGACCTTCTTGGCTAAAGGAATACGTTGACGTATTCCCTAAGGAATTGATTGAACTTCCGCCTCCAAGAGAAGTAGATCATGAGATTAGGCTAGTGCCTGGAGCTGCACCAATTGCAAAGAGACCTTATAGAATGTCCATACCAGAAGCAATTGAATTGAAGGAACAGCTCAAGCAACTGTTGGATCAGGATTATATCCGGCCTAGCAACTCACCGTGGGGAGCTCCAGTACTATTCCAGAAAAAGAAAGATGGGACACTTCGACTATGTATTGATTACCGAGGGTTGAATCAATCAACAGTCAAGAACAAGTATCCTATTCCTAGAATAGATGAGCTTCTTGATCATCTTCAAGGTGCAAAGATCTTCTCCAAGATTGATCTCAGGTCAGGTTATTATCAGATAAGCATCAAGGAAGAAGATATTCCAAAAACGGCCTTCAATACAAGATATGGGCACTTTGAGTTCTTGGTTATGTCATTCGGGCTTACAAATGCACCTGCCACCTTCAATAGATTAATGCAGGATATTTTTAGACCATATCTTGATGATTTCGTGCTTGTCTTCTTCGATGACACTTTAGTCTATTCCAAACAGGAAGAAGATCATGAACCTCAACTTTGGATTGTCCTTGAGACAATGAGGTCTCATAAGCTGTATGCAAAAATGAAGAAGTGTGCATTCTTCAAGCGTCAGATTGAATATCTGGGATTCATAGTATCATCAGAAGGAATATCAGTAGACCCAGCCAAAGTCAGAGATGTGCTTGAATGGCCAATACCAGTATCCGTCAAAGAGATACGTAGCTTTCTTGGATTAATAGGATGGTATAGGGTCTTCATCAAAAACTATGCTTTGATTGCAGCACCTCTTACAGACTTACTAAAGAAGCAGACTTCCATTACATGGTCAACTTCCAAACAAAATAGCTTCGACAAATTGAAGCAAAGTTTGGTATCAACACCTATTCTAAAACTTCCTGACCTCAATAAGGAGTTCGAGGTGGTAACTGATGCTAGCATTCTTTCCTTGGGATGTGTAATTATGCAGGAAGGTCATCCAGTAGCATACTCTTCAAGGAAATTGAAGAGTCATGAAAAGAATTATGCCACGCATGATCTGGAATTATTAGCTGTCATCCATGCTCTAAAGCTTTGGAGACACTACCTGTTGGGTAACAAGTTTACTCTAGTAACCGATCATAAGAGTCTCAAATGGATTTTTACCCAGAACAAGCTCAACATGAGGCAACATCGGTGGATTGAAGTATTGGAGGAATATGATTTTGAAATCAAGTACCGACCAGGGAAAGAGAATGTAGTTGCTGATGCACTTAGTCGCAAGGCATTCCTAAATTCCCTAATCTTGCAAAATCCATCAATGGCCAGATCTCTGGCTACAAAAGTATCTATGCCAAACAACCCTATACTTGAACTAGCTAGAGAGGAAGCATGCCGTGATTTGGCCTACCAAACAATGATAAAGGAAATATCTACCAAGGAGTAGAATCAGAAGTTGCAAGCTAAGTATCAGGAATTTTCCATTGATAATGGACTTGTCTACTACAGAACAAGGCTGTGTATACCAACAAGCCAGTCACTTAAGCAGAAGATATTATGGGAAGCTCATGATTCTCCTTTCGAGGACATCCTGGCTATGCTAAAACTCTTAATGCAGTTAGGAAGAGTTACCATTGGGAGAGGCTTAAAGGTGACGTTCTCAAGTATGTCACTGAGTGTTTGTCTTGCCAACGTATCAAAGCCGAACATGTCATGATGCCAGGGAAACTGCAACCGCTTGACATTCCCCAAATGAAATGGGAATTCATCAGTATGGATTTTGTTGTGAGCTTACCCCAAGTCCAAGGAGGATACAATTCCATTATGGTTGTGATTGACATGCTTACCAAGGTTGCACACCTGGTTCCAGTAAAGACAAACTATAAAGCCTCCGACATTGCAAGATTGTTTATCAAGGAGATATTCAAGCTACATGGGTTACCTAGAAGAATAATTAGCGATCGAGATTCTCTCTTCACATCACACTTCTGGAGAGCTATCTTTGAAGCTATTGGGACTCAACTCTGTTTTAGCACCGCCTACCATCCCCAAACGGATGGCCAAACAGAGCGAGTAAATCAAATCATTGAGGATATGCTTAGGGCATACTGCTGTTGAGAGCCGAAGAGGTGGATTCAATACTTGCCATTAGTTGAATTTGCCTACAATGCTTCTTACCAGCAGAGCATTCAAATGACCCCTTTCCAGGCATTGTATGGTCATGATTGTCGAAGTCCCCTAAACTTTTCTGATCCAACCCAAAGAGTTGAAGCTTCAAGACAAATGTTGGAGGACATGGATGATCAAATAAGGTCAATAAGACAAGACATACAAGCGGCCAAGGATAGGCAAAAGGCATATGCAGATTTGAAACGTCAAGATAGAGTCTTCGAAGAAGGAGACATGGTCTTCATTCGTGTACGCCCTAAAAAGAGTTCTCTATGCAAGAAGCTAAGTCCAAGGTATTGTGGGCCGTACAAAATCCTCAAATGCCTAGGACTCAACGCTTATAGATTGCAACTCCCTGAGAACCTAAAGGTTCACAATGTATTCCATATCAGCCTATTGAAAAAATATGTACCCAACCCTAATCATGTACTTGATGACCAACAAATTGTAATGCCTAGTCAAGGAGTCCTTGAACTAAGGCCAGATAGGATCTTAGATGTTAGGGAAAGACAGTTAAGATCTAGAACCCTGAGAGAATGCCTCGTCCAGTGGAAAGATTATCCCGAAGAGGATGCCACTTGGATAGATGAAATCTCTCTCAACCATCAATATCCCCAGTTTATCTCGAGATGAGGACATCTCGATTCCTCCAAGGGGGAGAGAATGTAATATTCCGCATAAGAAACAAATTGGATAAATGGATTTTTTTAAAAAAATTTCCCCTATCCCTCCACCCGATTGACGAGCTGGAGGGGGAGGGAAATAGTAGGAGCCATTAAGCTCCTTGTTGGAGCCTTATGGAGGGAGGGGGGACATGCGTGTCGACACGCAGGGGAGGGAAGATCCCCCTCCCCTCCACTATTTAAATGAGGGGGCCGCAAGCTGAAGGGGTCCCGCCGAAGGATGAAGAGGAAAACACTGTCGTGAATGCATGAGGGTGGTCGTGAAGAGGAGAGTGCCGCCATAACATCATGCTGAGAGAGAGAGAGGGCCTGAGGGAGGGAGAAGCCGTCATGCTGTCAACGCGAGAGAGAGAGAGGGCCTGAGGGAGGGAGAAGCCGAATGACATAGTGCGCGTGGTGGGGAGGATCCGCCACAATTTTCTGCCACCTGGACATCACCGTCGAGGGACGACCCTGAAAACCCTCCCCTCCACCCCCCACGTGCCTTCGTAAGGTTTCTAGAAGGCCCTTGGAACCTTCCAAGGGGCCTTCTTAAGCCCCCTATCCCCCCCATAAAAGGTTTTACCCCAAAAGGGCCTTTCTCCCCCATGTATTAAATTTCCCTTAGGCCCCTTTTTTCCACCCCCTGGAATTCCCCCCTTGGGGTTCCATAAGGCCCTTGTTTCCCCCCCTGGTTTTAATCCCCATAAGGCCCTTGTTTCCCCCCCCCCCCCCCCCCTTGGGTTTAATCCCCCCTAAGCCCCCTTGTTTCCCCCCCCCACTCCTCTTAGCTCTTTAGGCTGTTCGAGTCACACCCATAGGCTACTTGTCCTTAGTCTACCTTGAAGACATTCATTCTCTTTCATTGATTCCTTCATTCACTTTTTAGATCTTTTTGTGCATGTGCTCTCTTAGCTGAGCTTTGTTTTCTTAGTTTTATCAAACAAGTCGGTGTCCACACACCCCCCATGTCCTAAAAATCCAATTCATCATCATGGCCTCGTATGATATCCCGTAGAGGAAAAGTAGCCGTGAGAGAAAAGATAGGGAGGGAAGGCAGAGGGAGTGAAAAGAAGGAGTGAAGGAGGAAGAGTGGGAAAAAGATAAAAGAAAGGGAAGGAAGGAGAATAAGTGCTTTCTGCGAATAAGTGCTTCTATTCCTTCTACCCCAAGTCAAAATCCTAGAAGGGTTCCGTGGTTGCAAAACCACACTCCCCCATAAACTTTTTTTGGATCCAAAGAGAAGGTGGAATTCCAGAAGAAAGAGAAAAAGGCTATCTCACATTCAAACTACGATGCCGCTGAAGAAAGTCCAAGGTGTAGCTGCGGAATGGTCATCCCCCGGTATCCATGTGGATATCTCACCCCAAAACCAGGTTTTTCTTCTTGGCTTTAATTCGGTTTTAAGTCGATCATGCAAAGAAAAATTGTTAAGGATAGGATATATTTGTTCGAGTTATTTGTAACGAAGGAGTTTAGCTTATGAATGACAATGTATAGAACTTAGTTTTCTTCAAATTGCATCAAGCATTATAAATTACGAGCAAGATTATCCATTTACTATAGTAGTATATTTTAGTTAAATCCTAAGGTGTAGAAATTATATCTTGCACCATTAGCCTTATTCTTTTCGCAACGAATCATTGTAAATGGTTAAATTCATGAAAGGTTTCTTCCGATGCTCAAATTACGAGGAAGTTATCTTGAATATTTGCACATCTTAGCAAGGCAAGTGTTGTTAGTTGGCATGAGTACATCTTTAAGGAAAACGGAAGTTAAATTAAACGGTATTGATTGGGAAAGTAAATTGTCACAAGGATAGCAAAACCATGGCAAGACGATTAATATTACCTTCCAAAAGATAACTGAACCAATCTAAACATAGAAACATTCATACCCTAAACACTTGACTACTTTCCTTACTGTAGGGACAATAAATTCGCAAAGATAAGAAACTAGGGTTTGTCCCTAAGGATCTTAAAAGAAGAAACCCTAGGCCTGACATACGTCAGGATCTAAACAGATTATTCCATCGCAGGACTTGTGCAACAAGTATGAAATCATTTAGTCTTGTGATTGATTCATAAGGAGAAAAGGGTAAAAGAAGGGTAAAAACCTCATCAAGGACGGCAGATCCCTATGCAGGTTATCTTGCAAAAAGACGTATTTTTGGATATCCTTCTAAATAAGGAAAGTTGTAAACTAGAAACTAGCATATCTAGGGCACCTTAGGGTTAACCAAGTTGGGTATGCCCTACACCGGAATGTAAGAGATCTTGCCAAGTTATAAGACACCTTGGGAACGAGTGCTGATACACTCAAAAAGGAAAGAACACTTCCTTAGCAGTTTGCCAAACAACTCGGTTGATTAACGGAAATGTTTGTGCTTGCTAGAGATTTTAGAGCTCTGTTTGAATTATGAATTACAAATTAAATGAGTACCTATACTTCAGGTTAAAGGCCTGAAGGGAGAGGTAGCTTCAGTTACCCCCGACTGCCTACCTGACCCTAACCAAGGGGGTTGTTGACCGCGCGGGAATGTGGACCGAACCCGCCACGAGAGGTCTCTCCGTTGAGTTCTACTTGGAGCAGGAGGATGCCTGGGTGCCAGGGGGGGCTCTGGCCGTAAATCCGTCGCCTTCCGGGTCCTGCACAAGAGGCTAACGTGACTCGGGATTGGATCTCGAGGCCCGCATACTAGTTGACGGGCGGAAGCTTGGAATAATGATCCCTGAGGATTACTGGATAGCCTTCGGGCGGAGTATGGACAAGCCTACGGGCGGAACTCCTTGTATTTCAAAGATAAAATGATGAAATGTTAAAAGAACTTGCTTGATATTGTTTTTCTATGTCACGTGATAAGATTACGTGAAGGAACCAGTGCTTAACAGGGTTAATTAAAGAAGCTGATTGTTATATGTCAAATTAATGTGTTAGATAATTACATAACTAAAACAAACTGAGGAAAGTGCGGAGGATGGGCCATGGGTCCGTCCTACGGTTGGGTGGTCCCGGTTAGCCGGGAACTTTTCTCAAAAATCTCGAAGAACATCGGAATGATCATCATCATCAAAATGAATAATGAGAACGATGACCTAAAGTTACGTCTTACCTGATTTACGCTGTTTTAGGGGAACGGAATGGGACTATGCCTTATGGCAGAGAGGTTGAGCTTTGCATCCCTCTCGTTTCCCATTCTCCTTGAACCAAGTGCAGCGTGAATCCGCTTCGGATCTGGCATTTCTGCATAAAGTAGTTCGCTCGGGTCTGACGCTAGTTGCTGTTAGCTAATGACCAAACAAGAAAACCCTAATTCCGGTCGATCCTAAGTGGAAAACGGTCAGGATACTTCCGCTACGTGGCAGACGCGGGAAGACCTAGATCGCAAAACCCGTAACATTCCTTGGGAGTGCCGGGCGGAGTTTTCTAGACATCCTTTCCGATGGACTGCTAAGACGTGTCCTGGATGATACCAGGGGACACGTTACAAACACCCATCACAACAACAACCTCACCTTTCACTTGCAAAGTACTTGTCTCATAAAGGCCTACCTAGACACTCTATACTCGTAACAGCTGCACCATTCAAGTCCAATGAAGTTGGGAGATTGTACACGAGAGGTTTTACATACGTGATGGCCTTGAAGAAGGAGCAGGAAGTGTTAGAGCCATGAATGGAGTCGCAAGTATGGATGATATGTCGTCATTAGCAGTAAACCAATCCCATGTTTTTTTCGTGTAGAATTTAAATTTCATTTAGCACAATAGATAAAATTTATAACAAAGTTTTCTTCAAATTATAAATGAGTATCTCATAGATTAGGGAATAAATTTTGACATAAAGGAACAAAGGGATAGAATATGAATTATTGATTAAAGAAATTAATTATTGGAAGAGAAAAACATGGACATTTTTAAATACTAAAGTTTTCTTTCTTTCTTAAGTAAATAGATTAGAATAGTAGAAAATAATGCAAAAATTAGGGGTACATCAAAGGATAGTTGAATTTAAACCAATTACATTGAGAAGTAGATTAAATATTAACTTCAAAAAAATTCAACTAGAAAATCTGCATAAAATCCCATTTAGATAAATAATAAAAAATGGATTAAATGCATGAAAATTAAAGGCATCTTAAAAAAATTCAAATAGAAAATCTGCATAAAATCCCATTTAGACAAATAATAACAAATGGAATAAATGCATAAAACATTCAAGGCATCTTAAGTCATTCAGAGATAGAAAAGGAAAGGTTTAATCTAATCAAAATTAATTCATTATTTTGTTATAAAAATAAGTTAATTCTATGGAAAAACCCTTTCTTTTATTGAATAATTAATACATATTATTAAACATTATTAAAAAATAAAATTCTTGAGTAAAAATTCGATATATGTATGAATCCATTAAGAGACCTTAGGATAACTAGGATAGACCCACATAAAGAAAGGAGGTATAATCAAAAAATACAAGGATCTATCGACCCTTTTCCCAAAATATAAGAAACTTAAACCCTTCAGGAAACAAGTACATTTCGATAACTTACTTAGGGAAAAATCTCAAAGCAAGTTCATGCTAGAAGAACTCCAAAGTCTTGATTTAACTTTCATGAACTAAGCCAAGACTTAGGCCTATTACATGAACACGTAGAAAAAGACATCCAAATCGACCTATCAATCAAGGTTTGCAATAGATTGATAATCCAACCTTCAACTATAAAGAATGGGGATTAGAGGGTCTTACACAAGGTTAGCACATGTGAATACCCGGTTACACTGATGGGGTATTTAAGGTGGACAAAGCCCTAATTAGGGCACCATTTTGATAAATACAAATCTGTCTCCCCACCTTCACCTTCAGCTCCCATGGCTTCCTCTCTCTCTCTCCCCCCTTTCTCTCTCTTTCTCTCTCTTTTCCTATCTTTCTCTCTCTTCTCCTAGTCTTTCTCTCTCCTCTGCTCTCTTCTTCTCTCTCTTCTACAATCTTCTTCCTTCTTCCTTCTCTCTCTCCCTCTCTCTTTTAGCTAGATTAGATAGGTCTCCTTTCATTACAAGTGGTATTAGAGCTTTGTCCTTGATCCTTTTATTTTCCCATAGATTTAGGGTTCTCACAGTTTCTCACAGTTAGAAAACCTCAGTTACATCTCTCTCACAGGTAGACAGGGAGTACTCAGGCAAGCTATCAGCCCTCTTGAAGACTATGGCAGCCTTTCTTGGAGCCTTCCCAAGAACCATGGACACATCTGGAAGCGGGAATATAAATTTGGCAGGTTGTCACTAATTTCCATGTAAGTTTCTTGAGGATTTTGGGCAAAAGGAGTGTAACAGAGTTAGAGAAGTCCAAAAGCATGGTTACTTTTTCAAGAGAACCTTCTCTCTTCTTCTTCCTTCAAGTTGCCATGGAACCTTCAACCCCAAGAAGTGCAGAAATCTTGCTTCCCCCTCTTCCTCAGCCTGAACGACTTGTCCCAGAGCCTTCCTCCCATCATGCTCAGCATCTAGAGCAGCCATGAGCCCTACCTGGAGCCTCCTGTGGATAGCGCGAAAAAAGTGGCGCATTTTGCGCTAAGTGGCCTACTCACTCCTCCTACTCGAGCTCAGCTCCAGCCTTCCCTACTTCAATTCTCCAACCTTTGGCACACTTCTGGGCAAGCTTGAGCATGGGTATTGAGGTCCCCCACCAGTCCTTGATAATACCTCAAACCCTACTGTGGGCAGTAGCCATGGTAGCCATGAAACCTTCAACCCAGCTCATGACACACTGAAGCCCCTTCATTTTTCTTACCCTGGGAGCCTTGGGAGCAGCCACAAGCTTCAACAAGTGAAGATATACGACATTGAAGGCCCCCATACAACCACGGGCTGCAAGAAGAAGGGAAACCACAAATTTCTTAGAGAAGGGCAGCCATTAACTCTTCCCCAAGCTTGAATAAGGTATGTCAATCAGTTCTTGCTCTCTCTTTTACATCCAATTGTTGAGCTCAGCCACACTTGATGAGAGAGATGAAAGAATCACATGCCTTCTTGGAGTTTGAGAGTGCTAATTGGATTCCCATCCTCAGTCCACACCCTTGAAATGCATGCATAGCTGGATGATCTTTAAATTTCTTTCCCCATTGATCAAGATTTTACTCTAATCCTTAACCATACTCTTATTTTGATTTCGATTGATAAGAAAGAAATTGTAAGAAGGGTAAGTCATGTAATTAGTGAGTCACTGATTTGCAAAGGTAACCCCTTTTCCCATCCCATTTTCTTTATTGATCATGCATATCATGAAAGGCCCAATCCTCAATTTGTAAATGCATATCATGCTGGTTGCTTAATAATAAATGTTTGCCATGTATATTCCGGGTGAGGAAAAGCCCGATGCCAGGCGAGGTGGCAAGACAAAAGAGGGGTGCCCCCCCTTGCCAGGCGAGGTGGCAAGACAAAAGAGGGGTGACCCCCCCTTGCCATCAAAGACCCTAAAGGGGTGCACAACTCGGCCCGGGGGGAAGTTTGCCCACCTCCCAGTGATCGGGAGCCCAAAGCTTCTTGCAGGTGCAGGTATACTTGAATGAATAGCCTGAGCCCTGATGATTTACGTCCACAGCCCTGTACATGTATTGGTAATGACATGTATCACTTGGGAATGTATGGTGGATGCATGCAGGAAGGGTAGGGTATGCAGTCATGAAAATGGTCTCAGCAAGAGAACTATGGATGCAAATGATGTATGGCTCTATGTGGCATTGAGAACCACCATTGAGACCCTGGATGTCTTGAAATAAGCACCTCAGCATTGGGATAAGGTATGCTCATTGAAGGAGTCCTTGCAAGGTATTGCAGACAGCCAGTCCTACACAGTCAGCCCACAAAAGTCAATTACAACAAAGCCTTCTTGTGTGATTGAGTGTAGGCCCCATAGCTTGATTTGAAGAGGGCATCCCCCCCTTCAATCTAAACTAAAAATCTCTCCATTCCACCGTACGCTTTGGGAGATACGCTCAATTTTGTGCTCAGAGGTACTGTGGAACAGACAATAGTCCTACACAGTCAGCCCACAAAAATCAATTACAAAAAATCCCTGATCATTTACTTTTAGAGATATTTTTACATAGCCTCATAGAAGGGATTGAGAGCTTTAATTTGAATCAAAAAGTTTGGCGATGGGAGCTTCCTAGCTCAAGATATTGCCATTTCTGTAACAGGGGGTCTAGTGGACTGCACTTGGGATGGCGGGCCACAAGGAAAAAGCAAAGGCCCAAGAGGACTTCCAGCATGAAATAAGGGACTCTCGTGCCTCAATGAATGATCCTAGCTCAGCCCAAGAGGATCGTGAAGACATGTTTGAAGAGGCTGCCCCAAAATGGACCGCTTCTCTATGCTTAACCATACTCTATGCCAACATGAGACCCGTCATGCCGACCGACATCGAGAGTTGGAACAATGCCATGGGGAGATGGAAACCCACCAAGATCAGCGTCATTCCAAGATGATGGCCAAGATGGACTTACTCATCGAGTGCATGGGTGCCCTCATCCCCACCATTGCACTCTCCTCGACTCAGCCCAAGGAGCATGTTCCTCCCCGTGAGACCAACTGCCTTTCCGCCTTGGAGATGGGATGTGGCCAGCAAGGTTTTGGTAGCATGCATGGTTTTCCCCATAGCACCTATGAGTTGGGCGATCCCTCTATGCAACATGATGAGCTCATCCTCCCCTCATCCATGACGAACCCTCCTAGCCCATCCTTGGGACAGCACCTCCCTTGTAGTGGAAGCTATATGCAAGGGCAAAATGCAAATATTTGGCAGCAAGGCCCTAATACAAATGCACATGGGCAGCATGCACATGGCAATGGGCATCATGCACATGGCAGTTTTGGGCAGCAAGGCTCCAATGTTCAATTTGGTTTGCATGTATTGCATGGGCAGCATGGAGATTTTGGGCAGCAAGGACCTAATGCGGGTGCACATGGGCAGCATGGGAATTTTGGGCAGCAAGGCCCTAATAATCAATTTGGTCCACATGTAATGCATGGGCAGTATGGCACCCATGGACATTTTGGTCAACAAGGCATGTATGGGCATTCTCATGGACATTATGAGTACCATGACCATTTGCATGCGCCTACTTACGGTCAACATGCATATGATGATTATGAATATTTTCAGCAGCATGCATATGGAGATTCTTATGCAATGCAGGAGCAGTAAGCTAGTGATTATGACCAACATCATGCCAATACCTATGCTCATGGACTTGCCACTCATCATATTTATGGTCAGCCTAGGATGCAAGGACCCCATTGTAGTCATGTTGGAAAGTCATCATGCAATCTTGGGCAGCATGTTTACGGGCAACAATATGACCAAAGTTTTGGTAATATTCAACAGCAAATAGATGTACATGAGCAGCAGGGCTATTATCACCATATGTAGTATGGACATCATGAGTATCATTATGAGCAGTAGCCACATTGGTATGACCCTCCATATGGACAGCATGAGCATTATGGTCATGGGCAGCCATCTGTTGTACATGAGTAGCAAGATGACTATGAGCAGCATGTCAGACTTATTACTGAGCTGACCAATGGTGATGAGCATGTGTGTAGATTGCTATCTAAGGCTAAATGCATTAGACACCTTACTAGTGATATGATACGGGAACTGCATGCTACGGGCTTATGCTATCGATGTCTAAGCCGATATCTTGTGATCATCAAGACAAATGTAGAGCACAGAATGCAAAACTCCTATTTGTATTCGAATATCATTATGCCAAGGATAGGACAGATCTTGCTGAAGACCATTTTGATGTGGGTCCAAAGCAAAACGAACTTTCATTCAAGAAAGAAGATCATGTACATCTTAAAGATCATGCCCATATTACGGATCAAGAAAACATGTCCTTTCAGGAGACCCTTCAGTCTGTACACATGTCACATAATAAGGGTTGATGTAGTATACTTTTCAGCTTATGCAATCCCATGTGTTATTGATAGCATCCAAGCGCAGACCGAGCTTAATCATATGATGCTTATGGCAGACTCGATGCAACAACTAGTGGTACTGACCATTCTAGCTTTACTTGGGGATGGTAACCCAATGCATGGAAAGGATAACCACTTTCCATTTGCCCACAGTGGTAGTGCAGAGAGCCACGCTTGCATGGATGACCTGTATGCTGTTGATGCTTACCATGCAAGTTATCCATTTGATCCTGGGAGTTAAAGAGAGCTCTATCTACATCAACACTCCCCCGATGCAGTCCCCTCACCTTGAGGCAGCAACCTTGGCTGAAGGACAACTTGACTTGGGCCTATTTTGCAGTAGACAATCATCTGTTTTCAAACAATTTTGGGCCTGCATTAATTGCACCCATGCACGACCTACCTAGGATGAAAATACACTCAATGAGCTTCATTTTGACATGTGGAACATCTCGTTTGGAGTTGCCATGGCAAGTTATGATCAATTTTCCATTGTAGGCCTGTTCGAGACAGCATGCTGTCCAATGTTGTCCAGCCCTTCTTGTTTGGAATTGGTGCCTATCCTTGTACTGAGTTACCATCTTCCCTCATGCTCACACTGCATACATGTTTGTAGGCCACCATTCCACAAGATTTCACCCCCCCTCCCCCCCACCCAGCCATACCAATATGTCCTCTTTTTGTTTTTGAGGGTAAAAAACCTTCCAGGTCAGGATGGAATGTAAAGAATGGGGATTAGAGGGTCTTACATGGGGTTAGCACATGTGAATACCCGGTTACACTGATGGGGTATTTAAGGTGTACAAGGACCTGATTAGGACACCATTTTGATAAATACAAATCTGTCTCCTCACCTTCACCTTCAGCTCCCATGGCTTCCTCTCTCTCTCTCTCTCCCCTCTTTCTCTCTCTTTCTCTCTCTTTTCCTATCTTTCTCTCTCTTCTTTGTCTTTCTCTCTCCTTTGCTCTCTTCTTCTCTCTCTTCTGTAGTCTTCTTCCTTCTTCTTTCTTTCTCTCTCTTTTAGTTAGATTAGATAGGTCTCCTTTCATTACATCAACAAGAGACTTAAATCAAAAGAGGTTATTGATTAAAGACCCTAAACAATATAGGTAAACTGATATTATAGTGAAGGAAAAATTCAATAGGGGCTATAAGCTCAAGGCTTCAAAACTCCTAGAAACTTCCAAGAAGGGGAAGAGAAACCAAGCTGAAAGGTTGAAAATACTAGGTTAAATCCTACTTTTAATTGCTATCTTATTTGTGTTTTTAATAGTGGTTGCAAATGGTTGCTTGATACACTTGGAAAGATATGTTGTGTTATATAGTTAGGATCCTAATTGAATCTAATTCATAAGAGAATAAAAGAAAGAGTCATGCTAGACCTTCCCCAAGGCTAGCTCTAAAACCCTACACCAAGGGGATTGGTTTTTACCACCTCAAAGAGCTTGAATTGGCCTCGATGGCAAGAGGTCACTCCATAGGGAACCATTGGGGTAGGAGAAGGTGAGCAGTGCCATGGGGGCTTTGGCTAGTAAAGCCCTTAGGCTCCTTGGAATCGCCTAACCTCTATGTGACTCAAGATGGACTTCTTGAAAGTCTTGCTACTAGTTAAGGATGGAATCTTGGTGGAAATAAGACCTTTCAGTTCTTCTTCCATATGGGCAAAAGGTGGAATTGTATGAGACTTTTCAAGATAAACTAATGCAGTTTTTCAAAGGATTATTATTATTTTGTATGTGCCATGAATCTAAATCCTATGCTCTAAAAGGTTAATCAAAGAAGCTAGATTTATAAGTTCAAACATAAGCGTGATAGGTAATTAGTTAAGTAAAGCTGAACAATTGAGGGAAGCGAGAGCACAAGATCCTTAAAATATCTATCCTAAGGTAGGGTGGTCTAAATGAGCTAAGAGCTTCTCCAACATTTAATATGTTAATTAAAAGTAAATATTGACCAAGTAGAGATTAGCTAGAACCTTGACTTCATGTCATCTAGGGGATTAGAGTGAGACTATGCCATATGGGCAGAGGGGTCAATGTACCTATACCCACCTCGTTTCTCACTCTCCTTGAACCAAGTGTGTGACATGACTCAGCTTTGATTCGAGTGATCTACTATAAGTAGACATTGAAAGACCAATGCTAAACAAAGTGATAGGTGATTTTAGCTTACTTTTGGAACCAAATTCAAGTTGATCCTTATAGGCTACGGTCGAAACCTTTGGTTGCAAAGTGGACTTGGAAGAGCCTAAACAATAAACATCGTGTTATTCTAAGAAGTATTGTGTGGTAGTGCTTTAGGAAAAGCCACTCGATGGACCACTAAATTGTGATGATGAGGATTTCTCAATCGGGCATGTTACATGTAGTATCAAAGCATATGTCAGAGAGAGAACTAGGGAGAGAGAAAGAGGAGAGAGAAATACTGCAGAGGAGAGAGAAAGACTGCAGGAAGAAAGAGAATAAGAGTGACGAGGAGAGAGAAAGACTAGAATTGGAGAGAGAAAGACAGGAAAGATGAAGAAGCCATGGAAGCTTGGAGCAAGAAGGGAGAGAAAGTTTGTAAATGTATTGATATGTCAAAAGATGTGAAAAATTACAACTTCTCTCCTTATATACCAGTGTCAATGTGACATGGCATACTAATAGCATTCTAAGTATTCCCAGCTTCTTACAATCCATCCCTTCCCAAAAGTTTTTGTCCTAAAAAACAAACCTAGAAAGAACTAAAGAAGAGATGGATAGAGCAGAGTACTACTCTATTTTACAGCTTTACAAATGGGAAATGAGTGAAGAATTATCATTACAAGGGCTGAATTTGAAGAACGAAAAGAGGACCCCGCTATATACATGATTTGAAGAACTTTAGAAGCCATTGGAACCATAGAATCTTCAACAAATAGTTCCAGAAGAAAGTAGACAGCTTGCTGAAATAACAGTCCCTGCTAGACCAAATCTGCCATAAATTTTGATAGGAGTGTCCAAATAAGAAGTACCACATATCAAAACGAAGCTCTTGAAGAGTACTTTAAGCTCATGTAGATAGCTCAATTCTGAAAATGAAGTACGACAAAAACTGTTCTAAAACAACGTGCTGTCCTGAACCAGTCTGCACCAATACTAGCTCCATAAGCAATAGGCTTCAGCCACCAATGTATCCTTCAAGTATGGATACTCATCCAATATTGAATCAGGTCTCCAAGAAGCCTCTTCAGAGGGTAAACCTCTCCATTTAATCAAATATTCCACAATAGAACGTGATCGAAGCTTCTTTTCACGCTGACCTATAACGGCCTCTGGGATGTATTGAATGATACCATCTTCATCAATAGGTGGCAGCTCATCAACTAAATCCACTGGATCACCATAATAGGGCTTGAGCTGACTAACATGGAAGACGTTATGAATCTTTGTAGAAGAGGGAAGCTCTAGTCTGTATGCCAAATCTCCAATCCGCTTAAGGATCCTGTAAGGGCCATAGAATCTGTGGGCAAGCTTATTACTGGATCCATCTTTCAATGTAGAGTACTTGGATTTGGGCACCTTCAACAAAACCAGCTCTCCTTCCTGGAACTCTAAAGGCCTCCTCTTCTCATCAACATACATCTTCATCTGATCTTGAGCCTTCCTTAGATTCACCTTGCATTGCTGAAGAAGGGTCTGCATTCTTTCCAACTCTTCCTTCCCATGAGGATTGATCTTTTCGTTAAAAATGACTGTGGGTAGGGGCACCTTGTAACCATACAAAGCCTCAAAGGGTGAAACTCCTATGCTCGCATGAGTGGAATTATTATAAGCAAACTCAGCCAAGTGTAACCAAGAATCCCATGAAGTTTGGACATCATAGCAAAAATGGCGAAGATAAGTCTCCAACCATTTATTAACTCTCTCTGTCTGTCCATCAGTTTGGGGATGATAAGCCGTAGATGGAGCCAACTTGGTACCCATAGATGTAAATACCGCTTGCCAAAAGTTACTCATAAACTTTGAGTCCCTATCATGGACAATCACCTGCGGTAATCCATGTAATCTGAAAATATGCTCCATAAACTGGTTGGCCACATGAGAAGCAGTAAACTGAATTTTTGTTGGGATAAAATGAGCTGCTTTGGTGAGTCTGTCAACCACCACATAAATACTATTCCACCCCTTCTTGGTAGTAGGTAAGCCAGTGATAAAGTCCATAGTGATATGAGTCCATTTACCCGTAGGAATAGGCAATGGCTGCAACAAACCTCCTGGCTTATGGGTGCTATCCTTATTTTGTTGACAAGGCATACACTTCATAACGAAGTCCTTGACATCTTTCCACAGTCCTTTCCAATAAAAGCTCTTGCTGATCCTGTCATAAGTCTTGAAAACTCCCAAGTGTCCAGCTAAAGGCGAAGAATGCAATTCCTCCATAATTTTTCACTTGAAAGAAGAAGCAGAGGGAATAACAATCTTGCCCTTCCACCAAATAAGACCATTTTTAAGCTGGTAATGTGAGTTTTCTTCCATAAGACCTTGCTGTAATTTCTAAAAGATTTGGCTGAATTCCTCATCTAAGAGATATGCCTCTTGTAGCTCTTCAATCCAATCACTATGTAATTCTGTCATGGCTGATACTTTGCAAGCCCACATACGAGAGAGAGAATCAACCACTATGTTATCTTTGCCCCTTGTATGAGTGATGTCAAAGTCATAATTTTGTAATGTTGCTACCCATCGTCGTTGCTTTGGAGTAAGATTTGACTGAGTAAGGAAATACTTGAGTACCCGATGATCACTATGTACTCTGAATCGGCTGCCATATAAGTAATGGTGCCATTTCTTGATTGCATGCAGAATAGCCAACATTTCCTGATCATAAACATTCATGGCCATCTCCTTATCAGTAAGCTTACGGCTTTCAAATGCAATTACTCCATGCTCCTGAAGCAAAACAACCCCAATGCCACGGCCACTAGCATCACACTGTATAGTAAACTCTTTAGAGAAATCCGGGCATACAAGAATAGGAGCAGAGGTAAGTAATTCCTTTAACTGGTTGAAGCTGCTATCTGCAAGAGAATCCCAAAAGAAAGCCTCTTTCTTCAACCTGTTAGTTAAAGGGGCTGCAATTGCCGCATAATTCTTTATAAATCTGCGATAAAATGAAGATAGACCAAGAAATCCTCTAAGAGAGATAGTAGTAGTAGGCGTTGGCCAATCTTTTATGCATTGCACCTTCTTGGGATCAGCCTGTATTCCTTTTTCACTGACTATATGTCCCAAGTATTCCACTTCAGTCTGCATGAAAGAACACTTCTTCTCCTTAGCAAAAAGCCTATGATATCTCAACACATCAAAAACCTTCCTCATATGCGACAAATGATCCTGAAAAGTCTTGCTGTAGATCAAAATGTCGTCGAAGAACACTAAGACAAACTGAAAGAGGAAAGGTTGTAGAATCTTATTCATCAGACTTTGAAAGGTAGCTGGAGCGTTTGTAAGGCCAAATGGCATCACCAAGAAATGGTAGAGCCCACGATCAGTCCTAAAAGCAGTCTTGACCTCATCACCCTCTCTCATGCGAATCTGATGATACCCTGATCTCAAATCAATCTTCGTGAAGAATCGAGCCCCCTTAAGCTCATCAAGCAAATCATCTATCCTGGGTATAGGATACCTGTTCTTCATTGTTATCTTATTGAGATCCCTGTAGTCAATGCACATTCTGAAAGATCCATCTTTCTTTTTGACTAACAGGACTGGGGATGCATACGGTGAAGAACTGGGTTCAATAAATCCCATTTCAAGAAGCTCTTTGATTTGCTTAGCTACTTCCTCTCGTTCACATTTTGATAGTCTGTAAGGCGGCTTATTGATTGTCTTTGAGTTGGGTTCCAAATCAATGGGGTGATCCACCGCTCTCTTAGGAGGCAATGAAGTAGGTACTTCAAATAAATCTCTATACTCCTCAAGAAGAGCTGTCAAGGTTGGATGGTTTGCTGAATTATTGGGCTGATCCTGTGTTTCTTTGTTCAAATGCAATACAAATATCTGTGAGCGCTTCTTGTACTCTTTCTTGAGTTGTTGAATGGTGATAAGCTGAAAATCAGATCTACTAGGGATCCCCTGTAAACGGATGAGCTGTCCATTGGAGAAAAGCTCCATATATAACTGTGAGAAATCCATAGTAATCCTGCCTAAGGTCATCAACCAATCACAACCAAGTACAATATCTATAGGCCCCATTTCCAAAGTGATCAGGTTTACTTTGACTTCAAAATTTTCAGCCATCTGTAAAGAAACCTGTGGGCAAATCTGTGTGCTGATTTCCTCTTTACCATTAGCCACTTGTACTCTAATGGGCTGCTGTAAGTCGGTGGGAACACAATTCAACTTGTACATAATGGATTTATTGACAAAACTGTGGGCACTGCCACTATCTATCAGGATGAACACTAGCTTTCCACATATGCTTCCCTTCATACGAAGTGTATTAGGGTTCTTAGATCCCGTCCAAGCATCCATAGAGATAGAACAATTAGTGGCAGCAGGCAACTCATTACAAAATCCACCAGGATCAAATGGAATATCACCGCCTGGATCAAAAGGAAAAGAGTCAGATGGATCATAGAAGTACTCCTGTCCACCATCATCCTCGAAATCTTCATTTTCAGCATTGATTGTGACTGCATTAATTTCATCTATGTCATTTTCAAGGTCCTCAAGAACTAGCATACTCTGAATTTTTGGCTTGGCATTTTTGTATACACACTTTGAAGCATGGTCAGGAGTATACTTTTCTCCACACTTGAAGCATAAGCCTTTGTCCTTTCTTTCCTTGTAAAGATCCATGGGAATATTTCTGGAATTTGTATTGGCTGAAGTAGACTTAGGCTTATTGTCACCTTGCTTAAATTCAAGCTTTGGACTGTTTGCTGTCCTAAAATTGCTTTGAAGCCTAGAAGCATTAAATGGAGGATAAGTTGGTATCTGTAAGCTCCCACTAGGCATATGATTGCTGCCATAATTGTTACCAACTTGCCCTTGCTTTAAAACAGTCCTTGGCTGTCCATAACTTGGCTGAAATGAAGACTCTTTCCTATACTTTTTTCCAAAGCGCTCTGCAAGCTCAATAGCCTTGAAAAGTGAAGTAGGATTCTGCGCCATAACATCAGCTGACAAGGATGGTTCTAAAGCATACATGAACTTGTGTAACTTGGCCTCATCACTGATGTTTTCCACATACATGGTCAAGTTGAGGAATTGGTTTGTATATTCTCTTACACTTAGGCTCCTTTGTTCCAAGCCATACCATCTTCGTTCTAACTTCTCTTTTTCAAGAGGTGAAACAAAGACTTCAGCCATAAGTGTCTTGAAAGCTTCCCAATTCTCAATAAGTACATTCTCTTTCTTGATATACCTCCACCAAGTGTGAGCAAATCCTTCTAAGTGGAGGGAGGCAAAATGTATCTTCATATCATCAGTTTTAGGAAATATGTCGAAATAAGACTCCATCTTAGAGGTCCATTCCTCTAATTCTGATGGTGAAGATGACTGGCCATTGAATTTGGATAAAACAATTTTGTCCTTGAATTCTCTATCATGGAACAGTTGCTGTCCCAAAACTGGTTGATCAGGATTTCTAAGTACAGAACCCCTAAAATGAGACTGAAATCTTCCAACAGGTGGCTGAGAATTACCATGTAATCTTCCTGTTGGTAAAGCACCCCTAGAATTCTGAGTATGCAGTCCAAAAGTTTGAGTATTGGCTCCATTCAAACTACCCAAATAGTCATCATGCCTTTGTGAAGCTTCCCCCACTTCATATTGACTATTTGGTATGCCTCTTCTTCCTATGATCCCATCTCCATAACCATTTTGGTTGGATGGCTGAAGTGGGACTGAGGGGTCACTATTTGAACAAGCCTTCTCATTTGCTTCTTTTGATCCCTTTTGTGACTGCATGAGTTGAGAAAATTGTGCCATAAGTTGAGCATTAGATTCTACCAACTTATCAATGGAAGCATTGGTTCGGTTAGTTGATTCCATCATCTTCTCAACAGTAGACTTCGTTTGATCAAATGATAAAATCATATGCTCCATTGCTGACAAAATAGTCTCATGACGTTCCTTATGTCTTAGTTCATGGGCACACAAAGCGTCATTGAGTATACTAATCTCTCCTTGTTGAGGCTCTTCAGGGTTCTCTTGAAGTGCGCTATCCATCATAGAATCCCTGATTTGCTGTGCATAGTCCTCTTGGACCTTATTTTTGCCTTTATGTCCTGCCATACTAGTGCAGTCCTGCAGTACCCCCCATCAGTAAAACTACTATAACTTTGGCTAGAAAACTCCGATTGCAAATTTTTTTTGTGCAAATCGAAGCTTACAATGCCCTCTTCAAGATGAGCTATAGCACGATATAACAGGTTTAGGACAGAAAATTCTGTAACTGAATTTCAGAGTCTGAACTGTCTAGTCCTGCACCCTGTTTAGACCTGTAAGTGCCCTGTTTTGACCCTGTAATGCAAGAAAGTAGCCTCAAATGGCTACCAAACCCTGCAAAGGGGTATATAGGACCTGTGGGTACCCTGTAGTACCTGCACTTGCACTTCAGTATCAAAGGGTGTACCTGTATTCACCTGTAAATACCCTGTGGGTAACCTGAAAATGCCCTGTTTTACCCTGTTTTAATCCAGTAGGTACTTGAGTTGTTGGAAAGTCTTCAATCTTCAATTCTCCACTCGCTGTACCTGTGTGAGGGATAAAACGGCAGGATGGGCTCCCTACAAGGGCTCTGAATCACCGGGAGGTGGGCAAAGTTCCCCCCGGGTCGGTTGGTTACACCCCTTCGGGATCTTTGATAGTGAGGGAGGGTCACCTCTCTTTTGTCCCACTATCTCCCTCGGCATCCACCTTTTTCCTCGGTGGGAATATCAACATGGCAGAGGCTAGTGTGCTAAGCAATCAGCATGATATGCAATTCCAAAAATATTCATTCAGCCTTTCATGAGATGCAATTGATTAAGATAAGAGAACTTGAGATGGGAGAAGGGTTTTACCTATGCAATTCAGTGACTCACTGATTGCTAGTACTTACCCTTTTACAATATTTCAGCTTGGGTGAGAAAAATTTCAACAAAATAGATCAAGGTTATGCATCAAGCTGATCAAATGTTACCTAAGATGAGTAATGGTTTTGAATCAAAAGGAATTCAATGAAATAGGTTGAGATTGAAGAAAATTAATACTATTCTCTGATCTATTGATCAATCCGGTGAATTAATTGATCAATAACCTCTCATCAACAAGTGGAAAAGCCATTAGCAATAGGATTATTGAGAGATTTCAGAGATTAGCAAAAGAAAATACCTCCATTAAGCTTGTAAATGATGATGGATATCAGCTTTAACCCGGTTGATGCAAGAGTTCTTCATAATCCACCATAAATCCAACATAAAGCTTGAAATCTCCATGAAATCAGTCCATACATGCTTCAATATGATGAAATCCTTGAAAGATCAATACTCCAGCCTTGCTTGAACACTTGAACTTCAAAGATACAAGCTCCTTGATGAAAAGCCCCAAAATATTCATCCATTTGAGCTTCATTGACATGCACGGGCTGAAATCTCTTCAATGTCTTCAATCTTGAAGTCTATCCAGCTTGTATTCAGCTTTAGAGAAGCCTTGAAGGTCGGGGAAGTCCAAAATTTTGAGAAATTTGAGCTTCCATGTCTGTGGCTATGGCTGCCCTGCTGTGTATTAGGGTTTTGAACAGAGGAATGGCTGATAAGAGTTCTCCTGGAGCTGAAAGTTGATGTACTCAAGTGTTTGATGAAGCCTTAACAATCTTTGATCAATGAGCTGAGAATTTGGAGCAGCTGAGCAGTGAGAAGGGGCAGGAGGATCAGCGCAATTTTCGGGCAGTTTCCTGGCTAAAAATCAGCAGCAAGCATCAAGTATGGTGCTCCTCCTGTAGCTTAGGCAACAAAGAACCTTTGCCCCATGGTTTGGCAGTGAGATATTCAGCACAGAGAGAGATATTTGTGAAGATTCTTAACATCCACCATGAAAGCTTCAGCCAAAAGCTTGAAGGAGAGAGAAGAGAAGCTCTCTTTTGAAAAGTAACTGTAGTTTAGTCTGTAACTAAGCCCGGTTAACCATTCTTTACCCTAGTTACCTCCATTTTGCATGAAATTTGATGACGTCCAGCCATTTAAGCCTTTACCCGCCATCTCTGACCTTGAATATCTCCAGATGTAGTCATTGCTAACTGTAGTTGTCCTGCAGCACTCCACTAGTCACTGTCTTGTACCATTTTTGTCTGAAATTGGTTTTGAAATAGGAAAATAGGAGTGAAAATGGAAGAAAATAATGGATCAAAGACTGAAGCTCTGATACCACTTGTCAGAGAGAGAACTAGGGAGAGAGAAAGAGGAGAGAGAAAGACTGCAGGAAGAAAGAGAATAAGAGTGACGAGGAGAGAGAAAGACTAGAATTGGAGAGAGAAAGACAGGAAAGATGAAGAAGCCATGGAAGCTTGGAGCAAGAAGGGAGAGAAAGTTTGTAAATGTATTGATATGTCAAAAGATGTGAAAAATTACGACTTCTCTCCTTATATACTAGTGTCAATATGACATGGCATATTAATAGCATTCTAAGTATTCCCAGCTTCTTACAGCATAAATAGAGTTATGATTGTGTGGTAAAAGCTTATGGAAAAGTTGTTAACCTAAGCTAGGGATTCAATAAGTTTTCTTGTACTAATGTGGGTGTAACTTTAGCAAAGTATGGAATCTTGGGATTGTTTTCTAGTGTTTTGAGCCATGTACACATTGGTGATGCACTCCTCCGACTATGGATGGAGAAGAGAAGTGATGCACATCTTGAACTAATCATATGGTCCATCTCCACTATACTGAGAAAGAAGATGGGTTTGGGATGGGCATTATAGTTACATAGATGCCAATCATTTTCATCATATCTAGACAAAATTAAAGAGAATTCAATGGATTGAGAACCTAAAGGTCGTAACTACTTTTATATTCTCCCCACATCAAGGAGAAATTCCACTTTGCACACCCACAATTGAGCAATGCACCTAGACCGCTATGTTTACAATGAAGTAACAAGAGTAATCTCGACCGATAGAGTGTTAGTATGGGGTTGTTGAAAGGTGAGAAGGATCGAAGATTGCACGCGAGCTATGGCGGGAGAGCAAGAGCAAGAAAGAGAGAGACAAGAAATGGGAACTCCAACCGTCACAATGTGTGATCGGGCCTTCCTTTATTCAAACTGTCACTAAAAGAATAAAGAATAAAGTGACGTGACGGGCGCCCGCCACCTGCAGTGTGCAGTGGCGGGTACTGTCAGTGTAGTAATACACGGGGCGGCACGGCGGAGGCGCCTTTACCCCCAACAACCTCCCACTTAAAGGCGAATCTGCCCTAGTGAGAGAGAAAAGAAAAAGAAAAGACAGTACAAATGTACATAGGTGAGGAAAGGTGACATCTCATCCAACGCCCATCAACCTCCTGAGGAAGGCAAAGCGCTCAGTAGTGAGGCTCTTCGTGAGCAAATCTGCAGGATTCTCGTCAGTGGAGATCTTGACAAGGTCAACAGACCTGTCCTCCACGACACCACGTATGAAGTGATACCTCACCTCAATGTGTTTCGTCTTCGCATGGAAGACCGGATTTTTAGCCAACTGAATGGCACTCATAGAATCCGAATGCAGTGTAGGTGTAGCATCAATCCCAAGGTCAGCAACTAGACGGCCTAACCATATGGCCTCCTTGCAAGCCTCAGTGGCTACAACATACTCGGCCTCAGTGGTAGACAAAGCCGTACACTTCTGAACCCTGGACATCCAAGAGATAGCCCCTCCAGCATAGGTGAATACATAGCCAGAAGTGGACTTCCTACTATCTGCATGTCCTGCATAATCGGAGTCAGTGTACCCCACGACCCCTGTATCCTGGCTGCCATAGCAAATACACATATCTGCTGTGCCCTTCAGGTACCTCATGATACCCTTCATGGCATCCCAATGTCTGCTGCCAGGTGTAGCCATATAGCGTGCCACAACACCAACTGCATGTGCAATATCTGGACGAGTGGCTATCATGGCATACATCAAACTGCCCACGGCTGATGCATAAGGGATCTTGGCCATCTCGGCCCTCTGCTCATCTGTCTGCGGACAATCGGCCTGTGATACCTTCACATAAGAAGGTAATGGACAGCCAATAGGCTTTACGTCCTGCATGCGGAAGCGCTCAAGGACTTTATGAATGTACTCCTGCTGTGAGAGATACAAAAGTCCCTGATGCCTATCGCGCTTAATGCGCATCCCAAGTATATGTGAGGCCTGTCCCAAATCCTTCATCTCAAAGCTATTCTTCAGCTGAGATTTAAGAGCATCTAGCTCATCATGAGCTTTTCCTACTATCAGCATATCATCAACATAGAGTACCAAGATAAGCAAACTGCCATCACGGGCTTTCTTCGTGTAAAGACACGGATCCATAGCACTCCTGCTGTAGCCCTGTGACTGCATAAAGGCATCAAACTTATGATACCATTCCCTAGGTGCCTGCTTCAAGCCATACAAGCTCTTCTTCAACTTGCACACTAGGTGCTCCCTGCCAGGTTCTGCAAAGCCCTTAGGCTGATCCATATAGATCTCATCATGCAAGTCCCCATGTAGAAAAGCCGTCTTGACATCCATCTGATATAGATCTAAGTCAAGCTGTGCAACCAAAGCCAAGACTAAGCGCAGGGTGGTCATCTTAACCACAGGAGAGAAGACCTCATCAAAGTCCACACCATGTTCCTGCTTAAAACCCTTTGCTACCAATCTAGCCTTGTATGCCGGCTTGGGGTGTCCAGGGGTACTTTTCAGCTTGTACACCCACTTGCATGGCAAAGCCTTCTTGCCCTTAGGCAAGGCAACCAAATCCCAAGTCTCATTCTTATGTAGGGAGTCTATCTCAGACTGCATAGCCTTCTCCCAGGAGTGACTGTCACCCCTGCGCATAGCCTCATCATAAGTGAAAGGCTCTCCTGCATCTGTAACCAAAACATAATGCATAGAGGGCTGAAATCTGTCAGGTGGACGTCTATCTCTAGCAGACCGTCTCACCGCAGGCTCTGCTGCCTGTCTAACTACCTGTCCAACATCCTGGCCCTGTGGAGGAACTGCTGCAGGCTGTACTACTGGCTGTGCTGGAGCTTTAGGCTCCTCCTGAAAGATCACTCTGCGGATCTCAACCACCTTCTCAGGCTGCCTGTGCATCTTGTCTTCATGGAAGACGACATCATGGCTGCGTACTATTTTCCGCGCCTGCGGATCCCATAGGCGATAGCCCATCTCTCCTGACTCACCATAGCCAAGGAATATGCATTTAATGCTCTTTGGATCCAATTTACTCCTCTTGTCCTTGGGCACATGGCAGAATGCCTCACATCCAAAGACACAGAGATGCGCATAAGAGGGTGGCTTACCAGCCCAAACTTCCTCTGCAACCTGGAAATCCAATCCACTGGAAGGCAATCGGTTTATGACATGCACTGACGTACTAACTGCCTCAGCCCAAAAACTCGGGGGTAGGCCTGCATGGCTAAGCATAGAGCGCACACGCTCCTGAATAGTCCTGTTCATGCGCTCAGCCAAACCATTCTGGGGTGGGGTGTAAGGGGCGGTCAACTGACGCTTAATACCCCTGTCATCACAAAACTGCTCAAAAGCATGCGAGACATATTCTCCCCCATTATCTGTCCTAAGGCATTTCAGCCTATACCCAGTCTGGTTCTCAACAAGAGCAAGCCATCTCTGAAAAACTGCCAAGACATCGGACTTCTGCTTTATGGGATAAGCCCACACTTTCCTAGAAAAATCATCAATGAAGGTAACGAAGTACTTCGCGCCACCCATAGACATGCAAGGCATAGGCCCACAAACATCGGAATGCACCAATGCCAAGGGCTCACTCATGCGTGGCCTACCCGATTTCTTATGCGTAGACCTATTCTGCTTACCATAAAGACAATGATCACACGAGTCAAAACATGCATAATCCAAAGGCGGAAGATACTGCAAACCAGATAACATTTTCATTCCCCAAACGGGCATGCCAAAGTGATACATGTGGGATAGAGCCCACTGCCAAAACATGGTCTACAGAAGACCCAGATACAACAAGAGGATAGAGGCTGCCAGCCTTGGCACCTCTAGCAAGCACAAGTCTGCCTTTGGTAATCTTCCAGGTAGAATCCCCAAAACAGACATGAAATCCTGCATCATCCAACTGTCCTGCAGACATAAGACTACGTGTAAGCGCAGGTACATGACGTACATCCCTGAGCAAAAAGGAACTGCCAGTGGAAAACTGCAACTGAATATCTCCACAGCCCACAATATCAAGAGACCTGTCATCTCCAAGTTTGACTGATCCAGATACAGTACGGTAAGAGTGAAACCACTCACGGTAAGGCGTCACATGGAAGGACGCACCTGAATCCAATAACCAGCACTGTGCATACATACTAGGTGTCTCAGTCAAGTGTGAAGCATCAGAAGAACTAGCTGCAAGTATAAACTCATCACCACCATCGGACTCTTCAGTCTGCGTGACATTAAATTCCTCAATCTTGACGTTGGACTTCGCAGGTACTATGCTGCGATCAGAGGACTTCTCCTGCACTTTATCTTTCCCCTTATCCTTGCGCTTCTCATTGCGCAACTCATGACACTGTGGTCTAATATGGCCCTTTTTCCCACAATGATGACAAGTGACATTTGCATTGCGTCCACGCGACTTACTACGCGACTTGCCACCACGAGATTTAGACCGACCCTTCTGCGAGTCATGGCCTCGGCCATTACCACGGTCATACCTGTCATTCCTGCCTCTAACTGTCAAAGCCTGACTACCACGAGAGGCATCCAAGTTTTTGCGATTCACCTCTTCCTGAAGAAGAGCACTCTCAACATCTGCCAATTTTAGAGTAGCACTAGAGGCACAAAGGGCAGTGCGGAATACATCCCATGACTCATTCAGAGTTCCAAGCAAGAAAAGAGGAGTTACTTCCTCTCCAAAGGTGATATCCTGCGAAGTCAGGTTCTTCAGTATAGCATGGAACTGGCTCAAGTGAGCAGACATAGTCGCATTATCCTTCATGCGCAGATCCATAAGCTGCTTCAACCAGTACATCTGACTCGCCGGACTTTTCTTATCATAAAGATTCTTGATCTTATTCCATAGATCCCATGCACTCTGTGCTTCCTCAAATACATTATAATGTACCTGTTCAGTGAGAGACAATACAATCGTGGACTTGCATAGCTCATCAAGTTCAAGCCAGTCGTCAATGTCCATAGTTTCAGGCTGCTCCCCACTCAATCGAAGTGGCTTAATCTGAGATTTCTGCACCAAAACCTGCCATATTTGACTCTTCCAGTAAGAGTAGTTGGTACCATCCAACTTTGTAATGTTAAAGATGGCACTATCATGCGAAAATGACGCCATTATGCAGGATGGAAATGCCCAAACAATCCAAAACTGCTTGCTGTTTTACTGCAGAAACTGCCCAA
The DNA here is from genome assembly GCF_053477565.2 of Lygodium microphyllum. Lineage (NCBI taxonomy): Eukaryota > Viridiplantae > Streptophyta > Polypodiopsida > Schizaeales > Lygodiaceae > Lygodium > Lygodium microphyllum. The sequence continues at coordinate 13,804,435 of NC_141153.1, read as the reverse complement.
AAATGACCAAAACGGGGTCCAAAGGGTGAGCAAAGTGTGCCAAAAGTTGCTGCCCACTTAGTACTAGGTGCGGTACACCAAATCAGGATATTTCAGCATGAAAAGTACACCTCAGTCCACCAATAACTGCTTGCTGTAATAAATTGCAGGTATGCAGTCTAGAGAGCAAACTGTCCCAAAATAGGATCCAATGTCAAGCAAACAATGCTAGGTCCAAAGCCGGCATGAAATGGACATAAGCAAGGCCAATGACAGTGAAAAGAACATGAGCTCAACACCAAGCATGTCAAAATAACATCTGCCAGTGAAAGGCACACCACCAGACACTCTAGGCAAAGTGTTCTTGTAACTGCCAAAACCTGACACAAATAGGTATCTGCTCAAAGAGAAAGATCCAAATATGAGACTCAGCTCATAAGCATCCTGTGAACCAAGAGTACATCAATGCATATCCATAAAGATCGGAGTATGATCCCAAAGTCTCAATGTGTATGTAGCTGCTCAAGACATAAACTGCTCCAAATACATGTAAGTGCTCCAATAGCATGCAACTGTCAAAGGTCAAGAAAGCATGTAAAATGCTCCCACTGGCACAAAAGGCGTACAAAGCGAGCTCAGAAGCTCAAACAACCCAAGAGAAAGCACCAGTGATAAGTGACCCTGTCAATGCATCAAGCGCATCCGAGAGAGCATGACATACATGAAGCATCGGTCGTATTAACCATGAAGCAATACATAAGCCCAAATAAGCTCTCGGTCAACTCAATGACATCCAAATAGCAACCAAGATCAGTGATCAAGTAAGCCGGAAATGCTCAAATACATCCAAATCCAAGCTTCAAATGTCGGTATGGCATACACGAACCAAATAGCATATGTCACGAACCAAAGCATGTAATGCAAAAGCCTAACTGTCAAGCAGAGACATGAGGCATAGGCGGTCCACGAGCATGCCGAGTCGGTCCAAATGCCAGTGAAGACGGAGCTAATGCGAAGCTCAAAAGCATCCCATAATCTCATACATATGCTCCAAGTCGTCCCCAAATGTCAGAGATATCATGCCAAAGCTCAAAGCATACATCCGGTATCGGTAGGTAAGTGCCAAAGCATGTAAAGTACCTTCAGCCCACAGTTATTCCAGCATGTATTTACTGTTCTAAACAGTAGATTTCAGCCCCAAATTCAAGCCAAAATCATGGTCAAACCAAATGCATACATCCCCAATACATCCGGGTAGGAAGTAGACCGCATACGGGCATCAAACAAGGTAACCGGAGTAGAGTATAAGCATTAAATGCCAATGCCAAGTGTGGCTGCCCTGTTTCCAGCACTGTATAACAGTAAATAACAGTCCCAAATCAGCCAATATTTCAAGCCAAAATCATGGCATAATCATGTGCATACATTCCCAAGGCACTAGGCATCATGTAGACCGCATACGGGCATCAAATAGCACAACCGAAATGGAGTATAAGCAACAAATGCTAATGCCAATGGTGCTGCCCTGTTTTCAGCCTGTTATGACAGTTTATGACAGTCCCAAATCTGAAGAAATCAGCCCCGAAAGATCAAGACCAATGCCCAAAGCTTTAATGACATCAAACATGAAGTCTATAGCCCTCTTGATCAAGGTAGAGAGCAAGAAGCAATGGCCAAGTGTGGAGCTGAAGTAGATGAGTGCTCACAGCCTGGAAAAAATGATGCAATCTGCCCTGTTGGTGCTGAACTTGCTGCTGCTCCACATGGGCTGAAAAGGGGGTAATGGGGGGCTCAATGATGGCCCAAGGTAGGCACATACCAAGCCATGAAGGCCCAATGCAAAGGGGAGGGAAGATATGAGCTATGGAGCTCAAGAAGAGTGGCTGCCCTTTGTTCCTGCCCTGTTTCAATCTGAGAATACACTCAAATGCCTGCAAATGCTGAAGCAATACCTCAAGGGCAAGGCCCTGATGAAGCTCAAGAAGGCCAGGATGGAGCTCGGGAAGCCGGGGAGAGTCGGGAGCTCAAGAGGTCGGCTATGGCTGCCGGGATGGAGACCCAATGCGTGAAGTGAGTCGATGCGAAGGTCGGGAAGCACCGAGTCGAGCTCGAGCAAGAGAATGCCAAGCTCTGATACCAGTTGAAAGGTGAGAAGGATCGAAGCTTGCACGCGAGCTATGGCGAGAGAGCAAGAGCAAGAAAGAGAGAGACAAGAAATGGGAACTCCAACCATCACAATGTGTGACCGGGCCTTCCTTTATTCAAACTGTCACTAAAAGAATAAAGAATAAAGTGACGTGACGGGCGCCCGCCACCTGCAGTGTGCAGTGGCGGGTACTGTCAGTGTAGTAATACACGGGGCGGCACGGCGGAGGCGCCTTTACCCCCAACAGTTGTTCATGTCACTATGTATTCTATATAGAAGGTCTTCTTGACCCTCCTTCATAGTACAAGCTTTTGGATATTCACCATGAACTACCATGATATTAGCCTATTGATCTAGTTGATTATCATCCTTAGGATTCTACTATGAAGTTATAAGCTTTTGGGCTTTAAATAAAGGAGCTAGTTTCTTCTTGTTATCCATCCATATACAAAATATTTTTTTGTACTTAGAACTTTCTATTTGATGTAATTAAAAAATCGACTAGCATCACCACATATGTTCATAATGGAAAATGTCTTGATTTCTTTTTAAGATTATGCAATTTTGTTCTAAACTCTTGTTCTATACTTAAAATTGTGATATCGAGTATTGAAAGTCTTAAGAGAGAAATGGAAGTGACCGCTTATGAAAGGTACATCTAACCATGCAAGTTTTTCAATCCTAGGGTTCATGCCTTCTATACCTATGCTTACCCTAGTTGAAGCATAAGAGAAGAAACTCCTTCTCAAGAAAATTAAGCCACCTAAGTTTGATGCCAAAGGAAAGGATGTTGAATTCGAAGCAAAATTTTAGATCGAGTCCATGGAATATTATTTTGCTGCTACAAGAATTGTTCTAGCCAATCATGCTATGATAGCTAAGTTAAAGCCGATAGGTGAAGCTTGGCTTTGGTGGAAACAATGGTGTAAGGACCAAGGGGTCTTTGAAGTAACCATCAAGTGGGAGAAGCTAAAGGAGACTGTTCATGAGTGATACCTCTGGCTAGTGTACCACATCTTAAAGAAACTTGAAATAGTTAGGGCTAAGCTTAGAAGCCTACTATTCTTTAACTTAAAGATGAATGAATTCTTTAACTTGAAACAATTAGGGCTAAGCTTAGAAGCTTACTATTCTTGATTTGTATCTCTTTTGAAATAGCCCAACCCATGGGCATCTCCTAATAGGTGTTGAAGTTTTGCCATGGGAACCCTCTATTGGATACTTGCTTCGAAGCAATGCACCCATTTGATTTGTAAGATGCATTAATTTGAGCTAAGCCAAGTATCTAGTAAATTCAAACAAAACCCAAGATTGGAAAATTTTGGGGATAGAAATCTCCATACAAAAACCATGTGACTATGTCAAAAGGATCCAAAGACAACACCAAGTTGGTAAAAGAAAGAAACCAAAATAAATGCAATTGAAATTTTTGTACTTGTAGTTGAGAACAATGAAGCACCAAGGTGTTTTCATTGTAATGAGCTAGGCTGCTTCAAGAGACTGTAACATGCCATAGGAACCCCCTGTAATTTCAAAGAAAGAAAGAAAAAATTATTTTCAGCAATATAAAATTTTTTACTCCCCCTCTCTCCCCACCGACAGCACGTCAGGGGGGGGAGGAGAGAGAGAGTGGGAGTGGTGGTGATGGGGGGGGAGGCATGCAACCTCCAGGTGGGAGGGGTGGCCATGCCACCTACCTCCTCCCCTCCCCTATATAAGGGGAGGCTTCTCCCCTCCCCCGGTGGCAGACAAAGGAGACTATGTTGCCCCTTCCTTACATCGTCATCCCCTCCTGTTGCCAGTCACTGCGGGTCCTTCCTCGGGGCCTCCGTCCATAGTCAGCTCCCCCCCCTGACCGTTAGTCATCATGGGCCCTGTGAAGGAGAGAGGGGCCTTCTCCATCATGCTGATTGGAGGCTCTACGTCGTCAAGTTGTCTGATGCCGCTATGACTCGAGCCACCCTTGCCCGTTTGCCAACCTGCTGCGGACCTGTGAGGAAGTGAAGAAGAAGAAGTGAGAGAAAGGAAGTAGAGGGAGAGAAGAAGAAGAAGAGGAGTGAGAGAATGAAGAAGAAGAAGGAGTGAGGAGAGAGAAGAAGAGGGAGAGAAGGAGAAGAGAAGAAGAAGGAGTGGGAGAGAGAAGGGAAGAAGTGGGAGAGAAGAAGGAGGAGTGGGAGAGAGAAGAGAAGAAGAGGGAGGGAGAAGAAAAGAAGAGGGAGAGAAGGAGGGAAGAGAAGGAGAGAGAGAGAAGTAAAAAAAGAGAAGAAGAGAAGAAGAAGAGAAAGAGAGGGAAGGGAAAGAAGGAGAAAAGAAGTGGGAAAGGGAGAGGAGAAGAAGAGAAGGAGAGAGAGAGAGAGAGTAGGAGAATAAGAGAAAAGAAGAAGAAGTGGAGGAGAGAGAGAAAGAGTAGGAGGATAAGAGAAAAGAAGAGGAAGAGAGAGAGAGAGAGAGAAAGAAGGAGAGGGAGTGATAGTTGGTGAGTAGCTGCAAGGAGCCACACCCAAACCACCCTCTTGGCGAAGGACCCCATCCAGCGGTCTTTCCTACTCGAACTTGTCGACCCAAAAATCATTAAGGTCCACATTGTCAAATCTCTGCGAGGCGAATGGCTCCCAAGAAGAAAGTCGCGGTAACCGTAGGAGCCAAAGCCACCGGTAATGCTGGAGAGGCAAGTGGAGCGACCAATACAACAAACACGAATCAAACCCAGGTTCTAAGATTTAAAATTAATTAGGTATTATTTCTCGTGGAAGAGATGAAATGGTTTGTGACATGTATGGAACAAGAACGAGTCTTTGGGTTTTGTTTACTCTAAGTACTAAGTTGCATGCGCAAAACGATAGAGTTTGGAATTCGCATAAGATTATATGCAGGAAATGATAGCTTTTACACACATAAAATAATAAGGTTATCACCTTACTTCACATAAAATGATAGCTTTTTAACCAGTTCAGTGCATGAATAGTCATTTAGAATTCACATTTCGCAATCATGGTTAAAAGAAACACATGAAATGTTAATTTTTGTTCATGAGATACACTTGCATTGTTAGACAAAACCCTAGACTTTCATATACGCAAGTCACATGTGATCCGGTGCATTAGAAATTAGTACTTGTTGCCAGGAATAAAGAGAGATAAAAGTCGTTTAGGAGGTACAACTATACTAAACACACAATGTGCATGATGGTTAAGGTTGATTGGGAAATCCTGCATAAAACCGCACTAAGAGAATTGGAAGGATCGCATGCATCTAGACTGCATCTTGAAGGTCTAAATGAAGAATCATGTGTTGCCATGTGTGTTAATTAAGCTTGGTTGAAATTAGAGATTAAAATACCCTTGGTTGGGTTGCGAATAAGACATGTCCATTGCCTTGACTGACCAACTAATGCTTGAGTTAGGGATTAATATACCCTAAGTTAAAACCCAAGGAAAAAGAGCAAGTCAAAAATAAGTTAACTTGCCAAGACCATTTGCTTGCGTAATCTTGTTTGAAATTATTGAGATCTCGCCAAGTTGCGAAAAGACCCAAGATCGGATGCTAGGAGCATTCGGGAAAAAAGGAATCACACCTTAGCAGTCGATCATGCAAACAACCTCCGAAATGTTCGTGCTTGTACTTAGGTACATTATTTGATCTCTTTGCTCAAGGAACTAATTCAAGGAAAACACTTAATGCTTCAGGTTGAAAGCCTGGAGGGAGAGGCAGGAACAGTTACCTCCGAGTGTTTGCTTGGCCCTATCCAAGGGGGTTATTAGCCGCACCGGGTATGTGGACCTAACCCGCCGCGAGAGGTCTCTTTGTGGGTGCTGCTTGGAGCAGGAGGACGCTTGGGTGCCAGGGGAGGCTCTGGCTGTAAATCCCTTGCCTCCGGATCTCGCACAAGAGGCCCACGTGACTTGAGATGGGATCTCGAGGCCCGTGTACTAGTCAACGGGCGGAACTTGGAACAGCAATCCTATAGATTGCTGGGATAGCCTTCGGGCATGATATTGGATGTACTCCAGGATTTTTATAAATAAAGAGCAGATATTGGAGAAAAAGGAATTTGCTTGACATTGTTTTTGTGTCAGTGCCTAAGTTGCGTGAAGGAACCCGTTGATTAATTAATGAAGCTGCTTTTGCATGTCAAGACATAATGTGGTAGGTAATTAGATAACTAAAGCAAATTGAGAAAAGTGCGGTGGACGTGACTTAGGTCCATCCTACAAAAGGGTGGTCCCGATTAGCTGGGAACTTTTCTCAAATGATGAGATAATAAGACCATGAAGACCTAGTGTCAGTAGATGTAGAATTCCTGGTTTATTCTGTTTTAGGGAAAAGGAATGGGACTATGCCGTATGGCAGAGAGGTTGAGCTTCGCATCCCTCTTGTTTCCCATTCTCCATGAACCAAGTGCAGCATGAAACCGCTTCAACTCTGTTGTTCCTACGAAAGGAGGTACAACTGGAGCTCGACGCTAGCTTCTTCCTAGAGACCTTGCTAATAGGAAAGGAACCCTAATCTCAGGTCGATCCCAAGTCAGATGGCTGGACACTTCCGCTCGGGGAAGACTCGGGAAGACCTAGATCGCAAACCCTGTGTCATTCCTTGCGAGTGCCAAACGGAGCCTTCTAGACCCTCCTCTCGATGGGCTGCTAAGACGTGTCCGACAAGCGGACAAGCGGACACATTACAGTTGGTATCAGAGCGAACCAACGGGATCTAAGATTTATAAGGGAACTTAACGGAGGAAAATAAAGGGGAATAAGGGGACAGCCAGGGGAAGGTGAGTGGGATAGAGTAGTGTTTTCTGTTGAAAACATTTCCTTACTCACTTATGGATACTGGGTTGCAAAGGCACGAAGCATGGAGCAAGTTCTTGGTGTTCCAGGTCATGTTCATGTTTGCAATGCGTGCTTCGGATTATCGTCAGAGGCTAGGCATGATGAATATTCTGGACTGCATCTACAATCCTCCACCCCTGTATGCGGAACAGAGATGGACGGGAGAATCGGGAATATACTACATAGCAGCCCAGCGACTCGCGTATCTTCAGACAACTTGAAGAGAATCAAGTGGATGGAGGATTTAAAGATTGTGAAGCTATTCATCTTTGTCGAAGCTCGCACAAATGCAACCTTGCATGTTGATGGTCGGCAAGTCAAGTAGAACAAGTATGTCTATGAAGAAGTGACCCGGGTGATCCCTGCTGATAGAATCAAAGTGCTAGGGCGTTATGACAAGAATGGGTATCAAAGGAAGGGATACCCCAAGCTTCCTATGACTTATCGTTTCCTGAAAATCCATGACCCCACTCCATATTATTACTCAATCCCTGTAGCCGATTGTAACACAATCCTATTTTCCCTAAACTGATGTATCAATCAACTTGTCCTACGTTTACAAAAGAAAATGGACACAAAGCGTTATGCCCTCATGAATAAATAAGACTTTTTACTATTGTCTATCCTGATTGTAAATTTTGGCAAAGGTGTTAAGTGATTAAGTCACTTGGCTAAAAGCTATGCAAGTCATAATAATGTGATATGGGGAACGAGTGATAAGTTGTTAACATAAAGAATCTTATTGTCCAGACGCAACCCCAAGTGCAGGTTCCAAGTTCGACTCCCGCACTAAGTATAGCTGTGATTCAAGAGAAGAAGTTCCTTCTCAAACAAATCAAGCCACCTAAGTTCGATGGCAAGGGAAGGACTATTCAAGTTGACGCCGAGATCTGGATCAAGTCCATGGAGGACTATTTTGAGGTAGTAGGAACTGCACCTACTAACCAAGCTATGCTCGCCAAACTTAAAACTACAGGCAAAGCAAGACTTTGGTGGAAACAATGGTGCAGAGACCAAGCGATCTCGGAAGGGACAGTCACTTGGGAGAAGCTTAAGGAAGCTGTGCGAGGAAGGTATCTGCCACCTGCCTATCGCACATAGAAGATGAACGAATTCTATGAATTGAAGCAGCTTGGACTATCCCTTGATGCATATTATTCAAAGTTCTTTTCTCTTTTAAAGTACGCACCACCAATGGATATGACACAACATGTGTCAAAGTTTTGTTCTGGGTTAAATCCACCCATAAACACCCACTTGGAATCAATGCGCCCAAGGGACCTACAAGATGCACTCATTCGAGCTGCACCAATAATACAAGAGGTGAAGACCAAGCCAAGGAACAACAAGACTTGGCCTTACAGGGATCAGAACAAGGGAATATATAAGGCTGAGACTAAGAGAGCGCATGGTCATAATCAGGGACAAAGGAAGAAAGCTACGACCAATGCTGTCAACAACTTTGTTCCTACACAAGGTAATGACCGCAATCTACGTTGCTTCCATTGCAATGAGCCCGGACACTTCAAGAGGCAGTGTCCCAAGCTTAGCATAGGACATCACCAAGGGCCATTCCAAGGAGCCGCCCATGGCCAAGGAGCCACCTCATGGCCAGAGGGAGAACCTCCAGTGTTTCCAACAAGGAGCTGGGTGATGAAGAAGATCCATCCATGGATGCTGACATTGAGAGGGCAACAGTTCACACCACTCTTCACAAGAAGGGTCTGAATCGCCAATTCTTGGTGATCCAAACTCCATCCGATTATGAAGGTAAAAGCTTCAAAACCCTAATTGATTGTGGCAGTACACATTCCTTCATTTCACCGATCTGTGCAAAAAGGCTAGGGATAGCCACAATAGATGCACCTACTTTACTTGTGGAATTGGCAAATGGTCATGAGGTCTCTTGTACTAGGCAAACTGCTAAGGTGAAATTCCTACTGGGTGGGAAGCCGACGACTTCGGTGAGATTCAGGGTAATGAACCTAGGTGTCCATGAATATTTGCTCGGAATGGATTGGCTAATACCCAATGATGCCCACATCCACTATGGAAAGGGCCAAGTCTCCTTCCAAAATTCTGAAGGGGAACTAGTTACGACTCATGGAGAGACTGGTAAGCCAAAAATACAGCTGGCAAAAGGAAAACAGATAATAAAAGGAGTTAGAAAGGGCCTACCTGTCTATCTGATTAAACTGAATAAGCTAGATTAGAATCAGGAATCTGGGGAAGAACCTTCATGAATACCATATTGGAGAATATGGGAATTTCCCATAAGTTTGGGATACGTGGTCAAATCTTTGGATTTGTCATAACTTGAACACTATAACTCCAAATCAAGCGGTCTATAGCTCAATAGATTCCATTTTTCAAGCGCTTTCCAATGATATGTCACATCATATGGTTTTGAGAAACTTATGGGCATGTTATCCGTGTGCCACCGTTTTAGTATTCAAAAAATGGGAATTGGGAGATTCCCAAACTCACTAATATTTTGTTTATGGTTAAAGGAATACGCAGATGTATTTCCTGAGGAGCTGACAGAACTTCCTCCTCAAAGGAAAGTCGACCACGAAACCAAGCTGGCACCAGGAGCTACACCAGTCGCAAAGAGGCCGTATAGGATGTCCATCCCGGAAGCTATTGAACTGAAAGATCAACTCAAGCAATTGTTAAGACCAAGGCTACATCCGTCCTAGCAGTTCGCCATGGGGAGCTCCAGTACTATTCCAGAAGAAGAAAGATGGAACGCTTCGGCTATGCATTAACTACAGAGGGTTGAATCAGTCAACCATAAAAAATAAATATCCCATTCCAAGAATAGATGAATTACTTGACCATCTTCAAGGTGCGAAGATCTTCTCTAAGATAGATCTCAGGTCCGAATATTATCAGATAAGGATCAAGGAAGAAGATATCCCGAAGACTGCATTCAGCACAAGGTATGGACACTTTGAATTCCTAGTGATGCCATTTGGGCTAACGAATGCTCCTGCTACCTTCAGGGTCCCTGCAAGCCAATCTCTCAAGCAGAAGATACTTTAGGAAGCCCATGAATCCACTTTCTCAGGACATCCTGGCTATGCCAAGACCCTTAATGCGGTCAGGAAGAGCTATTATTGGGATAGGCTCAAGGGTGACATTCTCAAATATGTCACGGAATGTTTGTCTTGTCAACGCATTAAGACAGAACATGTCAAAATGCCAGGGAAATTGCAACCACTTGACATTCCCCAAATGAAATGGGAATTCATTAGTATGGACTTCGTGGTTGGCCTACCCCAAGTTCAGGGAGGATACAACTCTATTATGGTTGTAGTAGATATGCTCACCAAGGTTGCACATCTCATCCCTGTCAAGACAAACTATAAAGCCTCAGACATCACAAGATTATTCATCAAGGAAATATTCAAACTGCATGGGTTACCCAGAAGAATCATTAGTGATTGTGTCGAGGCTATTGGGACTCAACTTTGTTTTAGTACAGCTTACCATCCCCAAACTGATGGTCAAACAGAACGAGTCAACCAAGTCATTGAAGATATGCTTAGGGCATACTGCTGTCGCGAACCCAAAAAGTGGATTCAATATTTGCCATTGGTTGAGTTTGCCTACAATGCTTCCTACCAACAGAGTGTTTAGATGACCCCTTTTCAAGCATTGTATGGGCACAATTATCGTACCCCTTTGAGCTTCTCGGACCCAACTTTGAGGGTAGAAGCTTCAAGGCAGATGCTGGAAGGCATGGATGACCAAATCAAATCAATAAGACAATACATCCAAGCCGCCAAGGATAGACAGAAGGCTTATGCGACGGACTTGAAATAGCAAGACAGATCCTTCGTTGAAGGTGATATGGTCTTCATCCGCGTACGCCCTAAAAAGAGTTCACTATCCTTCGGAGAGTACAAGAAGCTAAGTCCAAGGTATTGTGGACCTTATAAGATCACTAAGTGCCTGGGACCTAATGCTTACAGACTACAGCTGCCCGCAACCCTAAAGGTTCATAATGTATTCCACGTTAGCCTATTGAAAAAGTATCTACCTAATCCGAATCATGTACTTGATGATCAACAAATTGTAATGCCTAGCCAAGGAGTCCTTGAGCTATGGCCTGATAGAGTCCTAGATGTTAGGGAAAGGTGTTTGAGGTCAAGGACCTTGAGAGAATACCTCGTCCAATGGAAAGATTATCCCGAAGAGGATGCCACCTGGATGGACGAAGATACTCTCAACCAACAATATCCCCAGGTCCTCTCGAGATGAGGACATCTCGATTCCTCTAAGGGGGAGAGAATGTAACATGCCATAGGAACCCCCCTGTAATTTCAAAGAAAGAAAAAAAAATTTATTTTCAGCAGTATAATTTTTTTTACTCCCCCCTCTCTCCCCGCTGACAACACGTTGGGGGGGGAGAGAGAGTGGGAGTGGTGGTGATGGGGGGGAGGCATGCAACCTCCCCCCCCCATCACCACCGATAGCACGTCGGGGGGGGGGGAGAGAGAGAGAGAGTGGGAGTGGTGGTGATGGGGGGGGAGGCATGCAACCTCTAGGTGGGAGGGGTGGCCATGCCACCTACCTCCTCCCCTCCCCTATATAAGGGGAGGCTTCTCCCCTCCCCTAGCAGCAAACGGAGGAGACTATGCCCCCCCTTCCTTATGTCGTCATCCCCCCTATTACCAGTCGCTGCGGGTCCTTCCCCGGGGCCTCCGTCCATAGCCATCTCCCCCCCTAACCGTCAGTCGCCACAGGTCCTTGTGAAGGAGAGAGGGGCCTTCTCCATTGTGTTGGACCGGAGGCTCTACGTCATCAAGTTGTCTGATGCCGCTGTGACTCGAGCCACCCCTGCCCGTTTGCCAACAAACTGCGGACCCGTGAGGAAGTGAAGAAGAAGAAGTGAGAGAAAGGAAGTAGAGGGAGAGAAGGAGAAGAAGAGAAGGAATGAGAGAGTGAAGAAGAAGAAGGAGTGAGGAGAGAGAAGAAGAGGGAGAGGGGGAGAAGAGAAGAAGAAGAAGGAGTGGGAGAGAGAAGGGAAGAAGTGGGAGAGAAGAAGGAGGAGAAGTGCATGAATAGTCATTTAGAATTCACGTTTCGCAATCATGGTTAAAAGAAACACATGAAATGTTAATTTTTATTCATGAGATACACTTGCATCGTTAGACAAAACCTTAGACTTTCATATACGCGTCACATGTGATCCGGTGTATTAGAAATAAGTACTCGTTGCCAGGAATAAAGAGAGATAAAAGTCATTTAGGAGGTACAACTATACTAAATGCACAATGTACATGATGATTAAGGTTGATTGGAAAATCCTGCATAGAACCGCACTAAGAGAATTGGAAGGATCGCATGCATCTAGACTGCATCTTGAAGGTCTAAATGAAGAATCATGTGTTGCCATGTGTGTTAACTAAGCTTGCTTGGAATTAGAGATGAAAAGACCCTTGGTTGGGTTGCGAATAAGGCATGTCCATTGCCTTGACTGACCAACTAATGCTTGAGTTAGGGATTAAGATACCCTAAGGTAAAACCCAAGGGAAAAGGGCAAGTCAAAAATAAGTTAACTTACTAAGACCATTTGCTTGTGTAATCTTGTTTGAAATTATTGGGATCTCGCCAAGTCGCGAAAAGACCCAAGATCGGATGCTGGAAGCATCCGAGAAAAAAGGAGTCACACCTTAGTAGTCAGTCGTGCAAACGACCTCCGAAATATTCGTCCTTGTACTTAGGTATATTATTTGATCTCTTTGCTCAAGGAACTAATTCAAGGAAAACACTTAATGCTTCAGGTTGAAAGCCTGGAGGGAGAGGCAGGAATAGTTACCTCCGACTGTCTGTCTGGCCCTATCCAAGGGGGTTGTTAGCCATGCCAAGTATATGGACCTAACCCGCCGCGAGAGGTCTCTCCGTGGGTGTTGCTTGGAGTGGGAGGATGCTTGGGTGCCAAGGGAGGCTCTGGTTGTAAATCCCTTGCCTCCGAATCCGGCACAAGAGGCCGACGTGACTCGAGATGGGATCTCGAGGCCCATGTACTAGTCAATAGGCAAAACTTGGAACAGCAATGCCTCCGAATCCGGCACAAGAGGCCGACGTGACTCGAGATGGGATCTCGAGGCCCATGTACTAGTCAATAGGCAAAACTTGGAACAGCAATCCTGTAGATCGCTGGGATAGTCTTCGGGCGTGATATTGGATGTACTCCAGGATTTTTATAAATAAAGAGCAAATATTAGAGAAAAAGGAATTTACTTGATATTGTTTTTGTGTCAGTGCCTAAGTTGCATGAAGGAACCCGTTGATTAATTAAGGAAGCTGCTTTTGCATGTCAAAACATAATGTGGTAGGTAATTAGATAACTAAAGCAAATTGAGGAAAGTGCGGTGGATGTGACTTAGGTCCATCCTATGGAAGGGTGGTCCCAGTTAGTTGGGAACTTTTCTCAAATGATGAGATAATAAGACCATGAAGACTAGTGTTAGTAGATGTAAAATTCTTGGTTTATTCTGTTTTAGGGGAAAGGAATGGGACTATGCCATATGGTAGAGAGGTTGAGCTTTGCATCCCTCTCGTTTCCCATTCTCCATGAAACAAGTGCAGCATGAAACCGCTTCGACTCTGTTGTTCCTACGAAAGGAGATACAACTAGAGCTCGACGCTAGCTTCTTCCTAGAGACCTGGTTGATAGGAAAGGAACCCTGATCTCAAGTCGATCCCAAGTGGGGACGGCTGGACACTTCTGCTCGGGGCAGACTCGGGAAGACCTAGATTGCAAACCCTGTGTCGTTCCTTGCGACGAGTGCCAGGCGGAGCCTTCTAGACCCTCCTCCCGATGGGCTGCTAAGATGTGTCCCACAAGCAGACAACCGGACATGTTATAGAGACATTGTCCAAATTTGGGCCAAAAAATTCACCAGGGACAATTTCATGGCTAGAATCGAGCAACTATGGCCAAGGGAAAAGTAGCTAGAGTAACCCTCAAGGGGATGGAAGAAGGTGAAGACCCTACCTTCTTGGAGGCATACATGGAGAAAGAAATAGTACATGGTGCCCTCAATAAGAAGGGGAAAAATCACCAATACTCAGTGATTCAGATGCCATTTTCTTACAAAGGTAAAGCCTTTAAGATTTTGATTAACTGTGGAAGAATCCACTCATTTATCTCAAATGAAATGTGCAAAAAAATTAGAGATAGATACTGCACCTGTATCAAAGTCATTCGTAGAATTAGCAAATGGAAAAGAGGTAATTTCTGCTCAACACACTAGCAAAGTGGAGTTTAACTTAGGAGGTGATCTTTCCAACATGGGATTCAGAGTCATGAACTTAGGTAGCTTATGAGTATTTGCTAGGAATGTATTGGTTTATTCCCAATGATACTCATACTCATTGTAGGGGAGGCCAAATCACATTCCAAAACTAAAAGGGAGAGCTAGTAACCACTCATAAATAAATTGAAAATCCTAGGATCCAATTGGAAAAAGATTCTTGAATTGTGAAAGGGCTAAGAAAAGGACTCCACGTTTATTCAATCAAACTTAATAAGAAGATAGAGCAAGGAAAAGAAGCTAAGGAAGAGCCATCATGGTTAAAAGAATGTGCAAATGTATTCCCAGAACAATTGACTAAACATCCACCACAAATAGAAGTTGATAATGAAATCAAGTTAATATCAAGAGTTGCTCCAATAGCAAAGAGACCCTACCAAACGTCTACTCCAAAAGCCATTGAGCTAAAAGAGCAACTCAAGTAACTCTTGGATCAATGATACATTAGACTAAGTAACTCACCATGGGGAGCCCCAGTGTTGTTCCAAAAGAAGAAGGATGGAACACTCCACCTTTGCATCGATTACCGTGGGATTGAACAAGGTGATAATCAAGAATAGGTATTCGATTCTAAGGATAGATGAACTACTTGACTGTCTTTAGAGGGAAAAGTTCATCTAAAAAATTATTCTAAGATCAGGCTATTACTAGATAAGGATCAAAGAAGAAGACATTCCAAAGATTACGTTCAACATAAGACACGACAGTTACAAATTTGTTGTGATGTCTTTTGGATTGACCATGCTCCTACAAATCACCCGCTAGACCAAATGTGGAGAAACGAGAAGTAGAAGATATCAACGTAGCTCATCACATCAAATTGAAGAAAAGGGGATGGCAAAAATGAAAGGTAGAGCCCAACTGGAAGCACATAAGTGGAGGCAAGAGCAAAGCAAGAGCTATGGTAGATGGAGCAAGAGAGCAAGAGAGAGAGTGGCACAATATGTGGAAACTCCAATAGTCATAATGTGTGATGGCCTTCCGTTATTCAATAATAACTGAAACAATAAAAAATAGAGTAACAGTAATGGGCATCCACCACTTGCAATGTACAGGTATGTGGTCATATTGTATGCAGCAAATACATGGTAGCATAGGCACATGCACCTTTACCCCCAACAACCTCCCAATTAAAGAAGAATGTGCCTTGAGTGAAGAGAGAACAAGAAAAGGGACAAAGTAGAAATGTACATAAAGTATAATAAGATGAGGAATAGATGTCATCTTATCCTATGCACATCATCTTTCCAAAAAAACAAAAAATTTTGTTGAGAGACTTTTATAAGCAAATCTGGGAGATTCTTGTCATCAGTTGAGATCTTGACAAGCTCAACAGACTTGTTCTCTGTCACCTCCCTAATGAAGTGATAGCACACCTCAATGTGCTTTCTTAATGTATTGTCTTTGCATGGAAGACCGGATTCTTGGCCAAATTGAATAGCACTCATAGAATTTGAATGTAGTGTAGGAGCAATAGTAATACCAAGATTTACCACCACTAGATGGTCCACCCAACCATAGGGCCTCCTTGGAAGCCTCAACAGTTACAATATACTCTGCCTCAATATTAGATATGGCCATGTATTTTTACATCATGGACATCCAAGAAACAACACCTCTAGCAAAAGTGAAGATATACCTAGAGGTGGACTTTCTACTATTTGCATGTCAGCCCTACATAGTTAGAGTTAGTGTAATCCACGAATGTAGTATCCTAGCTACCATAGCAAATGTATATATTTGCAATGCCTTTCAAGTATGTTATGATACCCTTCACGACA
This sequence comes from Lygodium microphyllum, assembly GCF_053477565.2. Classification (NCBI taxonomy): domain Eukaryota; kingdom Viridiplantae; phylum Streptophyta; class Polypodiopsida; order Schizaeales; family Lygodiaceae; genus Lygodium; species Lygodium microphyllum. Next base: position 13,788,372 of record NC_141153.1, on the reverse strand, counting down.
TTCCAATGTCACCATCTAGGTGTAGCCATAAAGCATGATGAACTATCCTTCATATGGCAAGGTAAAGGATAGCCAATAGGCTTAACATCTTGCATATGGAATCACTCAAATACATTTTGTGTGTATGCCTACTATGACAAGTAAAGGAGACCCCTAGAGTGATCGCGTGTGATGCACATACCAAGAATATGTGAGGCCTATGCCATGTCCTTAATCTCAAAGCTCTTCTTGATCTAAGTCTTCAAAGCATCCAAATCATCACGATCTCTTCTAGTAATCAACATATCATTGATATAAAGTATCAAGATACCATCATGAGCCTTCTTTATGCATAAATATCAATCCATATCATTATGAGTGTATCCCTACAAATGCATGAAAGCATCAATCTTACAGTACCATTCCATGGGTGTTTGCTTAAGGTCATAAAGGATCTTTCTCAACTTTCACACTAGGTGTTCCCTACCCTTTTCCATAAAGCCCTTGGATTGTGGTGTACAAATATCCTCATACAAGTCCCCATGTGTAGAAAATCCCTTTTCACATCCATTTGATAAAAGTGCAGATCTAACTACACAACCAAGGCCAAAACCAATTGTAGGGTAGTCATCTTGACTATAGGAGAAAAGACTTCATCAAAGTCAACATCATGCTTCTACTTAAAACCCTTAGCAATCAATTTGGCCTATACTGGCTTGGGCCATCTAGGGGTGCTCTTTGATTGGTACATCCACTTGCATGGATTTAAATACATGTTTTTGAGTGGGCAAAGGAACCAAATCTCATATATATTTTTCTATAGTGAATCAAACTCAAACTACATGGCCCTCTCCCAAGAGTGATTATCACCTCTATGTATGACCTCCTCAAGTAAGGGGGTTACCAAAATTTGTCACTATAACATAGTCCATGGAGGGCACAAATTGATTAGGAGGATGTTAGTATCTAATAGTCTATTTTATAACAAGCTTTGGGGCATGTACATCCTATCCAACATCATGATCATGGGCCACCAAAAATCAGCATGCATTGTCTAGTTGGCTGTATGATTATAGGAGGCTCCTCCTGAAAGATCACATTGAGTATCTTAACTATATACTTAGGCTACTTATGCATCTTCTTGTCATAAAAAACAATATCATGGCTATTTAATAACCTTCCTAGCATGCGAATCCCAAAGGCAATAGCCCATCTCTTTGCATCCCCATAGCTAAAAAATATACATTTCACTTACTTAGGATCCAATGTATTACATTGTCCTTGGGTACATGGCAAAAATCCTCACATCCAAAGACTCTAATATATGCATATGAGAGAGGTTTTTTAGACCATACCTCATATGTAACCTGACAACCAATACCAATGCATGGGGATCTATTTATCAAATATGTAGTTGTAGTAACTACCTCTGTCCAAAAATACTGCGATAAGCCTACCTAACTAAGTATATTGTGGACTCTTTCTTGAATAGTCCTAGTCATATGATCTACAATACTGTTATAGGGTGGGGTGTATGAGGTGAACAAGTAACACTTAATACTCGTTTCGTCACAAATTGCTCAAATACTTTAGAAACATATTTACCTCCATTGTCAGATCTTAGGCATTTTTGTTTATACCCCAGATTAGTTCTCAACAAGAGCAGGCCAATGTTGAAAGGTAGATAAGCCTTTGATTTTGTGTGATAGGATATGCTCAATTCTTATGCAAATAATCATCAATGAATGCGAAAAAGTACTTTTCACCACCCAATGAGTGACAGGGCATGGGACCACATACATTAGGATGCATAAGAGTAGAGGCTCACCCATGTATGTAATGCCAAGCTTCTTATGTGAGAATTGTGAATATGCCTACCATAAAGACAATGGTCACAAGAATCAAACTATTTGTAATGATGATGAAGATACTACAAACAAATAAGCATTTCCATTCCCTTCAAGGATATGTATCCAAGGCAACGATGCCATAAAGACACATGTGGTATGTCAACCATGGCTAGAACATGGTAAAGAAACCCAAATACAAATAAAGGATAAAGGTTGCTAGCCTTGGCACCTGGAGCAAAGACAAGATTCCCATAGGTAACCTTCCATGTAGAATCCCCAAAGGATACATAATAGCCTGCATCATTCAACTATCCAACATATAGAAGGATTTTGGTCAAAGCCGCTATATGATGCACATTATGCAAATAAAAGAGCTACCCAAGGGAAACTATAGCCTTACATCCCCAATTCTAATGATGTATGATGCCACACAAGTCATTTCCTAGTCGCATAGAACATATTGTGATAGAACTCAAACCAGTCCCTATATAGGGTAATGTTGGGGGTAAAGGTGCCTCCACCTAGCCGCCCGTGTATTACTACACTGACAATCACCACCACTACACACTACAGGTGGCGGGCGCCCGTCTCACTGTCACTTTATTCTTTATTCTTTTAGTGACAGTTTGAATAAAGGAAGGCTCGGTCACACATTGTGACTGTTGGAGTTTCCATTTCTTGTCTCTCTCTTTCTTGCTCTTGCTCTCCCGCCATAGCTCTCGCGTGCAAGCTTCGATCCTTCTCACCTTTCAACTGGTATCAGAGCTCAGCTTCCCAACTCTTGAGCTTGGCTCGTGGCATTCTCAGCTTCCTATTGACTCCCCACTCGCATTAGGTATCCTTCCCGATAGCCATAGCTCATTCTCTTGAGCTCCCGTCACTCCTCGGATTCTCGAGCTTCTTCTCGGCCTATTGAGGCACCATCAAGGCATTGACATTGAGGTATTGCTTCATTATTTTAGAGTTTTATTTCAGTCCACAGGTCTAGGAAAACAAGGCAGCCACAATTGAAGCTTCCAATCTTCATATCTCCTTGCCACTGGTCGTGGGCTGCTAGAGGCTTGTTCCAAGGCCTCTTTGGCTCATGATTGAGTCCTCCAACCTCTCCAAATCTGCCACATGGACTAGCAAGAGCAATAGCAACATCACGCAAATTTGTGCCTGATTCTGGGCAGATCTCATTCAGCCACTTTAGCTCCAGCTCCAGCTTGGCATTAAGCACTTGTTCGGGCTCGTTGAAACTACAACTACATTGCCAATGATGTAGGAGGAACATGAACATATTTTAGTTCTACCTGTGTAGTCCTAAATGAGATTAAATAGAATCTGTCATAATCTTCAGCTTAAAATACTGGACTAGTGCCATCATTTTTGGAAAACTATGGAGGGTACAAGAGAAAGCTATTCATACTAGCAATGCATGCAAGAAGAAGAAGATAAGATTTGCATTAGTTGGTGCCTTTTTAAATATGCAAAGGTGTACTACAATGCAATTGGCCTCTTTTGGTGCCAACTCATCCATCCTTATCCTTCCACATATCTATCCATTCTCTTAGACCTAGTTTGCATCAAATATACTAACAAACCCCCCCTTGATGTGTGGTTGGTCATTACCAATCGCCGTTGTCATCAAGGACGTGATTACAAAATAAAAATTTCCCATGAGTCCCCTACCATACTCATAAGTATGTGGTGTGACTAAAACAAGATATAAGCAAATGACATTAGATTGAATAGGAGGTTTGTCCCCTTGGCTAGATCATTGGTGCCAACTATGGATTTTACAGCTGTGGGATTTAAAATAGATGTCCATTTGATGGAGACACATCATGAGATTCATTTGATTTGGGTGCATCATGATTTTGGAGTGGCTTGTTTGCATAGTTTGCTTGATTAAAATAGCACTCTCTTTCGAAATGACCAAAGCGTTTGCAAATTGTACAATGTTGTTTCTCTTTGTTTTTGCAATTCTTTTATTCACAATTAGTTAATCCACAATGATTGCATTTAAGCTTTGAATTTCTTGTAGTGATGAAGACATTGTCATGAGTAGTAGTTGAAGCACTCCCAATAGATTTAATTTGGTGGATAATCACCTAAGGGTCAAGGAGGTAGTTAATGAATATGGACTAAACTAATACTTGTGAGCCCTAGGGGATGGCATTGACCATAGACCCTATACCGAATCCCGAAAATCCTATAGATAATCCACTTGATTTGTAGGTCTTACTGTTCACAGTCCATGATTGGGGACTCATCAAACATCTCTCCTCCTTACATAAAAGATTGTTTAGGATGTAATGGGCATATAAAAGAAACCCGAACCATACAACAAGGGGTATGATTCCATACTCAGTGAGTCTTAGAGTGAAGCTCCTATTTTTATCAAGATGGAGTACTACTAACAGATGAAAAAAACAATGAAGAGATCCAAATAAAGATACAGATATTCCATTTTATGTTCTAAGAAGCATAACATATGATGCTCACATGACAAGGATCAGTAAGTATCTAATGGTCCAATATAAAAAATGAGTAACGACTAGACGAAAACAATCAATATGGGATATTTGGGGATACTCCTCCATGATATGTTTGAACAATCAACCAAATATTGAAAGCATGAGTGACGTTAATATAGGCTCTTAAAATTGCAACAAGGTCAATTCTACTGCAATTTTAAGTTTTTTCTAAAAAGTAATGACCTTAGTGCTTTTCATAATTTGATCCATTAAGCTTCATTGTTGCTACTATACATACAAATGTAATATTGATGTTTTGTTTAAAACCCTATTATGATGGCATCTATTTGTCTTTGTTTGCGTGACTCATTGAGAATCTTCCATATTGATTTAGAATGTACTATATTAGTATTGTGATGTTATGGGGAAAGATCCTCTCATGTAATATATGCATGTACAATGATACAACTTGACATTAAAGTTTGGCCGATGAGGTTTGTAAATGGAAACTTAATTTAGTCCAATCTATTAAGGGTTATGGGTCACCATCACTAGCATTTCATTGAATGATAGTTATCGACTTGATGATAAGCTTCTGTTTTTTGTTAGGCGCTATAGGGTAAGCATCCTATTAATTAGGAAGCCCCTTGAAGGAGATTGCTGCAAACACTAGTAGAAGATCATTTCTTCTCCAAAATTGTATCACTTTTGAAAGTAGCTAACCATTGTGGCTGCATCATGCTAGATTGTGATTGGCTTATCAAATAATTAGCTTCTCCCTAAAGTTGATTTCCTTTTGTCACATTGGAATTCCTTTACCATAGTGCATGTTTGGATAGCTCATCACTTTTGAAAATTTGCTTTGAAGAAATGAAGAGAACTATTACCGAGAATAGGCAAAAATCCTTTGTTTCATCGTTCTTTGCCTATGGGAACCCCCAAAAAGGTTACTATGCTTCTATTAGTGTGTTTGTAACCTGTGGTTTACAACGCATAGATAGCGAGTTACTAGACTTTCATTTATTCACAAATACTACAAATATTTACATGAGATCAGCACATGTGTGTGGGTTTGATTTTCCATGGACACATAGTGGGGAATCCAAACTAAGGTCGATTAATCCCAATTAGATACCACGTTGAATATATTACAAGCTGGTGAAGTATGGAAACTTCGTTGGTTCCTAAGAAACGCCAATTCATTGGACGTAGATATTTGTCCCCTTTTGACAGGAATATAATCTAGATTCTAAAGATCCTTTAAGTACCCTTTATTAAAAGCTTGCAGCCTGGAGGGGTTAGTGTAGGGTAGTAATAATCTATGAATTAGTGTGGGAGGGCAGATTTGGCGTACACAGAGAGAGAGAGAGAGAGGCACTTCCTTACGAGGGGCATATCCAGCCTCTGATGGAGCTGGCGAAGCGGCTGGCAGCAGAGGGGGCCATCGTCTCCTTCGTTAACGCGCACCATCAGCACATCAAAATCCCTGCAACCCGTCAACCACGGTACCATGGATGTGTCTCGGCAGAAAAGTGGGCAAGCGCCGGATGGATCCATGGCGAGGCAGGTGCATGGGGATCAGCGTGCAGACAATGGTGATAATAATGAGGAGGATGAGCGTGACGAAGCCATGGAGCATGGCCATGACGAGGCCATGAAGCATGGCCATGATGCTGACGATGCGGGGGTCATGTCCATCCATGACGTGGATGAGGGAGGGCCGGGCAGTATACGGCTGGTGAGCGTGGAGTGCCCAATCCCGGACCCGCGCGTGGCCAGCGGCATGATGGAGTTCGTGGAACCGGTGCTGAGGATGCAGCCCCTTCTGGAGGACCTGCTGGGCAGCCTCTCCCCGCCGCCCACCTGCTTGCTGGCTGACCTCCGCCTCTCCTTCGCCCACGACCTGGCCCAAAAGTTGGGCATCCCCAGGGTCGCCTTCTGGTCCCAGTCCGCCGCCAGCTTTGCTTGCACCCTCCTCGTCAGCAAGGGCTTGTGTTGCCCGCCTCCTGGTGAGATATACTCTCTCTCTCTCTCTCTCTCTCTCTCTCGACACTCACATCTTGCCTCTTGCACTGTTCCAACTTCCAACTTCCTAGCGCACACCATTCTTCTTCTCCCAGGTGCTTCAGTTTGAATCCATCCCAATTCAGAACTTGGAATGTGGGAATCGCGATATGCCCCGCCCTACCCCCAATCTCCGAGCCCTCTTCCCACCTCTCTTTCTTCTCTCTCTCCCTCCATGGCCCTAGCCTGCCTCGCAACTACGTCAAATTTGGCACAATATTATATTATATTGATATAACAATTATACACACATAGATTTTATTATACCTAGGCACCCGCAAATATAGATGTATTCATGTATATATATGCATATCTCCTAATGTCATTGGAAAACTTAGCCCATAGATATTCTTATATGATTTACAAAACTATATCCTAAGTTGCAAGTAATTAAGACTTTTCCAACTAGTGGCTTATAATGTATCTAATAACGTATTAACAATTCAGCCTTTGCAATACTCCTTCTAGATGATTTTACCAAAATGAATATAAATTCATTTGAATAATAGAGGTACTATTCATATTCACTGAGTATACTCAAGCACATTCAACTTTACTCATTTTACACAAAGTAATCAAGTACATTTAGATGAAACACTAGAGCAATTATTTTGTTTTACGGGTTCTAACTAAAGCTAGCAACATGATCTAAATATGTTTTTGATCTCATACAAACTATTGTTTGTAGAAGGTAACAACAATGTGGTGGATGGGATTCCAGGTGTGCCACCATTGAGACGTGTTGATATGGGGCCTTTTCTGACATTAAATCCTTTAGACCCTTGCTTTGACTTTATCATTAAACCATTTCAACAATTAGAAACGACAACAACAATTGTGCTCAACACCTGTGATGAGTTGGAGATGGATACCATACTTAGCATACAAAAGAAAAATGCAAACTATGATTTACCCATTGTGTTGACAGTTGGGCCTTTATTACCCAAGCCGTTCCTTCATTGTGGAGATGTCCCACTTCCTACCCTTCAACAAAGCCCTCCTTTATGGAGAGCCCCTGATGATCATGAATGTTTGGAGTGGCTAAGAAAATGGAATGCATCAAGTGTTCTCTACATCTCATTTGGCACACTCCACCCACAATCAACAATTCAACTTCAAGAGTTAGCATCTGCACTAGAGGCCATGCAACAACCCTTTTTGTGGGTCATTCGCCTAGATGCCCTACCTCTCCAACATGCTAGCTCTACTACTTTCCTTGGCCCCACCTTCCACAAGCATGCTGCAAATTGGGGCAAGATTGTCCCTTGGGCACCCCAAATCCATGTTCTAAGCCACCCCTCTGTGGGTGGCTTCCTCACTCATTGTGGTTGGAATTCCACTCTTGAGAGCATGTCCTGTGGAGTGCCTATACTTGGATGGCCCCTTTATGCTGATCAAATGCTCAACGCAAGGTGTGCCTCAGATAAGTGGAAGTTTGGCCTCACATTGCACCTCGATGAGCAAAAGCTTGCGTCCACGTTGGAAATTCAAACCAAGGTTAAGGAACTCATGAATGGGTCCCTACGATTGAGCATCAAAGCCAACTCCATTAGATGGAGAGACATTGTTAGGAAGGCTCACTTAGGCTCCTCAAGCTTACACATGAACAAGCTCCTTAGCCTTATAGGAATCCCAAAAAGAAACCAACATATCAAAAACATTGCCAATCATGAAGAACATGTAAAAAGTCAAACATGTCACCAACTTTACTCTCCTTTTGTATTGCATCAATGAAATTCTAAGCTTACAAATTTGACCACATAAGATTATGTATACTTATTAAATGTATGAAAAGGAGCGTTTTGAATGTACTAACACAATTCTCATATGGTGATGATGGGATCACATCAAGTTGTGAATATGTGGCAACTGTAATGTAAGTTATTATGAAATATAACAGAGTTCTTATGTTACTAATTCTCTTAGTTTTTACTTGTAAAATTGCAAGCCAAATTGTAAGGTCATAACTAGATTTGATAACATTGAGTACTATTTTATGTGCACGTAACACATGGGGATGTCTTCAAGGAAGGCCCCTCCTCAAATATAGTTAAGTATATTATGTGGATTCAATGGAAAGGAAATTTTGAAATCCATTCTACACTTTTTTTACTATGAAGGATACCATGAAAGGGGGATATCCAAGGTTTAAAAAGGGTCCAAGTTATTAATGACAAATTCACTATTAAAGGGTTTTTAAATGGGCATCAAACACAAATGATGTTGAGGGTTTAGTGTAGTGAATCCCTCAAGGGGCCCATGCATATGCCACACACACACACACACACACACACACACACACACACACACACACACACACACACACACACACACACACACACACACACACACACACACACACACACACACACACACACACACACACACACACACACACACACACACACACACACACACACACACACACACACACACACACACACACACACACACACACACACACACACACACACACACACACACACACACACACACACACACACACACACACACACACACACACACACACACACACACACACACACACACACACACACACACACACACACACACACACACACACACACACACACACACACACACACACACACACACACACACACACACACACACACACACACACACACACACACACACACACACACACACACACACACACACACACACACACACACACACACACACACACACACACACACACACACACACACACACACACACACACACACACACACACACACACACACACACACACACACACACACACACACACACACACACACACACACACACACACACACACACACACACACACACACACACACAAAACTAATGTGGTAGATAATTAAAAAACTAAGCAAACCCCATCATAAATGAAAAATAGGAGAGTGAATCCCCAATGGGTCAATGGGATAGTCTCAGTTAGCTAAGAGGTTTCCAACAATAATATGTTCGACTAGGAACTTCCAGGAAGAGTCAAATGTTAAATGTCTTAGAGTTTTCAAGGGGGGGGGGGGGGGGGGGGGATCATCCTATAGGAGCCACTATATAACGTGCATTCAAAAGTTACTTTAAAAACTCATTTGTAAAATTTTTGCATCATTTTATAAAACCCTTATGTGAATTTCAGAGGTAGTTATATCCCTTTTGTAAACCTAAAATTCAAAGAGAAGGTGCATTTCATGTCCCCTTCTGTACAATTCAAATTAAAACATGGTCAATCAAATTTTAGAGTGGCAAAGTGTGCTTAGATTTTGCATTGATCCGTCATAAGTTGGAGACATGGAATGCTTGCCGTCCCCTTGTAGTTTCATCCTACTTGGATATTTGCTCTTCTACCAAAATGGAGTTTTCCCTCCCTAGGTGGATCTTGAGGCATCTCTCAATGCTACCACAAAAGCTGCTTCTACTATACGGCAACTCAAGGCAAGGAGCTACTTAGATAAAGGGAAGCCAAGTTGATGTTGAGCTAATTGCTTCAGGTGTGGCTAGAAGTTGGAACTTGAGAGGAGGTGGTTGAGGTGGCCTCCTCTTCTCTCAAAGCTTTTGAGTCCTATTGTGTATGATTAGGTTTTTCCTTTACTCCTCTTGCATATGTAGTAATCTTATGGCACAATTAGTTTGCTCCTTCTTTTAAACCAATTCATGTTTATACTTCTAGATCAATTTTATATCCTTCATCTTCTTCAATACAATATCTATCATTAATTTCCTATCTAGCAACGCTATTTTAGCAAGCAATTTATGAGTATTTAATGGAAACTAGTTTGTCCAAAGTTGTCAGAGTCTATAGCTAAATTACAACAAAAGGCATTCATAGCAGTGGCCTAACAGAGCCCAATAGGTGAATAGAATTGAAACACAATACAACCAACAAGTAAGATTGATAGCAATTTTGAAAGTACAACAAGCATACATGAAATAACAACATCATATCTAGAGTAGTAAATCTGAGAAGCAACAAGAGTAATAATATTTTGTTTCTTGGCAATAACTATAGACCTAGAATAGTGGGTAGTAGTATTCATAGCAAAGTTATGAATGAATGAATGAATTTGATCCTAGTGTCTTCATAAAAGTTGTAGATTGGAACCTAGAATATGTTTTTGATTCAAAAAACTTAGTGATTCGAGTTATGGATCAAAAGTTATGAGCAGTTTTCTACAGGGTGGTCATAATGGATAGTTTTCAGAGCAAAAAGAGACTAATACTAATGGATACAAGGTATTGATGAGGATATCCATATTATGTTTTTGATCGTCACGATTGATTTGAAGGTATGGATGAGTCCTTCGCAATGTTGTAAAGAGGAAAAACATCATGCTTTCAATCATTTATGAAGCTTTAAGCTTTTACCTTAGAGACTGATCATATACTTTTGAGAAGGCAAATTTGAGAATTGCAGGGAACATCTATAAATAGGGACAAAGATCATCTATGTAAGGTATGGGCCATTAATTTCATGAGTTATTATAGAGATATTGTAGGTATGCATTGATTTGCCACAATCTTAGGTACCTTATGCTAGGCAAGGGTTGCTCAGGATATGTGTCTTGAGTTGAGAGATCATCTTGACTTTACCTACAACAATAGTTGTAAAGAGAAAGAGCAGAGATCTTGGGCAGCTTTGGGGTCTTGTTTAATAGGTTTTGCATGTATCTTGGTCGCTACTTGCAAGAGACCAATATTTTTGTATCGAAAAGAGAGAGCAATATTTTTGTATGTATCTTGTCTCTACTTGCGAAGCAATATTTTTGTATAAAAAAGAGAGAGTTTTGGGACTTCTTTTTCATTGTATTGAGTGTACAATATGGTATTTGCTTGGGATTATTGAGATCATTTTATCTAAAGATTATTGTATCTATAGTGAGGTCTAGGCTTTGGCTTAAATAGTATATTGTACTTGCCATAGATTTTCATTGAATAGAAAGGGTTCACTTTAGTCTTTCTCCCTTATCTCCTATCTTGTCGATTTATTTGATCCCATGTAGATTGTGGATAAACATTGCCTCCCCCCAATATCTTCCGTAAACTCAATGTGAAATGCCATAGCTAGATTGTGAGATGGGAGACCATAGTGACCATGAAGTAGATAATATTTTACATAGAGATGAAGATCATTCGAATGTCTTCAATAGAGTCTATGGTGTAGAGATTGGAGAAAATCATGAGATCCATGACTTCATATAGAGACATGAGCTAATAAAGTGTGAGGAGGCTATGTCTAGGGCCTTATAGGATATTATTTTCAAAATGAAGGGTTTGATGACAATAACGTCTCAAGGTTTCTGTGAGAGTATCAAAAGAAATTGGAGTTTGCATATGTCCTAATGACTAAGGTGTCTAGATATTTCAAAAAAGTAGTGTCTTATGAGCTATAAATGTGTATCTAGACTCTATACAAGAAATATGGTTTGACATGGGCTCGTTTCAAGAAGGCCCTAAAAGATGAGTTTTTTCTTAAGCATGTGAACCGAGTAACCAAGCGCTCTTTCCTAGAATGGGTCATGAAATCTAGCAAGGGTTGTAGAGGGACTTCAAGCAGAAATATGAGCAATTGAGCAATGTTGAGCAACTTTTTCTTCTTCTCGATAATGTTCTTTTTTTCCTTAGGCTACAGATCCTCCATTGTAAATGCAGCTTGAGGTGCTTCTTGAAGATAATTCAATCGAGAATGGACTGAAAGTAGATTGGAAATATGTGGGTGATGCAGTATTTAAATTAAGACATCGTAAGCAAATGACGAAATCATGCACTATCACAACTTCATCACAGCATGAGCCTTTGCCTAGGCCATAGCCTTCAAATTTTGTTCCAATATCAAGCAAGGAGGATGCCATAGATGAGTTGGTGAAGAATATGAGAGATTTTTAGATTAAAGTGCCTAAGATTGATGATCTTGGATGAGCTGGTTCTTCACAAGCTCCACCTAAGCACGAGTGCAAAGATTTTGAGTCATTTAGAGATGCTAAGAGAAAGAATTCAATCTTTTGGGATCAAGATGGAAAGAACTATGTGATCGAGATAGGTATGTCTATAGCTCCAAATTTTGGTAAAGATGGAATAAAGAAGATACTTGAGGATATGCATGCACTATTAGCTTTTATCATTAGGGACACTTTGACTTATGCGTTAGAGTTTGAGAAGTCAAAGGGAAAGAAGATTGCAGAGAAAAAGTGAAAGAGAGACAAAGACGATATAGGTACTTTGGAGAAATCAACTAGAGGAGATGAACAATCTCCTCCTATTGCTAGACTTAGCTTTGAGTAGATGATGAGATACATGCAAAAGAAAAGAGTGATTCAAGATAACACAAACATTACATATTTAGAAAATCTTGAGATATTATAGATATGCTGAAATTTTAAATATAGGATGATACCAATTGACAAAAAAAGTTGGATGCCGATTTATTTTAGCAAATAGAGTAGAGGATTGATGTATTTTAGCCAAGAGAACGAGTGGTTTGTGTATTTCAACCCCAACAGAGTTGCAAATGATTGATGTATTTCAACCAAAAGAGTTTGACGCAGACATATTTCGACGGAATGCATTAATGGTAATTATAGATGTTCTATTAGCACATGGAGCACATGACATGCATGATGCAAAAGAAGTTGATGATGTAGAGGAAACTATGGAAGAGCATGCATATAATATAGAGATTCAAGATGAAAAAGAGCCGGAAGATGATGCAAAGTTTGTGGATGTGGATGCTACAAAGTTTGATAATGCAGATATGCAGATTGAAGATGTAGATGCTATAGAGTCCGAAGGAATAAATGATATTGAGAAAGAGAATGTGGACAATGTTGAGGGTAAACCAACAATAGAAGATACAAGAAAGACATTGATGCATGTTACACATGATACTATCGTTCGAGATGCAAAGAAAGATGACTTAAGTAGATTAAGTGGGTTAATGATGTGGATCTTTCAACTTGGCATATTCCATGTGATATAAAAATTGGTTAAAGGCAAAGGGGATGTCTTGCATGTACATATGCCTTATTGGTCGATTATCTCGAGAGGGCGATATGGCTATAGGAAAGTGTATTGGACAAAAAAGGTTGAATTGAAGATGTCTAAAAAAGTTTTAACTGGGAGAGGATTAATGGTGACCAATGCATACAAAATGGGCTTGGATACCTTGGGAAGGCTCCTAAAAGGTTGTGTTGATATCCAAGTTCGTATGCATGAGATACAAAGTGGGGAAGGTTAATATCTGGTCAAGATTGCATGCTGTAATGAATAGTTGCAAGTTGCGCAAAAAATTTTAGGGGCTAAAATCTTCGAAATTTGATGCAAATCTCCTAAACAAAGTTGTACATCGCGAATGGGGCTACATTTTTGCTTTTTAAAGCTTGGTAATCCAAGTTATGGTTGGAAAGATACGAACAATTTTCTGCAAGGTGGCCATGTAGGATAATTTTCTCAACAAGATAAGACCGAATCTAATAGATGTAAATTATTGCATGTGACATATGCTTTGATAGATATGTTGGAAACCAAGGATAGGGAAGAGGATAAAATGTGCGAGAGAAGAGACGGATCAAAATATGCGAGGCCAAGATCTCGAACATGGATTCAACTTTGTGCAGACACGAGCCATGTCTTGCCTCTTTTTTGGTGGCCTAGCATACAACACTCATGAGGAGTCACTCTGCAAGGCCTTCTAGGTACATAACAAGGTTATCGACTGCCATGTCACCATGGATTGCGAGATGAATAGGTCAAAGGGCTTCGACTTTGTCACCTTCCTTGAGGATACTTAAGCAAATGTCGCATGGCAAAAAGTGAATAATCAATTCTTGGATGGGTGCATGATTAGGGTGGAATGCACGACACCTCACTCACATCGTTGCCGCCCACTTGACTTGTTCCCAGCATCAAACTTGTTGCAAGTGCCATTAGAAAATTGGGACTCCATCCTATCTCCAATTACTTTGATTCCTCAAAATGCAAGCATGGCATATGGCATATGCTTCTCCCACACCAAGGAGTTGTTCTCGCCAGAAGGGAACAATTCTTTGGAAGGTACACTAGCACAAAATAGTTTATGGCCAAAAAATGAGGCTAAATGGGTTAAAAAAAAAAACCATCCCCCTTGTAAAATATTATTAAAAAAGCACCAGCTCTGTCACCTCTTTTAGCCCAGTGAACGATTAAGACCTAATAGCCTGCTCCTCCTTTTCTCACCTCCATGACAAAACCGAATATACTGCCTCTTTCAACTTAATGAACGGCTTACCAACAACCTACTTCTCGTCTTCTCGTCTTCACTTCAGCATTATCAATGCTCTCCTGCAAGCTTTTCCCTTGCAGCCTGTAACTCCTGTTGTGGCCCTTCGAACAACAAATCCTGCTTTCACTTTCTCCCTATGCTTCAACAATGATACATGGGAGGTCAACATGGTTGGCAATAAGGTATTCACAACAAAATGGTAGTCCAACTAATCTACAGTTCAAAAGGCCTTGTGGCAGCCACCCATTATAAGCATAACAAAGCTAGACTTATACGTAGAATGGCCTACTCTTGATCAAAGTCTTTGTGAAGCCTTACATCCATCACATCCAAGAGCTTTCCTAATTGAGATAAGGTCCAAGCCCAAGATATAAGGCTAGCCCTCTCAAACTCCTTCACCTGAATAGGGCGTCTACATGACAAAATGACTAGCACAAGAACTCAAAATTGGAGATGTCACTTCTCTTTGAAAGTGCTCCATTTGCACCATACTCAAGAGCAACATAGCACACAATCCCTCGCATGCTAGTTGTGCTGCTTGCATCCCTACTAACCAACTCACCACTTTTGCTCAGATCTCGACTCCATTGGCATGCTTCACTCTTGTATGGACAACAAAATCATCCTATAGTGATAGCTCACAAGAAGTTTGGGATGTAGAATCATGCTTCAGTCTTGTATATGGTTAGTGAAGGAAGAACATAAACTCTGAATTTTAGTTTCAGCTTTTCATGATAGGCCTACACATGCATGACTCTTTGATAGCTGAAACAACTATGAAAACAAAATCACAGACATATTTCAGTGAAAATTTCTACCATTTTTTGGAAACATGGAATCAAAATTAAATTAGATGCATATGCCAAAGCATCAATTAAATGATGGGATGCCCCCTACGAAAGAAGTCTTGGCAGTATGTATTCTAATATGGATGGTGATGTAAGAAGCCTTTCAAAGTATTGCTTTCAAGATAACAAATGGATGAAAAGATGTGACATGATGCATATTGAAATTTCTTTTAAGGTTCAATACATTGAGACATATGTATTGCATGAAATTGATCACATCAAGCAATGGTCCTCGTAACAACCCCGTGTCTCATTCACAACCACAAACTTTAATTCATGCATATCTGAAATCTCAAAATTTATGTGCTATGAGTTATTCCAAGTTAGACAAATTTACAATGCAACAGCATGCATGTAGCTATGCCTCCATATGACCAATTTAGAATCAAACGACGTGCCATGTTTACAGTGAAATGTAGTAAGTAGGAAAAACATGCTATGCATTCGAATAGTGCATCCAATTGGTAGTCATTATTACTTGGAGAAGGTTATTGAAATCGGCTCAACACATAGGTGTTGATTATTTAGCTATTTGTGCCACCATTTGCTTGCCAACAAAATGTCAAAGTTAGGAATAGGGAATACACTTCAAAAAAGAAATTCCAAGGCAATTAGGCATGTTGGTGAGCTCACAACAAGAAGTCACATAGAAGCAAGTAAACACGATTTTAGCTATTCTAGGAATTCGAGAAACTCTAACCTCAATCTAAGTGTCAAATGAATAGGCAAAAGCCATCATAGCACGTAGAACAGAATAGCCACAAAAAATAGTCAAATATGCAACCCACACAACATATTGAGCTTGCTCGAACTATAGATTCAAAAACAAGAAATCAACACCAATAGCAAATGCTTTCAAACTGCAATCATTTAGTCAAAAAAACCACATTGCATCATTTATTCCTTTAAATAGAAACAATTAGCATTCATCAAATTCTAGCAACACATGCATATTCTCAATGAATTTCATAAAACCCATGTTACCTTGTTCTTGTGTGTTTGGTCCCTCCTACTACTCGATTAGGAATCTCAAACTAAAGTGATGGCGAACGGTGTAGATGTACGTGTCTAAACTGTGTGCAGAGATAAGATAGAGAATAGAGAGATTAGACAATGAAGAACTCTATTACGCTTCTTTGATTATGGTAGCATGAAATAGGAGAAAGAGAGACGGTTACATCAGTTACAAATCTCGGTGATAGATCATTTCATTCCTTTTCAGTATTTTTTGCTTTATTTAATTGGCTTTTTATTCATTATGCCAACACCCCCCCTTGAATGAAAAGCCTATCTCCATGCCAATGGAGACAATGCAAGCATTGTGCTTATCTGCAAAGTATTGATTTTGCGAGAAAATCAGATGCATTCTCATTGGTTGTAATGTGTAGCAGCTCCACCCTGTTTTCAGCCAGTTGTTGACGAATGAAGTGGTGTTAGATGTCAACATGTTTCAACTTCTCAAATCGACGGGGTTTATGTGTTGAACCAATGGCGGCCATGCTATCACTATAGATGGTTATGGACTGCTTTATTCAAATTTGAAGTTCTCCCATGAGTGATGGAATCCACATTGCTTCCTTTGTTGCATTTGAGATGGCCTTGTACTTAGTTTCTATGCTAGAAAGGGAGACTATTTTTGTTTGCCTCTTTGTCTTCCAAGAAATTGCTCTTCTAGCCATCATAAAGACATAGCGTGTAGTGGGGAGAATCCCCATCCACATGCTCTTGCTTATATGTGATGCCCAAATGCTTTGTCTTGACCAGGTATTCTAGAAGTCTTCGCAAGGAAGTATGGTGCTCTGCTTGAGGATTATGCATACAACGAGACAATAGACTTGTTGCAAGTGAAGGGTCTGGTCGGGTACATGAGACCAAGTATCGTAAACTCCCCAATATGCTGTGACATTGAGTGGCTTGGTTGCCATGAATCCACCATGCCTTAAATTGGGAGTGAATTGCTATCTATTTGAGAGGTGTATGGTATGCTCCAATACCTTCAACACCAACAAATAAGTAACAAATCTCCCCCCGTTTGTCATGGAAAAATGACGACACTAATCTGCTTTGGCATGTTTTAGCATGGGGATTGATGATGACAGCAGAAGAATGTCATCCACATACAAGGAAAGAATGAGAAAAACACTAGAGGTTTGTCTAAAATACACAGAGACATCACTAATCAGCCTGGTGTAACCTGCATGAACCATGGCACCGTTGAATCGAGCATTCCATTGACGGAGTGATTGCTTAAGGCCATAGATAGAGCAAAAAAGAAGGCACACATGGTGAGGCTTTTGAGAATCTTTGAAATATGAGGGTTGCTCCATGTAGATCTCCTCATCCAGATGACCGTGGAGTGAGTGGACGGTATTTTGACTAGAGTAGTTATATCCCTTGGGTCATCTAGCAAAGATGGCTTGCGACAAGAAGTTGCAATTATATTATGACAAAAGAGCTACTGTAGTGATTCCCAAGGCATCAATCCATGTGACATTTCAAGTAAACAGTCTTGGTCTTGAATATACTAATTTAAAGAAACCTCTCCATATACTATACCCCATGTATACAAATACCTACATATTAGAAATACATATATATTCATATGCCCTAAATGCTATGAACATGTACAAAAGCACGTGTCTTTAAAAATATATGACACGATGAGGTGTAGACTTGGTTAAAAGACTTTACCTTACAAAACAAAGAGGTTAGTGTTTTTTTTGTTGCAAAGACTATAAAACAAGTGAAGTATTTATGGGGTATGATAATAGATTTGGATATAGTTCTATATAAGAATTTAGAAAAGCATGTAATTCCAAAAGTAGTCTCCCACAATCATCTCCATCTTCATCCAATTACGAGAGCTTGCACTACATTCTTCCCACCTCTTTGATCTTTGAATACGAATTATTCATCATGACCTAAACAAGTGAAGATGACATCTCATTGATATCATTTTATTCCTTATCATTTTATTCCTATTTTATTTTTGCATGGCCCCTTTTTTAGTCCATCCCATAGACTAAAAGGTTCATGTGTGTTTGCATTAGGGAAAAATTGGGGCCATTTTTTGTCCCTTTAAAGGAGTTTGACCAAAATATTCTCTCAAAAAATGGAGGCATGGCAAAATATAATGGAAATATTCCTTAGGCAAAAAGGAATCTTTGGTATAACTTGGGAGAGGCAGCTTCAGTTACCCCCGACTGCCTGCCTGACCCTAACCAAGGGGGTTGTTGACCGCGCCGGGAACGTGGACCGAACCCACCGCGAGAGGTCTTTCCGTTAAGCTCTACTTGGAGTAGGAGGATGCTTGGGTGCCAGGGGGGCTCTGGCCGTAAATCCCTCGCCTTCAGGGTCCTGCACAAGAGGCTAACGTGACTCGGGATTGGATCTCGAGGCCCGCATACTAGTTGACGGGCGGAAGCTTGGAATAGTGATCCCTGGAGATTACTGGTTAGCCTTCGGGCAGATTATGGACAAGCCTACAGGCGGAACAAAAAAATAATGTACCCCTATTTTTTGAGGGAATATTTTGGTCAAACTCTCCTTACAGGGCCAAAAATTTGCCTCAAATTTTCCCTAATGGGTTGTGTAATCTAGTACCATGTTTCTAATACCCTCTCTTAGTGCAAGCTTATCCTATAATCCTAATTATATTAGACAAGGATGTGATTCACATCAGATGCTTTAGCTAATCAATGTCATAATAGGCAAATAAGTATGTGTGTGTGTGTATACATACATACATACATACATACATACATACATACATACATACATACATACATACATACATACATACATACATACATACATACATACATACATACATACATACATACATACATACATACATACATACATACATACATACATACATACATACATACATACATACATACATACATACATACATTACAAGTTAATTGTTTTCTAAGCATGCATGGACATTGCTGGGTTAATTCATCAATCTCCTTTCTTAGGCCTCTCATTTAAAACTACCTAATCACTTGGAGAGACAAAAGGCCTAAAAACTACCTGGGAATAGCATGTTACAGGTGAAACGAGAGAGAGAGAGAGAGAGAGAGAGAGAGAGAGAGAACCAACCCTAATTATTGACTCCCCCCCTCCCATCCCGCACCCCCCTCTCAGTAGCACCCTCCCCAAATAAAAGAAAAGAAGTGTGCTTCTTAAAATTTTCAAATAAAAAGACCCCTAATGTAAAATTTACATGGGGTGCATTTATAAACCCCTTTCATTTTTGGAAAATTGTAAGTCAATATAATAAAAATACCATTTCTTTTGAATTCACATGGTACATTACATTACATATTCTATAAGGTGACTTCCCGAGGATTCTTCTCATCTTAAATCTAGACTTAATGTCTTAGGAGACTGGAGTGAGACAATCCTATGGGTAGAGGGGTCAATATACTCAGATCCCCCTTGTTTCTCACTCTCTTTGAACTAAGTGCAATACAGGTCCACTTTGGTTCAGATTATCTCACATAAGTAGCTATGAGAGTTGAATTTGTGAGCTATATTTAAGGCACAAAAGTGGCTCAAGATCCAAAAAAGTTGCAATTTTTGTGAAAAAAGAGCATATCATAGATCGAGGAGTTGGAGTTTTTCTAGGTGGGTTTTGATGCCGGAATCCAATACAAGTTTCCACTGTTCATCAATCAGAGTCAATTTGACCCCCATTTAATGATTGCAAGGTTTGGCCTTATGAAGCAACTACCTGCACTAAAAGCCAGAAAAAGCAAGTGATGGAGGCCAAGGTAATAGATTTTGATATTACAAAGCCACTCATCCATTCAAATCATGAATTTGAGGTTGTTTGCCCCTCCATTCGACTCTAGACCACTTGCGGGATAGTGTGAACATGAAGGAGTAAAAAGTTTAAGCGACTAATGGTGCACAGATCGGATGCTATATGCTTGCGTAGTGAGCGACGAAAGGTCCCCAAGAACAAAATAACTCTACTTTTTGCACAAAACTCAAGGTAGAAAGCATGCACGACATGAACAAGAGACCAATTGGGTGCAATCTCCCCCCACGCCTTGTGTGAGCGCTCCACAAAGCATGTATTTTATGTATTAATCATCTTCAAGCTCAAATAATAGCCCAAATTACAAAATAGCACGCTTTTGGCTTTTGAGTTTGCTTTAGTGCCAAATAGAAATAAAGCTAATGGGCGGGTGCCCAAAGAGTCAGGCATACCCAATACAATGTCCAAATACAAATATCATAATCGTGCGCCCATGCGCATACAAAATAATAAATAAATATCCAACGCCTTAATAAATAGGTGCGACAAAATATAGGCGCCATGCCTAAGGTATGCGCCCATCAAAATATAAGTGATAACTCGAATACACGCTATCCTCCAATGCTTTCCTCCGCCACTGCTGCTATCTCTACACATCAACTGAAGCATTCACAATCGTTAGTAAAATAATACAATTAAATCAACAAAAGTGAATACCTAGCAGTCTTCAGCTACATAAATGAATCAACTGGTTAGAAATCAATCCTAACCTTAATTTATCACGAGTGCGCACTCTAAATCCATAAACGTTTATTAATTTAATATGTATTTTGCGAAATCATCCACTATGGAATCACCCATGTACACACTAAATTAACGAAACGCCCGAAAAGGATAGGCGTCCCCATCGACTTCTCGCACAAAGAATCCACTTTGTGTATGAGCCTCGGTCAACAAAGTTTATGGAATCCACCTGGCATGGAATCCACCGTGAAATATGCCTCCTGGCATCAACTAATGAAAATTAGAAAGCCAAAAACCAAAAAATTTGTTGAGATGGAGGGAGGGGTGCAAAATTTTTTGCCCCCATTGTTAATGAATTTTGGCAGTTTGCAATTCTTCGAATCATGCCTCCTCCTCCTGGCCATGGATTCCTACAATTCTTCGCTTTAGATTGCTCCAGATTGCGCGTGATTTGGTGCAGTAAATGAAAAGATAGAAATTCAAGCTTTCTCTCTCTCCTGTTTCTCTCTTCTCTTTGTTCTTTGTTCCTATGGATGCATATGAGAGAGAGAGAGAGAAGGAGGGCTGAGGAGATGGATTCATGGATGTAGGATGGATTAAATACATAACAACTTGTAAATTGAGTGATTTGGATATGCCAACAGCTAAAAATGAGCACAAACGGCTTTTGTTTTTGAAATATGATGGGATGCATATGCGGTTTATAGAGTAAGTGGTCTTTTATTGAATTATATGATGAATCTTTCATTTTTATTATAAAAAATGATTAAAAATGCTTGAATATATATAAAATTATAGAATAATCAATAATTTCAAGCAATTCATGTAATGAAAATCAAAACCAGAAGACCTACAATACTGAATTTAGTAGAAAATTGATAATTTCATGGAATTTGTATGGTCCAAATGGTGTTCATATGGAGTTATATTGAATATAATACTAAATCACGATCCAATAAGCTTTGTAAATCTAAAAATATGAACAGATAGTAAGTAATATTAAAATTAATGATAAAAATTCATGAAAGATAGATTTTTCTATGAAAAACACTAGTTTTTATATGTAAAAAAATACTATAAATTAGGCATATGTGCATGGATATATGGTGAAGGTAGGACATGGGGATTTGCCTCAGTCTACCTCCATCTTTATGTGAAACTATGTGTTTATTATTTTTTATATGAAAAAATGACATAAAATACCCTCTTAAACTAGTGTATGATTGCAAAACCTAAATGATAGGGGAAAAGGGATCGTGGAAAGTTAAGTATCAATTAAATTCTAATTTCCATGTATATCATGATATACAGGACTCGATTTCTTTAAGTTTAAAGGAATAATAGCATGGATTAGTCTAGTATAATTTCTAAGCAGCGTAGCACTTCGTTAGAAAGAAAATCATGGAATGATTGTATTTGCATGACATATTGCCTGATTTGTGGTTAATTTTTTTGAGCATTATATGATATTACACCTTGCATTTGCATTTCTATGTATGGCATCAAGAAAGAGAAAGTGTCCTGGATGCATTGGAATTGGTTGCTAAAATCGTTAATCAATGATGAGAGAATGAGGATCCCTAAGCCTGTAGGATAGTATGATTTTTCTTTGGGGATTCACTACGCGTGGAAACAAAAATATGTGCTTAAACAGACACCTTGAAAAAAGAGTAGACAATGTTACAATTGTGTTTTATGTGTGGATAGTGCATATTGGGACCAATCCCCGAGGTATAGGAGAGACATAGGAGCCACAACAATCAGTTGGGGGGGGGTGCTTTGTATGTGTGTGTGCAACAAGGTGTTAGTCACATGTACATATGGGATACTCCCCTCTTGGAGTTTGGGATGAAAAAAATAATTGGACTACAAATCAATACAAATAGACATCTCATTATGTTTTTCAACATGACTATGAAAGGAAGAGCTGCAATGTGATGTCATAGCTTGGAAGCTAGGACCATTGCCATAATTGACTTATTCTTTATGGCCTTTTAAAGAGAGTTTGCCCTTGAGAGAGATGGTCAGTATTGGCTATGTGTTCTGAATGTGACACGTCAAGAGCCCCATGATAATGCCCAAGCGTATGCCAAGAAATTGAAAGAGGTGTTTCACAATTTGCAAACCTCTATTCCTATTCCACTTGCTACCCAACTATAATACTTTTTACATGGATTAGACTTCAATATCCAAGTGCAGTTGAGTGTTGTTGCTCTTGCCAATATAGACATTGCTATTACACAAGCAAAGGAGGTAGAATCACACTTACAAGTGGCCTACACATCTAGAGCTAACATAAATTTGAGCCTAGCTCTTGGAAATAATTTGGCATCGATAAGTGGAAGTCAAGGTGCGATTATTACACCTATAACCAACTCAAATGGAAGAGGAAGCATAATGTAGAATGTGACCATGCTACTAGCTCCTCATAATGTTGTTATATGAATGGCTAGCCAAATGGTTCCACTAAATAATGGAAGCCAAATGATGAATCCTAATGTCATATCAACTAATCAATGATCAATCCCTAATCACATGGTTAGGCCAGCTGAACGACAAGCGGATGATCACGACTACGAGTCTTGTGTATCAAATATTCTTGGTAAAGTCAAGGACATGATGCATCATTATACCGATATGATAATAGAATAATATAGACAAATAGTCATAGATATTAATTTCCTAAAGAAGCAGCAAAACTTGATAGAAAGTCAACATCTTGAAGAGGGTGGCCCATCAAGATTTAGCTATAAGTGGTGTGGTGGTCAGCACTTTCCGAGAAATTACCCTAATGTCAAATGCGACATATGTGGGAAGTTCGAACATCTAGCTAATACTTGCTGGAGTAAGATCATCTCTCTTCAACAAGGGAGTAGATAACCATTTCTAATTAATCACCAAGCACAAGGGAAATATCTTCAGCAAGATGAGGGACCAAAGTAAATATTACAAAGAGAAAAAGTTATTGTAAAAGAGCTGCCTAGTGGTAGTGGTGTCAATCTTATCAAAGTTGGGCATGTCAACACCAGAGAGGCTTTCAATTTATGAGCCATTACAAGAGAACAAAAAGTTAAAGAAGGTGATAGGGATAATGTAAAACTTATTGAGGCAAACCCTAAATAGGATGATAAGGGGACGCAAGTCCTTAACCCTAATGTGGAAATTGGTTCTCTAAAAGTTGTTGATGGCAAAGCTAACTCCAATAAGGAGTTGCCAAAGAAGAAGGTAAAATCCAAGAAAGAAACACCAAAACTTGTTAATTGGACCAAGAGAAAGAATGGTCTAGCATGAGAAGAGAACCATTACTAATTATTATGAATTTGACTTAGTCAATTCCCTTTGGGAGGTAAAGCCTGATGTGAACCTCCTATAGCTTATCGAGTTATCTCCAAGAGTGTGCAAAGAGTCTAAGAACACCCTTTGCACCACTGGGTATATCATCGAACCCTTGGGAATAGCTTGTATGGGACATGACTAGTTTGAACATGTTGAAAAGCATTGCCCAAGGGTGGCAATATATGTTGATAGCATATTAGTGAATCATGCCATTGTGGATACATGATACTTTGTCAAATTTATGAGTTTAGAATTGATGGAAAGGCTAGGATTGGAAATGCAAAAGGATGCCTCCATAATTCTCCAGATCGCTAATGATAGTTTAAGGAAATCGGAAGGTTGCATTACCAAAGTCCATGTGACTCTTGCTAATGTGGAATGAATTTTGGACTTTAGGATTATTAGGTTTGTAGGGCGGCCAAGTTATCAAGTATTATTAGGAAGGTTGTGGATCTTGCAATCACAGGTCTATTCTAATCAGTATGGCCTCCATTCCATTCTAGTATGCTACCATAACATACTATCTATCCACAAGAGAGGCTAGAGCTACTTTGTTAAAGGCTAAAAAGAGAAAAAATAGCTAGCAAGCCTTGCAATTTGCCTTGATTCTAGAAACACTATATCAGTAGGGGATCGATGATGTCTATGATGATGTGTCATGCATGATGAAGTTCCATTTATCTTGGAAGAGTATCGTGACTCTGCTTGTGGAGGGCACTTTTGTTGGATGGTTGACTATACAAAAATCTTTGAGAGCCGAATATTGATGGTCGTCCATTTTCCAGGATGCATTTGTGTATATCAAGAGATATGATACATGTCAAAGACATGATAATAGGGAGAATAGGAAGCACCCACTAACTCCTGTCATGGCTATACTACCATTTGAGAAGTGGGGCATTGATTTCATTGGACCTATATATCATTCTTCAACTACACAAAAGCATTATATCATTGTGGTGATAGACTATTTCACGATGTGGTCTGAAGCTTGTGCTACGATGAAGGATAATGCCAAGGAAATGACTAGTTTTAATTTGGAATAGATTATTTGCCATTTCGGTTCACTTAAGGAGGTTGTGTCTGATTGTGGGATATAATTTTTTGAATAAAGTGATTGAGGCTTTGACAGAAGCTCTAAAGATTAAACATGATAATACCACACCTTACAACCCCCAAGCTAATGGGCAAGTAGAGAGTACTAATAAGCAGGCTGCGGAGATTTTATTTAAGACTGTATCTGAAGGTAAGTGTGATTGGGATAAGAAGTTGTATGTGGCTATTTGGGCTTATAATATGACATTCAAAAGGGCTACAAGCCACACCCCTTTTAAATTAGTATCTGGGAAAGAGTGTGTTTTACCTTTGGAGATTGAGCTGCCTACAATAAGATCTAAACCATTCTTTGGGTGAAGACGAAGAATTTCAAGAAAGGCTACCTTCCCTTTCACATTTTGAGGAGATTTGGTTGTAAGCCTTGTTACATTAGGAAGTAGGAGATAAGTGGATGAAAATACTTCATGACCTTTGGGCTAAGAAGCATAAATTTGCTAAGGGTCAATTGGTCCTATATTACAATGCCCGTCGTGAGCTCTTCTCAAGCAAGTTGGAACCCAAAACGGGATGGTCCTTATAAGATTGTCTATATAGGAAAGAATGGCTCTACAACCTTTTTAGCATATTTGCAAGGGTTAGAGTCAAAATTAAAGTAAACTTCAATAAATTGAAGCCCTATTATGTGTAGGAACTAACATTAGACTTGGTGCCTCTGTAAGACCTTCAGGATTTAGCTTAAACTTGTAGAGGATACCAAAACTATTGGATGGGGAAAGTCATCCGTTATCTTGAATATCCGTATTTAGAGTAGTGTTAGCACCAAGGCCGAGTGATTTGGTGGAGTAAGTGTTATCACATTAATGAGTGGCAAGATGGCTCTTTCACATGGGATATTCAAGTCCATTGTCATCGAGTTCTTACTAGCATCCCTATTGAGTTTAGCAAGGAAGGAGAGATTGTACCTATCTTACACCCCCTCTCTCGGTTTTAGACTTTGATTATCATAAGTATGAATAGGCTGATTGCCATGGTAGGTTATATCAATGGAGGTGTATTTTACACATTATATTTTGATAGAGCTTCTCAAGGACCTACGAAGCATATGAGTGAAGGGGGTTGTCATAAATGACCCTTGTTGTTAAGTGATTTTAAAAATAGGAGTGTATTTAGGCATTGCTTTTATGAATAACATGGTGGAATGCAAGGCCTTGCTTATGGGGTTAAACAGCTAGATGTGGTGGTATTGGCCGATTATTAGTGAAAGGCAACTCATAGTTAGTGATCAACTAATTGAATGGTACCTATAGTGTGAGGGATCCCATTCTAAGGATGTACCATTGTGCATCCTTGGACACCCTTGAGATTTTTGAGGCAATGACTTGGTAGCTGATTCCTTGACAATGGAATCGCTTTGTAGACTCCTTGGCTAATTATGCCTTTATTGAGGATGTCTTTCTGAATTGTAGTCCTGATGAAGGGCTTTTACAATTGCCTCCTAATGTTAGTCTAGGGCTATTGTGGGGACTCCTTATTATTGACATGTCTGTTTTGGCCTGCTGATGGGGTTAGTATGGGTTATGAGATAGGTAGTGATTGACTATCTTCTTATTCTATCATGGATGCATAGGATCGTTCAATGGCATATTCGTCGGACACCCTTTGCCATTTATGCAGGGGATTAGCTATTAACTTGATGCATTTAGTATAGGGCCTAAATGGTCATCCCCTTGGTCTAGTTTTGTGCTTCAGTAGGGTTTATGTGGGGACCAAGGATTTGCTTTCAGCACTAGGCTACTAAATGGTGTGCTTCATGGTTATATTTTGTTAGGTCAAGAGGGCCATTTATTTTGTAATTAAATGGTTTATCTCATTAGGCCCCAAGAGGGCCATTTGTTTATTTGGTGCGGGTGCAGTAATGGGTTTTGTTTTAGTACTGCACTAAACACATTCGACATAACACTTGGAGGGAGCCTCTTGCTACGTAGAAGCTTCTTGTGGCCAAGTCCAAGTGATATCCTTACTTTACGAGTTCTTCTCTTTATGCTGTATATGTATATGTATGTGGGGTATTTTTCTTTTGTTGGGGACTAGCATTCAAGGCATGAAGTCCTAGGGTTAGATTGGGTGTGTCTAGGGAGGTTTGCCACCTCTTGTAAAGATATTGTCATGCACTCTAAGAGCTATTTTTTAGGGTAGTCCTAGTGACCCTATTCTGCTAGCCTATCATGTAGCTATTTCTAGGAATCTCTCTTAGTTGTGAGGCAACTAGGAAGCTTGCCAAATAAAAGAGGAAAAAAACAATGAATATATTTGAAATATATAAGATACAGAGGTGTGTATAAAGAGGGTCCTAGCCCTTGGATAAATAGAAATAAAGATAGAAAATTTCCAAGAGCAGATGTTCATTGCCTTGCGAAGGTATAGTAGATTCTTGGGGACGAGTCAAGATCCGAGGTCAATGCCTTGTCCTAGGGGTGGCATTTAGCTGAAAAAAAGGACGATTGGAGTGGAAACAAAAGTGAGCAGAAGAAAAATGATTTAGTGTCACCTTGCGAGAGCTTGGTAGATTCTTGGGTACTAGATAGGGATACCTTGTTTTTCTTGGATCATAATACCTCAGCTCTCTCCTTTTTACATGCTCGAGTATAAAATACTAAAGAAAAAAATGTGGTAAAATGAAAAAATACATGATTTTCAATTAACTAGGCTATAGAAGTCCTCACTTAGTAGGAGTTTCTAGTATAGTTGTCGTAGGTTAGGTAAGCAGGTTAGACCACCACTTAGGATGACAGGTTAGACCACCACTTAGGATGACTTCTTCGGTTTGTGTTGGAGCTGTTGATTAGTGACTAGCTTTAGATCTATTTCAGATTATGCTTGGTCTATCACTTGTGGACTTCATGCCTTGATTTTTTCAGGGGGTAGGGTGCGAGCTCTATTGGGCTATGTTGTCTATTTTATTTGAAGCAGCTTGATGCTCTTTATTATTTGTGTTTATGTAGATGAGTTTGGAGCTCTCAAGAGAACACCAAGAAAATGGGGATCTTACTATAAGAAAATATATATTGTATTCATCAACAAGCTTATTTTCATCCTTTGTGTAATCAATCCAAGCACAATAAATATTCATGTAGCATCATAGAAAGAATCTTTCACATCTTTAGCCTTGATGAAATTGATCATGTTTTTCATATTCTTCTTAAAATCCATCAAAGAATCACAAAAACACAAAATAATGCTAACACTTTGAATGAAATTTGATCACATAGTATTCATCTTCAATGTCTTCATAGTCTTCTCTCAATCTCTCATATAGATACAATGTTTTTAAGCATAAAAATTATTCTCTATCATACTTGATCTCTCTCACACATATTCTCACTCAAAAGTAAATATAATTACAATCAATCATCCTCAATAACCCTCTCTTGGTCATCGATGCCCCTCCCAAGATGTATGTCTGATGTGAAGAGTCACCAGAGCCACTACAGTGTCCCTTGAGAGCTCATTAATGTCACTATCAATGTAGTCTTCACTTCAAGTCTTCTTCAGCTACTTCTTCTGCTTCTTCAAGCTATTTCAATCTTGCATTCTTCCTCTTTCAAGATTACAAAACATTCTCAAGCTAAACATCCATCCCACATAACATTCACAGAGCAAATATAAAAAAAACAAAATAGAGACAGAGGCTCAATAGAAGGTCAACAAAAAGCATAAAAACCATACATCTTCAACCAAAACCACTTCAAACCATCCAAAACCATTCAACATACCCTTATATCAAGCCTCAAAAGACATTCACAATCTCAACCTCACCCAATAGAAAGAAAACAAATTAAAGTAGAGGAAAAATAGATTTAACAAAGCTGAATAGACTCATCATAGAACCTATTAGAACATCAAATCTCAACCAAAACCCATCAAGACTCTTCCAAACATACTTAAACTATCCAAAAATGTTTCTAAAGTCATCAAAATTCAATCAACACATCAATACAGAAACCAAAATCCATCCAAAAAAAAACAAAAAATAGCTAAAAATAAGTCATTTTAGTACTCAACATATCCCCACACTTAGTTTACAGGGATCATCCTCATGACCTTAGAAAAGGAGAATAGAAGCTCAAAATACTAGCTCATCACTTTATCTTCACTAGTAATCAGCATTCAGGAACCAACCTTGAGCCCATCATGATGCCAGGAGGCATATTCCACGGTGGATTCCGTGAGGTTTTACGGTGGATTCCGTAAACTTAGATGACCGGGGCTCATACGCAAAGAGGATTCTTTGTGCGAGAAGTTGATGGGGACGCCTGTCCTTTTCGGGCGTTTCATTAATTTAGTGTGTACATGGGTGATTCCATAGCGGGTGATTCCGCAAAATGCATATTAAATTAATAAACGTTTATGAGTTTAGAGTGCGCACTCGTAATAAATTAAGGTTAGGATTTATTTCTAACCAGTTGATTTATTTATGTAGCTGAAGACTGCTAGGTATTTACTTTTGTCGGTTTAATTGTATTATTTTACTAACGATTGTGAATGCTTCAGTTGATGTGTAGAGATAGCAGCAGTGCGGAGGAAAGCATTGGAGTCTAGCGGGTTTTCGACTCTTGGATTAGATTTTGATAGGCGCCACGCCTATATTTTGTTATGTCTATAGAGACATCGATTATTTATTATTATTTTGTATGCGCTTATGCGCCTGGATATGTTATTTCTATTTGGACATTGAGATTGGGCGTGCCAAACTCTATGGGCACCGTCCATTAGCTTTATTTTCCTATTTTTGGTAGAAAGCAAACTCAAAAGCTAAAAGCTTGTCATATTTTTGTAATTGGGCTATTTTTGAGCATAAAGATTGGAAATATACATTAAATACATGCTTTGTGAAGCGCTCACACAAGGCATGGGGGAGATTGAACCCAATTTGTCTCTTGTCTCATATCGTGCTTGCTTTTACATGGGTTTTTGTGCTAAAAAGTAGAGTACTTTGTTCTTGGGGACCTTCTGGGATTCACCACGTGAGCTATCTGCGTCCGACCTGCGCACCAGTGGTATCAGAGCGGAGCAGAGATCAAGGGCTTCCAATCGCTACCAATCTCGGGCGAAGGCGGAGCTCCAGGAACAAACGGCCTCTACAGTCAATCTCGTCGCGAACCGTCGATACAGGCAGACTTCTGGCGATCAAGAACCCCTATTTCCACTGTCAGATCGCGAAGGACCAATCTCTGCAGGCGGAGGACCACTCCCTCAACTCCATGAACAAGTCGTGATAAAACAGTAAGAAGCCATATCTATTTCTTCAAAAAGCTTAGTTTAAAAGCTTAAAAGAAAGCTTAGGAAGCTTGGTAATCAAGAAGGAGACAAATCGACTTGCAAGAGGATCAGCCCGAAATTTTCGACGGAAAAAACGGACCCCCCCCCCCCCCCCTCACGATCAGAAACGGCGGCCTCTTCCACCATTAAGCCCTCTTAAAACTCTCTTAATCTTAAGTCAAAGCTTAAGACACACAATACTCTGCAAGTTCTACAGGGCAGAGAAGTCAAAATACTCCGGGTCTCGCACTACAGAAGTCAAGTTCAGTAAGTCACTTGGAATCAAGTCCTGCAAGTTCTGCAAGTCGGCTAAGTTCAGCAAGTCAACAACTCTGCAAGTCTACTAAGTCTGCAACTCTGCAAGTCAGACTAAATCAGAACTGACTAGTGCTTAAAACTCATAGAAGACTTGTTCGTATGCAAAAACTCTGAACTGGAAAGTTGTTCGCAGCAAGCTGTTTTACCTATCTGCAAGTTTGTTGAAGTACTTTCAGCAAACGGAGACAGAAATATTTCAGAATTTCTGAAAATTGAAGAAGAAAATACCCAAAAATACACAGCCTTGTAACCCCAAATTTGAGCTATGCTCATCCCGCTAACTGATTTTGAGTGAGAAAGGTTTGTTGAGTTTTATAGGATGACTACCCCACATATGGATGATCCTATGGCTAAAGACGATCTACCCGAGCCTACCATGGAACAAAAGCTGGATCTTATCATGCTGCAATTGGAAGAAGAGCGAAGAGCTAGGCAAGCTTTGCAAGCGCAATTGACAAAGCTACAAGGAGCGTCCACTGATAAAGAAGAACCTCAAGCTGAAGATCTGATTCGCCGTACCATCGACGCCACTCTTGAAGCACAAACCATTCGCAAGGAATCCAAGATAAGTAAACGAAGTTTCAAGTTTCGTACTTTCAATGGCATAAGAGAAGGAAAGACTGTTTTATCATTCATTAGCCAGTTTGATGACTATTTCCATGAGGAAACTTATCCTGAGAAAGATAAAATCAAGTGTGTTACTAATCATCTGATAGATAGAGCATCACTTTGGTGGACTGTCGTCCGCAAGAGTATAGAATGTCCTGCTACATGGGAAGATTTCAAGAAGAAGTTCATGCAAAATTTTCTACCACCGCAATTTCATGAGAAGGCTATCAAGCAATGGGATTTACTTCAACAGCGCGACCGTGAGCCTATTCCACAGTATACAGAGCGTTTTTGGAATGCACTCCTACAGCTACGCATGCTTGAAGACGTACCAGAGACGACACATAAGCGGAAGTACATGTCTGGACTTCTTGGACATTACTACGCTGAGGTGAATATGTTCAAGCCTGCTACCCTTGAAGATGCCATCTCCTTAGCTCACGACACTGAAGATAAGTTACGCGGAAGAGATCGACGACCACAGCCATTCCAAGCAAACGGTAATTATGGATCTAAACAATTCAATTCCAATTTCAGAAGGTTTAATCTAGGTCGTTTCTCATCACCATCTTTCCGCAAGAATTGGCCTAAACCACCTGCATTACCATCCACTGTCAATCCAAATCCTAAGCCTATTCCACAAGCAAATCCAAATATACCCAGACTCCCAGCCATTGCAAATAATGTGACCAAAGCCAAGCCCATCGTATGCTACAAGTGTCACCAGCCAGGGCATCTCGCAGCAAATTGTCATTCAAAGAAGCCATAAGCACATATCAACTACCTTGGAGCCATGGACGAAGAAGAGCATGAGGATATGCCAGATTTCACTGAAGATGAAGATGATCCTACTACTACTTCCGACACTTTACCAGGTATGCCTACTTCACATTCATTGTTGACTATGAAATGTATGGTACATGGAAAAGAAAGAATTATATTACATGATGACGGTAGTACCCATGACTTTATTTCAGCAAAATTGGTAAAGGAATTGAAATTGCATACAGTACCTACGCACTATCGCATAAAAGCTGCATTTTTAGGCACTAGGTACAATGGCACACAAGAAGTTCAAGATTTAGAAATTCAAATTGGTCCATATATTGAAAGAAGAAATTTCTTAGTTGTCCCATTACAGTCAAGCGACATTATTCTAGGAATGCCATGGAGACATCAACATAATCCCAATATAGATTATTCCACACACACAATCAATATTAATTTTCAAGGAAAATCTATTACATTATTTGGTATGCATGCATCTCATATTTTTCCACTGCTTTCGCATACTCAAGCAAAACGTGCACTACGCAAGAACACTAAATCATATCTCATTTGGGTGAATGAATTGCACGCAAAAGAAACTCATATGCACCCTAGGCATAAGGAATTTCTTGCATATTTTAAGGATTGTTTTGCAGAAGACCTACCACCAGGTTTACCTCCATCACGTCCAGAAGACCATAAGATTGACCTAATACCTGGCACACAACCACCTTGCAAAGCCCCATATAGGCACAATCAAATAGAGCAAAAAGAAATCCAGAGTCAAGTAGAAGAATTACTAAATAGAGGTTTAATTCGACCTAGCAGTTCCCCATTCAGTGCACCTGTGCTCTTAGTCAAGAAAAAGAATAATACTTATCGGATGTGTATTGACTACCGAGCATTAAACAAGATTACTGTAAAGAATAGATATCCTATACCTAGAGTTGATGACCTTATGGACAAACTGCAAGGATCTTCTATATTTAGTAAAATTGACCTTAAGTCTGGATATCATCAGGTGAGGTTAGATAGATCTGACATATTTAAGACTGCATTCAGGACATAGTTTGGCCATTACGAATTTTTAGTTATGCCATTTGGATTAACTAATGCACCTGCCACTTTCAGTAGAATGATGAACCGTATTTTTCTAAAATATCAATATTGTGTGATTGTTTTCTTTGATGATATTTTAGTGTTCAGTCAAAGTGAAAAAGAGCATTATGAGCATTTATCATTAGTTTTTCAATTACTGAAAGAAAATCAATTGTTTGCAAATCCTGACAAGAGTGAATTCTTTAAGACAGAAATAGAATATCTAGGACATATTGTATCAAAAGAAGGAATTAAAGTTGATCCTAAGAAAATTGATGCAATATTGCATTGGCCTATTCCTAAAAATGTACATGAATTACGCTCATTCCTTGGTCTTGCTAGTTTCTATAGGAAGTTTGTACATAATTTCTCATTACTTGCTTTACCACTGACCAAACTTCTTAAGAAAGGCATTGTTTATCAATGGACTGAAAACCAGCAGAAATCCTTTGATTTACTTAAACGTGCATTGACC
The DNA here is from genome assembly GCF_053477565.2 of Lygodium microphyllum. Classification (NCBI taxonomy): domain Eukaryota; kingdom Viridiplantae; phylum Streptophyta; class Polypodiopsida; order Schizaeales; family Lygodiaceae; genus Lygodium; species Lygodium microphyllum. The sequence continues at coordinate 13,754,409 of NC_141153.1, read as the reverse complement.
AATGCCCCTGTTCTACAATTGCCTGACTTTAACAGACCATTCTTTCTAGTTGTGACCGATGCTAGCGGATCAGGAATAGGAGCCGTGCTAATGCAAGACAACCATCCAATAGCATATTCTAGTTCTAAGCTGAAACCCTCTGAGCTCAAATATTCCACTTATGACAAGGAACTCTTAGCAGTTGTCCAAGCATTAAAACAATGGAAGCATTATTTAATGGGTTCAGAATTCATGATTAAGACCGACCAGCAAAGCATTAGACATCTACTTAGCCAACCCCAAATTTCTGACCGTCATATCAAATGGGCTTCATTCATTCAAAGTTTCCATCCTATCATTCAATACCAACCTGGAAAAGAAAATGTAGTTGCTGATGCATTGAGTAGAAGACCTGCAATTCATAACATTTCTATCATATCTTTTGATTCTTTGATTGCTATGAAAGACACATATCACCAGGATATTACTTTTCATTCTGATTGGCAAAAATTAGTTCAAAATAATTTCATTCCTGTTGATTCATTGTCATATAATGATGGATTCATGTTCTTTGAAAAGAGACTGTGTGTTACTATTCCATTTCGATCTTTTGTTTTGAATGAAATTCATTGTCCCCCATATCAAGGCCATAGAGGTATCATTTCTACATTACGCATGTTAACTGAAGATTTTTATTGGCCGCATATGGATGCAGATGTATCTAATTTTGTTTCTGAATGTCTAATTTGTCAAATAATAAAAAGACATCATGGTAAACAGTATGGACTATTAATGCCTTTATCTATTCCATCTAAACCTTGGGAACATATATCTATGGATTTCATTACTGGTTTACCAAATACTAAATCTAACCATGACATGATTTGGACAATTGTAGATAGATTTAGTAAGCAAGCATATTTCATTGCATGTAAGAAAACTTTAACAGCATCACAAGCAGCACAGTTATTTTTGAAAACTGTTTTTACTAACCATGGATTGCCGAAAGTGATTATTTCAGATAGAGATTCTAGATTTTGTAATAATTTTTGGATTACACTGTTTGCAAATCTAGGCACAAAGATTGATTTCTCATCTGCATTTCATCCAGAAACAAATGGACAAACTGAAGCCACAAATAGCACCATTCTAGATCTTTTACGTGCATACACTATCTCTAAACCTCAGACATGGGATACTCATTTACATTTATTACAGTTTGCATATAACAATACACCGCACACATCTACAAAGAAAGCACCTTTTGAAGTTATTTATGGATATAGATTATCTACACCTGTTGCATCTTTGTCTAATAGAATACAAAGTGCCGATGATATTGCTGTTATGCATAACACTATTTTTGATGAGGTCAAGGATATGATTGCTAAAGCCCAATAATCATATACCAAACAAGCCAACAAGAAAAGACAAGCCATGAATTTCAAAGTTGATGATTATGTTTGGCTTAGAATAGAAAAACGTAGACTGCAAAGTGTAGATAGACATCCAGTTGTCAAATTAGCTCCTAGATTCTACGGACCATTTAGAATCATTCATAAGATTAATGACAATGCATTCAAGTTAGAACTGCCATCTCATTGGAAAATTCATAATACATTTCATATTAGTTTATTGAGACCATTTTGAGGACAATTACCTATCCACCCTGTCTATGAAAACCCACCTTTACTAGAAGAAGAGACTGAAATACTTGAACCAGAAGCCATCATAGACACTGACTACATGACCACTAGAACTGGCCGAAGGTATTCTAGATATCTAGTAAAATTTAAGAACCATCCTGTAGAGGAAGCACAATGGATGCACGCTAGAGACCTAAATGCTTTCCCCACTCTGTTAGCTCCACATTGAGCTAATAGCAATTGAGGTCAATTGCTATCCCACCCCGGGGGTATGATGCCAGGAGGCATATTCCACGGTGGATTCCGTGAGGTTTTACAGTGGATTCCGTAAACTTAGATGACCGGGGCTCATACGCAAAGAGGATTCTTTGTGCGAGAAGTTGATGGGGACGCCTATCCTTTTCGGGCGTTTCATTAATTTAGTGTGTACATGGGTGATTCCATAGCGGGTGATTTCGCAAAATGCATATTAAATTAATAAACATTTATGAGTTTAGAGTGCGCACTCGTAATAAATTAAGGTTAGGATTTATTTCTAACCAGTTGATTTATTTATGTAGCTGAAGACTGCTAGGTATTCACTTTTGTCGGTTTAATTGTGTTATTTTACTAACGATTGTGAATGCTTCAGTTGATGTGTAGAGATAGCAGCAGTGCGGAGGAAAGCATTGGAGTCTAGCGGGTTTTCGACTCTTGGATTAGATTTTGATAGGCGCCACGCCTATATTTTGTTATGTCTATAGAGACATCGATTATTTATTATTATTTTGTATGCGCTTATGCGCCTGGATATGTTATTTCTATTTGGACATTGAGATTGGGCGTGCCAAACTCTATGGGCACCGTCCATTAGCTTTATTTTCCTATTTTTGGTAGAAAGCAAACTCAAAAGCTAAAAGCTTGTCATATTTTTGTAATTGGGCTATTTTTGAGCATAAAGATTGGAAATATACATTAAATACATGCTTTGTGAAGCGCTCACACAAGGCATGGGGGAGATTGAACCCAATTTTTCTCTTGTCTCATGTCATGCTTGCTTTTACATGGGTTTTTGTGCTAAAAAGTAGAGTACTTTGTTCTTGGGGACCTTCTGGGATTCACCACGTGAGCTATCTACGTCCGACCTGCGCACCACATCAATCTTTTAAAAAACCTAGATTTAGCAAACAAAGTGACAAAAGAAAAACACCTTAAAGTATAGATCAATCCTTAGTATGCCAAACTAAAACCAAACATATTAGTCAAGGGTATAAGAGTTTTCTACATTGCATCACATAGTCATCCAAACAATCTTTAACTTCAACCTCCAACTTGCTTAAATCAGGTTTAACTTCATTTTTCTTCAACAGCATCAACTTTATCATCTCCTCGTGACAAGGATAATATATACACAACACACATCATAGAACATAGAATATAATACCCACAAATGCATAACAAAATATAGTTTGAATGATACTAGTCCCCAAGAATGGAGAGCTAAAAGGAAGGAGAATTTTCATTAAAAAGATGGTACATCCAAAGACTACACCACTGCTATGCAGGAGGATGATGATATTTCTTCTTAAACCTCATGCTCAGCTTGAGACGTTTTAGGGTTTTTCTTTCATCCACAAAATGGAGAGGTACATTCTGAAGGAATTGCAGAGAACACGTCCTTTCCAACAAGATAATGAATCTGGTAGGAAACACCTATGCAAAGTAGTAGAGCACATCCATCTAAGCAACAATCACATCCTCATTAGGATTTATTGTCAAATTTGGAATGAGTCTTCCAAGTGTTCAGATTTGATTATTGATGCATGAAGGCAAGATACAAACATAAATGTGTAGCAAGATGTATAGAACTATCTTTAGACTGATCATGCACATGAGCAAATTGAACATAGGAGTTTGAAAATGTTGAAGAAGTCTCCCAGGACCCACAAATGAGAGGCCAATTAAATACAAGTGCTACTAAAAAACCATAGAAAGGCCACTACCATTGTGACGAAGGACGCCATTATCTAATCTAGGAGTATCCATTACATATACTAAGGTGAAAGATTGTATATTTCGTAGGAGGTGGAATAGGAATGAGGGTAGAACATTGAAGATGTGGATATAATAGATCATAGAAAGATGAAAAGTGTAAGGATAATGATGTTGGAAATGATACTAAAAAGGCTTTAAGTGATTCTGAACAAAAGGTGGAAGGAACAGGAGGAACAATAAGAGAAGGATATATAGGAGGAGAAACTGGAACATGAGGGGATAAACCAAGGGTAAAAGATAAAAGAGGAATGGAATCAGGATTAGTAGTAAGAAGATGAATATAAGAAGGAAGGCGAATAGCAATGAGGGAATAGGAGATAAGACCATGAGGATTGTGAGGATAAATAGAACAATGGAATTTACAATTCTAGAAGAACTCCTCAGTAAAAAAGGGTTTATCAACAATGTGTTGCAACACCTTAGCACGCAATTGCTGGATATTAGACTTATAAAAAGTACTATATTGATGGCGTGGATCCATGATAGCATCATCCAAAGGAGGATGCCAATCAACTCCTCTACACCATGACGTGCATTGATGAAAATTTTGTAGACCATCCACAAGATCAAACTCCACAGAATGTACATACAATATAGCTTGCAAAACCACATCCCCCACATAAATATTAAAATCCTCATCATCATTTGCAATTTTGCAAGTCCCCTTTAATATACATAAAAGAGAGCAATCTGACTTGAGGATCATGTATGTCATCCAAGGCTTTGTCAAACACTAATTCAAGCAAATCACTTGACCAAAGATCCTTCCACCCACCCTCCTATGGATGCTCTATATCCACATTGCTCAAATATATATATGTATAAAGCCAACTTCTGCTGATGATATTTAAGCCAAAAAGAGGGTGGAGGGAAACAAGTTCACTGTAATGAGCAAAAGCTTCATGCACTCAATCCATACGGTGCTATAACCTTTTCATATTGGTAGCAAGGGCATCACATAGCCTAACATGTTTCTATAAATTTTCCAACTCCTCCTTAGAAGGCACAATAGAAGGAATACTAGGACCAAAAGGGGGAATAGAGAGGGTAACTATTTTAGATTGCAACTCATCAATATGCTTATGTTGAGATTCCACAGTCACTTGGGCACCTTATCTGCTTCTGAGCTTGTAACTTTAACTTTCAGTTCTCTAATGGCAGCTTTCTGAGAATCCATTACAACAGTAGCTCTTTGCATTTGCTTATGGATGTCACTAAGAGTAGACCTTTTGAAGCCAAATCTTCTAGGGCCTTGCTCAATCGACAGGTCAAGGAATCCACCTTGTCCTAGAAAGAGGCAGAAACTCTTGTGTAGGTAGATTGGAGATAGGAATTCCAAGATGTTTCCATTGTAGTTTGGACATTCGACATAAGCTGGGAAAACAAGGTGCCAGTAATCAATGTCTGGAGGGATGAAGGGATTTGTGAATCCACTGTGCCTTCCTGTTGTACCGCAAACAAATTGGGATATGCAAGGAATGAGGAAAGGGAGCTACAAGACACCTCAGGTATCAAAATCTATACCACAGGGGATGGAACATGGACAAGATTAGGAGGACCCTATGTACTTTGCTTCTTTCGAATGATCTTGATAGGGGGCACATATGCTTAATTTGAGTTGGGTTGCATAGGAGGAGAAGGAACATGAAGAGATTGCTGCAGAAGTGAATTAGGATTAACCACAAGAATGCCACCTGGGGGAGGTGCCAATTGAATGATATTTTTTAGAAAAACCCCATAGGAAACATTGTTGAGCTGACTATTCTTTACAGTGAAAATGTTGATCCATTTTAGACAGCAGAAATGTTGTCTAGTTAAACTTAACCCCCTCAAGGATTCTGACAGACGCAATGAATAGTTCTCTGGACAAACACTTGGATGCAGGCTTGCCAACATAAATCATTCTTGGAGAAATTGGCATAACAACTTCCACAAAATGGAGAGAAAATATCTGCCATCGATATTCCTAAATTTGTGATAACTTTATTCGTTACCAGAGGAGTAGAGGTCTCCTTGTACAACAAGGCAATGATCTCTGCAATGGATAATAAATGGTTACCACTAGGCACAAGGGAAGCTGAAAAGGGCAAGAACAGGGCCTCATTGATAGTAGCAATGGGATAAATAGAACTGACAGCCATAAACCAAGCTAGAAAGCTTCTTGTAAGTCTCCAGAAAAGAGTAACAAAGATTCGCATTTATTGGAGGGAATTTCAAGGCCACAAAAAAATGAAGACTAGCCTTACAAATGCAATCAGCATCCAATAGGAGAGAATAATCATAGACTAGAAGGGGAAGATGCTGAATCACAAGCGTAGGAGGTTCAAAAGGTGCCATTCAGACTATTTATGCAAAAACACACAAACCAAAAAAACAATGAAGGGAATCCCTGCAAAACATCAATACAAAGACCACAATTGAGATAGAAAAACTGAAGAAAAAGAACAAGAGTGACAAGAATAAACCAGACAACCCTAGGCAATCCACAAAAGCCTACAAAAAAATTCTGATATGACCTACGCACACATGTGACCGAAAGCTTCATGCTATGCAGACAAACATGCACTCTCCATAATTAGGCATTTCAAATAAAATATAATCAATTTACACAATGTCTCTAACTCAGATTGAAGCACAGAAACCATAACAGACTTGTGATAGAACCAGGGACAATGGATAGCACTTGACTAGACTGCCATTTGATTGATAAATCCCATCCCCGTAATAAGCATATGTCATGAACCTAGGGTGCGGTGATATGGGTGGGTGAGAACTACACGAATTCCTTTTATGGGTGAAAATTTTACTTTGCAATTTATTATTAAATTATCCATTAATGCATGGTGAATTGGATTACGTAACCCAAGTCCACTCAGACTTAGAGTGAACTTTGGTCTCTACCAATGCACTTTCTTGTTACAAATTAGATGATGTTTGGTGCAAATAATGTGCATGTGTGATGGTAGGGGTTCATTTTATTTACAATTTAAATGTGCATTTAGCACGTGTGCACATGCATTGTGGACTATCATGGGTAAATTTTAATTTATAAAATTATGTGGATTATTGTGCCATGTACTCGTGTAACAATAGGGGTTCCTTTTACAAATTAATGGTTGATTGATTTTAATTTAAAATTTTACGAGTGCAATGGTCGGGTTAATTTTAGTTACAAATTACATGTGTATTATGGTACACGTGAATAAGGGAAAAGAAAATAAAACTTGGTAATGTGTCTATGGCACTTGCAAAGTGTGATGGCACAGTGGAAAAGAACCAGTACGACTTCCATATCTAGAAAAAATCCACAAATAAGAGTGCATTAGGTCAACCAACAGAGAATCGACTGCCTAGGTGATAAAATAGAACAAATTATACGGCTAACACTGATGCCAGGAGGCATATTCCATGGTGGATTCCGTGAGGTTTTACGGTGGATTCCGTAAACTTAGATGACCGGGGCTCATACACAAAGAGGATTCTTTGTGCGGGAAGTTGATGGGGACGCCTGTCCTTTTCGGGCGTTTCATTAATTTAGTGTGTACATGGGTGATTCCATAGCGGGTGATTCCGCAAAATGCATATTAAATTAATAAACGTTTATGAGTTTAGAGTGCACACTCGTAATAAATTAAGGTTAGGATTTATTTCTAACTAGTTGATTTATTTATGTAGCTGAAGACTGCTAGGTATTCACTTTTGTCGGTTTAATTGTATTATTTTACTAACGATTGTGAATGCTTCAGTTGATGTGTAGAGATAGCAGCAGTGGCGGAGGAAAGCATTGGAGTCTAGCGAGTATTCGACCTTTGGATTATATTTTGATAGGCGCCACGCCTATATTTTGTTATGTCTATTGAGACATTGATTATTGATTATTATTTTGTATGCGCCTATGCGCCCGGATATGTTATTTCTATTTGGACATTGAGATTGGGCGTGCCAGACTCTATGGGCACCGTCCATTAGCTTTATTTTCCTATTTTTGTAGAAAGCAAACTCAAAAGCCAAAAGCTTGTCATATTTTTGTAAATTGGGCTATTATTGAGCATGAAGATTGAAATATATATAAAATACATGCTTTGTGAAGCGCTCACACAAGGCATGGGGGAGATTGAACCCAATTTGTCTCTTGCCTCTTGTCGTGCATGCTTTTACATTGTTTTTTGTGCAAAAAGGTAGAGTTCATTGTTCTTGGGGACCTTCTGGGATTCACTACGTGAGCATTCTGCGACCGATTTGCGCACCAGTGGTATCAGAGCGGAGCAGAGATCAAGAGCTTCCAATCGCTACCAATCTCGGGCGAAGGCGGAGCTCCAGGAACAAACGGGCTCTACAATCAATCTCATCGCGAACCGTCGATACAGGCAGACTTCTGGCGATCAAGAACCCCTGTTTCTACTGTCAGATCGCGAAGGACCAGGCTCTGTAGGCGGAGGACCACGCATCCATCTCCTTTATCAAGTCGTCAACAAACAGTGAGGAAAATTTCATATTTCTTTTCTATCTCAAGTTTAAGCTTGAGTTAAGCTTTAGAAGAAAGCTTAATACTTCACAAATTTCATCACGAGCTGTATGAGTGGGTCCGAAAATTCCGCGACGGCATCAAATCCATACTCATGTCCTCCACGAATTGCGCCGTTTTCTGACGGATCTTCCTCCATAATAAGCTTAAGTTATTAAGCTTAAATCCTTAAGCTTTCATCAAGTCTGACAAGACACACAAGTCGACAAACTCCAAGTCCTGCGCTGCAAAAGTCAAGTTCTATAAGTCAAGTGGAATCAAGTTCTGTAAGTTCTACAAGTCGGCCTAAGTTCTGCAAGTCAACAACTCTGCAAGTCTGCTAAGTCTGCAACTCTGCAACTCTGCAAGTCAGAACTGACTAGTGCTTAAAACTCCTAGAAGACTTGTTCCTATGCAAAAACTCTGAACTGGAAAGTTGTTCGTGGCGAAGTGTTCTACCTATCTACAAGTTCGTTGAAGTACTTTTAGCAAACGGAGACACAAATATTGCAGATTTTCTGAAAATAGACAAAGAAATACCAAAAATTACATAGCCTTGTAACCCCAAATTTGAGCTACGCTCATCCCGCTAACCTGATTTTGAGTGAGAAAGGTTTATTGAGTTTTACAGGATGACGACCCCACATATGGATGATCCTATGGCTGAAGAAGACTTACCTGAGCCTACCATGGAACAAAAGCTGGATCTAATCATGCTACAACTGGAAGAAGAGCGAAGGGCTAGGCAAGAATTGCAAGCGCAATTGACAAAATTACAAAGAGCGTCCACCGATAAAGAAGAACCTCAAGCTGAAGATTTGATTTGACGTACCATCAACGCCACTCTTGAAGCACAAACCATTCGCAAGGAATCCAAGATAAGTAAACGAAGTTTCAAGTTTCGCACTTTCAATGGCATACGAGAAGGAAAGACTGTTTTATCATTCATTAGCCAGTTTGATGACTATTTCCATGAGGAAACTTATCCAGAAAAAAATAAAATCAAGTGTGTTACTAATCATCTGATAGACAGAGCATCACTTTGGTGGACTGTAGTCCACAAGAGCATAGAATGTCCTGCTACTTGGGAAGATTTCAAGAAGAAGTTCATGCAGAATTTCCTTCCACCGCAATTTCATGAGAAGGCTATCAAGCAATGGGATTTACTTCAACAACGGGATCGTGAGCCTATTCCACAGTATATAGAGTGTTTTTGGAATGCACTCCTACAGCTACGCATGCTTGAAGACATACCAGAGACAACACATAAGCGGAAGTATATGTCTGGACTTCTTGGACATTACTACGCTGAAGTGAACATGTTCAAGCCTGCTACCCTTGAAGACGCTATTTCACTAGCTCACGACACTGAAGATAAGTTACGCGGAAGAGACAGACGACCACAACAATTCCAAGCCAACGGTAATTATGGATCTAAACAATTCAATTCCAATTTTAGAAGGTTTAATCCAGGTCGTTTCTCATCACCATCTTTCCGCAAGAATTGGCCTAAACCACCTGCATTACCCTCCAATGTCAATCCAAATCCTAAGCCTATTCCACAAGCAAATCCAAATGTACCCAGACTTCCAGCCATTGCAAATAATGTAACTAAAGCCAAGCCAATAGTATGCTACAAGTGTCACCAGCCAGGGCATCTCGCAGCGAATTGTCATTCAAAGAAGCCACCAGCACATATCAACTATCTTGGAGCCATGGACAAAGACGAGCATGAGGATATGCCAGATTTCACTGAAGATGAGGATGATCCTACTACTACTTCCGACACTTTACCAGGTATGCCTACTCCACATTAATTGTTGACTATGAAATGTATAGTGCATGGAAAGGAAAGAACTATTTTGCATGATGACGGTAGTACTCATGACTTTATTTCAGCAAAATTGGTAAAGGAATTAAAATTGCATACTGTACCTACGCATTATCGCATAAAAGCTGCATTTTTAGGCACTAGGTACAATGGCACACAAGAAGTACAAGATTTAGAGATTCAAATTGGTTCATATATTGAAAGAAGAAATTTCTTAGTTGTCCCATTACAATCAAGCGACATTATTTTAGGAATGCCTTGGAGACACCAGTATAATCCAAATATAGATTATTCTACGCACACAATGAATATTAATTTTCACGGAAAATCTATTACATTATATGGTATGCATGCATCTCATATTTTTCCACTACTTTCGCGTACTCAAGCAAAACGTGCATTACGCAAGAGTACTAAATCATATCTCATTTGGGTGAATGAATTGCACGCAAAGGAAAATCATATGCATCCTAGGCATAAGGAATTTCTTGCATATTTTAAAGACTGTTTTGTAGAAGACCTACCACCAGGTTTACCTCCTTCACGTCCAGAAGACCATAAGATTGATTTAATTCCTGGCACACAACCACCTTGCAAAGCACCATATAGGCACAATCAAATAGAGCAAAAAGAAATCCAGAGTCAAGTTGAAGAATTACTAAATAGAGGCTTAATTTGACCTAGCAGTTCTCCATTTGGTGCACCTGTACTCTTAGTCAAGAAAAAGAATAATACCTATCGTATGTGTATTGACTACCGAGCATTAAATAAGATCACTGTAAAGAATAGATATCCTATACCTAGAGTTAATGACCTTATGGACAAACTGCAAGGATCTTCTATATTTAGTAAAATTGACCTTAAGTCTGGATATCATCAGGTGAGGCTAGATAGATCCGACATATTTAAGACTGCATTCAGGACACAGTTTGGCCATTACGAATTCTTAGTCATGCCATTCGGATTAACTAATGCACCAGCTACTTTCAGTAGAATGATGAACCGTATCTTTCAGAAATATCAATATTGTGTGATTGTTTTCTTTGATGATATTTTGGTGTTTAGTCAAAGTGAAAAAGAGCATTATGAGCATTTATCATTAGTTTTTCAATTACTGAAAGAAAATCAATTGTTTGCAAATCCTGAAAAGAGTGAATTCTTTAAGACAGAAATTGAGTATTTAGGTCATATTGTATCAAAAGAAGGAATTAAAGTTGATCCTAAGAAAATTGATGCAATATTGCATTGGCCTGTTCCTAAAAATGTACATGAATTATGCTCATTCCTTGGTCTTGCTAGTTTTTATAGGAAGTTTGTACGTAATTTTTCATTACTTGCTTTACCATTAACAAAACTTCTTAAGAAAGGAATTTTTTATCAATGGACTGAAACTCAGCAAAAATCCTTTGACTTACTGAAACGTGCATTAACCAATGCCCCTGTTCTACAATTGCCTGACTTTAATAGACCATTCTTTCTAGTTGTGACCAATGCTAGCGGATCAGGAATAGGAGCCGTACTAATGCAAGACAACCATCCAATAGCATATTCTAGTTCTAAGCTGAAACCCTCTGAGCTCAAATATTCCACTTATGACAAAGAACTATTAGCAGTTGTACAAGCATTAAAACAGTGGAAGCACTATTTAATGGGTTCAGAATTCATGATAAAAACCGACCAGCAAAGCATTAGACATCTACTTAGCCAACCCCAAATCTCTGACCATCATATCAAATGGGCTTCCTTCATTCAAAGTTTTCATCCTATCATTCAATACCAACCTGGAAAAGAAAATGTAGTTGCTGATGCATTGAGTAGAAGACCTGCAATTCATAATATTTCTATCATATCTTTTGATTCTTTGATTGCTATGAAAGATACATATTACCAGGATATTACTTTTCATTCTGATTGGCAAAAATTAGTTCAAAATAATTTCATTCCTGTTGATTCATTGTCATACAATGATGGATTTATGTTTTTTGAAAAGAGACTGTGTGTTACTATTCCATTCCGATCTTTTGTTTTGAATGAAATTCATTGTCCCCCATATCAAGGTCATAGAGGTATCATATCTACATTACGCATGTTAACTGAAGATTTTTATTGGCCGCATATGGATGCAGATGTATCTAATTTCGTTTCTGAATGTTTGATTTGTCAAAGAATAAAGAGACATCATGATAAACAGTGTGGATTACTAATGCCTTTATCTATTCCATCTAAACCTTGGGAACATATATCTATGGATTTCATTACTGGTTTACCAAATACTAAATCTAACCATGACATGATTTGGACAATTGTAGATAGATTTAGTAAGCAAGCATATTTCATTGCATGTAAGAAAACTTTAACAGCATCACAAGCAGCACAGTTATTTTTGAAAACTGTTTTTACTAACCATGGATTGCCAAAAGTGATTATTTCAGATCGAGAGCCTTGATTTTGTAACAATTTTTAGATTACACTGTTTGCAAATCTAGGCACAAAGATTGATTTCTCATCTGCATTTCATCTAGAAACAAATGGACAAACAGAAGCCACAAATAGTACCATTTTAGATCTTTTACGTACATATACTATCTCAAAACCTCAGACATGGGATACTCATTTACATTTATTACAGTTTGCATATAACAATACACCGCACACATCTACAAAGAAAGCACATTTTGAAGTTATTTATGGATATAGATTATCTACACCTGTTGCATCTTTGTCTAATAGAATTCAGAGTGCTGATGATATTGCTATTATGCATAACAGTATTTTTGATGAGGTTAAGGATATGATTGCTAAAGCCCAACAATCATATACCAAACAAGCTAACAAGAAAAGACAAGCCATGAATTTCAAAGTTGATAATTATGTTTGGCTTAGAATAGAAAAGCGTAGACTACAAAGTTCCACGGTGGATTCCGTGCCACGGTGGATTATGCCTCCTGGCATCAAACACCCATCATTCAAAACAATAAGAGTATTTGGTTTAGTTTGTAAATTATAGGTTTTTTCCCTTTTTGGTTTTTTAAAAATTGGTGTTTCTATTTTCTTGGTAAGTGTGTTTGTGTTTATTTTATGTTTCATTTTTAGTTGTGTTAAAAAAAAGAGTGTGATTGTACAGTCAATTTGTTTGTTTTGGTGGATTTTATTTATGTAAATTATATGTGAGTTGGGTTATGTTTTATTGGGTTTTTATATGTTATTTCATGTCTTTTTACTTTTTAAAATTTATTTTTAATTTTGGATGTTATGTTTGTGTTGAGGTTTATTTATATATTTATTGTTCAATGATGATGTCATGTTGGTAAAAAGAAATTAAAAGTGAATGGAATTTAGGTAGAGAGTATGTTGGATTTTTAAAGGAAAATTTTAGAATTTTTAGGCTATTTTTATAAATTTTAATGATTTTTTAAATGAATTAGACTAATTTGTATGACATTTTCTTTTTTTTTTTGATTTTTCAATTAAAAATTTCCCTTTGAAATGAGTTGTCCCAATTTTCAACTTTTTTAAAAAATTTCACGTAAAGTTTTAATTTTTTTCATTTAATTTAAATTTTGATGTGTTTTTATTGGTTCTTTTTGTTTTAAAAAATAATAATAATTAAATAATGATGTGAGTAAAAGGCATGTACTGGCGACACGGCATGTGAATAGTAGGCTATCTATGAACAATAGCAAATCTATCACTCGGGGAAGGCCACATGCGTGCCCTCACATGTGAATGGGCATAGATGGCACACACACACAAACTAGAAAATACACACACGAATGACCACAAAGGAACAACCACATGAGATTGACATGATTTGCATGAATGCCCACGTTGCGCACAAACATGAGCATGGCAATGAAGAAGAACTGTGGCACAGGCTCGACATGAACTCATATGCAAATGAGGGTGCAATGTGACGTGATGGGGGAGTCAAATTAAGAGGGGGAAGGGCCAAATGTAGGAGAGGGGGATAAGGTGGGGGATGGGGGCCAAATTAGGGGGATGTGGGCTAAATTAGGGAGAAAGGGGGACAAAATTAAGGGGGGACTAGGGGATGGGCGGGCGGGGATGTAAATTTGGGGGAGAGGAGTGAATTTTTTTTTGGGGGGGGGGGGAATTAGTTTTGGGGGGGTTGCATTGGGTAGGGTCACTAGAGGCGGGGTGGGGGATTGGAGGCGTGGGAAGGGGGGGGGGGGTAGGGGTAGGGGTAGGGGAGGCAGGTTGGGTGGAGGGGAGGGAGCGAGAGCTGACGGGGAGGGTAAGGAGGAAGAGAGGGAGGAGGATGAGGAGATGGAGAGAGAAGAGGGAGGAGCAGAGGGAGAAGGAGGAGGAGGAGAGGGAGTAGGAGATGGAGAAAGAGAAGGAAGGAGTAGATGGTTGGAGAAGGGAGAGACAGAGGAGAGAGAGGGACGAAGAAGAAAGAGGAGAGAGGGGTGAGTATGGGAGAGAATAGTTAGGGGGGATTTTTTTTGTTTTAATATTGTTTATGTTGTTTGTGTGTTTTTAAAAGAATAATCATTAAAAATAAGCACCCCCTTGTCTCGCGCACCATCCGGGGCAAGGGTAAAAAAATTTACCATGATAAGATCGGATAGGAGTTGGGAAGTCAGCGTAGACTTGACACGATACGATGGATGCCCCAACACGTAAGACGAGGCGAAAATCAGTGTTCACATGGAAAAAGAACAACAATGCAGACAAAAATATACGTAAGCATTAATAATGCTAGATTTGTCAATTGAAATGAAGCACAAAAAAAACAAAAATGTTTGGCTGAAGGTGTCGATCAGGCCTATCAAGTCAAAACATAGTTTTGATAAGAATAGGACACGTTGACATGGAAAAAATGAAAAAATCTAAAAAACATAATAAAAATTAATAACAAAAGATCAAAAAGTCATAATGGAATGTAGCAAGAAGGAAAAATGTTTAGCTTGACGAGTTGGTTAGGGCTATAAAGTAAAAACATGGTTCTGATGACAAATAGGGTGGTTCACATAGAAAAACGATAACAACACACATGAATATCTGAACAAAAATTAATTTGAGGCAAAGTGTCAAGCAAAACATGGGGTAACAAAAAGGGAAAATATTTGAGGAATGGTGGTCAATAGGGCTATTAGGTTAGAATGTGATTATGATAAAAGAAGGGTGTGTTCACATGGAAAAAGAGGCAAAAATACATAGAAAAATAGAATTAAAAATTAATAACAAAAAATTGCTACGTTAGAAGGAGGGGGAGGAAAAAGAAAAAATGTTTAAGAGGAGTAACAGCTTGAGGTATCCAAATAAGATGCCATTCCAACGAGAAAAGAGTGGATTCATATGAAAAAAACATGTAAAAACCGTGTAAAAATAAACTGGCAAACACACAAAAATAAATAACGGCCAATCTGTGAATCAAGAAGATGGGATATAAAAAGAAAAAGTGTCCAGGAAGGAGGGAAGATTAGGGCTATCACACTAAGCTGTAGTTCTGGCAGGAAAAAGGTACGTTCGTATGGAAAGCCATTTGATTTGCATAAATTTTCTGAAAAGTTAATAACTAATGAACTGTTGCTTGGAACAAAGGGAAGTAAAAAGGAAAAGTAGCCTTTTCAAAGGGACAAATAGGATTGTAGGATCAGATTGCAATTTTGATGAACATAGGATGTGTTCACATGGAGGATAAGCCAAATGATAAAACAAACAAAAGGGCCAGAGAAGGCTGCGGGAATAGGGTAAAATAGGCTGGGTGGGTGAGGAAGAGACCTCAACAAGGCATAAAGAAAACATGATATCATTTAAGGATTAATTAGCAGGGTGTTCATGAATGTATGCCAAAACGAGACGCGCATGGATGTGTCCCCACACTTAAAACATGAATGCATCAATTTAACTAATCAATAGGGGCCTAACACTTGACTATAACCCATATCCACATGTCTTCACATTGAAGACATGACATACACATAAATGAATGCAAGAGGAAGGGTTAGAAACACTTGGTCCATTCAGGTGGTCGATGTAGATTGTCGTCAACATACATTGGGGAGTTGAAGTCATCCACAGGAGGTACCAAGGCTTGGCACAATACACTTCCATCATGGTAGGGACCATGCAACATCACCTAGGGGTGATAGCATCGTTGATGAAAAACCGGTAATCTGTCATCAATGTGCGATGAATATAATACTCAATCTTAACAATCACTTATGTTGGGATAATAGATCGATTGCTCACTCCATAACTCACATCACACAGAGAGGAGTGGAATAAGATCCATATCTCATACCCATTTTAGAATTCGACAAGGAAAAATGATATAAAGGAAATATGCTAGTATGCACAATTGATGGTGCATCTGAATATCCCAACCCATCTGGCATAGGTGCAAGAAGGAAGGCCATGAAGCCTCATAGTGCAGTGCACAAACAGAGTGATGTATCATGTGATGATGGCAGAGGCTCATCTCGTGTGTGGATAGGAAAATGGAAACGTACCTGATCGCTAGTGTCGTAACATCCCTTGAATCTCACCTTTCGATTGATTGAATGTAGGAGGACAACCTGATTCTTCACACCCATTGATATAATCCTCAGTGCCACTTGTGCAAATGTTATATGCCTTGCGTGTAATTGATGGTGCAATAGTGCATCTCGCGTCATGTGCTGGCATACGTGCAAGAAGAAAGGCCAGGAGCCTTATAGTGTCGTGCATAGGAAAAAATCATGCTTTGTGCATTGAGAGGCCCAACCCGTGCATGCAATACTCCATTCATACATCTCACCTCTCTTTTGGATTTAAAGGGCAAGGACTGGTCACTCACCCCACCCTCTATCGCATGCTTTGTTGATAAGTACAAAGGGCATCCCATACTCACATCCCCATCTTGTTAGGATGAAAGCTCACATCACTCAAGGGGTTGTCGATAAAGATTGAGATTGGATTTTTGATGATATCAAATTGTGTTTGTTTTGATGAAGAGGCATACCCAAAGGGAGGTAGCCGATAGATTAGAAACTTATGTTGGAATAGAGAAACACGTCATCTGCTATTGTGTTGAAGCAGATAGATGCTCTACAGAGAGTTGCAGGACACAATGCACCAAGAGAGGTGGCTTCGGAACTGGATATTGAAAGGTCGACTAAGGAATCAACTGATCTAGACTGTGGGGTGTTACCACCTTTTGCACAACTAGCTTCCCACCCAAGGGTGTTTGCCACCTTTTCTTGGAGCGAGGTATGTTATAACAAGAAATTTCTTAATTTTCTTTCATAATAGTTTCTATATTTTTTTCTTATTGTTTTTTTCCTACTCCCAAGGGTGTTTCCACATTTTCTCAAAGAGTAGGTCGGCATGGCAGGGATCAAAGTCATTTTCTTCCATAACCAATTTTTGTTTTTTTGTGTGTGTTTTTTTTCTTTCTTTTTAGTCATAGGGCTAAAACATTACTTATCAGAACCATCCACGCCACTGTTGTAAGATTAGACAAGAGGTTAGTAGAGTAGGGGTGGAAGGTGGAACTAAGGAGGCAGAAGACATCATCCACCTTGTCAAAAGAAAAATGAGGGCTATCATTAGCAGTATACAAAGCATTACCAACCAACATGCAAGGGATGAAGGGGCTATCGGTGGTGATTGTCAGGATCCCCAGGCAAGGAAATACTTCTTTAGGCAATAGCTATTGATTAGGAAGGGATCTTCAGAGGCATCCATGACTTGTATCTAGACAAAGCCGTTAGAGTTGACAACAAGTACCTTGTAGGGGCCCACCTAGCACTGTTGGAGCTTTCTTGGGAACTTTCCAAAGTGTGAATCATAGTCGAGGACTAGGTCACCTTCCTTGAATTCCTTATGCTTGATGAACCTATCATGGTAAGCCTTTTGTTGAGCTTGTGTGGCTTTCATACACTATAAGACCATTTGGCATATTTTGTCCAAACATTCAAAGTGTAAAAGACAACACTATAGTGAATCAACATCTCCCAAGCATTTAATGATAGCCAGTTGCAAAGAGGATAGCTCTAACTCGACAAGGAAGACTACTTCTGCATCGTACACTAGTTGAAAAGGTGTTTCTCCTATAGCAGTCTTATAAGAGATTTTGTATGCCCAGAGGGCCTTTGTAAGTCAATTGTCCCAATCATCGCAATGCCCAACAATTGTTCTTGACAGGATTGAGCAGAGGATGCAATTAGCAACTTTGACTTAACGCCTAGCTCTAGGGTAGTAGGGTGTGGACTTGCGATGGCGTATCTTATAAAGTTCTATAAGCTATTTCATAATCTTGTTAAGAAAGTGAGTACCTCTATTACTTACTAGCTCTAAGGGATTGACAAAGCGAGTGATGATATTCTTGTACATAAACATGGCCACACTATTGCCATAATCTCATTTGAGAGATTTGGCTTCACATCACTTTGTCACATACTCTGTACTGACCAAAATGTATCTGTTTTGCTTCCTTTTAGTTGGCAGATCGATGGGGCTGATAAAGTTGATACCCCACTACTCAAACGGCTTTAAGGAAAAGGATGGGATGCAGTGGCATAGTGCTAGTTTTGGTAGGCTTTCCCATGTGCGTTGATAAGCATCATAATGTTTGGAGTAGTCGTAGGCATCTTTGTGTAATGTAGGCCACCAATATCCTGCTAGTAGTAGAGCCTTTCTAGTTGTCACTTCTTGTGCAAAGTATCATCCATATGGCTCGTCATGGAATGCTTTTAGAACTATCCGGACCTTGTCTCCTCTTATAACACATCTCCGCAATATTTTGTCTTTGCCTCTCTTGTATAGAGCATTGCCTAATAGGGTGTAGGGGGCTGATTCTAATAGAAGTTTCTTCTTCTCATGGTTGGAGATGCTAGGAGGATACTATTGAGTGGCCAGGAGGTTGGCTATGTCTACATATTGGGGAGTTACCGTTTCTACTAGAAAGAGGGATGCATCAGGGAGGTTTGGTTTTATCCTACTCCTCTTTATCACTCTGAGGGATTCATGACAGATGATTAGCCAGGATATGGGAGTGACCAAGTTTAGTAACCACTTCAAAATTAAACTCCTTGAATAGAAGGAGCCATCTCATCATTCGATCTTTCACATATGCCTTATTCATCAAGAAGGACAATGCCTCATGGTCCACATAAAAGTTGAAATGCATGGACAACAGGTAGTGTTAAAATTTCTCCAAGGCAAACAACATTGCGAGGCACTCTAACTTCGTCACTATGTAGTTTCTTTCTCGATCAGTGACATTACGGCTTGCATAGTAGATAGGTTGATCTAACTTTGAGGAGCCTTTTTGACATAAGAATGCATCTAACCCTTTGACAAATGCATTAGTGTGCACATGTAATTCCTTCATTCAATCAAGAGGTTGTAAGATGGGTGCTTCAATTAGACACTACTTCAAAGTGTTGAATACTTCTTTGCAATCAACAATCCACATAAACTTTGTATCTTTCCTCAGGGAGATTATGCAAGGGGGTTTCTTTGGTTGTAAAGTGTGCAACGAACCATTTTTAATAGCCCACATGGCCAAGGAAACCCCTCAACTATTTGAGGTTGGTTGGTGCTATTAAAGTTGCAATCTTCTCAATCTTGGTAGGGTCTATTGCTATCCCTTGTGCAAAGACAATGTGGCCCAAAAGAACTCCTAAAGAGACTCCGAAGATGCATTTATCAAGGTTGAGAGAGATCCCATACTCTCAATATCTGTCAAAGCACTACTCTAGGTGTCCCCAATGCTCACAGATTAGGCTATAGACAAAGAGGTCATCCATGTATACCTCAGTGAAATCATGCAAAGTGATTTTGGAATGTGGATACCATCACTCTTTGAAAGGTAGCAGGAGCATTACATAGAGCCCAAATGACATCACTTTGTAAGCATAGATTCCCCATTTTATTGTAAAGGTTGTTTAAGATTGATCTTCTGCAATCTGGACTTGATTATATCTGCTGAATCCATCCAAGAGGGAATAGAGCTCATGTCCAGCCATTGTGTCCAATAGATAGTCTGTGAAAGGAATAGAAAAATGATCATTCTTAGTCTTGGAGTTCAACTTTCAGAAGTCCACACATATTCAAAGATTTCCATTCTTCTTGGATACTACCACGATCGACGAAACACATTCACCTCTATCTTTGCCTCACAAGTTTGGCATTAGGCTCTAGGTCAATGTGATGTTGACATACCGTGGGATCAATCCCCTTTAGATCTTTATACAACCATGCAAACACGTCCAAGATCTCCTTCAATAGGTCATGTAAGACTGATAGCTCCTCTTCTAGAAGACTGATATCACCCACCTTCAAGTGACATTCAATACCATATGTATCCACAAAAGTTAATTACTTTTCACCTTTCACTTTACAGATGAAGGTCCCATGAACTACTTCTGAGATCTGAGTTTTTCAAGAGAGTGGCTTCCTTGTCTGATGCTTCGCTAGTAGTGACTTCTTTCCATGGAGACTCAATTAAATCTTTGGGATGTTGAAATGACTTCATGGATGTTTCAAGTTTTAGGGAGAGTTACTAATCTCTTGACTCGAGGACTTGTCTTCCAAGGATGCCTCCAAGAATGTCACAATAGGAATCATCTGAGTTTTTCTTGGGCTATAGGATTGGTATTTTTTTGGCAAGGTGCATCATCATCATCCTTTCTTATGAAGGGAAAACTAGGGCGATAAAAGCCACTGCTAAAAGAGGGCTTATTCTTCTTAATCTATTTCTTATGGAGGGTTTGCATATGTTATGACTCATTAACTAGCCCAAAGGGTACTAAAGTCATTCTATCCAACAACATGGGATCTTTAATGACAATTGCTTCTAGAACTTCATCCTCATTAGTAGCTTCTTCCATGTCGGTTTTGTTGTCTTCATCCTAACTTTCATCCTTGTCTTTGACACACTTTGTCCTTGGCCTCTATAGGGATACTGTACGAGAAAAATAGACTCTCTATTATATCTTCTACTTTTGCTTCTGTCTCTGGCCTTGCTCCTGTGTGTGTGTTTATCTCTGCTTCTACCTCTAACTTTGCTATGGCCATGTAATAGGAAGAGTAGTACATCCATGCCTCTATCTCACAATCAAAGGTGATTTCAGAAGCTATTTCTGGTTTAAGCAGTAGGTATTCACCAATCAACAAGGACTTTGCTTCTATTAGGAGTTGGCTTACAGTGCCTACTGTCAAGGATTGTACCTCTATTTTCTTAGGAAAGATCTATTGAACAACTTGTTCGTTTGTTGATGTACTATTTGTAACTTCATTAGACGAGTTTATTAAGACTTTGATAGAGGTGAATCCATGACCTTTTAGGTATAACCACTCAATTCTATCATCTATACCACTCAATGTAAGAGCAAACTTGAAGGGGTATCTGCAAAGCAAGGTCTTCCTATTTTAAGCCCTTAAGCCACCATGCAACCTAGCCCCTGTTCATGAACGAGATGTCTCTTAGTGTGCTCCCTTTATAATTAAAAAAAAGAGGAACATGAAAAGAAAAAAAAAGAGAAGGAAAAGGCAAAGCAAAAGAAGGAAAAAGAAAAGACAAGAAAAAGGAAAAGGAAAATAAGAGAAAAAAGTGGAAAGAAAAGGAACACAACAATGAAATTAACCTGGTTGTGCTTCACAAACATCACAAGCATTGCACCTAGGGACCACCCTAGTCCCTTCCCCACATCATAACTTAGGGCACATCAAGGGCATGACATAATTGATAGACTTGTCTCCCTAAGTCACTCATAGCACCTTCATTTACAAAAATTGGGTCCTCAAGTATGGGACAACACCTTAGACTCAACCCATCTCCTAGTTCCACCATCACTTACGTAGCGCACTACATGATAAGATAGACATAACCCCCTAGGAAGTGCACTCTTTTTATTTTTAAGAACATTGTACGGTCGTGTGGCAAACCAACACCTATGGAGGCCTTCTTTGACTAATCATCTATCTTCGCCATTGGCAACCTCCCAGACTCACTTCACTAAGCATGCCTAATGTGATCCACCTCCCAACAACCCCAAGAATCATGCCTCATCAACACTCTACAAACTCAATCTATACCATCAGGTGCCATGGAATTGGCACCCAGCTCCTAGGAGGGCAATAATGATACACCCTCAGAAGACCAAGGTGTAAAAGCCAAAAAATCAGAAATGGAAGACACACCCTTAGAAGACCACGGTGGAAAAGTTAAAAAATAAAAATGGAAGGCAATCCCAAGGCAAGAGGAAAAAGGAGGAGAAAGGCACACTCATAAAAAAAATTTGAAGACATAAAGTGCAAGAAAAAATCTCGAATGTAAAAGGAAGCACGCAATAATAAGCACACCATGATATGCTAGCAAGAGAAGCATCGGGCGCATTACAATTCATTTTGTAAAAGAGTACTAGGCTCTCTCTCATGCATATTGTAAAGAATGAGAGACGTGGGTTGAGGTCTATGCTAATAGGAAGGAGAAAAAAAGAGTAGAGGAATGGACAAAGGCTAAATCAAAAAGGGAATGGCCACCTAATGAGGGGATAAGGGCATGTATAAAAGTCAAGAAATGAATAAAAATGTTCATTCTTATGTGTGGCCAAACTTGCTCTTTTCTTGCTTCTTGCTCTTGCTTCCTTCTCGTGTATGAGAGAGAGAGAGAGAGAGAGAGAGAGAGAGAGAGAGAGAGAGAGAGAGAGAGAGAGAGAGAGAGAGAGAGAGAGAGAGAGAGAGAGAGAGAGAGAGAGAGAGAGAGAGAGAGGATTGTGAGAGAGGGAGAGAGTATGTGTGAGGAGTGAGGGACTATGGAGAAGCCCTTCTTCTCCTCTCTTCATCATCATCATCATTTTCTCTTTCCCATTCATGCACACATGGTTATGGAGGTCAAAGCTCAAAGCTTGAGGATGGAGCTTTCTTGAGGGTAGATCTTGAATTGTGGAGACATCGGCGGATTAGTGGAAGGAGGTACTTGATCCGATTTGAAGGTAAGCTCATTACATTGGTGTGTGGAAGAGTGTGCACGGCTGGGTGAGAGGTAACCATAGCTCTCTCTCGGCTTGAAATGCTTGAAGAAATATACGGTACATGGGTCTTGGTGGTTTGCTTGCTAGAGCGTGACACAAGACCCATAGTTCTTGCTATACAGTAGGCCACAACACCACACCATGCAGTAGCTAATCTACTACATGATGGGAGGGTGCTATTGGTGGGGAGAACACACCTAAATTCCACATTTATTGAGGAGCTCTCAACTAAGATGAGGGTGGATGCATGGTCTCCACCATACTACACCCATTGAATTTGAGACTCACATATGGGATGGTATTCTCTATCAATTTCACATGCAAGAGCTTTGTGGCATTGATGAGATGAATTTGATTAGTGTCCCACACACTCCTACCCTTAGGGCCATAAGATGGCATGACAATGAAGTTCTTATAAAGGACAACCTTGCCTAAAATTTCAAGGTATGCATCTAAAATTATTTTCTTTAACCCATGCCCAAAAATCAGTTGACCAGCTGGAATATCCACCAAACAATTAGAATGTAGTAGCCATGGATGTCCAAGCAGCATGTAATGTGTCCGGTCCTTGACATGCTTTAGTAGTCCATCAGGAATCTGATCTAAAAGATGCTGCCTAGCACTCCCACAGAATGTCATTGGGTTTGTTAGATAGCGAATCCCGAGTCTACTCCACAACGAAGCATGTTAGTCAACCCTATTAGGATCAACCTAAATCTTTCTGGGTTTCTAACAGTCAAAGGTCATACTACAACCTTCTAATGTCGGTCTTCAAATGATCTACTTTGCATAGAGCATCTAAACTAAGGCGTACTCATATTGCACTTTGTTCAAGGAGAATGGGAAACAAGAGGGATGCATCGCTCGACCTCTCTACCCGTAGGGTAAAGTCCCATTCCAGTCCCCTAAAGTGATATGAGCCAAGGCTCTACCCTACATTATTTAAGGTCAATATGTCATCGCAATTTGAATGTTGAGAAGCCTCCTAGCTCTCTAGGACCACCCTATTGTAGGACAGACCCATCGAGGGTTCCATCCACCCGCTTCCCTTGATATAGCTTTTGTTTTCTACTTACCTAAGGGCACATTGGTGGCAACACATACAAGCAGATTCCTTAATTAACTTGTTACCCACATGTTACTTGACATAATTTTATGCACTGACACAAAAATAGTTTAGACAAATTCCTTGAAAGGTAAAATTTATATCAAAAGTTTAAATTGAGATAAAAATCCCATCCATAGGACTACTCCCACAATCCGTAAGGATGCGTCTTATTTTCCTCCAAGTTTCTGCCCTTGCACTAGTAACAAGGCCTCGAGAATCTATCTTGAGTCACATAGACTGTTTGAGTAAGACCTGAAGGCAGAGGATCTATAGCCAGAGCCCCCCTAGCATCTAAGCGTCCTCCTACGTTCATATTAATCCATAGAGAGACCTCTTGTGGTGGGTTCGGTCCATATTCCCATCACGGCTATTTAGAACCCCCTTGGATAGGATTGACAGCCAGTTGGGGGTGGTTTGGCATGCCCCTCCAAGAATTTAACTTGATTCATTATACCAGTTCTTATGAGAGATTGGGTCAAACAATCCTTTCACAGATAGTGCTCCTAAAATTCTAAACATAAACAATAATGTGGGCGAGTGCTCAGAACACCTGTTAAGGTGGAGTTCCCTTTTGAACACTTAGCATTCAACCGCTAGATTTTTCTCGCCTTGGAGAGATTGGTCATGATACATTTTCATAGAATCCTTGGTATTATCCACCATATCTCTCTCGTGACAGAGGTATTCTAGGTACATGTCCTCTTATACTTGGGTGAGTAATCTACGCTTCATCCCTCGATTATCCTTGCAATAGGAATTTCAATATGCCTTTAGTAGGCGCTACCCTCCCCATTATTATCCCCACCAAATCCTGCCCTAATCCTCTAGGATTTAGAGTTTTCTTGTAAGTCGAGTTATGTCATCTTAGATCACTCTAGGCTCTATTTAGGGTCCCTTCCTCATTATCTTTCTCCTTTGATTTTCCCTTGGCAGAAATCATTATCAACTACCTCATGTATGATAAAAATAACTCTACCATAGTTTGGATGACCACCACTAGCATGGGGTTATATTTTACCACTATAGTAGTCGCATTTTGTGGGCAACTATGTTCTTGCCAACGAATGTGAAATGAGAACTCAGTAGCCTTATGGGTCGGTCCTTAGACAATGTTCCATTATTTTAATAGTTGGGTCACAAATATCGCTCTAAGGTTTTATCTATTGATCGGGAATCCTTGGGGATAACCTAAGTGAGTTGACCTTCTTACTTGGAAAACTTTAAAACATCCTAACTATCTGCATCATTATCTCAAGCAGATCGGAGCTTGTATGCCTTTCACATATTCATTATTGTAAATACATTTTTTAATGCTTCAGTGAACACAAGTAGTCTAATTCATGCACATTGCACTCATGCAATTTTTGTGAAAAGAGAAGAACACTTTTATCTCCTTCAATTCTTTCCTCTTTGCAAAAGTGAAGTGGAAGTTGAATATACTACTTACACAAGCGAAGAAGAACTTAACTTTTTGCACTTGTAGTGAAGCAAGAATTTGATGCATTTGTTCCTTGCAAAAATGGATGCAAATATTTCTTTATTAACCAAGATGCTTAGGATTTTGCCTTGCAATCATAAGATGCAATTTCCTAGATGCAAGTCTCCCTCATGATTTTTTTGATGTAGAACGTCAATTCGTGAGAGTCTGTATCAAATTTCTTTAAAATGCACTCGAGTGCAAACATCTATCAATTCCTTTTATCACTCATGCATGCCAATGCTAGTGCATAGAATTCAATGCTCCAAGAACAGAAGCCAATACAAAATCCCCTAATTTCTGTGTGTGCCAATGCGAAGTCTACTATGCAAATTGTTATGCTCTATAACATGCTTTTAGTGCAACAAAATCCATACTTTTTTTTTGCTAAGGTGAATATAAGTACAATCCCCAATATGATTTTTAATGCAAACATAATGTGAGGTGCCTCCTTCAAGAGACATGGAGGAGTCCTCTAAGTAGTCGATTGAAATTCATATCCATACACTTCACCACTCCGTCTCCCCATGGGAAACATTGGACTTAGTTGAACATGGGAATCTCAGTTCTACTTCACAGGGGAAGCGTGGACACATCACCCCTAATAGCAATCTAATGTCCACCTAAGAAAGACCACTTTGTAATCAATCAAAGGTAGGAGTGAGGTTAATACCGCACTTGGTTCAAAAAGAGAGTGAGAGATGGGGGAGAGTGTAACTTGATCCCCCTACCCATAAGGTAAAGTCTCGGCTCCGACACCCTAAAATGGTGTTAAACCTGGAAACTAATGTTGAGATATCGAGCTCCACTCGTGATACGCCAGGGTGACCATTGTGTATTTATGTCACCGACTTGTCAGTTGCAGACGCGGTTGGTACACCGCCCATGAATAATAGCTACATGATAGCTATCCTTATCTACTCTAGTTCGTGGCTCAGTTAGTATGCCACCTTAGTTAGTTGAGTTTGGTTTGAAACCCATATATAGGGTTCTTCTATTTCTTTGTATGAGAGTTCTTTTTGGCTTACACAACTAAGAAGAGGAAAATTGTTTTCAGCCTCCACCCTTGTGTGTATTCCCCCATTGTGCAAGCAAGAAAGCTACAAGTGAGACTCCTTCCTTCTCTCCCACAATCTTGACATGGTATCAGAGCCTTGTTCGTGGTAAGGAGCTCAAGAAAGCAAGCCAAGCTCGCGGTGGTCTGGTAAGAGGAGCAGTGTTGCTTTCATTTACTGTTTTGGGAGCAGATCTCTGCAGGTAGCACAGCCAGAAATTGCAGGAGTGCATTGTCTCAGGTTGAGACGCCCTTCGCGGTGAAGCAAGAGGGCGGCAGTATATGCTGCGGGTGAGGGCTTTAGCCCTCGGCGACCCTGTTTTTTTGATTTGAGGCCATTTTGGGGCCTGTTTTGAAAGCGGAAGTTTTCTGCACGCACTCAGGAAAAAGCCCTGTTTTATGCTGTGCGACCAGTGTTCTACAGGTCGGTGAAAAGTTACCACAGAAATTGAATCGTATGCTTGTGTGCAGAGACATAGGGAGTTTCAGAATCATCCTTGGTTCCTGTTTATGCAAAATCGTCACTAGGAAGTGACTGTGTGGTCAAATACCACTTTCGCCAGTTTTGCAGATTTGCCCTTGT
Source organism: Lygodium microphyllum (assembly GCF_053477565.2). Lineage (NCBI taxonomy): Eukaryota > Viridiplantae > Streptophyta > Polypodiopsida > Schizaeales > Lygodiaceae > Lygodium > Lygodium microphyllum. Next base: position 13,727,204 of record NC_141153.1, on the reverse strand, counting down.
GAGGGTGAAGCTGAGTTTTTGCAGTGACAGAATTTTCGCAGTGTTCTGTAATGGCGTCTGATTCTCTTTCACAGATTGTAACTGAAAAGCTTGACAAGAACAACTTCCAGGCATGGAAGTTTAGAATGACGAATTTCCTTATGGGAAAAGGATATTGGGAATTTGTTGCAGGAAATGAAGAAGAACCAGTTCTTCTTGATGTTCCCAATCAACAGCAAATGCAGGCATTCAAAGCATGGCATGAGAGAGCCAGGAAAGTTATGTACTGGCTGTCTATCAGCATTTTAGACTCTATGATTGTGCATATTCAGGATGTAAGTACGCCAAAGGAGGCATGGGATACTCTGTCAAAGATGTATAGCACAAATACGCAAGCCAGGAAAATGCAGCTCAAGCAAGAGTTGCACAATGTGCAAAGAGAAAATATGAGCATCAATGACTACCACATGAAGGTGAAGAAGATTGCAGATGCACTTGCTTCCATTGGGTCGCCAGTGGAAGATGATGATTTAGTTTCTGTGACCTTGAATGGTCTAGGAAAGGATTATGCACAGTTTCGGACATCCATTTCAGTTCGTGAAAGATTTCCTGATTTTGAGGAGTTGATTGCTCTTCTAATTTCTGAGGAGCAGAGAAATGGTGGTGCATCTTCATCAGGAGGAACTTCAAAAGAAACTGTCTTCTACTCAAATGCTGGAAGAGGTAGAGGCAGAGGTAGAGGAGGCCGATTTGGAGGCCATGGTAGAAATCAGAATATGCAGCAAACTCAAGAAAACCAGTCCTATGGAGGAGGACATGGTAACTCTAGAGGCAGGGGGAGCCAAAGAGGTCGTGCTGGATGGCAAAGAGGCCAAAATGCAAACAGTAATGTTGAATGCTACTATTGTGGTAAAATGGGTCATATGGCTAAAGACTGCTATAAAAAGCAGAATGACATCATGAATGGAAAACTGCAACAAGGAAATTATGCATCTTCTAGTAGACAGGGTGATGACAGAAATGAGCATTTGTTTATGGTGCAGCACATGAACAATTCTGTGACAAATGCAGAAGAAAGCAACGATGTGTGGTATGTTGACTCAGGTGCATCAAAACACATGACAGGTCATGCAGAATGGATGGAGGATGCAAGGAAAATGGAAAAACCAAGATTTGTGGAGACTGGTGATGATACTGCACATCCGATTGTGCAGATTGGAAAAATTCCTTTGTCTATGCAGGATGGGAAAAAGAAATACCTGTCCAATGTATTTCATGTCCCGAATATCACCAAGAATCTGGTTTCTGTTGGTCAAATGGTTGAACAAGGCTTGCAGGTCAGATTCAATCCTCATGGATGCTTTGTTGAGGATATGAAAAATAAAGGTCGCTTGATAGCAAAAGGAAAGAAGAAGGGCAGAATGTTTACATTGGATGCAGACATGTCTGAATTGAGTGCATCAATGTTTGCACATGGGACCGGTGTAGTTGCAGATATTGATATCTGGCATAAACGCATTGGTCATGTTAATGTACAGCGACTTAAATCAATGCAGGCCCAAAATATTGTTGCAGGATTGCCCAAATTCAAGGTTGCAGAAATGCATAAGGTATGTGAAGCCTGTCAGTTTGGAAAACAGGCAAGGAAACCATTTCCTAGACATGTTCAAGAGAGTGAGAAGCCATTGGAATTAATCCACTCTGATGTGTGGACTACTAAAGCTGCATCTCTTGGAGGCTGTCATTATTTTGTCACTTTTATTGATGACTATAGCAGAAAAGTTTGGGTGTATTTTATGAAGAAGAAAAGTGAAGTGTTTGGGCATTTCAAAACTCTTAAAGCTATGGTTGAAAAAGAAACAGATCTGCAAATAAAATGCCTAAGGTCAGATGGAGGGGGAGAGTACCTCTCAAATGAGTTTGCAAGGTTCTTGCAGGAGCATGGCATAAAGCAGCAATATTCATGTAGTCATACACCACAACAAAATGGAATTGCAGAAAGGAAAAACAGACATATTGGAGAGGTATCTCGTGCCATGCTCAATGAAAAAGACTTGCCAGATTTTTATTGGGCTGAAGCAGTTGCTACAACAGTCTACATAATGAACAAGACTCCCACTGCAGCAATACATGGAATGACTCCAGAGGAGAGGTATACTGGTAGGAAACCAGATATTTCTCATTTGAAAATTTTTGGTTGCATTGCCTATGTACATGTGCCAGATGAGTTGAGATCCAAGTTGGATCCAAAAGCTGAGAAGTGCATCTATATTGGTTACTCTCTGCAGCAAAAAGGGTATAGATGCTATAACCCTTCTACTCGTAAGTTTACAGTGAGCAGAGATGTTGTTTTTGATGAGATGAGTAGCTGGTATAAACCAGTAAATGTGATTGATGATGTAGATGCACAAAATGGTAATGCTGCACAGAATTCACAGTAGCAGTCACAAAATATTAGTGGACCTGGAGCGTCCTCTAGCAGTGGTTCACATTCTTCGCCATGGACAGGCAGATTGAGATCAGGAGAATCTTCTCAAAGTAATGCAGATAGTGGTATGCAGGTATCACGAAAAGGAAAAGAGAAGGTTGATCAGCCCATGTTTGATGTGAATGCAGGTCACTCTTATGTGGATGGTGAATCCAGTGGCTCAGAACAGAGCATTGATGATGAGTTGGGTATTCCTTCTATTGTTACACCTGGAGTAAGGAAGACCAAGGATGTTTTGAGAGCACCTGGGAGTAAACCTACTTTGCGCAGGTCTACGAGAGCTAGGTACCCTGTGGATAGGCTGAAATATGATGGATTTACAGCCATTCACTATGCATATATGGTTAAAGTGATACAGGAGCTAGAACCCACTTCTTTTGAGGAAGCCATGGGAAAAGAAAAATGGGAGAAAGCCATGGATGAAGAAATGGATGCCTTGGAAGCAAATGCTACATGGAAATTGGTACCTTTGCCTAAAGGTAAGAATGCAATTGGCTGTAAGTGGGTTTATAAGGTGAAGCACAATGCAGATGGTTCTGTGAACAGATACAAGGCAAGATTAGTAGTCAAGGGGTATGCACAAACATATGGCATTGACTATGAAGAAACATTCAGTCCGGTTGCAAGGATGGCAACGGTAAGAGTAGTCATTGCTATGGCTGCATCAAAGGGATGGTCTTTACATCAGATGGATGTAAAGAATGCCTTCTTGCATGGTGATTTGCAAGAAGAGGTCTGTATGGAGCAGCCACCAGGTTATGTGCATGCTGTTCATCCTGAGTTTGTTTGCAGGTTGAAGAAAGCCTTGTATGGCTTGAAGCAAGCACCTAGAGCATGGTCTGACAAGATAGGACAGTATCTTGTCACTATTGGCTTTCAGATTTCCAAGGCAGATTTCTCACTCTATATGAGAAAAACAGAGAAAGGTATTATGCTACTTGTCATTTATGTTGATGATTTGATTATGACAGGTGACAGTGATGAAGATATCCTTCATGTGAAAATGCTATTGAAGCAGAAGTTTGAGATGAAGGATTTGGGAGAGCTGCGTTATTTCTTGGGCATTGAGGTGATTAGATCACCAAGTGGGATACAGCTCTTGCAGAGGCAGTATGGATTGGACATGCTGTCCAAATATGGGATGACAGGCTGTAAGCCTATTTCAGTTCCTTTGGAGCAGAATGTGAAGCTGAGCGTAGATGCAGGTGAGCTTCTGGAAGACCCTACTATGTACAGACGCATAGTAGGAAGTTTGATTTATATGACTATTACCAGGCCAGATTTGAGCTATGCTGTTAGATTGGTAAGTCAGTTTATGCAGGCTCCAAGGAAACCGCATTTGGATGCGACTAGACGCATACTCAGGTATGTGAAGTCCACATTGCAGTATGGACTATTTTATGAGACTGGGGTTCAGATACAGTTGCATGGATACACTGATGCTGATTGGGCTGGTAGCATTTCTGATAGACGATCTACCAGTGGATATGTGTTCTCTTTTGGGAGTGCTGCAGTCATTTGGAGCAGCAAGAAACAGCCTACAGTTGCCTTGTCGAGCACAGAGGCTGAGTACAGGGGTGCAGCAATGGCTGCATGTGAGGTAGCTTGGTTGCATAAGCTACTTTATGATATGCATCAGTCTACAGATGGGCCAGTTGTCATTTATTGTGACAACATGAGTAGTATACACTTGGCAAATAACCCAGTCTATCATGTTAGAAGAAAAAAAAAGCACATTGAGGTGCATTATCACTATGTGCGGGAGAGGGTTTTACTAGGTCTTATTGATCTAGTTTATGTCAGCACAGAGGATCAGGTAGCTGACATATTTACGAAGGCATTGGGCGTAGAGAAGCTGCGCAAGTTCAGAGACCTGCTTGGTGTGCAGGAATTGGGATTGAGCTCGAGGGGGAGTGTTGAGATATCGAGCTCCACTCGTGATACGCCAGGGTGACCGTTGTGTATTTATGTCACCGACTTGTCAGTTGCAGACGCGGTTGGTACACCGCCCATGAATAATAGCTACATGATAGCTATCCTTATCTACTCTAGTTCGTGGCTCAGTTAGTATGCCACCTTAGTTAGTTGAGTTTGGTTTGAAACCCATATATAGGGTTCTTCTATTTCTTTGTATGAGAGTTCTTTTTGGCTTACACAACTAAGAAGAGGAAAACTGTTTTCAGCCTCCACCCTTGTGTGTATTCCCCCATTGTGCAAGCAAGAAAGCTACAAGTGAGACTCCTTCCTTCTCTCCCACAATCTTGACAACTAATCCTACTGATATTGGGAGGGTCACGATTTAATAAGCTCTATCTAATGTTGGACTTATCGGGTTCGCCCAGCCATAGATGTCCAATTGTAAAGATTGAAGCCTCCCACTTTCCTTGATGGGGTTTGCTTAGTTTTCTAATTAGCAAAGCATACTACCACACTGTTTGGACATATAAAATCAGCTTCCTTTTATACTCTGTCAAACTGAGTTCGTTAAACTCAATCTTTAGCACATAACAATTTTTTAAAAAATCAGATACTTTATTTCACCATCACTCCACAAAGTGATACAAAACCATAATTCCGTAGAAAGACACCGTCCAAAGGATAGGACCTTCCAATCCCTCGGGATTGGGCTATATGTGATCACACTCCATCCGTGGTCAATATGGAATTTACTAGCTCAAAGCCCCTCTAAGCTTCCCTGAGCCTCCAAAGCCATCCTACATAACAGGGGCACTTACCAGTTGGCCCTTTGCCCTCTCAGGTGCTCAAGTGATCAAAAAACAAAAACAAATATCTCCCTCAGGAGCGTAGGATCCCCACCCGCAAGTGAGTTCTTCCACACTCTGCAGAGTGTTAGGGAGCATTGGGTTGGGGATCCCAATGTCTCAAACCACCACAATCCACAACTCGTCAGCTGGTTGTGCAAGCCCGGAATCATAAGAACCATAATTTATCATCCACAAATCCAAAAGTAGTCATAACCATAAAACAATTTTAACACACTTGTATGCAATGCATAGAATCTATCCTCTTTGTCAGTTTTTGTGTTCCTTCCTAAAAAGCAATTGATAATACTAACATGCTTTTATAAGTTTAAGTAAGTTCTAACTAATTGTGTTCCTTTTCTTATATACTAACCTGATTATCTCCGTTCGACTATCCATCATGATTATAGTTTATGGCCGCAACCATAGTTTGTTGTGGAGTAATTAGTCCTTCGGGTTGAATGGGTTTGGGGTTAACTTTTGCTTGCACTTCAGTATCGTATTGAGTTCCCTTAGTAGCAGCCACTTCCTTGCATTGGGGAGATCTCTGAGCATGTAGCATCTCGACATCTCTTAGGAGCCATGGAAGAAGCTAATGGATTCGAGCAGTGCTCCTACGTAGGTGTGGAGAGAGAGAGAGGTTTGACTGGTTGTAGCAGAGCTTCATTGCTTCAACTAGCAGGGAGACTTTTGCACGGGTTGTTGTTGTTGTGTCTGTGTGTTTTTTTAATGTGACGCTCTACCCCTGTTTATATAGTAACCGGGGGAAGGTAAAAGGAGGACGTTTGCTTTTTAGCGTTTTTGATTATGTCATCAATGATAAAGAGGGAACACTTTCTTTAGCATTTTTGACAACATCATTGATGATGTCAGGGAGGGGCTCCATTTTCGTAGTGTGAGGATACCCAATTTAATGAATATATGGGGGGCGAGCATCGCATGTCTCATCATCAGGTGGCACCACTCAAAGGCTCATGACCAAGGTGGCGACCAAGGCATAGACCTTGGCATCTTGGCCTTGACATTTTTGGCAATGGGCTATGAAGGCTTCATTGGCGCCATTGGCTGCGGGTGAGAAGCTCTCACTAGCTTGTAGGAAAATCTTCTCGGGAGGTCACCCATCTCGATAGTGATGTCATCCAAGTGCACTTAACTGCCAAGTGACTATCCACTAGGCTAGTTCTTTTTGTTATTCTATACTACAAACATAGTCTTAATAAGCATCTTGGGAGGGTCTCCCAAGTCTTCATTCCATGAACTAGCATATAATACCTCATTAATAATAACAATTATCTTCATAATGAGAGCTAGTTTCATAATTAGAGTTAGTTTTTAAAAATTTGCAACATAAATCAATTTTCTTTGGAATGTATATACACATTAAAATAAACTAAATAATGGAGACATTACACATAATTGGTGGCTTATTATCATGAATTTTAGGATGAATAATTTCTTCCTACTCAACATAGCTAATCTGTGTTTATTGTTCCTTTAAGATGATTTATACTAGAGTATAATTAATTGAGTGCACCTGGTTACTAAGTGTTGCAATTCCTTGACCCGTAGCTCTGTCATTTGACACGGGATTAGCGTTCGCTTGGACCTTACTTCGCTTTGGAGCCATTGAAGAGCCCCACCACCATAATCGATCGAGGAGAAGCATGGAGCAAAATCTATACTGTATCTCTTCATCGATAAGAGAAAATAATCATCATTTTCATTATAGGAATCCTCGTCTTTTCATGAGAGAGACATGGAGAGATTTTTTTTGTCAGCCACATGTGCAAGCTGTGTCGGAGGAGAGAGATGAAAAGGTGTAACCCCCTCCATCATACGACACAAAACCCATCCTGCACACCTTTTTATTTCTTAAAATCAAAGTAATACATGAATAAGGCCTAAACCTTGAAATTCCTAATACATCCTCAAAACATGTCTTTATAATTATGAGCTGATTACATAATTGTGCAATTTTTAGATTAAAAATATAGTGAGTTGGAGGGTTTTACTCGATGTAGAAAAATAATATTATGGTTTGTTTTTGGCTTAGTTCTTGGTCCATTAGCCATTGTTTAGCTCAAGCCTTCTTCATAGTTGTGTTCATGGATTACTAGGGAAGCTAGCTCCTTGCGAGAGATTAGCGTGGGAACCCCTCTCAAGGGGGGGGATTGGAAGCTTCTTAGAAGATTCCTCCTCCTCCTCTCTTTCTCTCTCTCTCTCTCTCTCTCTCTCTCTCTCTCTCTCTCTCTCTCTCTCTCTCTCTCTCTCTCTACCACGCTCACCCACACCGATACATGACCCTGCAGTATGTCATGGATACGCACAGAGTTTATATCATGTACCCGCACAGCTGCGCTGATACCCACACCATGTACACCGAGACCGGGTATTTCATCCTTTTTCACCACTAGTATGGTGAAACATGCTATGTCACGGTTACAGCATGGCCGTGCTCGAGACCAGTTTGATCTTCAGGTAGAGCATATTATATATGGCAGAGACACATTGGCTCCACTCATTGCTCACCTCTTCAACCGTGCATTGTCCGAGGGGTTCCCTGACTCGTGGATAGAGCACACCATTGTACCTATCCACAAGTCAGGGGATCCTATGGATCCTAACACATATAGGACCATCATGATTGGGCCAGTTTTGTCCAAACTTTATGGCACGGTGATGGAGGAGGAGCTCAGCACGCTAGCAGAGAGAGAGTGCATGCGCACACCCGGACAGGCAGGGTTCAGACGGGCATTTTCTACCACAGACCACATCTTCACTCTCCGTTGTCTGATCGACTAGACACGAGTGAAGAAACAGAGATTGTACTGTTGCTTTGTGGATTTCTGCAAAGCCTTTGACATGGTTCTGAGAGAGAGGCTTTTCAGACACCTACTTGATCTGGGGGTGGATGATGACATGATGTGGGGTATTTATGCACTATATGAGCGGGTTACTGGTAGAGTCAGATGTCCGGGAGGTATATGAGATCCCCTTGTGAGCACCATTGGTGTGAAGCAAGGATGCCCACTCTCACCGACTCTATTTGGGCTATACATTGATGATGTAGCAGAGTTTATTCAACAACGAGCCGGTGGAGGTATAGATCTCAGTGGAGCCACAGTTCATATCTTACTATATGCAAATGACATTGTGTTGGTCTCAGACTCAGCTCAGGGATTACAGCAGCATTTATTAGCATTGGATGATTTTTGCATACAGAGAGGCATGACAGTGAACCTTGGTAAAACCAAGGTTCTTATATTCCATACATCAGCTCAGATACACAGATAGAGTATTTTCATGGCAGCAGGAGGGAGTATTGAGGTCACTGGATCATATGTATATTTGGGAGTCACCTTTATAGCAGCTTCAGGGACTTTCTCGATGACACAGGCAGCTCGTGACCGCCTCATTAGAGGATACTCAGCATTGGCTCTTATGGAGCGACAGTGTCATCAGGCACATTTCCAGGAGCCCCGCACCAAGGAGTGGCTCGTTGATACTCTAGTAACTCCAGCACTGATGTATGGAGCAGCTATATGGGGGCCATGCCTTGCCGATTATGTATGGACATTGATGGAGAGACCTCAGGTAATCATGATATCTAGATTGATTCTCAGCAAGGCCTCAGTCCCACATGACATTGTGCGAGCAGAGCTTGCCACACCGCCCATGCTAGTCGAGGCATTATTTCAGACAGTCTGCTTCCTACACAGATTTCAGGATATGGACAGAGATCGCATTGCATATAGAGCATATGTGGCATCTCAGGAGATGCTCGAGCGGGGGATACCACATCATGGTATGCACAGACTAGAGCTTGGTTTGACAGACATGGGCTGGACATTGATAGACTCCCACCTCTTCTATATGATACTCAGGCTCCCACTTACACCCTCTCTCTCTCTAAGAGGAACAGAGTCATCAGACATGAGATATGGCATATTTATATACAGAGGACATGGGTCAGCCCTGCACAGCCACAGCCATCGAAGATGGCACATTATTATACACAGTTCTTGAGTATATCAGAGCAGGGATTCATAGAGATTCCGAGATATATGCAGATCTATATGCCACATCAATTGAGAGTTCTTATTGGACAGCTCAGGGTATCATCACATCAGCTTATGATTGAGAGTGGTAGAGCCAGTGGCATCCCACGGGAGGAGAGGATATGCCCCTTTGCAGATCAGAGGTGGAGAGTGAGGAGCATTTTGTTCTCAGATGCCCGGCATACTCAGAGTTGAGATCTAGATACACATTGAGCAGCTCACTTCAGGGATGTATGACTGATATGGATCAGAGATCATTTGGCCGTTTTCTGGGAGAGGCATGGCAAATCAGAGAGCAGAGCACACAGCGGGTCCCAGTCAGAGTGGGGCCCACCCAGACGACTATTACACTGTTCTTTCAGACAGACAGAGTGAGAGCTACTGTACCAGCCTCTAGCCAGACCTTCGGGCTCACACTACAGCAGGCTGAGGACCAACATACCCAATGCCACACGAGGATTCGTGGGTTTTGGACCCCACAGCCACACCGACAAGAGATCCGGAGGATTCTTGATCTACATCGACAGTAGACTGAGATCCGACGACACTCGACACATTGGATCTCAGATCTCCAGTTTGCTCTTTCTCCACCGCCGATATACCACATCCTGCATCCAGGAGGGATCACCTGCTATTAGTGACTTCAACGACTGCTACTACATCCCAAGATAGTATATCTCCCTGCATCTGTTACATATACACATCGCACCACTTTATCACAGCCGACAGTTGTTCCCCTATCACAGCCGACATTTGTTCCCCTTTTGTAGCCATTATCTGGAGTTCCAGAGCTACATACACACATACACATAGACGACACTTATCACACTCACAGCACTGTATTTTCAGTTTCCAGTTTTTAGCTTTTCATTCAGCACTTTTATTTTGGATAGCTGGACCTCATCAGTTGTATCACAGTTTGTCTCATAGGCCAGTTTTGGTCTTTAGAAGACGTTAATATAACTTTCTTTCTTTCTTTCTTTCTCTCTCTCTCTCTCTCTCTCTCTCTCTCTCTCTCTTGCTCTCTATCTCTCAGTGCCTCTCTCTTTGCAGCTTGATAGGGGGAAGGTGGTAGCCATCGTTACAAGGAGGGGGGAGGGGGTTTTATAGGAAGGAGGAGGGTTATTATTTGTGCTCGATGCATAGGCCACTTGTAAGCAAGACTCTACTTCCTCTACTGGGGTTATAGTAGTATCTATATTCGATAAAGGGACACTACTCAACTATACTTGGATATTAAAGTCCAATCCATGCAAGAAGTATTGAAATTGGGCAATAGGTGGTATAGGATAGAGGATTGCAACTTACAAAAGACCTCTCTCATCTTTTTGGCATATGCTCGGGTATTTTCATGGGGCTCTTGACGTGTCACATTTGACACACGTAGCCAATATTGGCCACCTCTTTTAGGTGCAAATTCTCTTCAAAAGGCTACAAAGAATAGATCAATCATGGTTATGGTACCCACTTCTAAGCCCTGATACCACATTGGAGCCCTTCCTTTTAGGGTCATATTAAAGAACATCACTAGAGGTCCCTCATGCTGAATTCAACAGTTAAACATGAGTTTTTGGAACTCACTTATGTGAAGCTCTGTGTCCTCCTCCGCTAACCCATTAAAGATGGATAAAGGCTACCCTAGAGTGGGCAAATCTATCATTCTGCAGGAATGGAAATAGGTTGCACCATAACGATGATTGGATTTGTCGTAGAAGTTTGTGATAGTATGACTACAACTCCACTTAAAGTGGTGTGGGAGCTTTCACTCAACCGCCAAGACCCTTGGACCGCTTATTCTTTCAAGCATTTCAAGCGAGCTCTAATGGCTATCTCTCACCTAGCAGACGCGCCGTCGATCCTACGAGTGTAGTGAGCTTACCTTGATGCTCGATCGAGTACTCTCCTCTCTCTTGCACTCCGATAGCTCCACGATCCTAGATGCTAGCGCAAGCATCCTCAAGCCTCCTCCATCTCCAAGCTCCATCCTCCATAGCCATGCGCGCAAGAGAAAAGAAGGGAAGAGAAGAGAAGAAGAGGAGAGGAGATGGTGAAGAGCTTCACCCTCTTGATCCCTCACCCTCACACACACTCACTCCCTCACACTCTCACACTCCCTCTCTCAAGAGCACACACAAGCAAGAAGGAGAGAAGAAGAGAAGAAGAAAAGGACTCCTTTTGCCACACACCAAAAGAATGAGCTTCTCATTCATTTTTTCAACTTTATATGCAAAACCCTAAATCCCTTCCGGGCGGTCATTCCCTTTTCCTCTTTTACACGGCCGACCGTAGCCTAGGCCCTCTTTCCCATTTCCCACCGTTCTAATTTACCTTATTCCCACTAATGCATACACTTTGCACAGGAGCGAGCCTGACACTCTTTTACACAAATTTGGGGGCACTCCCATATTTTGATGGTACGCCTTTTCCTCTTTTATTGCCATGGCCCTACACCGAAGCCTTTTGGGCGTCGTGTCCAAATATTTGAAATTTTCAGGGATTGGTTGCCAGTCAAGGCGCCTTTTTTGCTCTTGCGCTTTTTTTGCTCTTTTTCCTTCTTCCCAGTTTCCGCTCCTTTGTGCTACGGTAACGTGGTCGGAAACACGGTAACATTACCCCCCTCCTAGCCAAGTGCCAGTCCTATGGCACTGCAGTGGGACAAAGGGCATGTTAGGTCGGTTGGTAGGCGGAACAGGTAGGTGGGTGGTTAGGGATGATGACCCAGAGCGAGTCCAGCATATGGTAAGCTCCATGGAGACACTCAGCATTTGTCACACGGTTGTAGCCAATCGTCTTGTGAGTAGGAGAAGCATTTGAAGCAATGCAATGATGGTGTGGGGGAATTTATTCTGGTAAAAACCCCTTGAACTCGGTTTGGCTTGAACCCCGTGGCTTTGATTGAAGATTTGTGCCTTGGATCTGAAGGTCCTCGGGCCGGTGGAATCAATAAGCTATCTGTGGATCTTGAGGCGTAGGGCATGGATCATTGGACGATACATGTCCAAGATCTATGCCAATGGCGGACTCACCTTGAGCTGGTTCGATCATAGTGGCCATCAGCATCAGGCGAGTGGCTGGAGGCCGGCACGCTTTGGGTCCTTAAGGGGTGCCAGGGGTGACGGTCTTTCGCAGGTAGCCAGCCCCTGAGAGTCGATATAACCTGCAAAAAAAATTGTGCCCTCCCTAAGGGGTGTGCTACTTGTCATGTAGTGTGTTGTGCTCGTGGCAGTGAAACTAGGAGATGGGTCTAACCTTGGGCAAGCCCTTGGTAACGTCTCACACTTGAGGACCCAGCTGGTGCTTTGTTGGTGGTGCGGTGTGAGCCTTAGGGTGACAGGTTTGAAAGTCCTGCCCTTGATGTGCCCTAGGCGTGAAGTGGGGGAGGGGGCTAGGGAGATCCCTAGGTGCTTTTTTTTTTTTTTGAAGATGAGACATAGACCCAAGTATCTTAGTCGGAATGAGGAGGAGAAGGTGGGCGGGAGACTTGCTCAAAAATTGGCGACTCTGCATGTAATTCTTTAGATTCATGCGGACATGTAGGGAGGTAGTGGAGAGGAAGGGGTGGTTGCATCTAGTGAACTGGCTATTGTTCATGTCCTCTAGGAGGGCTAGGCAAAAAGAAGGGAGGAGGGTAGCCCTCATCATGAGACGAGCCATGGCACAATTATCTATAGCATTAGGGTCGAAGAATAGGGGAGGCAGGCCACGCTCTTGTGGAGTCGAGTCCTGCTTAAGGAGTAGCCTAAGTAGCCTAAGATAGTTACAGGTGGTTATGAAGGCAGGGTCAGGACATGAGGAAAAATCCGCAAGGAAGCGCATCATAGATTCGTCTAGGCTTTCTGCCGTAAAAAGAAGGGCGTTGTCGAAGGATGCTATAGTGGAGTTATAAATGACGGGGAAGTCATAGCGCCCATGGAGGGTGGCATCAAAATCTACGCCTACCCTTCAAGGGTATGCCATATAAGTAGGGTCGTTCCGCTCAAACGGCAAGGTATTACAAAAAGCCATCCAGGCGAGCATGCTTATGTCGCATACTAGTCTCCTCCAAGGGGGTTGGTCCCTATAGTTTTGTACAGTGTAGGGGATTTCAAAAACTTTATCGTGCCAGTAGTCATCCGCTTCGGTGCCCCAAGAGGTTGGGGTCTTTTCCCGCTCTTCTACCCATCTTTTCCCTAGCCGACCATCGACCGCGATCACCTCGTCCATCACTTTGAGGGGCAGGACCCTCCGCAGATTGTTGGGTAGGAGGAAACTAAAGGAGAATGGCTCCTTTGCTAGTTCCTGTACCTCCCACACCACCAGTTCTGCATGGAATCCCACTGGGAGATCATCTGGGCACGGAGGGAGAGGCGCGGATGGTAGCACGGTTGGTTTGGCTCTCAGCTTCTGTCTGGCCTCCTTTACTAGCTTTTTTCACCTTTCTGTAGAGATGACTTTTCTTTCTGCAGCTGGACCTGCTTGTGGTGGATCTTGGGCCTATGGCGGGAGGGGGTTGCGGGACCACATCTTCCCTGAAGCGATTCACATCGATTTCCAGCTCGACTTCTTCCCCTTGCCATTTTGCGAGTACTGCTTCTTCTTGGAACCCAAGGGCATCTATTTCCTGGGGGGTCAGGCCGGCTCTTGTCAGGTATTTTCGCTGTTCCTCCAGACTCAGCCTCACCTCCGTCGGTAGTGGTGGCATCTGCAGCCCAGTGTATAGAGCTCTTCTTGCCATGCCAAGCTTCCTCTGTACTACTTCCAGTGACTCTCCTTGTGCTGTGTGGGTGGCGTCCAAGATGGTGTCGAGGAAGATCTTCTGTTGAGCGCTGAAGGCCACTTGGGTTGCCTCTGCCTTGCTCTCCGCAACGATTTTCTCTTTTTCTGTTAAAGCAAGGCGGCGTGCCAGTGTCTTCACCTTCCTCTCGTTATGCGCGGCCCACTCCTTTGCCCTCTTGTTCATCACTTCCAGGCCTTCCCCTTGTCTCAAGGTCAACATCATGATTTTTTGTCCATAATCCTCTAGTTCCCTGACCAGCCTCTCTTGTTCTTGTCATTCATAGGTCAGCTGATCTGTTAGGCGCTTGAGCTCCTCCTCCTGCTCCTCCATGCCTTTTTGCCTTTCTTCGTCCCTAGCATTCAACTCCTCCCTGAGTGCATCCACCTTAGCAGCTTTTGCAGCAAGCTCCTCGTACTACCCTATGAGAAGCTTGTGCCCTCTTTGCATGTTTACTAACTCTTGTGGCTCATTATCGAGTAACTGCCTCCAATGTTCCTCCCTCTCATCCCTAGCCTTCAGTTCCTGTTTCAGCTTTGCAATTTTGTGCCACTACAAGGCTACCATTCTTGTCTTGTCCAACTGGAAGGCGGCCATGGTTTCCTTCTCGGCTGCCAACTTAGCCACGGCTGTTTTGCATTCCTCCTTCGCTCTCTCCAACTGGGAGAGAGCTCGGTGACGTATTCGTCGTAATTAGCTGGTGGCATCATCGTTGCGTGAATAGGCGAGGTGCAGGCTTCGACTTTTTGCTTTTTGGGTTCCTGCATCTGCGGCTGGCCTTTTCTGTCATGTGGCCGTAGTTTCCATGCTCCGCCCCTGGGCCATTTCTTTGTTGATAAAATATTGCATCCACGCCATGAAATTCGACACATCAGCGCTAGTGGGGATGGTGGGGGTGACGGTAGTGAGTTCCGCGGGAGGTACTAGGAGGGTAGGGATTGGATGAAGCGGGGCCTTGCCTTTGCCTTCGGAGACTGGGGGTGGCACGAATTCTGGCGCCTGTGTGCTGGATCCAAGCCCCTCCTCTCTCCATGGGCTTAGGTTCCTTAGTTCGTCCGCTCGGCACTATTGTTCGATGGACCGTCGTGTGGCCTCTGCCAGGTCCTCCTCCTCTTTCCTTCGCAGCTCCTCCTCTTCTTCCTCCACTTTCCTCTTCCTTTCCTCCTGCCTTTTCTTTTGCTCCTCCTGCTTTTTCCCTTTTTGTTCTTTTTCCCTCCTTTTCTCTGCTTTAGCTTCTTGTTTGGACGCCTCCTTAGCTTTCTGCAACTCCTCTCTTTCCCTCTGCTCCTCCTGTTTTTCATCCTTTCTCTCTCTTTTGCTTCTTTCAGGGACTCCTTCTTTGCTCTTTCCAAGTCCTCCCTTTCTTTCTTCCTGCCTTCATCACCCTTTTTCTTCCCCTGCGCCGCCTTTTTCTTCGTTTTTCTAATCGCCCTCTTACTAGTTGGTCCTTCCAGTCTCTGTTCTGTCGGTGGACCTGTCCTTGTCCTGTCGAGAGGGCAACTTCTCCGGCGTTTCTCCTTCTCCCTCCTCTGGCTCTTGTGCTGCCTTTACTGCCTCTTGAATTATGCAGTTAAGACTCCTCCGTAGCCGATGAAAGAGGCCTTAGAGGAGGCTTTCTTCCTTTCCATTACCTTAGAAGCAGGAGAATCTGCTCCTGTTGGTGCACTTCCCAGGGCTAGTGCTTTGACCACTTGATCGATAGTCTTTCGCACATAGCCATTCCAATCCACCTCATCTAGAGTGTGGGCAGCTACATTTTCCAGCATGGGCACACTAATCCGATGCATTAAGGAGTTGTATTGTTGGCTGGAGAAGAGCACGTGCACCAACTTGGCCTGCAGCTTGGCGTCAGTGTCGGGGATGTCTTGGATGCTTATGCCGTCGTTTGTAAGTACCTCTTCCTTCTTCATTTTTAGCAAGGCGTAAATATCCCTTTTTTGTCGCCTTTCTGTCCTAGGTGCCAATCCTAGAGCTTTTTCCACCAGGACTGGGTCCAATCGGACTAGAACCTTCTTTGCGCCCTCTCCTCAGCCTACTGTTACAGTGCCCGCTTCCTGGTCCGAATTGTATGTCCTAAGGAATTCCACGCATTTGAAGTGATCAGGCTCCTGCGAGAATTTTTCAATATATTTTGTCAGGTTGCACTGTTCCACCACCCTTTTGGCTGCCTCCTCCTTCGCCACCACGACTCCAATGTTGTGGATGGTTCAAAACTTCAGTTGGCCGAAGGCGCGGTTTTCCAATTGGATGCAATATAGCTCCCTTTCCTCGTCAGTGAATGGGAGCCGATGGGCGTGGTCTTGCTGCAACATTTTCTGCTCCTACCACAATTCATAACTTCCGTTAGTGTTTTCCATATAGCACTTTGCTGTTTTTAAACTCAACTGAATTTTTGGAAGCCATTTTTTCCATACTAATGCTTATGTCTTTCACTACTTTTACTTTACCATACCCCCCTTTTTATTCATTTCCTATCTAATTCCCTCCACCGTATTTCCCACTTTTCTTTTCACCGGGTTTTTGCACGTACATACCACCTTTCTTCTAGCTGAGAGAAGAATCCTTCCTAGGATTGGGAGTTAAAGGGTGGCTGCTGTTGGGGTAGGAATTTACGTGGGAAGAAGCCACGTGTAGAATCGTGGGTTGTATTCCATTTGCGCATGACAATCGAGAGTAGTCGGTTGGATAGAGACCTGGGAGATGTAGGTCAAGGCATCATGAAAGAGATCCCCAGTATTAAGGCAGCTGGCGACATGTAATTCCTCTTTGGTGAGGAGTTGGTCAATATAGGGGTGGGCGAGAACATGGTCGTCCAATTGCTGATTGCGGGTGATGGCAAAAACCCTAAACGAGATGGGCGTCACATAAGTGGGGTCGTATTCAATGGTTTTAATTGCCCTGCATTGCTCAGCATTGGTCATTATCCGGCAACCTTTTTTCTCCCATTGGATTCGTAGAGCAAACCACTGTTGTAAGAACGTGGAGGGCGAGCTTGCCATCTCATGAGCTCGTGCATCTCGTGTTCAGGAATAGAGCGGGGAGGCTTTCGATATGAAGTGACTAGGCGTCTAAGCTCTGCTTGCTCCTTTGAGATTTCATCGTTAGCTATGAGTTCTGCAGCGATCTTGGGGGATTTAGTAGTTATAAGTTCGTATTCCTCCCATGTGCATGGTAATGCACGAACCTGCGAAGTAAGGGTTCTGTTAAGGAGGCCGAGGTCTAGCCTCTCATAGCTTCTAGCGAATGTGGTGAAAGTGTCGTCCAACATCCTGATGCAGGTTATTAAGTCATCCCTAGAGGTCGCGGCAAGGTCGTTAGCCAAGGAGAGGAAAGGTCGGACCGCGTACGAGGGTCTAAGACCTGCTGGTGGGGATGGTGCAACTAGACTAGACAGTGGTGACTCCTTCCGCAGTGCCACAGGTTGGGCTTTGTACGCAGAAGCACACTGAGGTGCTGCAAGAAGCTCTAGGGGCCTGGGGGTTGGGCTAGGTTCTGAGTGAGCAGTCATAGGGCTTTTTAAGCCCTCTAGATTAAGCAGGTTTAAGGCTTGTCTCGTTTGCTTTGGTCGATAGATGAGTTGAGGCTTACTAGCCGTTATTAGTAATGGCGTGCTGATTATGTGCTGGTTACCTCGTGTGCAAGCCTTCCTTTCTAGGGCGATATCACTTGTAGATGAGCTTTTTAGCCGGCCATTTTTAGGCACCCAAATCCAGGGGTTGCCCTCGTAGTATCCCTGTGTCCGCAAGAGATCCTTACGAATCCATCGCAGCATGGTTGTTTGTCTATGGCAATAGCATCTATACTGCCTCCTAGGCCAGAACGGTTGACGTTTCTGGCAGTTAGTGTCCCGTTTGGGTGGTGTACCCAAATGCGGTTCCTGCCGTTTTGGCACCCACATAAGTCTGGGCTCCTTGGCCTTGTGAGCATTCTTGGTGGGTTTGGGCCTTGGGTCGAGTGCGTGGCACGAAGCCACATGTTTCTCCCGTTTAGACTGGGTCTGGGGCATGGTGCTAGGGGTTTCTACCGGTGGCGTCGTGATGGTGGAGGAATCATGATAGCCCTTGCTGAAGGTCATTACTATACGGGTGCTGTCAATGGCAAGATGAATGCGGTTTAGGTTGTAATCCACATTACAGTGCGTTAGCTTCTTAAAGGTGCGACCCAATAGTGACACATTAGCGGCTTCTTTAGTGTTAGGCAACACATGGAAGAAGGCTGGTAAACTTTTAGTCTCGATGGAAACAAGTGCCTTGCACTTCCCCAGGAGTGAATAGGCAGCACCCCCAAATGGGGTGAGGTTGGCATTAGTGGGCTGTAGCGTCAGTTGACCAATGCGTGTCCAATGGTCATGCGTCAAGATGTTGTAGTCGGCCCCTTCATCAATCAAGGCGTCGAAAGAATACATCGTGCCTGCTGTGACTGTGATTCGTAGATACGTCGGTGCTGCTACTTCCTCGTCCTGATCTGTAAGATCGATTACAATTGCCATTCGGACGTTCAACGGGGCTTCTAGCATGGGTGGCTCATGTAATGGATGGGAAGGAGGATAGTACTTCTTTATGCGGCTGCCGTTAAAAAAGCCTACTCCTTCACTGTCAAGTGTCTCCAACTCAACATTCCCGGTTCTACCAATCATGCGTACTCTAAAAGGGCCTAGTCCTTGGAACTTCATCTTCTGTTTGTGTCCTTTCACTGAGTATAGCAGAACAAGATCTCCTTGTTCGAAGTCTCGCTGCTTGACATGCTTGTCAAACCATATCTTTCATCGAGCCTTCTCGCAGATGAGCACGTGGGTGGCTAGAAGACAGTCTATCTCTGACAGGCATTCCAGCTCGGTCAGGCGTTGCGTCCATGCTTCCTTCCCTTCCCATCGTTCTTAGAGTGCTATTCTCACGCTAGGGACAAAGAATTCTATCGATAGAATTGCTTCAGTCCCATAGGTCAACCTAAAGGGGGTTTGACCGACGGCTGTTTTATAAGCTGTGCGGTAGGCCCACAAGGCTGCCATCAACTTGTTGTCCCAATCGCTTCTCGAGGCTGAGACCACCTTAGTCCGGATGTTAATAAGAATCTTGTTAGTCGATTCGGCCTGGCCATTAGCCTGAGGGTAGTATGGCGAGGATTTGCGATGGATGATAAGAAAGGTGGATAGGAGATGTGCTATCACTTCGTTGATGAAGTGTGTGCCTTGGTCGCTAACCAGTTCAATGGGGCAACCGAAGCAGGAGATCACTTGCTCCCATAAGAACTTGGTAGTCATTCTAGCGTCGTTTTTTCGTGTTGCTCTTGCCTCTGTCCATTTCGTGAGGTAATCCGTGGCCACTACGATGTACTTGGCTTGCGAGTACTGCGCTGCGGGGCTTATTGGTCCTATGAAGTCAATTTTCCATTTTTCGAAGGGTTGGCGAGCAATAATTGGGGTTAACTCCATTTGATCCTTACGAATCGGAACTTTTGTCCGCTGGCACTCATCACAATGCTTGACAAATCGCTTGGCGTCGCGGAAAAGTGTGGGCCACCATAGTTGGGATTGCAGCACCTTCCGTGCTGTCGTGTCTCCGCTAAAGTGTCCACCTGCAATGCCGTTGTGCGCTTCTGAGAGCACATCATGCATCTCATGTTCACACACACACCTTCGCAGCAATCCGTCTTGCCCCAACCTATAGAATTGGCCTGCAATCAGCTGGTAGGGCTGGAGCTTCAATATCAAGCGCCTAAGTCGTGCCTTTTCTATAGGTCGCTCAGGTAGTCCATGCTCGAGCACTTGGACTATGTTATCTACCCAGTATGGCGTCAGATCAACCTTAAATAGGGCTCTCTCTTTGGACAGCTGGAATAGGTGGGCGTTAGGTAACTCGTCAATGATGCCTTGTCCAGCTGCTTCTCCTGTGGGTATACGGGACATGTGATAAGCCATGTAATGCTGTTTTCCCTTTCGTACCACCACGGAGAAATCAAACTCTAGGAGCAGGAGGAGCCATCGAGCTATGCGTCCTGTAGCACAAGGTTTGTTTACCAAGTAGAGCAGGGCTTGATGGTCCACGAAGAAAATGAAAGGTGTGGCTAGTAGATAGTGCCAGAATTTCTTCACGGCAAACACCATGGCTAGTCCCTCCCTTTTTGTTGTTGAATAATTCATCTCTGTCTCAGTGAGTTGCCTGCTAGCGAAGCTCACTGGGCAGTCCAAGTTATGCTCACCCGGTTGGCATAACACTGCTCCTACGGCAAACTTAGAGGCATCAATGTGTACGTGGAAGGTAGTGGTCTAGTCCGGGGCTCGTAGAATCAGTGCCGTCGTTAGAGCCTTTTTCAATTGTTCATACGCCCGTTGGCATGCTTCCATCCACTCGAAGACGATTAGTAGCTTGTACAATGGCCTAGCGATCAGCGTGTAGTTTAGTACAAACCGTCGATAGTATCCTGTGTGACCTAAGAAGCATTGAACTCCCTTGTAATTACTTGGGGGTGGAAGGTCAACGATAACCCTGACCCTCGAGAAGTCCATGGCAATGCCGTTCTTTGACACCACCTGTCCTAAGATGCATCCGTGCTTCACCCAAAACTGACATTTCAAGGGTTTCAAGGAGAGGCGATATAAGCGACACCGTTCAAAGACCATGCAGAGTTTGTCTAGATGTTCAATCTAGGCCGAATGGACACACAGGTCATCAACAAAGACCTCCAACTCCTTGCGAAGCATGTCCTTGAATATGGTGTACATAAGGTGTTGAAAGGTGGTGGGGGCATTGGTTAACCCAAAGGGCATGACTACGTACGCAAAGATGCCCCACTTAGTGGCAAAGGCAGTCTTGTGCCTATCTGCAGGATGCACTTGCACCTGGTTGTACCCTGAGAAGCCATCCAGGAAACTATAGGTTTCCTTACCTGCCACCCTCTCGGTGTACAAAAAGGGGTAGTTGTCTCTCTTTGTAGCAGCATTCACCTTCTTGTAAAATTGACACACACTCGAATCTTGCCGTTTTTCTTCATCACAATGACTATGGGTGACACCCAGTCTATGTGCTCAATTTCGTAAATGAATCCAACTCTCATCAGCTTGTCGATTTCCTCCTTGACAGCATGGGCGTGCTTTGGATTCATGGGGTACGGCCGCTGCTTGGCCGGCGTTGCATCCGACGTCATGGGTATGTTGTGAGTCACAACACTCGGATCTACCCCTCGTAGCTCATCTAAGGACCAAGCAAATACGTCTATGTACTCCCGCAAAAGAGCGACAAGACTGAACTCCTCTTCAGTAGTCAAGTCCTCGGCAATGAACACCGGTCGGGGTACTTCCCCTTCCAGGGCTAGGTTTACCTCCTTGACCTTGGCTGGCCCTTAGATTGGTTCACTTGTTTGCCCTTGGCGCTTGGCACCTAGCAGAACCACTACCCTATCCCCTTTTTTGAATTTAGTGAAGCATTTAGGGAGGTCTTGCGACTTTCTCTGTTCCTCTCATCGTGCATCCTTGGGGCGCTTGCCTCATCCTGCCGCAACCGTCTGCACCTTAGGTGGACAGGTAAGTCCCCCTTGGTGCGTCTGGTCATGGGCGGCCTAGGGATTTCTGGGTCACTATCAGAAGTAACTTCCGATTCAGAGTTAAACTCCCCACTTTCACTAGAAGAGGTGGTCTCCCCTAGTGGCCGCAGTTCAGATGGCAATTCGGTTTTAAGCAGTGATGTCATTCCTGGTTGGGCTAGGCCGGCTTGCTCAAGGTCTACAGCTTCTATGCATTCCAACCAAGCACGATCACATTTCGTACACATGACTCCTTGGTCCATTCTAAGGGCCTGTCTCTTCTGCAGTTTGGCGTCTGCCCGTATCTGCTCAATTTCTCGTCCTTCAGTGTCGTACTCTATGGTATCCACTTCACCCTCGCTTTCATCACCGAAGGATTGGTAGTCTTCGTATTCATCACAGGAATCTTTATCGCTCGACTGCTCATCGTCTCCCAAGGCTTGCTCTGCCTCGTCTCACTGGTCGGGGACCAAGGCCCAGTTATACATGAGGTTCAGCTCGTGCACCCTAGTCCACTTCCACTCAGACTCCTCCAAGAGGTCTTGGAGCGGTTTGAAGTTGGCGGCTGCGTTGCCTGCTAGCTGGTCCGTTAAGTACTCCAGTATTCCTTGGAGTTCCCTTTTGTTGGAAGGGACTTGGAAGGTAACAGGCTCAGGCCCTCCATGGGGGCTTGCTGCCATCATGTAGAGTGGCGTAGGAAGTGTTCCGTTTGCCTTGCCAACCGTTTTGATGGCTTGCTCGTATGCCTCCTAGTCGAAGAACGGCAGGTCAAATGTAGTGAGGACGTGCATCCAATCCCACTCATCCTCTGGGTATGGGATATACTTGGTCAAGAACTCATAGGGCTTCCTAACCTGAGTGCTCCCTTTGAGCATAACAGAGATGGCATCCAGGTCGACTGATGAGGTCTTCCAGGTGTCCATTTCTATTCGTACGGCGTTAGTTCTATTGCCAAGGAAGATCAAGCCGTTACCCCAATCTTCGATGACTCTAGCATTGCGCATCCAGGGTCGGCCTAATAGGACATCGTAGTCCACTCCCTTCATGACTATAAAGTCAACGGAGAACTGGACTCCTGCGATCTTCACTGGCCAATTTTTCAGGACCCCGAATGGTTTCACTCTCATACGGTTTGCTAGCATGATGTTAAACCTAGCAGCTTCAACAGGCGGGGTTCCCCAAGTTTGCAGCACCGCGTGGCTAAGCACACTAACCCCGGCTCCCGTGTCTATGATTCCCTTCCTTGTTGCATCACCCAGGGCTAGGTTCGGTAGGATTGCGTGCATCTCAGAGCCTTCCCAAAAGGCGTTGATGTGCAAAGATTTAGGTATAGAGTGCAGCGTGAGGCTGGGCAATTGTGTTTCTGCATCCTGGTCTTGAGGGTCTACCGTGACCTGCTCTTGTGAGCCCTCAACCCACTGCTTAAGGTCTTGCCATAGGGCAGGGTGCTACTTAAGCAGATCTCCCAGGCCAAATGTTACAGGGGTGGTCACTAGTGTGGTCAAGAGATTGCTAAAGACTCGTCCCTCCTTTAACCTAGACTGTCTGGGCCAACGGCCATGGCTGATTTGCGGCTCTGTTGCGTCTAGGCTTGGTCTTAGTGGCACTATTTGTGGCATCGTAGCATCGGCCGACTTAGGTGGAGGCGGTTACCTTGGCGTGCTTATGCTGGAGAGATCATCGATCTCGTCCTCCGTGATGGGTTCCGCATCTTTGAGGTGCTGTAGAGCCTCCCTCACCCATTCCTTCACCTTTTCTATGGCCTCCAAGTGTCGCTTGGGGTGCGGGTATTCCCCTATCTTAGCGCTTCCCTTTTCGGTTGTCTTAGGGGCTGAAGTCTCTGCCTCCGCATCTGAGACTTTCTTCCCAGTAGTTAAAGTCGTAGCACTCTCGGTCTTCAATGCAACCTTAGTGTCCGACCTCTTCTTTTTCCACCTGTGGCTTTTCTTCCCTATTGAGGATGCGTCCAGGTTGCTAGGTCCTGGCAGAGAGATGCCGGCCTGCTTGGTTTGAGCTCGGGTCATAACTCGTAAGGGAATAGGTGTGGCCTCCCCATCGGGGTTTTCGACACCAAACAACCCTAATGGGACGGATGGCAAATTAGTTGTGCTAGAGGACGGCTTCCGCTTTGGGCAATCAACGAAAAGATGGGTGATTCCGCACTCTGCGCACCTTTGATCAGCCTTGTCCCTGTTTTGCTGCTCTCTTTCAGGGTAACGCGATGAGACATGACCGGGGTGTCCGCAAGTCCAACAAGTGACTGGATCTTGTGGCTGCCCTCCTAGGCCTCTACCCCGTCCTCTTCCCAACGCCATCACCAGCACGGGTCGATAATCCATGAGGACCGCATTACCCTCGTCGTCATGCGAGACGTAAGGGTAAATGTAGGTCTCTTCATCATTTGGCTCCTCCACGTAATGAACTGGAGCATCGCTTGGTGGGTGGGTCACATAAGGACCAGGCGGTCTAGGAATGCCGGTGGGATTTATGTCCATTCTAGGGATGGCGGGTTTCATATCATTAGGAGCGGGTAGAGCCAATGGGGCTCCCCTTTCGAAGAATGGCTACAGCCTGTTAGCTAGATAAGGCTGGCCGTAGGGTTGCGAGTATGGAAACCTTCTTGGTAGCCTGCATTGTGCAGCATCGTGGCTGCGAACCTCCCGCAGTTGGCGCAAGGTCTTGACCTAGGGTCTTGACACTCAGCCGGCAAGTGGTTCCCTCCACAATACACGCACTGGATGTGCAGGCGCGTTGATCATCTCAGCATGTCCTGTATCTTGGTTAATTCCATCCTGACCTCCGCCAGGCCTTGGTCTGTCTCGGTGGCTTTCCCCTTATCTTGGGGTGATGGGTTCGACTGCTCACTAGAGGCTGGCGTTCTCTCTAAACTTTGTGGGTTGGTTTCTTCTACGTTTGAGCTCTTGGAGCTCCACTCTTTCAGCTGGTCATCGACTCTGATGGCTTCCTCAAAAACCCTAGCCACCACGTCTTGCTGCAAGCTTGAGTTGCCTGCCAGTGCCTTATATAACTCCTCATCTCGAATTCCGCTGATGAATATAGTTGATACTGCCCTGTCAGTTGGTCGCTCACCTAAAGGGATTCTTTTAAAGAGGCTTCTCACGTGGGTCACATAGTCGCGGATGCCCTCCTTCTCCTTCTGTTTAACGTTCATCAAGCGTACTAGCAGGTTGTCGGAGTATCCAGGCTCGGCAAACCTCTTGACGAAGAGATCCTTGAGGTTATTGAAGTTGGCTCGTTCTATGGCATCTAGGCTTGTATACCACGTCCTTATTGCTTAAGCAAAGTCCGAATGCTTGCGAACATTGAGTCTGGTCGTTGAGGCCATTGGCTTTGCAGACTTGCTCAAACTGCTCGACAAAGCTGCACGGATCGTCATGTGGCTGGTACTTGTCGAGTTGCTTGGCGACAATCGGTATTTTGGCCTGGCTCTTTGAGCCCTGGTTTGCCCCTAACCCTGCAAGCAGCGACATCACTAGTGCAGTGGCACTCTGCTCTACTGCGGTGTTATCAAGCATCCGTTTCATGAGGAGCTCGCTCAACGTCAGGTCTCCCTCTAGTGCTCTTTCTTGGCCCGTACAGTTTCGGTCAGCCAAGTTTAGCACTCGCTGCACCTCATGCATCTCCATGCTTTGCCTCAGGCTCCTAACTTGTTGATCCCTATTATACTTGGCTATGCCTTGCAATGCTTTGCGAGCTAGCCTTCTCTCCTCCTCTAGGTCTGCAATGATTGCATCTGCCATTCTGCCACGGTGCTCGTACCGGGCATGCGCATCGTAACTGCTCACCATCTGCTGTATAGCATCTAGGAATGCGCTCACGTCGAGCTCCTCGGTAAACCGATGGTCTCAGCCTTCCTCCGTCATGGTCGGATTCTTGGGCCTCGCTGTGCTGTCAATCCGGCTGACTAGTCGTAATAGGTCCTTGTTGTTGGCGCTTCTCGCTTGGTTCTCTTCTACGCTTTGCATGTCTATCTACCTCCTGGGTCCTCTCCTATTGGTGGATTCCTTGAGCGATTTATCTGAGTGAGTTCCCTTAATTACTGAATACAAGTCTAATTTACCGCCACTCGATGAGTGTGTTGTTCCTCGTGCACTTGTGCCCAATCAGGCTTTCATTTTCCTTAAGTGTACTTCAAGTGCAAAATTCAATGTGAGTGCAGCAAGCAATTCCTCGGCGCCCCACTCACTCTCACTTGTTTCTAGCCTGATAGGCTTGTAGGTCCATTTTCCGGTCGTTTAGTCAGGGTTTAGGGTTCCTTGTTTGTTTCCTTGTTCACTTCTGATTGATTGGGTCTTCGTGGTTCAGCGGCTTGCATTCTAGTCCGTGGATCCCTCACTGTCTACCACCCACCGCTAAGTGGCTGTGTACTACAATTTCTCTTATCCCGGGTGCCAGAATCAAGTTCTGAACTCCCGAAGGGTTTCGACAAGTTGTGCTAATGCGCATTTGCCGGTCAGGTCAAATTTCTGACAACTTTGACAAAAAGCTGCATTCGGATCAAGTGGTCCGAATTGCAGGGTCCGAGTGGGTCACTCAGATGGGCCGAATGGCATGGGGTCAAGGGCCGAATCTCCAAATCTGGCTCGGACAATTTTTACTCGGACGGGCTGAATGGCGGGTTTGACAGATTCGGACAGGCTAATTCGGACAGGTCGAACCGCAGTTGGCCGAGGGTCAAATCCTGGGTGTGGCCGAGTTCCGATTGTGGAATTCGGATGGGTCGCTCAGACGGACTAAATGGCACAAGGCCAAATGTGCCACGTGGTCAAAAAGTTCTGGCTTGGACGGTCCGAGGAGGGTCTCTCGGACGGGTTGACTCGGACAGTCCGAGTACTGACTAGGGTTCTGGCCGAGTGGCCGAATGGCAAGGGGCCGAAGGCCGATTCTGGGCCTCGGCCCAAAAGCAATAGCTCGGACGGGCCGAAAAACGGCGCGACGGAAACCGCACGATGCCGATCTTGCCCGATTCTTATGATTTACTCAACCATTACAAGCACAAACCTCCAGATACCATCTAGGGGGTTTGAGGCAGGGATTCATATACCTGAATGGGTCGGTGAGTGCGTCGGTGCTACGATCGAATCACACGGCCTGGGGCTTCCTAGCTCTCTCTCTCTCTCTTTCTCTCACACTGAAATGGCACAAATGAGTTCTTTTTTGGCCTCTCGGTTCTTATATGCCCTCCCAGCTGTGGCGTTGACACCCCTGATCCCTCTCTTATCGATCTTAGTCCTCACTAGCGAGCATTTTGCGCATTTGCATGACTTTTGTCCCTGTTTTTACTCTGTTTTGAAACAGTGAACCCTACCCTTTTCTGGTTCGATCTCCTAACTCTAACCTACGCTAAATGCAACAAAAATCGAAGACAAAAATCTGGAATAGATTCTCCATGCTTTCCAATCATCAAACAACCAAAATATCCAAAATACGTACTTGTTCCGAAGATTAAAAGCACCCAACTTCCTACCTATCTCAAGCTCCGTTTCGGGGATGAATACCCTACTTCGATGCTCGATGTGAGGCACGCAAGTGCTCAAGCTTGAATCCGTTGGTCCCAGCAACGGAACCAAAATGTGGAAGCTTTCGCTCAACCGCCAAGACCCTCGGACCGCTTATTCTTTCAAGCGTTTCAAGCGAGCTCTAATGGCTATCTCTCACCTAGCCAACGCGCCATCGATCCTACGAGTGTAGTGAGCTTACCTTGATGCTCGATCGAGTACCCTCTCTCTTGCACTCCGGTAGCTCCACGATCCTAGATGCTAGCGCAAGCATCCTCAAGCCTCCTCCATCTCCAAGCTCCATCCTCCATAGCCGCGCGCGCAAGAGAAAAGAAGGGAAGAGAAGAGAAGAAGAGGAGAGGAGATGGTGAAGAGCTTCACCCTCTTGATCCCTCACCCTCACACACACTCACTCCCTCACACTCTCACACTCCCTCTCTCAAGAGCACACACAAGCAAGAAGGAGAGAAGAAGAGAAGAAGAAGAGGACTCCTTTTGCCACACACCAAAAGAATGAGCTTCTCATTCATTTTTTCAACTTTATATACAAAACCCTAAATCCCTTCCGGGCGGTCATCCCCTTTTCCTCTTTTACATGGCCGGCCGTAGCCTAGGCCCTCTTTCCCATTTCCCACCATTCTAATTTACCTTATTCCCACTAATGCAGACACTTTGCACAAGAGCGAGCCTGGCACTCTTTTACACAGATTTGGGGGCGCTCCCATATTTTGATGGTGCGCCTTTTCCTCTTTTATTGCCGTGGCCCCACACCGAAGCCTTTTGAGGGCCGTGTCCGAATATTTGAATTTTTCAGGGATTGGTTGCCAGTAAAGGCGCCTTTTTTGCTCTTGCACCTTTTTTTCTCTTTTTCCTTCTTCCCAGTTTCCGCTCCTCTGTGCTGCGGTAACGTGGTCGGAAACATGGTAACAAGTGGATTGACTTACTAGGAGGAGAAGAGGAGCACCCAAGCTTCCTCCTCCTTGTGAACTATTTGTGCCACTAGCGTCACTAAAACCTCTCCCTCGTAGGGGTATCGAGTTACTAGTTGAGGGGAATAACTTTTAATTATTTTGCTCTCATTGTCTAGCCCTTTTGGCTCATTCTTGTTTTTGAATCTCGGATTGATGGTGCTTATTGGGGAGTGATGGATCAATCTTAGTGCTAGTTGACATAAACTAATTGTCTAGTCCCTAATTAACCAAGATTTGGAGACCGCCACTTATTAGCGGCTCCCAGTAAAGGCACTACTAGTCGGGACCAAAAACGGGTTCACACTAGCTCTAGGGCTCTAATTAGGCCTCCTAAACTCACCTAAACAACCCCAGGACCTTGCGGCTAGGAGTGTATAGTCACTAGGAATTGATTTAACCAAAAAATACATCTGTAGATACTATTTCTAAAGTTAGTCCAACGTGTTACCCTTCCTAACTCCAAGCAATTGGAGTATCCAAACATAATGGTGTCTAGCACCTCGTATCACATACATAGCAAACACCCCCCATCTAATTACTATGGCCCCACTACAACTCTCTTACATTCTAGGGATTAGTCCCAAAATGTGTCATTTCAACATAAAGCACATACGAAACATAATAATTTCTTTTAATATTCATTCCAGAAGAGAATTCAATTCTTATCAACTTAGGCCCCAAAGAAAACGATCATCTAAACCTACAGCTTAGGAAACCTCGTACTCAATATGGGTCGAATATTTGCAAACAAGTGCTATGCATCCAACAGGTGATTTTTGTGATACCACGTATGAAATGCTGATGCAAATTGAATGCCTTTAAGTGCACAAACAACTAAACTTATAGATCAAACAGTGTGGATTGTGTGCGAAAAATTCTTTTCATAACTTCACTCTAACGTAAGGTGTCATTGCTAAGGAAGCACCGAAGTAATTCGTGCTACTGTCCCTTTTAGACTTAAAACAATTGGATATTATATGTCAAATTATGCATAAAACCAACATTCCACATGATATTCATCTTTCTACAACCTTTCCCCCTATCGTTTATTGTTTTGTATTCATTGGTAGATGTAAAGAGCATTTTTAATGTGTTTTTTGTATGTAAAAAGTAATATATATACACTTCAACAGAAAGAATGTGGATGAAATAAGGATAAATCTCATGCCCTAGACCCACCATACATTCATGGACGTATTCATAATTTTTTACAAATTTTCCATGCGTAAAATCTAATTTTGTCCATTTTCCTTGATTTTTTCTTAATTTATCTTATTATTTATTTATTTTTTGATTTTTAGACATGTAGTCAATCAAGAACTAGCATTATACTCCATATGACCCCATATGAACACCAAAAGAACCATAAAAACTCATAAAATTCCTAAATTTTTCAAAATCTTGCAATTTTTGCATTATGGATTTGCTTGATTTTTATTTTAGTTACACAAACATCAAGAACCAACTAAGAATTTTGATTTTTCAAGTAGTAGAAATCATATTAAATCCATTGAAACCATTTTCCATAATATGCATGAGAACATTAAAATCGAGCACTTATGCGTTTGATTCAATATGAATCCACACATATTTCAAAGTTGAGAAGCCATTGATGCTCTTCCATGGCTATGAGGCATCCCCAACCTTTGATTTATGCTCTCCAGAACACTTTAGCATCATCACACATTCAAAACCTATCGCTTCAGCTCATCCCCCTTCTCATATAGATTAAGCAAAGGGAACAAGGTGTTACAGAGAGGAGAGAGAAAGATTGAAATAAGAGATTTTGGTTCATTCCACCATTTTGTGCATGGCCTATGGCAATGCGGAGCAAATAAATTCTACATCTTAGCCCCCCCAGAGCATTCCTCTTCATTCGCTCTGCTCCTCGAAAATTAGCAAATCAATGGATTTGAGGGGGTGCAAAAAAATTGTGCCCCCTCCCTCCCCTTGGTCCTTTCACATGAGAAAAATGAGCTTTTAAGATCTTTTAAACAATCATTAATTTCAATCATGAAAATAACAAGCTCATTTTCTCCATGTTTACACTTCTCGAAAGTGCTTCCAGCCTAGATGAAGGGCCAAACAAGCTCAAAGTCGTGAACCGATTGGATGGCTAGCTTCATGGCATCGAAATCTATCAATTTGGCCTTCCTCACACTCTTTCTGGCTTCTGAATCTGATAGCTACTTCATAACATCAAACCTTGCAAGGATTAAATGGGGGGTCAAATGACCTTTGATTGATGAATGGACACTTGCGTTGGATTCCTAGCGTTGAAATGCTTCTAGAAAAACTCTAGCTCCTTGATCCACATCTGTTTCATTTTTCATGAAAAACTCTAGCTCCTTGATCCACAACTATTTCATCTAGAAAAATTCTAGCTCCTTGATCTGCAATCGTTTCATTTTTCATGAAAATTTACTCTTTTACGTCTCTTGGGGTCTTTTTATGCTTTAAATCGACTTCAAAAATCTGCTCTCATTGATTCTAAATGCAGAAATATCCTATGAACTTATAAATAAAATAATTTGAGCATGGAGGCATTAATTACACATGTTAAAATGCTTCTTAATAAGAAAGCTATCAAAGCAATTATAAAAGACCCAAAGTATCAAAGGTCTATGCACATCAAGCCACTTTTAGTGCTTTGAGAAGGCATTGCCTGACATTGGTTTGCATGGTGGAAACATGAAGATTGAAAAGGATAAGAAAATGCCTAAAATAGTCGAGACATGCCATTAAAACTTTCCATTAGAGGTGCGAAAGCAAGAAGATTTTTATCTGCACCAATCTGTGATAATCCTTATCAAGTAACACAATTCACTTAGAGAATTCAATTCAACAAGTGGAAGTGCATCCATAATATGGTTGGTGAGCATGCTGATAGTGGTGGAGCATGATCATGCAAGGCAAATGTTTAGTAGTCTTTAGATATAATCTTTAAGCTTTATGATATGTGGGTAT
Source organism: Lygodium microphyllum (assembly GCF_053477565.2). Lineage (NCBI taxonomy): Eukaryota > Viridiplantae > Streptophyta > Polypodiopsida > Schizaeales > Lygodiaceae > Lygodium > Lygodium microphyllum. Next base: position 13,696,189 of record NC_141153.1, on the reverse strand, counting down.
GGATCTCACATGACTATTAGCCCTTTGAAATAACTTTGGAGGAGTTTAAAAGTTAATGGTTAGTGTATGGATGGATCAACACATTACCCACTACATGATATATTGCCTCTATAATATTTGATAAAGTATAATCACCTAATTGAGAGCATAGCACTAATTTGCTATCCTTTTTAATTCTTTGATAGAAAAATATATGTAATCACATCCCTTGGTTTGCCAAGGAATATGGTAGTCTATGAGTGTGGTTAGCTCAAGGTATTGAGAAAATTATCAAGATCATACCAACTATTTCAACTATACAAGACATGGTGGAGGAGTTGAGAAAGCCAATAGTTTGTAATGTTTACACCAATGGACCTATAGAAAGCTTATCCATAAATCAAATAGAAAAGAAGCACTAGGAACATCTGAAATCAACAAATCAATGCAACATTTGGAGAGTCAAAGGAAAAAAGGAGTTGTGAAAGAATTCTAATGTAGCAATAAAACATACTATGTAGTGACAAACTAGAGAAATACAAGGAAAGGCTTGGATCTTCATAAACAATAGTATCTCAAAAGCTCACACACAATGGAATAAATACTTGAGTCATTATAGATAAATATTGACACAAAGAAATACTTTTCAATCTTTGTAACGATATTTTACATAATAGAATATATGTGATATTTTTGAAAAAATACTATTTCTTAGTAAAATAATAATACAATGCTCAATTTCACTTCTCTACTTGCAGCCTCTTTGAAGATAGCCTAGCTTCATCGTGTAATTGTTGCTCCAGTTCTTTTAAAGCTTGGTCATCAATATTTGAAACTAACCTACTTCGAAGTAGGCTTCTTTTTTCATATTCTACAAGCATATTTGGATCCTTAATACTACATGAGGCCAAATGTTACATATGCTAAGTGGTATTTACCACATCGTACGTGGTAATCAGGGCATTGTCTAAAAAATCATAGAGCTTTCTGTTTCTCCAAAAACATCATCGTCACCTAATAGGATATCCTCCAAGATGTCTTGATAAGTCTTTAATGATAGAAGGGGGAATTTTGCATTGTCTATTGAAAATTTATAATGAAAAACAACAAACTTTGGAAAGATAAGGTATTTAATATAGTAGCCCAAGGCAAAGTCCTTGCCCAAGCATCCCTTTTATTTGCTAGCTACAAGGCCAACGAGTCCATCCTCGTATACAAAAAGCTAAAAACTAGCAAATACACCTAGTGATTTATAGTGAAATTCTTATGGAAATCAATATGATACCAAATAAACATAGATTATGAAACGAACCTTTTGATTTTCATCTAGATTTAGCAATTCCTTACATCATATTTGGATGCTTGATTGGCCAATTTGTAAGGACTTGGGAGCCAAGTCCTTGTTTGATCTGCCCAAGTGAGATACATTCAAATTTTCTTGTGTTGCTTCGAACTCTTACTCTAAAGAAAGGGTTGATCAGAGCACATTCTTCTAACTCATGGTCAAAGTCTCTACTACAAAGTAGTATTCTATATCCTTGACATTTGAATCTACAAGGGAATACTTATCCTAGTCTAAAACAATAAAGTTAGAATTTGTTTCAAGATTTTGTGTAATGATAGCTAGGTGGTAGTCCCCCCTAATGTTAAAAAGGGCTTGGATATCAAATAGGAGAATATATTGCCTTTCACTAATAGGGAAGCTAGGCAGTAGAAATGTAGGAACATCACTATCATCTTGCTCAACCTCTTCTTGCTCATTAATTGAGACTACCTATGTCTTCTCACTTCTCAAAGCTTCAACATCCAGTTAACTGTTTGCTCCCTCTCACTTACCATATCTACTAGTGGTTGTGAAACCTCTTGTACCTTGCCAATCTCTGCTTCTATAGGTTGTGGTATATCTTCTGGGTCTTGGATATGCTCTTTCCCTTCATCCTCCAATAATACATGCTAGAAGCAAAAAAACCTATGAAAGTATTCCATGATACTACACTTTTGATTGCGTATAGGACACTATGCCCTTGGGAACCCTAAAACAACCCTATCAAATCTTATCCTTACTAGGGGATTTTTGCAAAATACATTGTTTATATGAATGTACCAAAGGCCCTTAATATTAACCTCTCTAGTAGATTTTTGCTCCACAATAGTGGTCTCTTGTACACTTGTGAGGCAGTGATCCATTCCTTCAAAGAAACAATAATGGAAAACACCTAGGAGACTTGTGGTAGTAAGTGACTAAAAGTATATTGTTAGGGGTGCCTTCACTCCTAGGCTCTTTTGGAGGAGCATTAGTAGTGTCTTCACTCCTCGTAGACTCTTGAGTCTCCTTTACATGCTACAACTTGGTAGCATCCATATGAAAATACATAACTACATAAGAAACTCCAATGGACATCAAGTTCAAATGTGGGCCTATAGAATGTAGGAGGAGGCACACAATGTGGGGTGGAGGGGTGCTAGCTTGAGACTCCCCCTCACATTTTGTGGGTCACTCCCAAGATCAAATAATGCTAAGGTGTGGGATGCAAAAATCTTAAGCCCCCCTCATGTTGTGCAAGCTAGCCCCCCGAGGCCCATACAACATGTGCAAGGGGATATAAAAATCTTAAGCCCCCTTCAAGTTGTGTGAGTCACCCTAGCACTTGCACAATGTGAAGGGGTGAGGTGTAAAAATCTCGAGGCTCACCTTGGGGACTTGCACAAAAAAAGTGGGGAGGGGGGGTGCAAAAATATTGAGCCCCCTCACATTGTGCAAGCCACCCCAGGGAGGCCCATAGTGGTACCACACAACATGGAGGAGTCTGAAATATCGATAAGCCCCCCTCATGTTGTTTGAGTCCTTGTGGGGATTCACACAATGTGGGGGGTTTGAAATCTTGAGGAGCCCCCTTGTGTTGTTTAGGTCCCTAGGGGATATTGCACAAAGCAAGGAGGGAGGGGGGTTCCAAATCTTGAGGACCCCCCTCTCATTGTTTGAATCCCTAGGGCTACACCACACAACACTAGGGGGTCAAAAATTTCAAGACTCTCCTTGCATTGGTTGGGTTTGGGGGTGCATCACTCAATGCAAGGGGAGAGGGAGGGTTTGAAATGTCAAGGATCCCCATTGCATTGTTTGGGTTCAAGAGGTGTACTACACAATGCAAGGGGAGAGGGGGGACTTGAAATGTCGAGGATCCCCCCTTGTTTTGTTTGGATTCAAGAGGTGTACTACACAATGCGAGGGGAGAGGTCTCAAAATCTTGATGACCTCCTCTCATGTTGTTTGGATCCAAGGGTATACTTGTGATAATGCTAGGGGAGGGGGTCCAAAATCTTGATGACCCCACCTCCCCCCTTCATGTTGTTTGCTTCCTCCCCCCTTCTCATGTAGTGTGGGCATGTTTGGTCTCATTCATCTTTTTGTTTCTTTCCATTTTCACCCTTTGGAGTTCTAACACTGTCTTTTTTCTTTCTCATATAGATGGCTAGGACAAAGCAGACTATCAAAATGGTATCATTGGGGACCTCTAACATTACATGGTATGGATCTACCTTTGAAAAGATCGTGCAACCTAGGGAATTCACTATATGTATACCCTTTTTATCATGTGCGTAAAGCCTATTTATAAATATCCTTATTTGTGAACTTTCCCTTAATAAAACATAACCCTTTTCTATTGAGTCTATAAGTAACCCCTTTATATGGGACCCTTCTATATGTAAAAAATATGTAAAAATGGTATTTCAAAAATCCCTTATGTTGAACCCATGTGACACATACATATATTTATGACTGATCTCCCTAGGGCATGCAAAAACGAGTAGCTAGCGGCTCTTGGAAGACCATGTCAACATTGTAGGCTAAAGTTTGACGAATGAGATATCTATAGCATGGATCCGTCTTCAAGGAACTAAAGAGAATCATGAACCACCATGGGTCTGCCATCCCCAAGCTCTCGTTCACAAGGATTATCAAACATATATGCGAACAAAGAAATTTGGATTATCGCTAGTATACCTAGTTTGATTGCTTGTGTGAAGCCATGGAAGACTTTATGGTCAAGTTCTTCCAAGATTCGTACATTCTCACGTACATAGATTTATGATTATATTAAGCGACGTCATATGCCTTAGGATTTTAAGATTCAGATACAAAAAATTGTTGAGTTTAGATGGCATTTCAGATAGAAAAATAAATGAAAATTTGAAAATCTCTCTCCTAAAAAGGAGTAGGAAGGTGAAGGTAACCCCGATGTCAAGAGGAGAACCCTCACACTCCCACCAAAGGAGGAAAAACACTTAGAGAGTGATTGACAAGCTAAGAAGGAAGGAAGATGTGTGAGATAGAGTCTAAGGAGACCAATGTTATTAATGTGATCAATGCAATTCATGAGAGGGACATTAGTTTTTATGAGCAGAATCATGAGGCACTTGATATGCTTGGTCTATCTTTTGTTGACATCCTACTACCTCTATGAAGGCCACACCAGTAGAAACAATAGGAATTGAGTGCCATCCAATTGGAAGAGGAGGACACATTGATACTTGCAAACCTCCATAAGGAGGTCAACAATTGTGTAATGAATGTTGTCCAAAGGTATATTTGTTAAGACATAATACTTGGAAATTTTTGCATACTTTTCTTGGTATTAAATGGTATGAAACTTATTGTTTGTTTAATTTTATAACTTAATTCTTGTAAATCTACCATTCGATCAACAAGATAAGATGTTTGTCCTAGACAGCCTATTATCTATGGTCTTGATTCAAGAGAGGACGCGGATGTATGCCCATAGTACAAAGATTGAAACTTAGATCTCATTTAGTACCTTGTGATGGCATACCATGAAAGATAAGGAAAAATTTGGCATGTTTTTTCTAAAACATATCAAATCTATTTTCTCATAATTTTGTTATTCTCCTTAAGCCCATGAGAGGAGGGAGGAGAAAGAGAGAGAGATACTAACATTATCTTCCTTTATTAAAACAGATCCATTGAGAAACTCATTAGAGGATTTGGGGCCATCATCTAAGAAAATTATATATATATAGATATATATATATATGAGTTACAAAGTGCCAGAGCAAGGTGATGGCCATAATTGCAAATGGAGAGTTTGTTACAATACCAAGCTGCTCCTAGAGCATCGATCAGAATCTAAACTAGTGATGTGAGTTTAAATTTTCTTAAATCAACTTAGTATAGTATTAATGACTTTATCATTTAGCCTCATTGTATACAAATTTATAGAAGGTGATCATTTGGAAAATTACATGGATGACGACCTTCTCTTATTTAGAGTAGAGATGGTTGTTCAACTATACAACACATGGAAATGTCTCGAGACCACCTACCTATGCATCTCTGTTACCTTGCCCACATCCTAGAGAAGTCAAAAGGACTAAATTCCATTCAAATACTATACATTTGGATGATGTGGAGCCGAGTGACGAGGCAAGGTACAATAATGATTGTGTTGAGAGTTTAGATGTGGAAAAAATACAAAGACTATAAATACGTTATGAATTTGTATACAAATCAAAAGTTTCCTTATTATATATAAAACATAGCCTTGTAATAAGATGTAATAATTGATAATAGAACTCAAATCATTTTTATACTACATTTGTTCTTGTTACAACTATTGCATATTCCTATCACATAGTTTGTGGCAAGAGGAAAACTTATTTTGTGATAATGTATTTCTCTCTTTTCTTTGGGGCACCCGCAAATAAGGTTCACCATGAATAGCATTAGCAAATAAAGTTAGCAAATTCTAGATACATAAAATTGAGTTTTAAGCCTATTGAAATATTCAAATAAACTTACAATTTGGTCTATGGCGTAGCATGCTAATGGGCTAGTCTAAAAGCACAATTTCAAGTGCATATATGCATGTTGTATAAGCACCTCCTTGTTTTTTACCCACTCCTTCGAGCTTGAATCCTTAACTTACCCCTTATGAGTGTCAATGAATTCAATTCCATGTTTTCTTCTGTTCTTCTTTGTAACATAACCCAACAACTAACGTAGATGGTAGTAGGAATCCACGTATTATTGTCAAGGTAAAAAATTTCTCCAAAAATACCTTAAAATGCTAAATGACTTCAAATTAGAAAGCCCCTATTTTACCATAACAATATCTCTCACTCTATTAGTTGAGAGGAATTCTCTCTCTAAGACTAAAAGGCCCAAACATGAGTCCAAATATCCCCTACTACCAATACCTTGATGAAAATACGAGCTATCTATTCTTGTGTATTGACATATACTACGTTGGTCTCACCTACAAGCACATTCTCTCTCAAAAATGGTAATGCATCTTAATTATTTTATTATAGCATAGAACATAAGGTTCCTAGCTAACTATATACTACTCATGTTGTCGCAATGAATGACAAATTGGACCATCTCCCTACACATCCAAATCACCCAATAACTTTTGCATCCATAGCATCTCACATGCTACCATAGCATCACATCTATATTCAGTCTTATACTCAATAAAGTATCCGATAGTAGATCTTCTATGTAGAAAACTGACTCACGAGTCCAATATCATTGACCTTGTGATGGTCATATAGATCGTACTACTTCCTATCTTCATGAACATAGCAGGGTCTTCTATCTCATCCCTAATATTAGCACTCTACATTTTTCTCCAATGGTATTGAAAGAGACTTACATACCATCAAACCATACTAGGATAATACATCTGAGCCATGTTGCCTTTGGTATAGCTATATACCATCTATATATTTGATCACCTCAATACCAAGAAAGTATCTCAGCTCACCTAAATCCTTAATCTCAAGCTTTTGCTTCAAAAGACTCTTAATATTACCAATCCCATTATCACTATCATGTGTAATTATCAAATCATCCGTATAGATGACTATTGACCAAATATCCATCCTTGCTCACGTAAAGTGAGTCATTTGCATCAAAAGTATAAAATCCAATGTTGACAAGATACTCTTTGATCTTGTCAAACCATGCTCTAGGTGCTTGTTTCAACCCATAGAGTGCCTTCTTTAACTTGCACACCTATGTGGGATGATCCAAGTCCTCATAACCTATTGTCTACTCTATATACACATTTTTTTGCAAATGACCATGCATGAAGTCATTCTTCACATTCATCTACTGTAGACTCCAAGATCTAGGTGATGCTACCAAAGAAATCACACATTTGACAATTGCCATCCTAGCAATTGGACTAAATGTCTCTTCATAGTCTATGCCTTATATCTATGCATAGTCGTTCACCCATAACCTAGGCTTATACTTGATAATAAAACCATCCACATTATAGTTTAGTTTATAGATCCACTTATAGCCAATAGCTTTCTTACCCTTGGGCAATGATATTAGATCCTGAGTCCTATTGGCCTCTAATGCAACCATCACCCATCAATTGGTGCATCACAATGAGCATGACCAATAGCCCCCTCAAGGAAAGTGGACTCAATATCCTCAAATATCTTTACCATAGATGCATAATGATGAGATCCATAACCCTCAAAACCAAATCTTTTAATACTATATCTCAGTGTGCAAGATCTGCGTACTTGATCACCCAATGTGACCTTTGCATTACCATGTGCTCTCTATATACTTGGTGTCTTGATTGAAGGAATACCAATATCATCATCAAAACTCTCTAAGCCACTAGAGTCTCCATCAAGAACTATATGACTAGTAGATGTGTCATTACCATTTGAAAACCCTAATTCACAGTGGTGGGAATCCTAAAGTGTAAAAGGGATGCAAACCCTAATTCTTAGTGGTGGGAATTCTAAAGTGTAAAAGGGATGCAAACCCCAATTCATAATGACACAAATCCTAAAACACAAAAGGGGTGCAAACCCTAATCTTAAAATGGTGTGCCACACTAGAGAAATGACCAAACCCTATCCCTAATTTGTATTTATATAAGGATAGGATGTCTCAGTTATGTTCACCCTTTTGGTGCATCCATATTGTGGAAGCTCTATCAGTGCAACTATTGAAGATTTCAATTCTTTTCTTCTATTCTATTATCTTGCTTCCATTATTGAGAGTGACTGAGAGATGGTGAGTGAGAGATATGTTGAGCAAGTGATTAATAGAAGTGAAGCTCTTTGCCGTCTTCTTTCTTTTCTTCTTTTTCTTCTTCTCTACTAGCTTATCGACTTGTTGGTGTGTTTGGTGGTGAATGCGGAGAAGTGATGATATCAAATTGTGTTTCTTAGATTATGGAACCATCTTTGACCCTTCAAGATTTTAGACTACAATGTGAGAATGTAAGACATGTGAGTTTAGTACACCTCAAAGCTAGTCTTGTATTCTCTTTCTTAGTTAGGAGAGAAGGATATATAGTTAGTTAGAGTGGAGTGTTGAGAGAAAAGGTGAGAGATTGTTGTCGAAGTGAGTTACAACTTCTAAAAGAATAGAAGTCCACATCCAATTTTTGACCATTGTGTGCTTGGCCCAACATTTGTTCCATTGCCAAGACAAGGAGCAATGCGACCAACAAGGTTCTTATAATTCTATTATATGACAGAATAGGAGTTTTGTGCATGAGCATGGATGGGATCAATGGGATATTAATCATCCACATTCATAGCTAGCATACTCTCAAACCCATGTAGCTACTTTAGGAAGACTAAATTAGAAGAAACTAGTATGGTGGATTGACATTGGAAATATTGGATTTTTTAGACTAGACAAAAATACAAAACTCAAACTCAACAGCACAATAAAACTCAAAAAACAACAAAAAAATGCAAAACACAAAACTCAAACTTTTCTTGCTTAAATAAACCATGTGATATTATTATGGATTGAAACTACATCATGCTTGTTGTATTGTGTGCATTAAAGCAAAGGTAACACAAAAATGCAAAACTCAAAACTCAACTCTTCTTACTTGAATAATTCCATATATCCATTAGGAGAAATATGAACTCTCTTTTTTGCCTCTTAAGGGATTTTCCTCACCACTCACTCTCTAAAAAGAGATTGCAAAATAATGTTATAATAAAAAATATTCTACAATCAAGCAAATCTTGTATTTATATTTTTAATAGAATTTACCTATTATTTTATCCCCAAACTATAGAATAAGGTCACTTTTTCTCAAAATTCTCACAATTAATAAAATATAATTTTATTTTCTCCAAAAATAGAGCCAATCATTAATGTATGACTATTTAATATCCTCATGACTTTTTAACATTTAAATATATTAGAATCATTCTCATTCTCACTTCTTAAAAGAATAGAAGGTAAAAAATGATTTAAGTTGACATACACATCATATTTTAAGATTATTTTTTACTCAAAGACATCTTTTTGACTCGAGAGTTTTCTTGTAAATTTTTGTCTCTTTTGGACAAGTATATGCCCATTTTTGGGCATTTTTCCCTTCCCTTTGAAAGCTCTAGTTTTATCCCAAATTTGTTTGCTCTTCTCTTTTCCTCCAGAATATGGTTTCTTGCATATGAAATATTCTAAAGCAACATTGAGGAGTGGTTTTTATGCCATTTGTTGAAATCAAATAATCTCCATCTATAATAATCTCTACACCACTACAAGCAATCTCCCTCTTCAACACTATGTTATATAAGCAATCTCCCTCTTCAACAATCTATACTACAAGCACTCAAGTGATAATGGGGGTATCTTTATTTTTTAATCTATGTGATATGATATTATTATTCTTCACAATTATTATTTAATCCTTAAGCAAAAGTTCATGGGGAGAGAGAGAGAGAGAGAGAGAGAGAGAGAGAGAGAGAGAGAATCTGACTATGTGAGATGAACTAAGAGAGTAAGTGATACAGTGTATAGAAGGTAATATTATCTTATTGTTCTTTACTATCCAAGCTTTTAAATATTTGTGTTTAATGATCTTTGACAAATTCTTGTTGAGAGAGAGAGAGAGAGAAAGAGAGTATATTCTGGATAGAACAAAAGATCAGATTCAAGCCTAATTAAGAGTTTATTTGAAGATAAGATTAGAAGCTAACTAGGGGTTGATTAGGGTCTATCATTATTGAAATGAAGTGAAAGAGTCAAGACCTAATTGGGCAAAAAGGAACACAGATATATTGAATTGAAGGTGTATAATTATGTGATTTGAATATTAATCCAAGTTAAAATTATCATACATTTTTCTTTGCAGAACACAGGTGTAGGAAGTACTAAAAGAAAGAGAGATATTGTAACGTGTCCCCTTGTCCACTTGTAGGACACGTCTTAGTAGCCCATCAGGAAGAGTCTAAAAAGCACCGCCCAGCACTCCCAAGGAATATCATGGGGTTCGCGATCTAGGTCTTCTCGAGTCTGCCACGAAGCAGAAGCATTCCGGCCATTCCCACTTAGGACCGACCCGAATCAAGGTTTTCCTAATGGTCAAGTTCCTAGAAGGTAGCTAGCGTTGAGCCCCAGACAAACTATTTTGCGCAGAAACATCAGGGTCGAAGCGGATTTATGCTGCACTTGGTTCAAGGAGAATGGGAAACGAGAGGGATGCAAAGCTTGACCTCTCTGCCCATAAGGCATAGTCCCATTCCGTTTCCCTAAAACAACATAAATCGGGACTCTTGCTCTATATATTCTAGGTCATTGTTACCTCGCTGTCAATTCCTTTGAGAAAAGTTCCCAGCCAACTGGGACCACCCTTCCGTAGGACGAACCCAGGGTCACGTCCACCACACTTTCCTCGGGTTGCTTTAGTTATCTACTTACCACATTTAGTTTGACAAGCAAAAACAGCTTCCTTAATTAACCAAATTAAACACTGGTTTCTTCACGTAACTTAAGTACTGACACAGAAAAACAATGTCAAGCAGGTTCCTTTTTCAACATTTGATCTTTATTTATCAGTCTTTGGAATACATCAAATAAACCTGCCCGAAGGCTATCCCAGCAATCCTCAGGGATTGCTATTCCAAGTTCCGCCCATTGACTAGTACGTGGGCCTCGAGATTCCATCTCGAGTCACGTCGACCTCTTGTGCAGGATTCCGAGGCAAAGGATTTATGGCCAGAGCCTCCCCTAGCACCCAGGCGTCCTCCTGCTCCAAGTAGCACCCACGGAGAGACCTCTCGCGACGAGTTCGGGTCCACGTACCAGCCGCGGCTAACAACCCCCTTGGATAAGGTTAGGCAGACAGTCGGAGGTAATTGGTGCTGCCTCCCCCTCCAGGCTTTCAACCTGAATCATTAGTTATTTTTCTTAAATTAGTTCCTTGAGCAAAGAAGTACAAACAGTGTACCTAAGTGTACAATCATGAGCAGTCGAGTGGTCGTTTGTACGGCCAACTGCTAAGGTGTGATTCCTTCTCCGCGAATGCCTCTAGCATTTGATGCTGGATCAATCGTGACTTGGTAAGATCCCAAGGGTTTCGTAAGCTGAGTTGCTTGTTTACCCTCTTTCCTTGGGTTAGGGTTTATACCCTGTTGACCCAAATTGTCAATACCTTAGGTTTCCTTATGAGAGAAGAATTTTGATGCTGAGAAGTGCTTAAAAATAGCTAAAAATTACGAATATCAAGGGAAAAATATTCAACGTCAAGGGCAGCGGCTCGATCTAGGACGATTTTAAGCGGCAAAGTGCTTTAAAGGCGCCCGAGCGACACTTGGTGATTTTTGATAATTTTTCAGACTATTGTGTGGGTTGACAAGAGTCACCGGCCAATGCGGGATGTCAAGCCGGATGCCCAGGATTTTTTAGAGCTCAATTCGGAGTCCGGACGGGGAAGGAGCCAAGAAACCGGTCAAGATTTGAAGAGGTGGACATTAGAGTGGTCAAATGGATAAGTGACCCTTGGGGCCAAAAATTGCATGCCACATGAAATGTTGGGCAAAAAATCGTGGAGAGAGAGAGAAGGAAGAAAACGTGAGCAGATGGCGCCGATTTTTGCGCCTAGATCTTGGGGATGGAAGATGCAGGCTGTGAACAACCACTGCAGTTGATCATTGGCCTTGCTTCCCCTCTGCCTGCTAGTCATATCACCGTGCTTCGCTCGTGCAATGGTGGTCTCTATGAAGATATCTGATTTCAGTATTTCTCTCTCCTCCCTCCCTCTCTTCTAGAGGCAGATTCATGTGGGAAGAAGAAGGATTGACGGATGCTTGTCCAACCGAGATGGGATTGCTCCGTGATGCAAGAGGAGGGTAGATTGCTGATTCCGGACTGTCACGGACATTAATGGCTGCTGGAAATCAGTCCCGAGACATGGCAAATAAAAACCCGCAACCCGCAAAGAACGGTAATTTTATTTTTACAAAGGAAATTGATGTTTTATGCAATTTGCTTCATGAGTATTTATTCCCATGGTATGATTATGCATTATGTTGCTGTTTGTTAAGAGTTTGATTAGTTTATGCTCAGAAAATCAGAAAATCATAAGTGTTGTGACTGAAATTAATGGTGTAAAACCTGTAAAACATGCGAAATAGGGGAAAATTGGGTGTTTTTTATATATAAATGGAAAATATAATAAGACACACCAACTAAATTTGTGTTTTTGCTGCAAATGAACCTAAGGGCCACAGCCCACAACTCATTTTTTATTTTTAGTTATTTACTATTGCAAAAAATACAAGAAAAATAGGAAAAATGGGTAAAAATAAGGGGAAAATAGGTTTTGAGTGTGCGAAAAATACTAAAAAATAAGATTCATGTTTGTGTATGTATGGGGGGTCTGAAGTATGAGGTTTAGCCTCAGTTCAGTCCTACCTTTATGTTTTAGTGAGTTTTTATTGCTTTTCATACAACAAAAAACATGGAAAATATTACCCTAAACCTATGCATCGTGTACAATCTAAATGGCGAGGGGGTAGAGAGAATGAGAGTGGTGTTTGAGTGCTGAGAGAAAGAAAAGGCTGATTGTTTTCATCTATGCATATCATATAGATCGATCGTTAATTCAAAATAAGGATTTAGTAGCACGAGGTCTCCTCGGTGCTAGGTTCATGCAACGTAGCAATTACGCGTCAGAGAAATTCATTGAAAGAATGCTTTTTCCCTAAGCACAATGTTGATTTTTCTTTGTTTGAGCATATGGACATTCACAATTTGCATGAAGCATAAAATGATAAAGGTATCAAATAATACCTCCTGGATGCATAGCACCTGTATTCTCTAGATCGTGACCAACGTTGAGTGAGTAAGGTTATCCCAAGCTGTAGGCTAGGCGTTGGGTCTAAGGGGAAAGTAAAGTGAGGAATGGTACATCTTGGAACGGAATAATTGGTACCTTGAGAGGACTATGTGCGAAATGTTATATATGTTTAGTGACGCATCGAGGGGCCAATCCCTAAGATGTAGGAGAGTCGCAGTGAGGTAGCGGCAGTCAGCCGTGGGAGGGCCTCCTATGTTTGTACTTCGTGCCATTTGGCAATGTGTTGGGACTCCCTCTGAGGAGTGTTAATTGGGTTAGAGTTGTATTACAAGACGTGATACAAATGCAAGATGTTTAGGAAGGCAATGCATGTGCCATCAACACTCCTGGCCGCGAGGCCGTGGGGTTGTTGAGCGTATGATAGAGGCCCGGCTAGTGCATGAGCTAGTGCCGGCCCCGTTTTAGGTCCAATCAGTGGTGCATTTGCCGGGAGCCACTTATAAGTGGTGGTTTTCAGATCTAGGGTTTCTAGGGACCAAAAGGAAGTTGGTTTATGTCCTCTGACAAGGACCGTCAAGCGGAAATCCAGAAAGCAGAACATGTTGAGAGGGCTAGACGGCGGTTAGAGATTGTAGGTCGATATTCTCCTCAAAGGAGTAGTACAGTACGTATACGAAGCAGTGGTCTTAGTCATTTAACTACTCCACCTATTCTATTAGGGGTAGGAGGAAGCATAAGTTCTTTCTCTCCTCCACCAAGTCTACCCACTTCAAGTGGGGGGGTGAATTCACCCGTTTAAGCTCCTATTGCTAATTCGATTATCACCATGGCACAGCCTATTGCAATTCCTGCAGGGACGTTGGATTTACCAGCCTTAAGAGTTTCCTTGCCCATTTTTAATGGGTTAGCGGAAGAGGATGCAGAATTTTACATTTGTGAATTTCAGAGATTGATGTTCAATTATCGCATCCAAGACGAGGGACACATGATGTTCTTCAATATGACGTTAAAAGGAAGGGCTGCGATATGGTATCACATCATAGAGTCAGGAACCATAACCACCATTGATCAATTCTATGCAGTTTTTCGAGTGGAATACACCCCTGAAAGAGGTGGCCAATATTGGTTGCGGGTCTTGAATGTAACACGTCAAGATCCTCATGAGAATGTAAAAGCATATGCTAAGAAGTTGAAGGAAGTATTCCGTAAGTTGCAAACTTACATTCCATTCCACCAGCTGCCCAATTGCAATACTTTTTGCATGGGTTGGACTTTAATATCCAAGTACAATTGAGCAGTGTGACCTTAGCAGATATAGACAGTGCTATTACGCGGGCAGAGGGAGTAGAAGCACGATTACAAACGGCCTACTCCTCTTGAATGAATGTTAATGGGGGTTTAGTACCTAGTGGCAATCCAGCATTGACGAATGGAAGTCAAGGGATGCCTATGACTAACCCTATTGGGAGAGGGAGAGTGGTTTCGAATGTACCTTTACTACCGGCTCCTCCCAGTGTGACTATGCCTATGGCAAGTCAGTTGGCTCCATCAAATGTTGGAGGCCAAGTTTCAAATTCAAATGTTGTTCCTGTGGGTCAGCAGCCAATGCCAAATTAGATTGTTAGGCCAATGGAACGACGAGTCGACGATCGAGGCTATGAGTCGAGTGCATCTAATGTCCTTGGTGAAGTTAAGGACATGATGAAGCATTATACCGATATGATTTCCGAGCAATATCGAAAAATAGCCATCGACGTTAATTTCTTGAAGAACCAACAAAATTTGATAGGGAGTCGACGCCCTGAAGAGGGTGGACCCTCTAGATTCAGTTGTAAATGGTGTGGTGGACAGCACTTTCCCAGGAATTGTCCGAATGTGAAATGTGACATTTGTGGGAAGTCGGGTCATCTAGCTGCTACCTGTTGGAGTAAGATTAGCTCTCTCCAACAAGGGAGTAAACAACCGGGCCTAGTGAATCATAGAGCGCAATGAAATAACTTGCAGCAGAATGATGAACCTAGGCAAATATTACAAAGGGGAAAAAAAACTATAGAAGAGCTGCCACAAGGCAACGGGGTCAGCCTTATTGAGGCTATATGAGTCCATGATGCTGAAACCTCTAACTTAAGAGCCGTGACAAGAGGCCAAAAGGCTAAAGAGGTTGATAAAGATAATACAAAACCGGTTGAGGCAAACCCTAAACAAGGGGATAAGGGGACGCAAGTCTAGAGTCCTAACATAGAAGGGGGACCGCTAAGACCGGTTGACAAGAAAGGCGACCCTAAGAAGGATGAGAAAGTGCCAAGAAAGAAGGTAAGAGCTAAGAAAGAAGCACTGAAACCAGTCCAAAGACCAAAAGAGAGGATGGTCTGGCGAGAAAAGAGAGCTTTGGCTACTTATCATGACTTTGATTTAGCGAGTTCTCTTTGTGAAGTTAAACCAGATGTGAACCTCTTGCAATTGATCAAATTATCTCCAGGAGTACGCAAGGAATTTAAGAAGATCCTGCGTATCGGGTACATTGTAGAACCCTTGGGCATAGCACAAGTAGGGGAAGATTGGTTTGACCATACTGAAAAGAACTTCCCTAGGGTTCCAGCTTATGTGGATGGAATATTAGTGGAACATGCCATTGTAGACACTGGATCCTTCGTCAACATCATGAGTTCAGAATTGATGGAGAGGCTAGGTCTAGGCATCCAGAAAGATAGCTCCACCCTTCTGAGAATGGCTGATGATAGTTTAAGACAACCAAAAGGTTGCGTTACTAAGGTCCATGTTACAGTTGCAAGTGTAGAATGTTTCTTGGACTTTAGGGTGATAAGATTTGCAGGACGCCCTAGCTATCGGGTTTTGCTAGGTAGGCCTTGGATCTTACGAACAGACTGTCAAGTCGATATACCCGCCGGTCGAGTGATTCTAGGTAGAGGTGCTAAACGAGTAATAGTCGATGCTTATCCTGAGTCTCCTCAAAGTGAGAGAGATCCTTTATCTTCCACTGAATTAGAGACAGCAGATGATCCATCTGGTAGTGAGACATCATCCAGTGATGAATCTAAAGAGGGGTCCACTACAGAGGATATCTATCAAATAACTCTAAATGAGCCGATAGAGCCTCAAGATAGGATAAGAGATGAGGATGTGATTGAGTTAGACCTTGGCATGTTGACTGATTTGCGGCCAATTAAATTGGGTTCCATGCTCAGTTCAACAGAAAGGGAGGACTATGTGTCCTTGATTCAAGAATTCCGCGATATCTTTGCTTGGAGCTATGATGAGCTGAGAGGCATTCCTCCTAGCCTGGCTGTTCATACTATTCTACTATTCGTTGCCACGATCTAGGTGCATTGCATAAACCAAAGGCCATCACATGGTACACAAAAGTACTAAAGACAATAATAAAAGTTGTTTTCAACTTGTCCTCCTCTGCAATTGCCATTTGGTTATATCCTGCAAAGCAATCCATAAACGAATATATCTCCCTACCCGCTAATTGATCCAAAATCTGATCAATAAACGGTAACGGGTAGTAATCCTTAACTGTCTGCTTATTCAGCTCTCTAAAATCTACGCATAATCGGATCTGGTTATTTTTCTTCTTCCTGATAACAACGGGTGAACACCATTCCGTGTGTTGTACAGGGAAAATCAAACAAGCTTTCCTTAGCTTCTGCAACTCATCAAACAACCCGTCCCTCACTTCAAAAGGCATACGCCTTACCTTCTGACGCACAGGACGATTGCCTTTTGATGACATCTCCCCAGATGAGTTGAAAGTATTTATTGATGACCTAGGGGCAGCCACTGTAAGGGAAAGGATGTTGATTATTTTGAGAAAGTGCTTTGAGCACTGCAGACAATTTTGTATCGCTCTTAACCCATGGAAGTGTGTCTTTGGAGTACCTTATGGGCTATTGCTAGGTCATGTGGTCAGTTCAGTAGGGATAGCAACTGACCTTGAAAAGATCAAGGTCATAGTTGCTATGAGTCCACTACGCACTCCGAAAGAGGTTCATAGCTTTCTGTTGCTCGTCGATAGGGTAGTATTGGAGGTTTATAAATGCCTTGGCAGAAAGAACATTGCCATTAACGAATTTATTATCCTTTAGCTGTTCATTTGAATGGAGCGACCCTTGTAAGGTAGCTTTTAAGGATGTGAAACAGGAGCTAGTAAAAGCACCAGTTTTAAAAGCACCTAAAAGAGGTGAGGTGTTCTACATATTTTCAGCAGCCACCATGCATAGTATAAGCTGCTGTTTAGCCCAAATCTGGGAGGAAAAGTGGTATCACCCATAGCTTTTGCTAGTCAGAAATTGGGCATCTCAGAGATCAATTATACCTACATGGAGAAGTTGTGTCTTGCGATGGTCTTTGGGACTAAGAAATTCAGGCACTACATCCTATATGAAAAGGTAGTTTTCTATACAAAGGCAGAAGGACTTAGACTGCTTATGAACAAGTTACAGCCGCCTGATCGTTTGGCAAAGTGGTTAATCACTTTGCAGGAGTTCGATTATGAGATTAAGAGTAAGCCACTGAGGTTGCAGGGTATTGTGGAATGCCTTGTGGATTTCGGGGAGCCGAAAGAGACTTTGGTTGAAGGAAGTGACATTGAGGAAATGTTTAAAATTGATACAGCTTCTATCCCATCTTGATATGCTGCTATTACGCATTATTTATCAACAGGAGAGACGGGAGCTGGTTTGTCAAAGTCTAAAAAGAGGAAAATCAAATAGCAAGCTTTGAAGTTTTCTTTGATTGCAGGGACACTATATTGGCAAGGTGTTGATGATATCTACCACCAATGTGTGATGCCTGACGAGGTTCCTTTTATCTTGGAGGAGTGCCATGACTCTGCATGTGGAGGGCACTTCGCGGGACGGTTTACGACGCAGAAAGCTTTAGGAGCTGGATATTGGTGGCTGTCCATCTTCCAAGATTCTTTTGAGTATGTGAAGAGATGTGATATCTGTCAAAGGCATGATAGTAGAGAGAATAGGAAACGCCCACTTAAACCTATCATGGCTATCCTTCCATTTGAGAAGTGGGGCATTGATTTTGTGGGTCCCATTACCCCGTCGTCTACTACCCAAAAGAGGTATATTATAGTGGCCACTGATTATTTTACAAAATGGTCAAAAGCGCGGGCGATGAGGCAGGACAATGCAAAAGAGACTGCAAGTTTCCTGTTAGAACAGATTATCTACCGCTTTGGTCCACCGAGAGAATTAGTGTCGACTGAGGCTTGGAAAATCAAGCACAATAAAATGACTCCTTATAATCCGCAAGAAAATGGGCAAGTTGAAAGTATTAATAAACAGCTTGTGGGTATCTTGTCTAAGATAGTCTCTGAGAAGAAACGAGACTGGGACAAGAAGTTGTATGTGGCAGTATGGGCGTATAATACCACGTTCAAGCGGGCTACCGGCCATACTCCATTTAAATTGGTTTATGGGGAAGAGTGTGTGTTAACCCTTGAAATCGAATTGCCAACCATACGGTTTGCAATTAACCACTCTTTGGGAGATAAGGATTCCCTTTTTGAACGTTTCATGACTATAGCTCACTTGGATGAGCTGAAGTTGCAGAGCTTACTACACCAGGAGGTAGCCAAACGTCGGATGAAGCAGTTGCATGACCTTAGAGCAAAGAAATATACCTTCAAAAAAGGGCAATTAGTCCTATATTATGATGCGCATAGGGAGCTGTTTCCAGGGAAGCTAGAACCTAAATGGGATGGCCCCTACAAAATTGTCAGGTTAGGAAAGAATAGGTCTACAGCCCTATTAGCTGATCTACAGGAAGTAGAGTTTAAGAATAAGGTTAATCTTAATAAGATTAAACCTTATTATTTCTAAGTATACTAATACAAAAGAAATGCATTGCAGGTCCATGCTAGGGATGGTTTGAGACCTGCGAAAGAGCTTAAAGTCGGTTGATGGGTCGGTTAATCCCATATTTGGAGCACCCATATCTGGAGCAGAGATACCATCAGGGGAAACTCATCTGGTGGAGCAAAGGATACAAGGTGATTGAGCAAGAAGACGGAACCTTAGTGTTGGAGATTAAAGTCTTTTGCCATCACTGCTTACGACTGTTGACAAGTATCCCTGTTGAGTTCAATGAAGAAGGTGGGATGGAGCCGTTAGTTCATCCTCTAAACATGCTAAACTTTGATTACCATAATTATGAATAGAGGAGTTTGTGATGGCCAGTTGTGTAAACCCATTGTGGATGTATACATTATATTTTGACGGAGCGTCCAGGGGCCCTAATAAAAAAGGAAGTGTTGGAGTAGTAATCCGAGATCCCCGACGTAGAGTTACGATGAAGTTAGCTACTTATCTCGGGGTAGGATTCACTAACAATATGGCGGAGTACAAAGCCTTGATTATGGGACTGCATATTGCCAAACAAGGTGGTATTCGTCGGTTGTTAGTAAAAGGGGATTCCCAGTTGATCCTGAATCAGCTAGATGGGACATACACAGTGCGGAATCCCATTCTCTGTATGTATCATCGGACTGCAATGACCCTACTTGAGGAGTTTGAGAGAGTGTCTTTTCAGCTGATTCCACGTTACTGGAATCAGTTTGTGGATTCATTGGCAAATCTTGCTTATGAAGAAGACCTCTTTTGTAATTATGGTCCTAGTTTGGATATTGTGATCAATGATGAAACAGGACCCGATCGCTTGTGGGGAATGTTATCAGAGCATGCAATATATGGCAGACGATGGTTGATATGGGTGATGCAAAGAGTAGCCGAGACCAATCTACCGTTATTATTGGGGACCCATAGATTAATTAGACAACATATTATGCGTACGCCTCTTGCTATATATGCAGGAGGGATGGGTCATAACCTTATGCATTTAGTTTAGGGCTACGAGCCTATTTTTCCTCCTTGGAAAGGTGCTTATCATTGTATATCTATACAATTCCAGGGAGGGATTTGTAGGTGCTATTCTGTTTTATTTTATTAGGCCAAGAGGGCCGATTAAGTTTCGTGGTGAAGTATTTTATTTCATTAGGCCAAGAGGGCCAGTTGTTTGTTTAGTGCAGGTACGGTTAATGGTTTCTTGTTTGAGTTTTGTGCTAGATAGGTTCGGAAGCAGAGCTTGGAAGGAGCCTTTTGTTGCGTGGGAGCTTCTTGTGGCCTTATCCAGGTGATATCTCTCCTTTATGAGTACTGTGGTTTTTATGTTCTATGTGTTTGTGTACTTGTTAAGGGATTTTTCTTTCTTGTTGGGGACCGGAGCCCAAGGCATGAAGTCCCAGGCTTAGGTTCAGTATGTCTGAGGGAGGTCTGAGTAGTCGTTGCCTCCTGTAAAGACATTATCAAGCATTAAAAGACCTGTTTTAGACGGAAATCCTAGTGACCCTGTTCTGCTAGCCTGCTAGGCAGCCGTTCTAGGAGTTCTTGTTAGTTGTGAGGCAGTTAGAGAAGCCCGTCAAAGGAAAAAAATAAAGATGATAAAGAAAAAGAAACCCTGAATATCTTACAGACACTAAATATATACAAAGGTGTGTAAGAAGGGGTTCTAACCCCTAGCAAAGAAAAGAAAAGAAAGAAAATTTTATAAGCAGTTGATCATTGCCTTGCGAAGGCCTGTTAGGTTCCTGGGGACGAATCAGACCCGGGGCCCATGCCTTGCCCTTCCTAGGGATGGCATCTTGTTGGAAAGAAGAAACTACGGAAGGTTGGAGCAAAAATAAAAGTGAGATTCAGAAAAGGATTAAGTGTCGCCTTGCGAGGGCTTGGTAGGTTCTTTGGTACTGAGACAAGTCTTGAGGCCGATGCCCTGTTCTCCTTGGGTCACTACGCTGAGCTCCCTCCTTTTTACATACCCGAGTATGTCAATAAAATAAAAACCCTAAAAACAAGAAATGTGCTGAAAGAAAATACTTCTTGATCAGGCTATAGGAGTCCTTGCCTAATAGGAGCTCCTAGTTGTGTTGTCCTTAGTCAGGTAGGTAGTTCAGACCACCACTTAGGGCAACCTCTTTGACAGTTCTTTTTAGTTTGGCCGTGTTGGAGCAGTTGGTTAGTAACTAGCTTTGAACCTTTTATCAGATTATGCTAGGCCTACTCCTTGTGGATGTCATGCCTTGGTTCTGTCAGGGGGTAGGGTGAGCACTGTGCTGTGTCTAGTATGTATCTATTTTGTATCAGCTTGATGCTTCCTTTGGTTGTTTTGTGCAGATCTACTATGGGATTCGACGGGCTGAGTTGCCCTATCTCGTGGTCACCAATGAGAGAGGAATTTTGATGCCAAGAAGTGCTTAAAAATAGCTAAAAATTACGAATATCAAGGGAAAAATATTCAACGTCGAAGGCGGCAGCTCGATCTAGGACGATTTTAATGGCAAAGTGCTTTAAAGGCGCCCGAGCGACACTTGGTGATTTTTGATAATTTTTCAGATCGTGCGGGTTGACAAGAGTCACCAGCCAATGTGGGATGTCAAGCCGGACGCCTAGGATTTTTCAGAGCTCAATTCGGAGTCCGAACAGGGAAGGAGCCAAGAAACCGATCAAGATTTGAAGAGGTGGACATTAGAGTGGTCAAATGGATAAGTGACCCTTGGGGCCAAAAATTGCATGCCACATAAAATGTTGGGAAAAAAATCGTGGAGAGAGAGAGAAGGAAGAAAACGTGAGCAGATGGCGCCGATTTTTGCACCTAGATCTTGGGGATGGAAGATCCAGGCTGTGAACAACCACTGCAGTTGATCATTGGCCTTGCTTCCCCTCTGCCTGCTAGTCATATCACCATGCTTCGCTCGTGCAATGGTGGTCTCTATGAAGATATCTGATTTCAGTATTTCTCTCTCCTCCCTCCCTCTCTTCTAGAGGCAGATTCATGTGGGAAGAAGAAGGATTGACGGATGCTTGTCCAACCGAGATGGGATTGCTCCGTGATGCAAGAGGAGGGTAGATTGCTGATTCCGGACTGTCACGGACATTAATGGCTGCTGGAAATCAGTCCCGAGACATGGCAAATAAAAACCCGCAACCCGCAAAGAACGGTAATTTTATTTTTACAAAGGAAATTGATGTTTTATGCAATTTGCTTCATGAGTATTTGTTCCCATGGTATGATTATGCATTATGTTGTTGTTTGTTAAGAGTTTGATTAGTTTATGCTCAGAAAATCAGAAAATCATAAGTGTTGTGACTGAAATTAATGGTGTAAAACCTGTAAAACATGCGAAATAGGGGAAAATTGGGTGTTTTTTATATATAAATGGAAAATATAATAAGACACACCAACTAACTTTGTGTTTTTGCTGCAAATGAATCTAACGGCCATAGCCCACGACTCATTTTTCATTTTTAGTTACTTAATATTGCAAAAATACAAGAAAAATAGAGAAAATGGGTAAAAATAAGGGGAAAATAGGTTTTGAGTGTGCGAAAAATACTAAAAAATAAGATTCATGTTTGTGTATGTATGGGGGGTCTGAAGTATGAGGTTTAGCCTCAGTTCAGCCCTACCTTTATGTTTTAGTGAGTTTTTATTGCTTTTCATACAACAAAAAACATGAAAAATATTACCCTAAACCTATGCATCGTGCACAATCTAAACGGCGAGGGGGTAGAGAGAATGAGAGTGGTGTTTGAGTGCTGAGAGAAAGAAAAGGCTGATTGTTTTCATCTATGCATATCATATAGATCGATCGTTAATTCAAAATAAGGATCTAGTAGCACGAGGTCTCCTCGGTGCTAGGTTCATGCAACGTAGCAATTACGCGTCAGAGAAATTCATTGAAAGAATGCTTTTGCCCTAAGCACAATGCTAATTTTTCTTTGTTTGAGCACATGGACGTTCACAGTTTGCATGAAGCATAAAATGATAAAGGTATCAGACAATACCTCCTGGATGCATAGCACCTGTATTCTCTAGATCGTGACCAACGTTGAGTGAATAAGGTTGTCCCAAGCTGTAGGCTAGGTGTTGGGTCTAAGGGGAAAGTAAAGTGAGGAATGGTACATCCTGGAATGAAATAATTGGTACCTTGAGAGGACTATGTGCGAAATGTTATATATGTTTAGCGACGCATCGAGGGGCCAATCCCCAAGATGTAGGAGAGTCGCAGTGAGGTAGCGGCAGTCAGGCCGTGGGAGGACCTCCTATGTTTGTACTTCGTGCCATTTGGCAATGTGCTGGGACTCCCTCTGAGGAGTGTTAATTGGGTTAAAGTTGGATTACGAGACGTGATACAAACGCAAGATGTTTAGGAAGGCAATGCATGTGCCATCAATGCTCCTGGCCGCGAGGCCGTGGGTTGTTGAGCGTATGATAGAGGCCCGGCTAGTGCATGAGCCAGTGCCGGCCTATTTTAGGTCCCATCACCTTATATTAAGGTCAATAAATCTTGGGCAACCTCGTCGCGCTAACTTGGTTGGTCAACTGCTTTCATGGCAAATTCGTAACTCCCCTAACTTGCCAGATAAGTCCAAGGAAGAGTGATATAGCAAGATGACTACTCATCCTCTAGAAAATTAGTCTTGTACTTAGAACTCACCAAACTCAGTCTGAGTGGCAATACTATTTTGTGATTTAGACACAAGACCATACGACGTTGCAACTTGTTGCACGAGATAGGTGTCAGCACCTAACTTGTGGGATTATTTTTCTCATTACAGGGTATTCCTTGGTCAAGAATACCTTTGATCAAGATGTAGGGTTTGGAAGTCCTATTGACCCAATCCAAAACCTTGACCCTACTAGGCTAATAGTCGTTTTGGCCCTAGGGTTCCTAAATTCCTTGCGGAGGTCTAGTATTTGGTCAACTGATCCTGAGGGTGGGAACCCTAGATCATTCTTGCATGGCGATTAAATAATCCTAACATTTTGTGGATGTAGGTAGGACTTTTAAGATTGGAAGTATTAAATTGGCATCCCAAGTGCGATACTAGGCAGTCTTTTATCATAGCTTAACCCTACCTAGCGCATTGAGGTGATCGTCATATGCTAACTAATCATACCTTTATGATTCTCATGTAAGCTACTCAATTATGTGCGAATTACTTAGTTGATCTAACCAACCCACGATTTAAGATGATCTTCCCTTTTAAAGGTGCAAATACTTTCTTCTAAATTTGCAAGTACTTTCCCCTAAAAGATGTAAGTGGTTGCAAGATAGATGAGATGCATCATTCCATGCAATTTCGAGACCATAGACCTTTTTGTTTTATGCAACTTAAAAGGTCTACATAGATCTTTCTTTTCCTTGCCCTATACTATAATGATTGACATTCAAAGCTAACTCTTATAAACCCTACGTTGACGTTGATGCATCGAATTCAAGCTTTAGCATTTTAATGAAGATGCATCCTTTAATTCAAATTTCGATAAAGAGCTCCATGCATGCGCGAATGCCATGAGTCCATCATTGATCTAATCCTTCCTTTATCACTTAATCCAACCTAGAATGTAACTATCATCGCATGCAATTTGCAAGGTTCATAAATCTTTTCCATGCATTGCAACTACTCGGACATCATTTAATGGGCATCTATGATTATATTCTACATGAGTCACAACCAAGAATGTTTTTCATAAGTACATTATGCGACATAAGCCCTATACTTTGCGAGATGCAACAAGGACGCGGTCTTAGCACGATATCATCTTTTAAGTTATGCATCATACGTTCAGAATTTCAACTACCCTTGACCACGAAAGTGTAAGCAATTGCAAATACTCGACATGTAACTAAACTTTGTAGATCAAATGAGTATATAAATTTCCCAATGCATTTAAACTTCCCTACGAGAATTAAAACATGCTTAATGCATCCTTTCCATTTGTGGTTAATTTTGGAACCTGGGCATTCAATACCGTGGCGTTGTCCACTCTCGTACTTTGGGTGGAAGCTCCCGTGTGCACTCCTCTCGTCTTTTGCTTAGGAGCCATTGATGCAGTAGATTTTGACGCAGTGAATCTTCCTTGACTCCCTTATGCACTTCAGGTTACCATTGTCCGAGATTCTCCTCTTCCACACAGGAATTGGGCCTTGCAGACACGGTTTTGAAAAAACCCAAGAGGCATGGGTGAATTGGGCTTAGGGAAGCTTCAATAGAAGCTTCCAAGCTTCTGGAAACAGGGAGATGACATGGGATGGGGAAGATGATGAGGATGACGATGACGAAGAAGAAGAAGAAGATGATGATGATGATGAAGGTGGCGGGGCGGCAGCAGCCTGAGGGTGGCTCCTTCACAGCGGGTAGCACCACGGTCCTAGGCAGCAGCATGATCCTCCTCCTCTCCTCCCAAGCTTGGGAGGGGGGGAGGGGGGTTTCTTATAGGTTGAAGGTTGGGGGGGGGGGGGGGGGGGGGGATAGCTACACAAGTGGCGGGGTGCATGCTTCCCCTCCCCATGCCCTTCCACCACTCAAGCTCACACATACTCCCTCTCCCCGCCATGCAACGGCTGAAGGGGAGGGAGTTTCTTCAAAAAAAAAAATCCAAAGATTATCCCTTTTTTTCCCATGAATGGGCGTTCCCGCGGTGAACTATGGATTTTGAGCCACGACTTCCTATACGCGACGTGGGGCTGGTGTTTGTTGATGCGCGAGGGTGGAGCACTTAGCCCAAGGTTTTTTTGTTGCGGGAGGTCACTCGCAATTTCTTATGCGTGGGATCAAGAGTCATTAATATTTCGTTGCGGAAATATTACATTCTCTCCCCCTTAGAGGAATTGAGATGTCCTCATCTCGAGAAGGTCTGGGGGTATTGTTGGTTGAGAGTACTTTCATCCATCCAAGTGGCATCCTCTTTCGGGTAATATTTCCACTGGATGAGGTATTCTCTCAGGGTCCTGGATCTCAATTGCCTCTCCCTAACATCTAAGATCCTGTCAGGCCATAGCTCAAGGACTCCTTGGCTCGGCATTACAACTTGTTGATCATCAAGCGCGTGTTAGGCACATACTTTTTCAATAGACTGATATGGAATACATTATGAACTTTTAGGTTTTCAGGGAGTTGTAGTCTATAAGCATTAGGCCCTAGGCACTTGAGAATCTTGTAGGACCCACAGTACCTTGGATTCGACCCTCAAGGTTGGATCCGAAAAGCTCAAAGGACTACGACAATCGTGCCCATACAATGCTTGAAAAGGGGTCATCTGAATACTTTGTTGGTAAGAAGCATTGTAGGCAAACTCAACTAGTGGCAAATATTGAATCCACTTTTTGGGTTTGCGACAGCAGTGTGCCCTAAGCATGTCTTCAATGAATTGGTTGACTCGTTCTGCTTGACCATTGGTTTGGGAATGGTAAGCTGTACTGAAACAGAGTTGAGTCCCAATGGCCTCGAAGATAGCCCTCCAGAAGTGTGATGTGAAGAGAGAGTCACGATCACTAATGATTCTTCTGGGTAACCCATGTAGTTTGAAAATCTCCTTGATGAATAACCTTGCGATGTCTGAGGCTTTATAGTTTGTCTTAACATGGACAAGATGTGCAACCTTGGTGAGTATATCTACCATGACCATGATAGAGTTGTATCCTCCCTAAACTTGGGGTAGGCCAACAACAAAGTCCATACTGATGAATTCCCATTTCATTTGGGGAATGTCAAGTGGTTGTAGCTTCCCCGGCATTTTGACATGTTCTGTCTTAATGCGTTGACAAGACAAACATTCCGTGACATATTTGAGAACGTCACCTTTGAGCCTATCCCAGTAATAGCTCTTCTTGACCGCATTAAGGGTCTTGGCATAGCCAGGATGTCTTGAGAAAGGGGAGTCATGGGCTTCCCAAAGTATCTTCTGCTTGAGTGATTGGCTTGTCGGGATACATAGTCTTGTCCTATAGTAGACAAGTCCATTATTGATAGAGAATTCTTGATACTTTGTTTATAGCTTCGGGTCTTGATCTTTGATAGGGATCTCCCTTAGCAATTTCTGATAGGTTGGGTCATGACATGCCTCTTCTCTAGCTAGCTCAAGAATTGGGTTGTTTGGCATGGATACCTTTGTGGCTAGAGATCTTGTTGTTGATGGATCTTGCAAAATCAAAGAATTCAGAAATGCCTTGTGACTGAGTGCATCAGCAACTACATTATCCTTTCCGGGTCGGTATTTGATTTCAAAATCATATTCTTCCAGCACTTCAATCCATCAATGTTGCCTCATATTGAGCTAATTTTAGGTGAAAATCCATTTAAGACTCTTGTGGTCCGTCACTAAGGTAAATTTGTTACCCAGCAAGTAGTGTCTCCAAAGTTTGAGAGCATGGATGATAGCCAACAGCTCCAGATCATGGGTAGCATAGTTTCTTTCATGGCTCTTCAGTTTCCTTGAAGAGTATGCTACGGGATTACCTTCTTGCATGAGCACACATCCTAAGGCAAGTGCGCTAGCATCAATTATCACTTCAAACTTCTTACTAAGATTAGTAAGTTTCAGGATGGGTGCTGATACCAAGCTTTACTTTAGTTTGTCAAAGCTGGACTGTTCAACAGGTGACCATACAATTGATAATTGCTTCTTTAGTAGATCAATCATCAGAGGTGCTGCAATCAAAGCATAGTTTTTGATAAAGACCCTGTACCATCCTGTCAATCCAAGAAAACTATGTATTTCTTTGATAAAAGTTGGTGTTGGCCATTCTAGAACGTCTCTAACCTTGGCTAGATCTGCTGAAATTCCTTCTATTGGTACAATGAATCCCAGATATTCAATTTGTCGCTTGAAAAATGTACACTTCTTGTTCTTGGCATAAAGCTTGTGTGCTCTCATTGTTTCAAGGACAATGCAAAGCTAGGGTTCATGATCTTTTTCATGCTTAGAGTAGACTAGGGTATCGTCAAAGAAGACGAGTACGAAGTCATCAAGATAGGCCCTAAAGATATCCTGCATTAACCTGTTGAAGGTAGAGCATTTGTCAGTCCGAATGACATGACTAGGAATTCAAAGTGTCCATACCTTGTGCTGAATGCCGTCTTTGGGATATCTTCTTTTTTGATCCTTATCTGATAATATCCAGACCTGAGATCTATCTTAGACAAGATCTTCACACCTTGAAGATGATCAAGAAGTTCATGTATTCTTGGAATGGGGTATTTGTTTTTAATGGTCGATTGATTCAATCCTCTATAGTCAATGCGTAGCCGAAGCATTCCATCTTTCTTCTTCTGGAACAACACTGGAGCTCCCCATGGCAAACTGCTAGGATGGATGTAGCCTTGGTCTAACAGTTGCTTGAGTTGCTCCTTCAGCTCAATCGCTTCTGGGATGGACATCCTATATGGTCTCTTTGCGATTGGTGCAGCTCTTGGCGCTAGCTTGATTTTGTGATCAACTTCCCTTTGAGGAGGAAGTTCTGTCAGCTCTTCAGAAAATACGTATGCGTATTCCTTTAGCCATGAAGGTTCTTCCGTAGATTCGTGATTCTGATCTAGCTTATTTAGTATAATCAAATAGACAGGTAGCCCCTTTCTAACTCCTTTTATTATCCGTGTTGCTTTGGCCAGTTGAATTTTTGGCTTCCCAGCCTCTCCTTGAGTTGTGACTAGTTCCCCTTCAGAATATCGAAAGGAAACTTGCCCCTTTCCACAATGAATGTGGGCGTCATTGGGTATTAGCCAATCCATATTGAGCAAACATTCGTGGACACCTAGGTTCATTATCTTGAATCTAACCGAAGTCAACTTTCCACCCAGTAGGAATTTCACCTTAGCAGTTTGCCTGATACAAGAGACCTCACGACCATTTGCTAATCCCACAAGTAAGGTAGGTGCATCTTTTGTGGCTATTTCTAATCTTCTTGCATAGACATGTGAAATGAAGGAAAGTATACTGCCACAATCAATCAAGGTTTTGAAGCTTTTACCTTGATAATCCGATGGAGTTTGAATCACCGAGAATTGGCCATTTGGCCTTTCTTGTGAAGAGCAGCATGAACCGTTGCCCTCTCAATGTCAGCTTCCATGGATGGCTCTTCTTCATCACCAAGCTCCTTGTTGGCAACGCTGGAGGTTCTTCCTCTGGCCATGACGGTGGCTCCTTGGCCATGGACGGCTCCTTGAGATGGCCCTTTGACGTTGTCCTCTGCTAAGCTTGGGACACTGCCTTTTAAAATGACCAGGCTCATTGCAATGGAAGAAATGGAGATTGCGGCCATTACCTTGTGTAGGAATGAAGTGGTTGATAGTGTTGGCCCTAGCTTTCTTCCTTTGTCCATTGGTCATGCGCTCTCTTGGTCTGAGATCTAAGCATTCCCTTGTTCTGATCCTTGTAGGACCAAGTCCCGTTATTCCTTGGCTTGGTCTGCACCTCCTATATTATGATGCAGCTCGAATGAGCGCGTCTTGTAAGTCCGTTGGGTGCATTGATTCCAGGTGGGTGTTTATGGGTGGATTTAACTCAGCACCAAACTTTGACACCTATTGTGTCATATCCATTTGTGGCGCGTACTTTAAGAGAGAGAGATGAACTTTGAATAGTATGCATCAAGGGATAGTCCAAGCTGCTTCAGTTCATAAAATTCGTTCATCTTCTGTGTGCGGTAGGCTGGTGGCAGATATCTCCCTCACACAGCTCTTTTAAGCTTCTCCCAAGTAACTGACCCTTCCGAGATCCCTTGGTCTCTGCACCATTGTTTCCACCAAAGTCTTGCTTCGCCGGTAAGCTTCAGTTTGGCGAGCATTGCTGGGTTAGTGGGTGCAGTACCTACTCCCTCAAAGTAATCCTCTATGGATTCGATCTAGACCTCGGCGTCACTTTGGACAGTCCTTCCCTTACCATCGAATTCAAGTGGCTTGATTTGTTTGAGAAGGAACTTCTTCTCTTGAATTACAGCCGTACTTAGTGTAGGGGTTGGACTAGGAATTTGCACTTGAGGTTGCACCTGGGTCATAAGATTCTTTACATTAAAAACTTACTAAACGTTTCTCACATTACATTAATATGCCCAGTTCAGTTTTTAGCCAAGTGACCTAATCACTTAACTCCTTTACCAACACTTACAGCCAAGACAGATAGTGATATAAATCTTATTCATTCATGTGGGCATAGCCCCTTTCAAGTACATTTATTTGGAAAGGTAGAACAAGCTGATATATTAATTTGGGGAAAATAAGATTGTGTTACATTCGGCTATGGGGACTGAGTAGTAATATGGAGAGGGGTCATGTATTGTCAAGAATCGATATGTCATAGGAAGCTTGGGGTATCCCTTCCTTTGATACCTGTTCTTCTCATAACGTCCCAGCACCTTGATTCTGTTGGCATGGATTACTCGAGTCACTTCTTCGTACACATACTTGTTTTGTTTGACTTTCCGACCGCCGATATGTAGGGTTGCATTTGCATGAGCCTCAACAAAGATGTATAGCTTCATGATCTTTAAATCCTCCATCCACTTGATTATTTTCAAGTTGGTCTGAAGGTATGCAAGTTGGTGGGCTGCTATGTAATATTCACCCATCCATCTTCATTCCATGTACAAGGGTGAAGGATTGTAGATACGGTCTAGAATATTCATCATGCCTAGCCTCCATCTATAATCCGAAGCACGCATTGCAGTCATAAACATAACCTAGAACACCAAGAATTTGTTCCATGCTTCACGACTCTGCAGGCCAGCATCCATAAGTAAGTAAGGAAATGTTCTTAACGGCAACATTGCTCTATTTCCCCTCATTAAGTTTCCTTGTAAATATTAGATCCCGTTGGTTCGCTCTGATACTAACTGTAACGTGTCCTCCTGTCCACTTGTAGGACACGTCTTAGCAGCCCATCGGGAAGAGAGTCTAAAAAGCGCCGCCCGGCACTCCCAAGGAATGTCACGGGGTTTGCGATCTAGGTCTTCCCGAGTCTGCCATGAAGCAGAAGCATTCCGGCTGTTCCCACTTAGGATCGACCTGAATAAGGGTTTTCTTAATGGTCAAGTTCTTAGAAGGTAGCTAGTGTCGAAACTACTTTGCGCAAAAACATCAGGGTCGAAGTGGATTTATATTGTACTTGGTTCAAGGAGAATGGGAAACGAGAGGGATGCGAAGCTCGACCTCTCTACCCATAAGGTATAGTCCCATTCTGTTCCCCTAAAACAACATAAATCGGGACTCTTGCTCTATATATTCTAGGTCATTGTTACCTCGTTGTCAATTCCTTTGAGAAAAGTTCTCGGACAATCGGGACCACCCTTCCATAGGACGGACCTAGCATCATGTCCACCACACTTTCCTCGGGTTGCTTTAGTTATCTACTTACCTACCACATTTAGTTTGACAAGCAAAAACAACTTCCTTAATTAACCAAATTAATCACTGGTTCCTTCATGTAACTTAAGCACTGACAATAAAAAACAATGTCAAGCAAGTTCCTTTTTCAACATTTCATCTTTATTTATCAGTCTTTGGAATACATCAAATAAACCTGCCCGAAGGCTATCCCAGCAATCCTCAGGGATCGCTATTCCAAGTTCTGCCCGTTGACTAGTATGCGGGCCTTGAGATCCCATCTCGAGTCACGTTGACCTCTTGTGCAGGATTCGAAGGCAAGGGATTTATGGGCAAAGCCTCCCCTGGCACCCAGGCATCCTCCTACTCCAAGTAGCACCCATGGAGAGACCTCTCGTGACGGGTTCAGTCCACGTACCGGGTGCGGCTAACAACCCCCTTGGATAGGGTCAGGCAGACAGTCGGAGGTAACTAGTGCTGTCTCTCCCTCCAGGCTTTCAACCTGAATCATTAGTTATTTTTCTTGAATTAGTTCCTTGAGCAAAGAAGTACAAACAGTGCACCTAAGTGTACAATCACGAGCATTCCAGTGGTCGTTTGTATGGCCAACTACTAAGGTGTGATTCCTTCTCCCAAATGCTTCTAGCATTCGATCCTAGATCAATCGCGACTTGGCAAGATCCCAAGGGTTTCGTAAGATAAGTTGCTTGTTTACCCTCTTTCCTTGGATTAAGGTTTATACCTTGTTGACCCAAATTGTCAATACCTTAGGTTTCCTTATATTAAGGTCAATAAATCTTGGCAACCTCATCGCCCTAACTTGGTAGGTCAACTGCTTTCTTGGCAAATTCGTAACTCCCCTAGCTTGGTAGATAAGTCCAAGAAAGAGTGATATAGCAGGATGACTACTCATCCTCTAGAAAATTAGACTTGTATTTAGAACTCGCCAAACTTGGTCTAAGGAGTGGCAATACTATTTTGTGATTTAGACACAAGACCATACGACGTTGCAACTTGTTGCACGAGATAGGTGTCAGCACCTAACTTGTGGGATTATTTTTCTCATCACACGGTACTCCTTGGTCAAGAATACCTTTGATCAAGATGTAGGGTTTGGGAGTCCTATTGACCCAATCCAAAACCTTGACCCTACTAGGCTGATAGTCGTTTTGGCCCTAGGGTTCCTAAATTCCTTGCGGAGGTCTAGTATTTGGTCAACTGATCCTGAGGGTGGGAACCCTAGATCATTCTTGCACGGCGATTAAATAATCCTAACATTTCATGGATGTAGGCTTTAAAATTGGAAGTATTAAATCGGCATCTCAAGTGCGATACTAGGCCAAATTTTATCATAGCTTAACCCTACCTAGCACATTGAGGTGATCGTCATATGCTAACTAATCATACCTTTATGATTCTCATGTAAGCTACTCAATTATACGTGAATTATTAGTTGATCTAACCAACCCATGATTTAAGATGATCTTCCCTTTTAAAGATGCAAATACTTTCTTCTAAATTTTCAAGTACTTTCCCCTAAAAGATGTAAGTAACTGCAAGATAGATGAGATGCATCATTCCATGCAATTTCGAGACCATAGACCTTTTTGCCTTTATGCAACTTAAAGGATCTACATAGATCTTTCTTTTCCTTGCCCTATACTATAATGATTGACATTCAGAGCTAACTCTTATAAACCCTACGTTGATGTTGATGCATCAAATTCAAGCTTTAGTATTTTAATGAACACGCATCCTTTCCCAAATTCAAACTTTGATAAAGAGCTCCATGCATGCTCGAATGCCATGAGTCCATCATTGATCTAATCCTTCCTTTATCACTTAATCCAACCTAGAATGTAACTATCATCACATGCAATTTGCAAGGTTCATAAATCTTCTCCATGCATTGCAACTACTCGGACATCATTTAATGGGCGTCTACGATTATATTCTATATGAGTCACAACCAAGAATTTTTTTCATAAGTGCATTATGTGACATAAGCCCTATACTTTGCGAGATGCAACAAGGACACGGTCTTAGCACGATATCATCTTTTAAGTTATGCATCATATGTTCAGAATTTCAACCACCCTTGACCACGGAAGTGTAAGCAATTGCAAATACTCGACATGCAACTAAAATTTGTAGATCAAATGAGTATATAAATTTTCCAATGCATTTAAACTTCCCTACGAGAATTAAAACATGCTTAATGCACCCTTTCCATGTGGGGTTAATTTGGAACCTGGGCATTCAATACCGGGGCGTTGTCCACTCTCGTACTTTGGGTGGAAGCTCCCGCATGCGCTCCTCTCATCTTTTGCTTAGGAGCCATTGACGCAGTAGATTTTGACGCAGCGAATCTTCCTTGACTCCCTTACGCACTTCGAGGTTACTACTGTCTGAGATTCTCCTCTTCCGCATAGGAATTGGGCCTTGTAGACACAGTTTTGAAAAAACCCGAGAGGCACGGGTGAATTGGGCTTAGGGAAGCTTCAATAGAAGCTTCCAAGCTTCTGGAAACAGGGGGATGACGTGGGATGGGGAAGATGATGAGGATGACGACGATGAAGATGAAGAAGAAGATGATGATGATGAAGGCGGCGGGGCGGCAGCAGCCTGGCGGCGGCTCCTTCATTACAGGCAGCGGTTTCACGACGAGTAGCACCATGGTCCTAGGCAGCAGTACGATCCTCCTCCTCTCCCCCCAAGCTTGGGAGGGGGGGTTCTTATAGGCTGAAGGTTGGGGGGGTAGCCACACAAGTGGCAGGGTGCATGCTGCCCCTCCCCATGCCCTTCCACCACTCAAGCTCACACATACTCCCTCTCCCCGCCATGCAAC
This sequence comes from Lygodium microphyllum, assembly GCF_053477565.2. Classification (NCBI taxonomy): domain Eukaryota; kingdom Viridiplantae; phylum Streptophyta; class Polypodiopsida; order Schizaeales; family Lygodiaceae; genus Lygodium; species Lygodium microphyllum. Next base: position 13,662,065 of record NC_141153.1, on the reverse strand, counting down.
AGCTGAAGGGGAGGGAGTTTATTCAAATTTTTTTTTGCAAAAATTATCCATTTTTTTCGTGAAGGGGTGTTCCGACGGTGAACTACGGCTTTTGAGCCACGGCTTCCTATATGCGACGCGGGGCTGGTGTTTGTTGATGCACGAGGGTGGAGCACTTAGCCCAAGGTTCTTCTGTTGCGGGAGGTCACTCGCAATTGCTTATGCGCGGGATCAAGAGTCATTAATATTTCGTTGCGAAAATATTACAAATATTCACTTTCAATTGGAGGATGGATATGCACCACTCTTCAAAAGAATTATGGAAAGGGATGATGCAATAAGATATAGGATGCAACAAGAAAAAAATGGAGGGAAAAAAAATATGGATCTTTTTATCCACTTGATTCACTAACTCAAAGACTGCCACAATTTAATGGGCTTACATCATTTGTAAAGTTAGTTTGTGAAGGCAATGAAGGATTGTATGGATACAAATTTTTTTGATGCATTTAGAGTCCAAGGGAGAGTACATCTACTAAGGATATGACTCATCAATACTCCTATCTTAAACATGAGATGTCTTTAACACTCCTATCTTAAGTTTCAGATAGTTTCTAAATTTTGTAAATTTACAAAACTATCTAATAGAGAATTTTGTAAATTTTATCTAAAATTTCAAAGGTTTGAACTATTTTGTTTAAATTTTTGATATCAATTGCTCTATCTTTTGGATCTATTAATCTTAAATCACACTTCTTGGGAGAAGAAACAATGTAACAATGCCTATGTTAGAGGGTGAAGTTTAAGGTTATCTCTACTTGAGTCCTTTATTTGAATTTAGATACAAGATATTACTAGAACTTTCAAAAAATTAAATTTAAATTATGAAAAGTTGATTTCAAAATCCTAAGACAAAGATTTGAAAATTCCAAACCTTGGAATATTACCTAGCCTAGAGAGAGAGGGGCATGAGGGGGGTTGGTAGGAGACAAAGAGAGGGAGGGATGGGGTAGAGAGAGAGAGAGAGAGAGAGAGAGAGAGAGAGAGAGAGAGAGAGAGAGAGAGAGAGAGAGAGAGAGAGAGAGAGAGAGAGAGAGAGAGAGTTTCTTTCATTTATAGTATAGTAAGTTTGAAAGTTCATTTATACTAGAGTAAATTTAAAATTCATTTATACTATAGTAAGTTAAAAAGTTTAGTATTTAAGTCAAGTCCCTCCTTTTATTTTTCCCCCATTACTCTTCACTATACCCTCAAGTTTTTTATCCTACGTCATCTCAACCATGGCACGTTCCAAGCTTTCTATCAAGAAGGTGCATGCAAGAGCAAGAGTAAGAGCTCAACACTCTTCCAAATCTAGTGAGCATACTATGAGTGATAATGGCCCATTGATAGTTGACAACAATGGCCCTACTATAGCTCATAATGGAGATGCTACAGTGGCCAACAATGGTGGCCATAGTGTGATCAATAATCATGGTTTGTCTATAGAGAATAATAGTTCACCATTGTCCAAAAATGGTGGTCCACTTGCTCCAGTTGCTCCAACTCCCACTACTTCTCTAGCTAGTAATACACGTCCTCCAAACACATAAGAAGCAAAGATGGAGACCAGGCACAACTACTCTATGTGAGATAATGAAATTCCAAAAGATTGCCAACTTAATTATTTCTAAGGAACCGTTCTCTAGGTTGGTGCAAGAAATACTACAACATTTGCAGTTAGGGCACCATCACAAGTTCTTTTCAAGGAATGAGGCAAGGAGTGTGGAGCAATGGTCAAGCCAAGACTTGCTTTCTCTCTAAGAGGTAGCTGAAAGCTAGTTGATCGATCTCATGAGTGATGGCCAGCTTCTAGCCATTCATGCTCGATGTATCACTATTAAGCCCATAGATTTGATTCTCATTCATATGATTCTCAACAATAAGGATACATTTAATCTTAATGTCAACAACATGCTTTTAGAAGCTACCTTGTAAATGGATCTATGTTTAGCTCAAGTCTAGTTTAGCTCAAGACTAGATTTTTTTGTTGATTTTTGTTGTTTTTGAGGATTGAATGGTTGATTTTTGATGGATTTTGAGTGATGATTAGTTGTTTTGGAAGTGTTTGAGAGTGTTTTGGATGATATTGATTATGCTTTGGAAGGTCATGATGATTCTCAGTAGAAATATGAGGTTCTGTGATGTTTTGATAGGTTTTGTTGAGGTTCTGATTGGTTTTGATACCTTCTGTTTAGCTTATGTTTTGTTTTGATTTTCTTCTATACCAAGCATGGATTGATGATTGATGAAGGATGAGGCATTTTGAAAGCTCATTGAATGGTTTTTTATAGTTTGGAATGGTTTTAGTATGAGTTATGAGGTTATGATGTTTTCTGTTGACCTTCTGTAACCCTCTGATGAGCTTCTGTAGAGCCTATGTTTCTACTTTGTTCCTATTCTGTTCTGTTCTGAATGCTTCTGTAAGTGTTCTATGGAATGTATGTGTGACTTTGAAAAAGTTTTCTAGCCTTGGAAAAAGGTGAACGTATGCTCAAAAGAGCTCAAGGAAGTGGAAGAAGTAGCTGCTAAAGACTAAAGAGAAGACTGGAGTGAAGTGACAGTAGTGAGCTATGAAGAGTCACTGTAGTGGCTCTGGTGACCTTTTATATCAGACACATCTCTTGGAAAGGGGCCTCCATGACCTAAGAAGGATTATTATGAGTGATTATTAAGTATTGTAGTGAGGAGATGATGTACTATTGATTGAGAGAGAAAAAGAGAGTTAGAGATAGTCAATTCTATAAAAAACAATGTATCTTTCTATGAGAGATTGTGAAAGAAAACTATGAAGACAATGAAGATGAATCATATGTGATATTATTTCCATTCAAAGTGGTGTTTCTTTCGTGTTCTCTTTGTCTATCAATGAAAAATATGAAGATAATGATGAATTTTGTTGAAGATAAATCTGTGGGAGATATGTACTATGATGCTACGTGAAGATTTCTTGCTAGTGGTGTTCTTTTCCTTGTTGTGGTTCTCTAAAGAGTGAAACAAAATCTTGTTGATGTTACGGGATAGATTTTCTTGCAGTAAAAACTTTTTTTCCTTGGTTTCTCTCTTGGGGCTCTATGTTTTTGGTGCGTAGCCAAGGAAAACTGCCATCAACAAGCATCAAAAGAGGCTAAAAATGAAGGAAATGGCATTGTCAAGAAGAGAAGAATTCAATGGATGTTTGCAAAGTTTCTTCGTCCACTGAAGAGTTGGATATTCTTATTGCCAAAGCCGCTTTACACAAGAAATTAATCCCACAATGGTGGAAACATATTACCATCATGATGCAAGCTCTATGTGGTGGACTATTTCCTCTTTCAGTTGAAGCAACAAAGACGTGCATCTTGATGGCAAATTGGAATTTGTTCATGGACACTCAACAACAGGAAACGTGTGGGATGCTTGGTGTACTAACATTCAATTAACAACCCACTGGAAGTTGGTGGATAGAGTATTATTCACAACATACACTATTGAAACTCTCAGAATCTGGTATTATTATGATGATGGCATAACAACGATCCTTAGAAGAATAAGTTTTGATACTTTCAAAACAGAATATCTCCCCCTTTGTAGTGGCATGAAAGCAGAATTCAAAGACATTGAAAAGAAAGTGGAAGAAATGTTGGCAAGAGAGTCCTCCAAAGACTAAAGCATTTTGTTATCCTTTTGTGGAGCACTAACAACTTAGTGGAGCCAACCCCCTCATGAATTATGCCATAAGGAGACAAGCACTAGAACAAGTCCAAAGGTATGTGAGAAGAGAGAAGGCAAGAATCAAGACCGAGAACGAGCTTGCAGTAGAAGCCTCCTTTGATACCCTAAAAGCACTCTTTATAGAAGTTCCCATGGCAACTCAAGGTCCCCTTGCTAGTCAGATTCGTCCTGAAAATATTGATAACATGCCAACAAATATAGTCCCATTACCAATTTTTAAGGGAGAGTACAATGAAGACCCTGATCTTCATGTAGCAGAGTTTATGGTAGCATGTATGGCTAACAATGCTAGAACCCCTGAGCATTGGTTAGCAATATTCCCCATTGCTTTCAAGGGGGCGGCATTTCAATGGTATGAGAGACAAGCAGCAGAAACTTTTGGCACATGGGACAACATGAAGTTGGCCTTCCTCACTAAATTTAGGCATGAAGGTTTTGAAGAGCGGATGCGGGAGGAGTTCATGAACCTAAGTTAGTCCTCTAGAGAAAGAGTAGAAGCTTATATCTTGTGAATGGAATCCATCCTGAAGAGATGAACCAATCATCATTTGGATGAAGGCATCTAGAAAGGAGTGTTCCTCAAAGGCCTACAACTAGAAGTTCGCAAGTTCGTGGCATTGAGAAGACTAGTCAATTTGCAAGCTACAGTGGAAGGTACAAGACTGTATGATGAAGTTGAAGCAAGGTTGTCAATGACCTCAAGAAGAGGAGTTTTACTCCTCCCATGCCATGAATGGTATACCCACCAAATGCAATCCTAGGAATAGTCCCCTACCCCTAGATGCAAATAGTGCCGTAGTACAATGCACCTAATCCACAGTGACTGTAGACGATAATGCCTCAAATGATGTGGTCTCAAATAGTTCCTCTAATGGCGACTCAACAACAATGGAATCCTACCCCACTGGGATCAATAATCCCAAGTCTCAACATGAGCTTTGAATCAAAACTAGAACAGAGGACCTCCTGGATCAACCCAACCCGTGTATTCAGTAATTACAGAAGCTTCCCAAAATCCTACAACAAGTACTCTAGGAGGTGAAAATATGAAGGACTACCTACCTAAATCAGTGGCAACTATCAAGAAAGAGCTTATGGATGTGTACTTTAGCGATACTAATAGCGACGATATTTGTGACGCAAATAGCGACCCCACTATTTTTCATTGCAAACCCTCGTTGCTATCTCCCCATTCCCTTGTAGTGGAGTTGCATTGGGAACTTGGAGCTTCAATTCTTCTACTTCATAGACCAAATTGTAAGTGTTTCATTCTCAATGTTTCTCTTTTATTAAACTTGGTATTAGGCTTTATTATGAAAAAGTTTGTTTTCATTTGTAGATGTCTATCTTTCTAATCTTGAGGAATGGCAATCTATTGAGTCTATTTTTGATGTTATTGATGTTATACATAGTTTGATTGGAGAAGAAATGTATAAAAGCTACATGCATTGAAGGTGAATATCGCCAATATACCCACTCTTGCAGGAGGTGGGAGATATGTGATGCGTTCTAATACATGGTGTGGAAAGTGCCATCAAGCGAGACATTAAGCCATTGAATGTACTCGAAAACTAACTATTCCTGGAGCTTTCTATTCATACTGTTTGAGTAAGAACCATATAGAGGATATTTGCTCTCTGAAAGAGATGCACAAAAGAAGAAAGAAAGATGAAGATGCAAGATTCAACTTACTAGAATCCAAAATGACAACACAGGATATTGGACCAAACCCTAGGGAGTTTGGTCCTAATTTCGGTCCAAGAAGGTTTCCCTCTCAAAGTTACAGAGAACGATAGTCTGATGGGGCGGTAGTCAAAGATTAGAGGTGAATGTTACAGGTGTGGAGAAAATGGTCATATCTCACCGAATTGTCAAAACCCTAGAAGATTTGTGGATTACAAGCCCTTATGTAGTCGATGCAAAGGAGAAGGCCATATTGCAAAAGATTATCCAAGTCTAACCCCTGTGAAATCTACTTCTCATACCTAATAGAAGACCCAAGAACCTGCTTCCAATTTGGTGGAATTGGAAGTGACCACCAGAACGCGTGCAAAGAAAGGAGAATTCATAGTTTCAAAAGAGATCGTTCCTTCTGCCAAGATTGTGCAGTTCAACCTTCCTCGGGAAAAACAAAACAATGCATTCCAAAACAATGTAGTATAGAGCACTATAGAGCCACAGAGAGCTACAAAGATAGTTGCGGAGACAAGACCAGATGTTTAGAAAAAAGATGATGTGGAAGTACCTCCTCATGAAGAAGAGGCATAGATATTGCCATTCCTAGAAAAAAAAGAAAAGATAAAAGTGAGCGTGGCCCCATTTCCCTGTCGATTGGAAAAGCCTATGGATTCTATAAAAGAGTATGATTTGGTCAAAGACCTAGACACTTTTAAACCAAGCTTAACCTTCTTATAGTTTTTGATATTGTCTCCCAGCTGTTGAAAGAAATTCAAAAGCATATTGACAAGAAGAAGAGGCCTAAGAATTGTTCCCTCCATGGTGACCAAGTCCAACAGAGTCTCAGAACCTGTAAAGAAAGTAGATGTGGCTAACGCCTTCTTGGATCCTGGAACCCTAGAGATTGGAGTATGGATAGAAGGATGCTTTATTGCAGATGCATTGATTGATGGATGCCCATCAATAAACATAATGATGGATGTGACAATGAAGGATCTAGGCTTGCAAGGAATGCCATCTACACAGTGGCTTATCAGATTGGAAGACCAAAGCAGAATCAAATCATTGGGCATCCTCCAATATGTAAAAACAACCTTTGTGGGAAGAGACTATTGACTGACATATTTGGTGGTTAAACCAAATTCCTATGGGACTTCATACCCTCTGTTGTTGGGAAGACCTTGGCTTTTTGAAGCAAGAGAAAGGATAGACTGGTTTAAAGGAACCCTAACCTTAGGTAGAGGGTGGTGTTGAAGTTGTATGGATTGCAAAAAGGTAATGGATCTACATCCATCGAAGTCATAACAGAATCCTCCAATGAAGTAACAGATGGTACATCAAGAGATGAAGAGGCTGTTAAATGGATATTTCCCAAGAAAATAGAGATACAGTCCCTAACAATGGGCACTGTAAGCCAACTACCAAAAGAAGCAAAGTCTTTATCCATGGGAGAATACCTCCTACCAAAACCCAAATTGACTTTTGAAATCACATTTGATAGCGAAATAGAAGCATGGGTGTATTGTTCTCCGTGTTACATGGTAGTCGCAGAGACACAGAGACATAGATAGAGACAAAAGAAGAAGTAGAAGCAAAAGCAAAGGATATAACAAAGAGCTTGTTCTTCTCTTACAAAACACCCACAGATGTAGAAATAGAACCTGAAGAGGACAAAAGTGATAATGCAGACAAATATTATGAAAGCAAGCTTGAAGGATCTATCCTACTCATAGAAGGTAGAGATGAGGAAGACGTTCATGATGTTCTTGAAGCCTCGGACGTAGAAGATCCCTTTTTGTTTGATAGAATGATTGTGGTACCCTTTGGAGACTGATCTATGAATCATGTCATATGCAAAGCCTTTATAAGAAATGGATTAAGAGGAACATGCCTTCGTTTAGCAGTGGCTCTTGTTGGCCAAAGTTGCCCTTCCTTAAAGAAGATGATGACGATGCACCTTGCCAACAACACCCAGTCCTGCAATTTAAATAGAATGCAGGAAGTTCCTGTTATGTGACGTTCTTGGATGCATCTTCAGAAGACAAGTTCTCAAGCCAATAAGTAACTCATCCCCAACCCAAGATCGAAACCTTAATGATACCCTTTCAGCCTCCCAAAGAGCGAGCTAAGCCTCCATTAAAAGACAACAGTAGTTCCAGTACATCATCATAAGATGAGACTACTCCCTTGAAGGAGTTAGATCTTTACCCAGAAGCAATCCGTGGGACATTTATCCGTGAGGTGGAAGATGAAAGGCAATTGACATTCTTGGATGCTGACGGTACTGAACATCACCTGAAAGTGGGTCTAAATCTTCGAGAAGAAGAACTAATGGTCTTGCGAGACCTACTAAAGGAGAACTTAGATGTATTTGCATGGTTGTATAAAGATCTAAAGGGGATTGATCTCACAGTATGCCAACACCACATCAATCTAGAGCCTGATGCCAAACATGTGAGGCAAAGACAGAGGTGCATGAATCCCAATTGTTCTGCTTTGGTGAAGGATGAATTATTGAAGCTCCTTGAAGCTGAGTTCATTTATCTCGTGGCTAACAGTGAATGGGTTTCCCCCATTACAGCAGTACCTAAGAGGAACGGGAAACTTCAAATATTTGTGGACTTTCGAAAGCTGAATTTCAAAACAAAGAAGGATCATTTCCCAATCCCTTTCACAGAACAATTATTGGACATAGTGGTAGGCCATAAGCTCTACTCCCTCTTGGGTGGATTCAACGAATACAACCAAGTCCAAATCGTAGAAGAGGACCAATCCAAAACAACCTTCACAACAGAATGGGGAACCTATGCTTACAGAGTGATGCCATTTGGGCTCTGTAATGCTCCTGCTACTTTCCAATGAGTGATGATAGCTACCTTACAGAACCATTTGCATGCTTGCATTGAGGTGTATCTCGATGACTTATGAGTCTACAGCCTAATCCGTGAGGATTGGGGACAACTATAGCAATGTTTTGACAGATGCCGAGAGTATGGGATTTCTCTCAACCCTGAAAAATGTGTTTTTGGCATCTCATGAGGAGTTCTTTTGGGCTACATTGTCTCTGCTTAAGGGATAGCAATAGATCCTGCTAAGATTGAGAAGATTGCCACCTTGACAGCCCCAACTAATCTTAAGCAATTGAGGGGATTCCTTGGCCATGTGAGCTATTACAAAAGGTTCATTGCACACTTTGCGATGAAGGTAGCCCCTTTGCATAAACTCTTAAGAAAAGATGCCGAGTTTACATGGACCACTGATTGTGATGAGGCATTTAATATCCTGAAGCAGTGTTTGATTGAACCCCCCATCTTGCAACCTCCTAATTGGATAAAGGAGTTCCATGTTCACTGTGATGCATCAATTGAAGGCCTAGGTGCAGTCTTATGCCAAAATGGCCCCTCTAAATTAGATCAACCAATCTATTATGCAAATTTGAAAGTAACCGACAGAGAGAGGAACTGCACAATGATAGAGCTTGAGTCTCTAGCAATGATGTTTGCTTTGGAGAAGTTCCGACATTATCTACTGTCAACACATTTCAAATTCTACGTGGACCATGAAGCGCTTTCCTTCCTGATGAACAAGGCTAGCGTGAAGGGAAGAATGATGAGATGGCTCCTTTTGCTTCAAGAGTTTGACTTTGAAGTGGTTACCAAACCCGGTCGCTCTCATGTCCTAGCTGATCACCTTTTGCGAATCCCTCAAAGTGATGATGAAGAAGAGCAAGATGATCGAGACCTTCCTGATGCTTCCTTATTTCTAGCTGAAAAAGTTATCCCATGGTACGCAGACATAGCCAACCTCTTGGTAACCCAACAGTATCCCCCTGGTATCTCAAGCCATGAGAAGAAGAAGCTTCTGTTGGAATCATTCCTCTACACCCTGTTAGGTGGCGCTCTGTACAAGAAAGGCAAGGACGAAGTCTTGCAAAGATGTGTTGTAGGAGAAGAAATCGGCATAGTATTGAAAGCATGCCATGACAAGCCATGTGGTGGACACTTCGCAGGAGAAGTGACAGCCGAAAAGGCCTTACTTGTTGGATATTAGTGGCCAACCCTCCATAAGGATGCTTATGATTATTGCAAACAGTGTGATGCTTGTCAGTGAATGGGAAAGCCTACCAAATCTAGTGACATGCCCTTGCAACCCATTCTTCCCCTAAAGTTGTTCGAAAAGTGGGGGATTGATTTTGTAGGCCCCATTGATCCGCCAACTAGACGAAAGTAGAATAGATACATCTTGGTCTGTATAGACTATGTAACAAAGTGGTGTGAAGCTAAAGCTCTGAAGCGGGACGTTGGTAATAGCATGGCCTTGTTCCTGTACGAGAACATCATCACCTATTTTGGCAGTCCCCTAGAGCTTGTCAGTAGAGGTATCCACTTCCTTAACAAAATTATGGAATAATTGATAGAATTGTATAAGATCCGCCATCACACGTCCACCCCCTATTACCCCTGGTGGTGGGCAAATTGGATGTTGTATGCGTGCGTATTGAATGCCGGAAGGTCCCCAAGAATAAAGAACTCTACATAACTTCATAAAAGCAAGAATAAAGTTTGCATGACATGAGACAAAAAGAAAAATTGAGTACAATCTTCCCCTATGTCCTTGTGTGAGCGCTCCACAAGGCATGTATTTATAAATTTATTAATCTCCAAGCTCAAAAATAGCCCAATTTACAATTAGCATGCTTTGGCTTTTGTGTTTACTTTTGCCCAAATAAAGAATAAAGCGGTTCGACATCCAAAAAGTTGGGTTGTGCCCAAATACAATGTCCAATAATGAAATATTTAAATTGAGTGTCCATGCACATACAAAATAATAAATATTTGTTAAGTGTTTCAATAAATAAGCGTGCTTAAATAAATATAAGTGCCACGTCTTTAATGATAAGACACGCGTCCATTAAAAATGATAATTTCTTCTAGGTAATTTGAATACATGCCATCGCTCGGTGCTTTCCAATGCCATCGTTGCCTGCTCTACACATCAATTGAAGCATTCAAAATTGTTAAAAATAATAAAATTAAATTGACAAAAGTAAATACCTAGCAGTCTTCAGCTACAAAATAAATAAGTAGGTTGGAACTATGTAACCTTAATTTAATACGAGTGCACTCTAAACTCATAAATATCCATTAATTTCAATATGTATTTTGCAGAATCACTCGATGTGGAATCACCCACGTGCACATTAAATTAATATGACATCTGAAAAGGACAAGTGTCCTCGTCAACTTCTCGCATAAGGAATCCACCTTATGTATAAGCCCCGAAAAATAAATATAGTTTTACAAAATTCATCGCAAAACCTCACGAAATCCACCGTGGAATAAAAACCTCACGGAATCCACCATGGTCTCACGGAATCCACTGTGGTCTCATGGAATCCACTGTGGAATATGCCTCGTGGCATCATACCCCCGGGGTGGGATAGCAATTGTCCTCAATTACTATTAGCTCAACGTGGAGTGAGCAGTGAGGGGTAAGCCCTTAGGTGGTGGCCATGCATCCATCAGGCTTCTTCAAGAGGATGATTTTTAAACTTAACCAAATATCTAGAGTATCTACGACCAATTTTGGTGGTCATAAAGTCTATATCTAGAATAGTTTCAGGGCCAAGTATTTCAGTTTCTTCTTCTAACAAAGGAGGGTTTTCATAGACAGGGTGGACAAGTAATTGGCCTCTAAAAGGTTGTAATAAATTGATATGAAATGTATTATGGATCTTTCAGTGTGGGGTTAGTTCTAATTTAAATGCATTGTCATTGATTTTGTGAATGATTTTGAAAGGTCCATAAAATCTAGGGGCTAACTTAACAACAGGGTGTTTGTCAACACTTTGCGATCTTCTCTTTTCAATGCGTAACCAAACATAATCATCAACTTTGAAACTCATGGCTTTTCTTTTCTTATTAGCTTGCTTAGTGTATGATTGCTGGGCTTTAGCAATCACATCTTTGACTTCAACGAAAATAGTAGCATGCGTATTAGCAATATCATCAGCAACTTTAACTTTGTTTGATAATGATGTAACAGGTGTAGGCAGTCTAGGTCCATAAATGATTTCAAAAGGTTCTTTTTGTGTAGCTGTGTGTGGTGTATTATTGTATGCAAATTGAAGTAGATGCAAGTGTGTGTCCCATGTTTGTGGTTTTGAATTTGTGCATGCACGCAAAAGATCTCAAATTGTATTGTTAGTAGCTTCTATTTGCCCATTGGTTTTAGAATGAAATGTAGATGAGAAATCAATCTTAGTACCTAAATTAGCAAACAAACTAGTCCAAAAATTATTGCAAAATCTAGAATCACGATTAGAAATAATAACTTGTGTCAAACCATGGTTAGTGAAAACAATCTTCAAAAACAACTGTGCAACTTGAGATGAAAGCAATGTTTTCTTGTATGGTAGAAAATATGCTTGTTTGCTAAATCGATCTACTATAGTCCAAATCATATCATGATTAGCTTGGGTGTTAGGCAAACCATTTATAAAATCCATTAAACTATGTTCCGATGGTCGTTCAAGAATTGGTAAAGGCATTAACAAACCATATTGCTTACCATGGTGTCGCTTGACTATTTGACAAATTAAACACTCATAAACAAAGTTAGAAACATCAGATTCCATTTGTGGCCAGTAAATATCTTCAACCAATGTACGTAAAGTAGAAATAATACCTCTATGACCTTGATATGGAGGATAATGAATTTTGTGCAATAAAAATGATTGGAGCCCCAAGATGAACACCAAGGAAAAGGGGATTCTACTGCAAGAAAATATATATTGTAACATCAACAAGCTTTTATTTCATTCTTTGGATAACCAAAACAAAGAAAACAACAATTCTTCACGCAGCGTCATAGTAGATATCTCCCACGGATTTGATAGAATCAACCATAATCTTCAACATCTTCATAGAATCCACCAATATAACAAAGAATACAAAAGAATACACCATCTTTGAATGGAAATAAATCACATAATATTCATCTCCAATGTCTTCATAGTTCTCTCTCTCAATCTCTCATATACAGTTACACTGTTTTGATAGAATTGACTATCTCTGGCTCTCTCTCTCTCTCTATCAATAATACATCATCTCCTCACTAAAATACTCTCATAATAACTCTCAATAATCCTTCTTAGGTCGTGGATACACTTCCCAAGAGGTATGTCTGATATGAAGAGTCACTAGAGCCACTATAGTGTCTTTTCATAGCTCACTACTATCATTGTCACACAGTCTTCTCTTCAGTCTTCAGGAACTGCTTCTTCCACTTGTTTTAGCTCTTTTGAACTTAGATTCATCCTTTCCAAAAGTTAGAAAACTTTCCCAAAGTCACACATAAATTCTACAGAACACTTACAAAAGATCTACAGAACAGTTACAGTATAGTACCAGAGCAGCTACAATACAATTACAGTACAGAGACAGAGCAGAGATAGAGGCTCTACAAAAGGTCTATAGAGGGTCATCAGAACCTCATAACTCATACTCAAACCATTCCAAACTATCAAAACCTATTCAATAAGCTTCCAAAAGATCTCAATCTTCATCAATCATCAATCCATGCTTCATACAGAAGAAAATCAGAACAAAACAGAAACTATACAGAAGGTATACAGAACCAATCAGAACATCAACATAACATCATAGAGCTTCATATCACCACTAAAATCATCATGAACTTCCAAAAAATAATCAATATCATCCAAAACACTCTCAACACTTCCATTAACAACCATACATCACTCTAAATCCATAAAAAATCAATCATTCAGACCTCAAAATCAACAAAAATCAGTCAAAAATTCAGTCTTTTTCCACTCTCAACAATGATTAAAATGAAACAGTGACACATAATCTTTTCTCATAAAACATAAACCCGTCAGAATAAGACAAATAATCAATTGGAATCTAGTTACTAGCAACTAATTTATTCCAATTAGCTTGAAAACTGGGATCATGGTCATAGGTATCCTTCATAGAAATAAGGGAATCAAAAGATATAATGGAAATATTATGGATACTTGATATTCTACTCAATGCATTGGCAACAACATTCTCTCTTCCCGATTGATATTGGATAAGTGGAGGAAAAATTTGAATGAAAGTAGCCCATTTGATATGACGGTCATAGATTTGTGGTTGACTAAGAAGATGTTTGATACCTTGTTGGTTAGTTTTGATAATGAATTCAGATTCCATTAGATAGTGTTTCCATTGACATAAAGCTTGTACTACAGCTAACAATTCCTTATCATAGGTAAAATAGTTCAGTTCAGAAGGTTTAAGTTTGCAACTACAATAGGCTATGGGATGTGAATCTTGCATAAGGACATCTCCTATTCTTGATCCGCTAGCATCAGTGTGACTACTAGAAAGAATGGTCGATTAAAATCAGGTAATTACAAAACAGGTGCATGTGTTAAAGCATGTTTCAATAAATCAAAAAACTTTTGTGGATTGTCGGACCAATGATATACAACACCTTTCTTTAAAATTTTTGTCAAAGGTAATGCAAGTAATGAAAATTTTCGCACAAATTTTCTATAAAAGCTAGTAAGACCTAAGAAAGAATGTAACTCATGCACATTTTTAGGGGTTGACCAATTCAAAATTGCTTCTATCTTTTTAGGATCAACTTGAATACCAGAAGAAGAAACAATATGACCTAAGTATTCAATGTGGGTTTGGAAAAATTCACTCTTTTCAGGGTTAGCATATAATTGATTCTCTTTCAACAATTTGAAAACCAAAAATAGATGTTTATAATGCTCATTCTCATTCTTAGTGAAAACCAATATATCATCAAAGAAAACAATTACACAATGTTGATACTTCAAAAATATACGATTCATCATACGATTGAATGTAGCTGGTACATTAGTCAAACCAAAAGGCATAACAAGGAATTCATAATGACCAAAGTGAGTCTAAATACAGTCTTGAAAATGTCAGGTGTATCCAATCGTAATTGATGATATCCAGATTTGAGATCTATCTTACTAAAAAGAGTGGCTCCTTGTATCCATGAGGTCGTCTACCCTTGGGATTGGATATCTATTCTTAACAGTAATCTTGTTTAGGGCATGATAATCAATGCACATCCTATAGGTATTATTTTTCTTCTTCACTAATAGGACATGTGCACCAAAAGTAAAACTACTGGGCCTAATAAGTCCTCGGGTTAATAGTTCTTCAACTTGGGCTTGGATTTCTTTTTGTTCAATCTGATTGTGTCTATAAGGTGCTTTACATGGTGGTTGAGAATCATGGATTAAATCTATTTTATGGTCTTTAGGACGGGTAGGTGGTAAACCAAGGGGTAAATCAGGAGCAAAACAATCTTTAAATTGTAAAAGAAATTGTGCATGCCTAGGATGCATCTGCTTTTCCTTAGCTTCAATTTCATTCGCCCATACTAAGTATGATTTACTACCTTTTCTCAATGCACGTTTAGCCTGTGTGTGACTAAGCAATGGAAAATTATCAAAGTTGTGTGTTCCATGTAATGTGATTTATTTTCCGTTAGAATGAATTTTCATGGAATGTGTGAAATAATCTATGTCGGGATTATATTTATCACGCCAAGGCATTCCTAAAATAATGTCACTAGCTTGCAAAGGTACAACCAAGAAATTTGTGCACTCAACATATCACCAATTTTAATTTCCAAATCATGAACTTCTTGTGTACCATTGTATCTAGTACCTAAGAATGCAACCTTTATGCGATAATGAGTTGATACAGTAGGTAAATTCAATTCGTTAACTAACTTTATAGAAATAAAATCATGTGTGCTCCCATCATCATGCAAAACAATATTTTTGTCACCATGCACAAGACATTTCATTGTTAATAATGAATGAGGATTTGGCATACTTGGTAAAGCATCCGAAGCATCACCGATATCTTCATCATCTTTAGTAAAATCTGGCATATCTTCATGGTCTTCATCTTCAGTCGCTCCGAAGTAGTTGATTTGAATAGTTGGCTTCTTGGATTGATAGTTTATTGCTAAATGTCCAGGTCGTTGACATTTTTAGCAAACTATAAACTTTGCTTTGGAAACATTATTGATAAGGGCTAGAAATTTAGGTATGTTGGGATTTGGCTAGAGAGATGGCTTAGGGTTTGAATTTGTGTTTGATGGTAAAGCATGGGGTCATGTCCAGGGTTTACGAAAAGAAGAAGAAACAATGTGATTTTGATTAAATCTTTGAAAGTTAGAATTAAATTGCTTTGTACCGAAGTTACTGCTAGTTGAAAATTGTTGGGGTCGCCTTTCTCGTCCACTTATTTTATCTTCAGTATCATGGGCTAGAGAAATTGCATCCTTTAAAGTCTTTGGCTTGAACATGTTTACTTCCACATAGAAGTGACCAAGCAAACCAGACATATACTTGCACTTTTGGATCACCTTAGGACCATCTTCAAGCATTCAAAGTTGCAATAAGGCACTCTAGAAATACTCAGTGTATTGCGGTATGGATTCACGGTCTCTTTGTTGCAGAAGATCCCACTGTTTGATTGCTTTTTCATGGAATTGAGGTGGAAGAAAATTCTACAAAATTTTCTTTTGAAAGGCCTCCCAAGTAGTAGGACAATCAATACTCTTGCAGACAACAGTCCACCATAACGATGCTTTGTCTACTAGATAGTTAGTGACACATTTGAGTTTATCTTTTTCAACATACTGCTCTTCATGGAAATAATCATTAAATTGACTGATAAAAGTGACAACAATTTTTCTGTCACATTGCCCATTAAAAGTACAAAATTTGAAATTTCCTTTACTTATCTTGGCTTCTTTCCTAAGAGACTGTTCTTCAAGTGTCGTGTCAATCGTACACCGAATAACATCTTCGGGTTGCACTCCATCTTGATCAGTAGTGTATCATTGAAGTGTAGCTAGTTGTGCTTGAAAAGTTTGACGTGCTCTTCGCTCCTCTTGAAGTTGCATCATAATTAGGTCCAATTTTTTCTCCATGGTTAGTTCCAACAAATCACCTTCGGCCATAAAATCTTCCATGTCTTGATTGGACATCCTGCAAAATCTCAAACAACCTGACATGCTCGAAATCTTGTTAGAGGGATGAGTGTCGCTCAAGTTTGGGTTTACAAGGCTTGCTTTTTTTTAAAATATGGCTTTTTACGATCTTGCTTCTTTTGCGGGTATGGTAATTGATTCCAAAATAGAGTCATATGACAATTTGCTTACTGGAAATCAACTCTGTCACAGCGTAGGTGTGAACAGGGGCTTGCAAGAATTGCAAAACTGGTTCAGGATTAGTGGGGGTGAACTCCCACTATGGAAGAGATTGTAGATTGGAATCTTTAGCCTTAATAAGGCTTAAGTTTAAGCTTTATATTAAAAAGCTTAAGGAATTTGAAAATTTTGTTGTAGGACAATGGCATATACAAATCGCAATCGACATCGTATAGTTTATCCTTCCGCCACCCGTAGATGTTGAAATTTGGGAGCTTTTAGCTTTAAGATTAAACAATAAGCTTAGTAATTGATAAAACAAAATTGGCACTTTCTATTTGTTTGAGAGGGAAAAAAAAAGTCTTCACAAAGAAGCTTGGGAAGTAGTCCTCCGCCGCCTGGAAGTGGTCCTTCGTATTCTGATAGCACAGCAGGGGTTTTTCATCTCCAAGCACACGCTAGTATTGACGGTTCATCGCGACACTGCCTGTAGATCCCGTTCGTTCCAAGAGCTTCGCCTTCACAAGAGATGGTAAGCGATTGGAATCCCTTGATCTCAGCTTTGCTCTGATACCACCAGTGCACAAATTGGATGCTATATGCGCGCGTAGTGAACATCGAAAGGTCCCCAAGAAAAAAAAAACTCTACATAACTTCATAAAAGCAAGAAGAGAGTTAGCACAACATGAGACAAAAAAGACAAATTGGGTATAATCTCTCCCCATGTTCTTGTGTGAGCGCTCCACAAGGCATGTATTTATAAATTTATTAATCTCCAAGCTAAAAAATAGTCCAATTTACAATTAGCATGCTTTGGCTTTTGTGTTTGCTTTTGCCTAAATAAAGAATAAAGCGGTTGGGCATCCAGAAAGTTAGGCTGTGCCCAATTAATACAATGTCCAATAATAAAATATATAAACTGAGTGCCTACGCACATACAAAATAATAAATGTTTGTCAAGTGATTCAATAAATAAGCATGCTTAAATAAATACTAGTGCTACACCTTTAATGATAAGGTGCGCGCCCATTAAAAATGATAATTTCTTCTAGGTAATTTGAATACACACCATCACCTGGTGCTTTCCAATGCCACCGTTGCATATTTTACACATGAACTGAAGCATTCACAATTGTTAAAAAATAATAAAATTAAATAAAAAAAGTGAATATCTAGCAGTCTTTAGCTACAAGATAAATAAATAGGTTGGAACTCTGTTGTAACCTTAATTTAATATGAGTGCACTCTAAACTCATAAACGTCCATTAATTTAAATATGTATTTTGCAGAATTACCCACTGTGGAATCACCCACATGCACATTAAATTAATGTGACGTCCGAAAAGGACATGCGTCCCTATCAGGTTCTCGCACAAGGAATCCACCTTGTGTACGAGACCTAGCAAATAAATATAGTTTTACGGAATCCACCACAAAACCTCACAGAATCCACCATGGAATATGCCTTCTGGAATCAACCCTAGAGCTAACGACCAAGTTGAAGTCACCAATCGCATCCTCTGCTCGATCCTGATAAGGACGATTGCCGCACATTGTTGTGATTGGGATGATCAACTTATAGAGGCCCTTTGGGCATACAGAACCTCCCATAAGGCAGCTACAGGACAAACTCCTTTCCAATTGGTGTATGGAATAGAAGCCGTCTTTCCTATTGAACTCGAGCTACCCTCTCTGTGCATGGCCATCAATGAACGCTTGGGAGATGACGAGTCCCTGCAATGCGTCTTTTGCACTTGGAGTGTCTTAATGAGATCCACAGGATGGCCCTACAGTGCATGGAAACCACACAAGCTTGTAGAAGGTCTATCATGACAGCTTCATTAAGCAGAAGGAGTTCAAGAAAGGTGACTTAGTTCTCGCTTATGATTCCTAATTTGGCAAGTTTCCAGGTGTCAAGAATCACGTGGTGGGGGGACTTTCTTGAGCTGCTCTGCGTCAAACACACACTGTATACACTAGATGAAGCTCACTCAAGAACCTAGCATAAATATGGGGATAGTGTCCTCTTTCTCATGGCCCAGGATAAGGCATGCCTTTGCATACTCCCCCATATACGGAGCTATTGGCTTCTCTCTTGAGGTCAGGTTTTGGCACTCTTTGTTAGCAAAGTACATATCTTGGGTGATAAGAGTCTATTGTCTGAGTGCATTTCTGGTTTTTTTGCCTGGCACATTAAATGGTGGTTGATTGGTATTCTGGACCACATTTACTGTTGGCCAACTAGTCATTATTGTTGTATTTCTTTTTGCCCATTTATAGGCAATCTCTCCTCCATATTGATCCATTTAGCGTGCTTGCTTCTTGGTGGAGAGAGGGAGATTATTGCTCTTTGCCGGTTGCCCATGACTTGTGCCATTGTGTACACTTTTGAGCCTCGATATATGGACTCCATTTTCCAAGTCACTTCTCTCAGAGTTCATTGTGTTCTTGTTTCTTTGTGTCCTTTATGTTTATAGGCTATAGCAGATCTATCAATACCGTCTCTTTGCTTTTGTTGGTTTTGGGTTTGAGTGGACCTTGTTGAATGATCATGTGTGTAGTTGCATATTCCCTTTGTATACGTATTGTATTTATGTTTCTTGTGCACTTGAAAGCTTGTATTTATAAGCCCCTTCTCAAGGAAACACCATGCATTGTGCAACATAATTTTCCAATTTGCACCATCGAGTGGAGATCGTATGCAAAGACACCTTGGTCTCTCCTGCATCCAACTACGACATAGTATGCGACATCGATAGTCAACCTCGATTCTCTCCAACATGGGCCAAGTTTTCCTAACCCTACATCTTTTTTTTATTAGTGATGGTCAGGTCTTAAGTGTGGGTGGTCCTAGGTCCCTGATGTTCGATTTACCCTATTCGTTAAGGTTTTACATGTGGGGACGCATCCCTATGTGTCTATGATGCATATCCCCTACATATTCCTCAAATTGATCATGCATCTATTCCATGACCTGATTTTACCCTAATGGGGTCCCTTTCCCACCCATCCGTCCACTTTCAACCCACCCTTGGGACCGTTCCTTCTCTCTTTTCCTTTATCCCTTGTTTTGAAGTATTTCATGTGAATGCACCCTACCTTCACTGGAACCCCAATCCAACCTTCTAGCCCTATTCATCCCTTTGAATTGACCATTTTTCCTTTTTACCCACCCCTATTCTGCTAGACGGCTCTTGAGATGTTAATTTTTGAACCATTTTTCGTCAATTGGACGTGTTTCTATGTGAACATATCCTTTTTGCTTCGGAACAACAATCTGACATGCTAGCCCTGCCCTGCACCTTCCATGTGACATTTTTTATTTTTACACCCTATCATTCCGATGCACGGTTCATTGGTTATTAATTTTCGCGGGTTTTCGGGACATTTTCGTGTGTATTTTTTACATTTTTCCATGTGAGCATACCCTATTTTCACCGAAATTCTAGTTCAATTTGATAGCCATGTCCAACCACCATTTCCCCACACTTTTCCTTTTTTCGCCACCCTATTTTGCTCATTGGATTTTTAGTTATTAAATTTTTAATGTGTTTTTTGGTATATTTTTTGTGTTTTTCACATGTGCACCCCTCCTCCTTTCCCCGGACATGAGTTTTGATGTGCCAACCCTGTGAATCCCCTTCCCTTAGACACTTTTTCTTTTTATTTCCCTTCGTTTTGGTACTCGATTATTTACGTACTAATTTTTGCGTCCATTTTTTAGCCCTTTTTTTGGGTTTTCTCCATGTGAATACATCCTCTCTCAATCAGACCTGTGTTTTGACGTGATCACTTTGTCCGACACATTATTTTACACATTTTTTCTTGTTTCTATCTTGCATTTTGGCGAGCTGATTTTCTGATATTAATCCCCGTGTGTATTTTTGGGCTTGATTTTCACATTTTTCCCTCGTGAATGGCGTGCATTCTCCCCAGACCCCTTGTTGCATTTTTCCATTGTCTTCCTCCTACCTTCGGGCACATTTTTTGTTTTTACAGCATTTCATTCGATGCATGGTTTGGGTTTTATTCATTTTTTCGTGTTTTTACGTATGTATGCACCTCCTGCGTTGTGCATGAACATCCGTGTTTTTTCATTTACACATCCTTTGCTGCGTTTGTCAAACCGTTCGCTCCCATGCCGATGTCCTGGCCATCTACGGGTCCCGCCACTACAAATTTTTTTACCCCCACCGCCCCATGCCTATGCGCAGGGCGAGGGAGGGTTCCCTTATTTTTCTTTTTCTGATTATTATAATTATTTATCTTATTTTTAATTTTAAATAAAAAAAATTTAAATTCCCCCTCCCCGATGGTTCCCTTCTCTCCCTCTCCTTCCTCTTCTTCCCCCTCCTTTTCTTCTGTCGCCCGTGCTACCAACGTCACTGCCACCTCCACCATTGCTGCTGCCCGCTCTACCGCCGCCGCCTCCTTGGCCCTCCTTTCCTCCTTCCCCCACCCACTCGTACTAAGCCCCTCATTCCCCTCTTTTTCCCCCACCCCTACTAAGCCCCCCTTCCCCCCCATCACACCTACCCTCTCCACACCCGCTTACTAAGCCCCCTTTTCCCCCCATAAACCCACCTCCCCCTAAGCCCTCCTTCCCACCTTTCCACCCTTCCACCCCGCAGAACCCTCCTTGTTTCCCTAGCCCCCTAGCCCCCTTTTCCACTCTCCCCCTTCACCCGTTGCCCATCGCATACTCAACCCCCCTTTGCCCCATACGCGGTTAAGGGTGTTTGGGAGATTGTGCGCACGCAGGAGTCGTCATGCTTGGTGTGTGCTCGTATGCAGCTCGGGTACCTCTTTTTTAATTATTTTCCTAAAACCCATTAAAATTTGAGAAAACACCTAAAAAACACTTAAAAACATTTAAAAATTCATAAAAACTCATATAAATCCAATAAAAAACCCAAAAAATAGTTGAAAAATTCATTAATAAATTGGAAAGTTTTTTGGATTATTTTCCTAGTCATAATTGTAGAAAATTAATTGCAAAAATTTAAAAATATTCAAAATCCTTCGAAAATTCATTAAAAATCAATAAAATAAAAAATAATTCTATTTTTTTTTTAAAATCCCCCAACTCATTTGAATATTTTTGGCATGTTCCATACATTGAAAATGTTGTACGCAATGAACAAAATATTATTTTAAGGCCAAAATGCTCAAATTTTAACCTAAATTCATAGAAATTTCATTTTACATTCAAAAAGGAATTTAAAAACTGTTGAAAAATACAGAGACATTATTGAAACCTGATGGTTCAATTCTCACTCAGGGTTGATTGTAGAAAGCTCGTTATTAAAATTCTTTAAAATAAAACATAATAAAATAAAAAATACATAAATAATAATAATAATAATAATAATCACAACACAAACAAATCACAACTAACCAAACTCAATAGGACCACACTAACCTTGCCTTGATATTTCTTTTTTTAAAAAAAAGGTGTTTCATTTTTTTTTCTAATTAGTGGCTTTTGCTTTTTTGTTGGACTCATTGCATCTTGGGACTAATCTGTGCATCCTTAGTTTCTTGCATACACACCCTCGCCAGGCATTCACTATGATTATCTGTGTGTGTGGTGTGTGTAATCTATCTGAATGGTGCCTCAAGCTCCTCCTCCAGTTCAGTACGTCCCATTGGTGTCTCACGATTATTCTTTATTGCTGGAGTCCGAACTTATTGGCAAAGTAGGCTTAGCCAAGTTCATCACACTCTCATTACCACTCAGTCTAGAGAATATCGATACTTGTGATCAGTTTCTAGCCTCTTACAGTAAGAGGTCTGGTCCTGTCAAAGGAACAGTTGTCCAATTGATACCTAAAAGTTTGGGCAAGGCTATGTCTTTACCCTATTGGGGAGACTCTTTCGCTATTGCTAGACAACTATTTTCGAATGATGATATCCTCAAATTGTTGCAGAAGCAGACATAGGGATCCCAAGAAGGTCCTTACTACTTCTGGCATCATCATCTCCATGATCTCCAATCCTGTGTGTGGAAGCAGCTATGCCAGTTCCTTCAGGACATATTTATGCCCGCCAAGATACCCTCTAATTACCTTTCAAAGGTATTGTTTTATAGCTCCTAGAATGGTGTTGAAAGGCATAATGATTGATTGGTGTTTCTACCTTCTGTCAAAAATGGATCAACACTTTGTCAGAGCCACAAGGGGTAATGTAACTAATGTTACATTTGGTGAAAGGTCATGACTCATAGTGAATAATCCCTAACATGTAAGCAATGTGCTTTTTAACAAATCCTTGAGATAATGGAATCTTTGTAAAAATTCTTATAAACAGCAAATATAAACTTTTTTAAAACTTCTATGTACCCTTAATTTTGATCATTTTGGTTTATTGTGATCCAAGTATGTGAGTATATATGTTATGATTAGCTAATAGCTTTGGTTAAAATCAAGATTAAATAGCATGCTAGAGTTCTGTAGCCTTTGGAATATCAACTTTGCATAATGATATATTGTAGCTCATCTCTTCTACTCATATTTTGAGCAATTGCTCTATTGTTGGAAGGGATGAAAATAAGTATTTGAAGTATTTAGATTTCTAATTGTTGTGTTTGAAGGACTTTAAGATATTTTCTTCAAAATTTTCAATGTTTTATCTAGTTAGACTTGAACATACTTAGTGATCCAAACATATTTCAGGATATAATGAACTATAGTGAAGCATTGTCTATTCGAGTAATTTTGGTGGTGGATTTAAATTATTAAAATAAAGTATCTATGGTTAGGATTTTAATGAAAAAATTTAAAGTTAAATATTTTATAAGAATCTTTATTTAAAACCCTTGATACATAAAAGTTAGATATACAAACTCATTTTCACTTTTATTCTCTACTTCTCTATACTTGTGCTCTCCTTTGTTTTCTCTCTTCGTGCCATAGCTACTACTTCTACCTTTGCCACATGGATTAGCTCCACATGCTAGGCACCTATAGGAGACCAAATTTACCTGAGGTTTTGCATGACCTTGAAACTAGAGAGCTCACTTTTCATAGTAGATCCTAGCTCTAGAATAGTGGCATCGTTTTGAGATGAGGCAAACCCTCTCACTTGCTCCATCTATGCATTGGATCGAGCCATGTAAAGGTAATAAACTAAGATTTTCTGCATGTGGGGCAACAACTCTAGGCTAGAGCATACCCACCTCATCCTAGGACCATATCACGATGAATCTTATCTAGCGTGTTGCAACCTTTTCCATCTATGTTTTGTGCAGTGATGTGCAAGAGGACAATGAGGAAGATATCAATGCACCCTCTTAGCCATAGCTATAGTATTTCAAGAGGGAGCTTGAGGAAATCACTCTTGATCCAAGCAAAGAGGTAGCACAAAGCTTAGCTATTGTACACCCATCTCCCTGCCCTCTTGAGATGATGAGCAATGAGCCACCCCTTGCTTCTCTCCATGACATCACCATCAAGGGGGTTGAATACATATTCATACAAGATGTGTTGGAGATTTTGAAAACAAGAGAAGAAGAACTATAATGTATCATGGTGCATGATGCACCGAATGATTTTATAGATTTTGATGTATAGGATGTCTCACCAGATGTGGATGAGGTAGCTCGATATAATGGCACGAGCCTCAATGACATCTTTGCCATTGTGAGTATCCAAAAGAAAATTGAGGATGTGGCACTAGAGTATGACATCTTTGACCAAGACTTTGAGCACTTGCAAGAAAACCTTTTTGGTCCTTGACCCAACTATACGTTACCTTTAGAGCCAATTGTAAAGTGCAAATGATTTGGAGGAGTACTAATTGTTGAGATATCGAGCTCCACTCATGATACGCCAGGGTGACCGTTGTGTATTTATGTCACCGACTTGTCAGTTGTTGCAGATGCGGTTGGTACACCGCCCATGAATAATAGCTACATGATAGCTATCCTTATCTACTCTAGTTCGTGGCTCAGTTAGTATGCCACCTTAGTTAGTTGAGTTTGGTTTGAGACCCATATATAGGGTTCTTCTATTTCTTTGTATGAGAGTTCTTTTGGCTTACACAACTAAGAAGAGAAAAACAGTTTTCAGCCTCCACCTCTGTGTATATTCCCCCATTGTGCAAGCAAGAAAGCTACAAGTGAGACTCCTTCCTTCTCTCCCACAATCTTGACATGGTATCAAAGCCTTGTTCGTGGTAAGGAGCTCAAGAAAGCAAGCCAAGCTCGTGGCGTTCTGGTAAGAGGAGCAGTGTTGCTTTCATTTTCTGTTTTGGGAGCAGATCTCTGCAGGTAGCACAGCCGGAAAGTGCAGGAGTGCATTGTCTCAGGTTGAGACGCCCTTCGCGGTGAAGCAAGAGGGCAGTATATGCTGCGGGATAAGGGCTTTAGCCCTTGGCGACCTTGTTTTTTTGATTTGAGGCCATTTCGGGGCCTGTTTTGCAGGCGGAAGTTTTCTGCACGCACTTAGGAAAAGGCCCAGTTTTATGCTGTGCAGCCACTGTTCTACAGGTCGGTGAAAAGTTACTGTAGAAATCGCATCGTATGCTTGTGTGCAGAGACATTGGGAGTTACAGAATCATCCCTGTTTCCTGTTGATGCAAAATCGTCACTAGGAAGTGACTGTGTGGTCAAATACCACTTTCGCCAGTTTTGCAAATTTGCCCTTGTGAGGGTGAAGCTGTGTTTTTTGCAGTGACGGAATTTTTTGCAGTGTTCTGTAATGGCGTCTGATTCTCTTTCACAGATTGTAACTGAAAAGCTTGACAAGAACAACTTCCAGGCATGGAAGTTTAGAATGACGAATTTCCTTATGGGAAAAGGATATTGGGAATTTGTTGCAGGAAATGAAGAAGAACCAGTTCTTCTTGATGTTCCCAATCAATAGCAAATGCAAGCATTCAAAGCATGGCATGAGAAAGCCAGGAAAGTTATGTACTGGCTGTCTGTCAGTATTTCAGACTCTATGATTGTGCATATTCAAGATGCAAGTACGCCAAAGGAGGCATGGGATACTTTGTCAAAAATGTATAGCACAAATACACAAGCCAGGAAAATGCAGCTCAAGCAAGAGTTGCATAATGTGCAAAGAGAAAATATGAGCATCAATGACTACCACATGAAGGTGAAGAAGATTGCAGATGCACTTGCTTCCATTGGATCGCCAATGGAAGATGATGATTTAGTTTCTGTGACCTTGAATGGTCTAGGAAAGGATTATGCACAGTTTAGGACATCCATTTCAGTTCGTGAAAGATTTCCTAATTTTGAGGAGTTGATTGCTCTTCTAATTTCTGAGGAGCAGAGAAATGGTGGTGCATCTTCTTCAGGAGGAACTTCAAAGGAAGCTGTCTTCTACTCAAATGCTGGAAGGGGTAGAGGCAGAGGTAGAGGAGGCCGATCTGGAGGCCGTGGTAGAAATCAGAATATACAGCAAACTCAAGAAAACCAGTCCTATGGAGGAGGACGTGGTAACTCTAGAGGCAGGGGGAGCCAAAGAGGTCGTGGTGGATGGCAAAGAGGCCAAAATGCAAACAGTAATGTTGAATGCTACTACTGTGGTAAAATGGGTCATATGGCTAAAGACTGCTATAAAAAGCAGAATGACATCATGAATGGAAAACTGTAACAAGGGAATTATGCATCTTCTAGTAGACAGGGTGATGACAGAAATGAGCATTTGTTTATGGTGCAGTACATGAACAATTCTGTGACAAGTGCAAAAGAAAGCAATGATGTATGGTATGTTGACTTAGGTGCATCAAACCACATGACAGGTCATGCAGAATGGATGGAGGATGCAAGGAAAATGGAAAAACCAGGATTTGTGGAGACTGGTGATGATACTGCACATCCTATTGTGCAGATTGGAAAAATTCCTTTGTCTATGCAGGATGGGAAAAAGAAATACCTGTCAAATGTATTTCATGTCCTGAATATCACTAAGAATCTGGTTTCTGTTGGTCAAATGGTTGAGCAGGGCTTGCAGGTCAGATTTAATCCTCATGGATGCTTTGTTGAGGATATGAAAAATAAAGGTCACTTGATAGCAAAAGGAAAGAAGAAGGGAAGAATGTTTACGTTGGATGCAGACATGCCTGAATTGAGTGCAGCAATGTTTGCACATGGGACCGGTGTAGTTGCAGATATTGATATCTGGCATAAACGCATTGGTCATGTTAATGTACATCGACTTAAATCAATGCAGGCCCAAAATATTGTTGCAGGATTGCCCAAATTCAAGGTTGCAGAAATGCATAAGGTATGTGAAGCCTGTCAGTTTGGAAAACAGGCAAGGAAACCATTTCCTAGACATGTTCAAGAGAGTGAGAAGCCATTGGAATTAATCCACTCTGATGTGTGGACTACTAAAGTTGCATCTCTTGGAGGCTGTCATTATTTTGTCACTTTTATTGATGACTATAGCAAAAAATTTTGGGTGTATTTTATGAAAAAGAAAAGTGAAGTTTTTGGGCACTTCAAAACTCTTAAAGCTATGGTTGAAAAAGAAATAGGCATGCAGATAAAATGCCTAAGGTCAGATGGAGGGGGAGAGTACCTCTCAAATGAGTTTGCAAGGTTCCTGCAGGAGCATGGCATAAAGCAGCAATATTCATGCAGTCATACCCCACAACAAAATGGAATTGCAGAAAGGAAAAACAGGCATATTGGGGAGGTATCTCGTGCCATGCTCAACGAAAAAGACTTGCCAGATTTTTATTGGGCTGAAGCAGTTGCTACAGCAGTCTACATAATGAACAGGACTCCCACTGCAGCAATACATGGGATGACTCCAGAGGAGAGGTATACTGGTAGGAAACCAGATATTTCTCATTTGAAAATTTTTGGTTGCATTGCCTATGTACATGTGCCAGATGAGTTGAGATCCAAGTTGGATCCAAAAGCTGAGAAGTGCATCTTTATTGGTTACTCTCTGTAGCAAAAAGGGTATAGATGGTATAACCCTTCTACTCGTAAGTTCATAGTGAGCAGAGATGTTATTTTTGATGAGATGAGTAGCTGGTATAAACCAGTAAATGTGATTGATGATGTAGATGCACAAAATGGTAATGCTGCACAGAATTCACAGCAGCAGTCACAAAATATTAGTGGACCTGGAGCGTCCTCTAGCAGTGGTTCACATTCTTCACCATGGGCAGGCAGATTGAGATCAGGAGAATCTTCTCAAAGCAATGCAGATAGTGGTATGCAGATATCACGAAAAGGAAAAGAGAAGGTTGATCAGCCCATGTTTGATGTGAATGCAAGTCACTCTTATGTGGATGGTGAATCCAGTGGCTCAGAACAGAGCATTGATGATGAGTTGGGTATACCTTCTATTGTTATACCTGGAGTAAGGAAGACCAGGGATGTTTTGAGAGCACTTGGGAATGAACCTACTTTGCGCAGGTCTACCAGAGCTAGGTATCCTGTGGATAGGTTGAAATATGATGGATTTACAACCATTCACCATGCATATATGGTCAAAGTGATACAGGAACCAGAACCCACTTCTTTTGAGCAAGCCATGGGAAAAGAAAAATGGGAGAAAGCCATGGATGAAGAAATGGATGCCTTGGAAGCAAATGCTACATGGGAATTGGTACCTTTGCCTAAAGGTAAGAATGCAATTGGCTGTAAGTGGGTTTATAAGGTGAAGCACAATGCAGATGGTTCTGTGAACAGATACAAGGTAAGATTAGTAGTCAAGGGGTATGCACAAACATATGGCATTGACTATGAAGAAACATTCAGTCCGGTTGCAAGGATGGCAACCATAAGAGCAGTCATTGCTATGGCTGCATCAAAGGGATGGTCTTTACATCAGATGGATGTAAAGAATGCCTTCTTGCATGGTGATTTACAAGAAGAGGTCTATATGGAGCACCCACTAGGTTATGTGCTTGCTGTTCATCCTGAGTTTGTTTGCAGGTTGAAGAAAGCCTTGTATGGCTTAAAGCAAGCACCTAGAGCATGGTCTGACAAGATAGGACAGTATCTTGTCACTATTGGCTTTCAGATTTCCAAGGCAGATTTCTCACTTTATGTGAGAAAGACAGAGAAAGGTATTATGCTACTTGTCATTTATGTTGATGATTTGATTATCACAGGTGATAGTGATGAAGATATCCTTCATGTGAAAATGCTATTGAAGCAGAAGTTTGAGATGAAGGATTTGGGAGAGCTACGTTATTTCTTGGGCATTGAGGTGATTAGATCACCAAGTGGGATACAGCTCTTGCAGAGGCAGTATGGATTGGACATGCTGTCCAAATATGGGATGACAAGCTATAAGCCTATTTCAGTTCCTTTGGAGCAGAATGTGAAGCTGAGCGCAGATGCAGGTGAGCTTCTGGAAGACCCTACTATGTACAGACGCATAGTAGGAAGCTTGATTTATATGACTATTACCAGGCCAGATGTCACAACTCTATAGAAACAGAATTTGTATCCTTTTTCATTAATTTATCTATATAATGATTTATTAAATTTATTTCCTTTGCACTAATTAGATATAAAGAAAAGTGCATTGGAGCTGGCCACTGATGAGTGGTCACAGGTTATGGTGGATCCACACGGTGGGTTAGAGAAAAGATAGTTCACACTTCCACCTATATGACCCGATTGGGCGCCTGTGACTAGAACTCACGCATATCAGGGTTAGACTCGCACAGAGAAAGGATTGATGCCTTGAAGTGTGGGCTAGATCCACCAGAACAGACAGTTACAATCAACAAGATGGCATGATCATGAAATGCTTGTATAATGTGCATGTGTGGGCTGAAAGCTTGAAATGCACATTTCTTTGCATAGGAAAGTCACATGAAGATTCGGATACCATTTTTGTGATGTACACGGAAAAAGCTTTCATATGATACCCATATTGGGGGGGTCCCTAAATTCTAAGAGATCCCTAAATTTTAGGAGGTCCCTAAATTTTAGGAGCCTCGAATTAGCCTAAAAATGCTAGTCCTAAAAAATAGGGATGTCATTCTAAAAATAGTAAGTTTTGTACTCTAACTATGCTTACTAAATTTGGTTGTTTCTATTCTTGACAGTATTCAACCCAAAAAGGAAGGCCATAGAGAAGAGACAAGTGTCAAGACACTTGTCACACAAGTTTCCAAGTGTCCCACCACTTGTCACATCTCATGACATGTGGCTGGACACTTGTCTTGTGCTACTCCACTTTCCCCTTTTGTACTAGCTCTCCCCTCTCCTATAAATAAGAGCTCGTTTTTCTTCATTCAACATCATTTTTCTTTGCTGTAAACTCATGTACAGCACCCACAGATAGCCAGAAACTGGCCCCATCCATCCCCATCATCATCCCCCACTTCTCCATTATCAAATTCCTCCATATTCCCTCTTCTATCACTGTTGTTTTACAAGACAGCAAGCCTGTAAATTCATTACAGCACCTCCTTCTTGAGCTCTTTCTTCCATTTTAGCTACAAGAAGCAAGCTCTATCCATGTACTGCTGATCAATGATGGAGAAAGGCTGAATTCCCCTTTTTCTTCTCTCATACTGTAAAGAAATCAGTTCTTATCATTGCATAATAGATAATGCATGTGTGTTTGTACATCTTTGCATGATCTTGTGAGAGTGAGAATTACTTTTTCTCACTCTCAGGTTGATTGTAACTGAGCTCTTCCCTAAGGGACTTGGGTTGAGCAGAAATACATTCCTTCGGGGGGGGGTTGCCCATCTTCAACCCTCAATCTTGTCTCCATTAATTTTACATTTTCATGGCTGTAATTTTGTGAGTAATTTTCATTTTCAGCTTTAAGTGTTCATTCTCTTTTATATTAAATCTCGAAAACAAGCAAATATTATAATTGTTAAGCATACTACGTTGTTCGGGGCGTTTACACCAGATTTGAGATATGCTGTTGGATTGGTAAGTCAGTTTATGCAGGCTCCAAGGAAACCGCATTTGGATGCGGCTAGACGCATACTCAGATATGTGAAGTCCACATTGCAGTATGGACTATTTTATGAGACTGGGGTTCAGATACAGTTGCATGGATACACTGATGCTGATTGGGCTGGTAGCATTTCTGATAGACGATCTACCAGTGGATATGTGTTCTCTTTTGGGAGTGCTGCAATCACTTGGAGCAGCAAGAAACAGCCTACAGTTGCCTTATCTAGCACAGAGGCTGAGTACGGAGGTGCAGCAATGGCTGCATGTGAGGTAGCTTGGTTGCATAAGCTACTTTATGATATGCATCAGTCTACAGATGGGCCAGTTGTCATTTATTGTGACAACATGAGTAGTATACACTTGGCAAATAACCCAATCTATCATGCTAGAACAAAGCACATTGAGGTGCATTATCACTATGTGCGGGAGAGGGTTTTACTAGGTCTTATTGATCTAGTTTATGTCATCACAGAGGATCAAGTAGCTGACATATTCACGAAGGCATTGGGCGCAGAGAAGTTGTGCAAGTTCAGAGACCTACTTGGTATGCAGGAATTGGGATTGAGCTCGAGGGGGAGTGTTGAGATATCGAGCTCCACTCGTGATACGCCAGGGTGATCGTTGTGTATTTATGTCACCGACTTGTCAGTTGCAGACGCGGTTGGTACACCGCCCATGAATAATAGCTACATGATAGCTATCCTTATCTACTCTAGTTCGTGGCTCAGTTAGTATGCCACCTTAGTTAGTTGAGTTTGGTTTGAGACCCATATATAGGGTTCTTCTATTTCTTTATATGAGAGTTCTTTTGGCTTACACAACTAAGAAGAGGAAAATTGTTTTCAGCCTCCACCTCTGTGTGTATTCCCCCATTGTGCAAGCAAGAAAGCTACAAGTGAGACTCCTTCCTTCTCTCCCACAATCTTGACACTAATGGCCATAATTCATGAGGCCTTGGGGGAGGCGGAAAGAGTAGTAGAGGAAACCCCAAAGCCATCGCCTATCCAAGAGGAGCATCGCTCCCCTGCCCTAGTGAACCCACCTATTTTACTCTTAGTAGAAGAAAAAGGGGAGGAAAATTTCCACAAGGATCAACATGACAAAATACAAAGAGGTACTAATGAAAGGGAGGCTGATATCCAAAAGGTTGGTTACATCCCTTCATCTTGAAAACCATCTTGTTCTCCAGACATTGTACGAGGTACTTTTGATCCAACAACTTCATAAGCTAGGACTATTTATTGATAGTATTATAGATTTCATTATTATTAGGTTTTCCATCACCAAAAAAGGATGGAATAGTATATATGTAGTAGTTGACAAACTCACTAAGACATCGCACTTTATTCCCACTAGAACTTAGTATCTTGCATCACAGGTGGCCATACAATATGTGGAGCACATGTTTAATTGCATGGGCCTCCATGGTATGTGGACCCACAACAAGAAATTTAACCAAGATTAGGGATCCCCACATGATCCATATCTGCAAGCTCGCATCTGGGTGGGTAAGATGGGAGATTTGGTGGCCAATGAAGAGTACAAGACTTGGCATTGAAAGAGTACATTAGTCAGCTTGTTAAGGACATAGTAGTACTTCATAAAACATGTTCTACTTTCACTGAGAACTTCTTGAAGTTGAGGGCACTAACAAAGCTGGCCCCTTCAAGACCATCCTGACCAACTCCATCTTGGAGAAAGTAGTGTTGCTTCGATATTCGAAGCTACTTTACTTGTTCACAAGTACTAGGTCTAGCCCATTTTTCTCCATGATGGCCCATGGTATGGTTGTTGGTGGAGATTTGAAGGCCCCATTGTCATTAGGCATGAACTTCTAGGGCAAAATGTATTGTTGCCTATGATAAATAGTAACCTAACCATGGGGATCCTAGCTCCAAGAAGCATAGAACAGATTAGATGTACTTATTATCTAATGATGTCTCTTTTGCAATGTAACATAGTTTGTAATCTTCTCTTATATTAATGAAAACCAATGTTGTTAGATTTGTGTACAATGGAGTTTGTGATATGTATCATTGATTATTATTATTATTTAAATGTAATGCTTATTTATTGGATCTATATGCAACATGATTAATTATTTAAATTTAATACACCTCACTTTATCATATCCATGTGCAATATTTATTTATCCAAATGCATGTAAGAATAACTTAAGTAAATAAATAAAACAAATAATAAGTGACTAAAAAAATAAATATGCACAAAAAAATTTATTCATATTTATAACAATTTATAAAGGATCCAATACGAGCAAGGTTTTACAAAATCACTTCAAAAGCAAGATTCCATAGATGCTTCACTAATAGACCCCTATTGTTGCTGCTCTCCACAAGGATTGTCCCTCTATCACCAAAAGAACCTCAGTACCCTATCAGTGACAGTGACCCTCCTTTTATGCACTGTTGCATAGACCGAGTCTCCAAACAAGTCAATGAGAAAAGTTTCAGTATCTTCCTATAGTGCAAGTAGGGCATGGACAGTCCACCAATCAAGTCAATCCATATTTAAACTATCAGGGAAGTGCCTCCTACTATTTTTAATCAGTATGTTTTGCATTGTCTTTTATACCACCGTTTGGAATGTATCCTTTGGTATCAAGAGAGGTGTGTGGTCTTCTACTAATGAAGGATCTCTTAGGAGGGCCACCATGCCTGGCTTGCATCGATGCTTGCAATGGTGGCATGGTGGTGGTGGTGGCAGTGGAGCAAGGGGAGGTTGCCTCTACGATGTCAGAGCATTTGGGGTCAATTGTCTACCATGGGGGTAAGAGACAGTAGGGTGAAGGGAGATTCAAGGAGAGCAGTAGTAAAAGAGAAGGGGTTTGAAGAAATAGAAGATGTAGATGAAAACTAATAGAGATGAAACCTGTAAATTTATTTCAGCATCCTGTCATACATGGAAGACATAAGCTCATAATCATAGCTCATAACCAAATACATCCAAATAAGGGTGGGTCAAAGCCCAAGACACACTGAGACAATAGCTGAGCCCATACACAAATACTTGACATAATCCTTGATCATAATCCATGATCCATGCTGCTGCCATCCATTAACTGCTATAGGTATTCAGCTCAAAATTACATGCAAACTTTAAACTAGTAGTGGTAGAAGCCACTACAACCAAGACATATCAAATGCTCCTATCAAATCCCAGTCAAAACTAAAGAATCACTTCATCCCTGACAATAACTATGTATTCTAGCCCTCAATCAAGGCTCCAAAATGCATAGAAATTCAATCATAAGCCTCTCTAATGGATGCCCAAGTTTTCCTTGCTATTTAGGGACCATATCCAATACATATATTCACTTAGATCACATGTAAACTCTCCCAAATTGAGTGGACTGTGAGCTAATGTGGGCTGCCCTATTTATGATAGTCTTGAGCAGTCCAAAACATCCCTTAGACTTAGAAAAATCACTCCTTTGGCTGTTCCAAATGGTACACTAGATCCTAGGAACAAGAATCAAGCTCTAACCATCAAGAAAATCCCTGAGAATGAAGGTGAAGCAAGAAGAGACCTTGCTGGTCATGGATTCCCAATTCTTCCTTGTTCAGGATAGCACCATATCTCTCTTCCTCTTCCCCAAAACGCATGGCCAAATCACACTTTACCTTCCTCCCATTAATCTTGACCATTCCCCTTGAGTTGAGCTTGAGTTGCATGCCTTGGAAGCTCCTCCTGTGGTCCAGTTGTGCCAGCACTCTCCCTGCAGCCCACACCCGTGAAATTCATCATAAATCATGCAAAAGGCATTGCTCTTCACCCATATAATTCCTAAGTTTCATAAAGCATACTTAAGTTACCTAAGTCATTAACAAAGGCATATACCATGTCCTATCCTCAAACCAAGTGGACTTGTCAAACTAAGTGACATCCAAAAATGAACTAAAAGAGTCACTACTTTATGTCCTATAACCTGTCCTAAAGCTCCTGTAGACCAAGTATTCACACCTACATGATCCACAGCATCTCCATTTTTCACACTGTAAACATAAAATCCCATGACATCCACCCCCTCCTAACCTGCACATCCTCCAGCATGTGCCAAATTCTTATGGATCTGTAGTGTCATAAGAAGTATCCTCTACCATATCAATGTCTTCATTTTCTACCTCTTCTTCTTCCATATTCTCATGTTCATGCTTAGTATCCAACTCCTGCAACTCATGTGTTGAAGATTCCCTACGTTTAAAGAGCTTGATACATTTTCCAGCCACTGGAATCCTTAGAGCTGTCCCATCCATCTCATTTAATGCATAGGTAGCATTTTCAAAAACAAACCTTACCACATATGGACCAAACCACTGCTTTGCCATCTTCTGACTAGCACTATGATGATTCTCCAAGCTGATGTCATAAACCAACACCTAGTCCCCTTCCTATAAAGCGCTTGGTCAAAGTATGTGATTGCTTACCAAACCTCTTCTTGTTCTTGGTCCTTGCAGTCTTCAGCTTTTTCATGGTTGTCTCAATGTCTTCAGGCCTTCTTTCTAGCTATTTAATGCATAGGACCAACAACTCTTCTCTATTCAAACCCTCTTCCCATGGTAGAACACTCCAAGTAGCAATAGTCTCCTCAATAGGCATGATTGGTTGTTGTCCATACATTAATTCAACCAGCATATACATTAACTATACTATGAGTAGTCTTATCAGCCCATAAAGCAAAGGGTAACATTGTTGGCCACTCTTTCTTCCTACCCTTGCATGACTTTGCTAATGCCTTAATGATAGGCTCATGACCTCTTTCACTTTTGCCATTTTCTTTAGGATTGTAGGCTGAAGTTAAAGCCATCTTGATACCCAATCATGAAAAGAAGACACAAGCCTCATGCACATCCAATTCTCCTCTATTTGCAACCACTTTGCCAACACAACCATACTTGCAAAAGGCTTCTTCCAATAAGAACTTGCAAACTGCTTGAGTAGTCTTTG
The DNA here is from genome assembly GCF_053477565.2 of Lygodium microphyllum. Taxonomy (NCBI): domain Eukaryota; kingdom Viridiplantae; phylum Streptophyta; class Polypodiopsida; order Schizaeales; family Lygodiaceae; genus Lygodium; species Lygodium microphyllum. Next base: position 13,626,562 of record NC_141153.1, on the reverse strand, counting down.
TACTAAGAGCTCGACCTTCCACTTGATTTGTCAAGTCTTCTCATGTAAGCACAAGATATCTCATATTCCATAAACTTCTAGGCATAGTAACCAAATCAACTACCCATTTGTCATAGACAATGGATAGGTCAATTGCAACCCATCTCTATGCTTTACCATGGAAAAGATATTATAGACAATGCATGATTCCACATAATGCTTCACATATTTATACATGCTATGCCACCAATACTTTTCTTTGATCTTGGAAAATGTGCCCCAAACTCCTCTATGTCCAACCCGTAAGCTTTCATGAAACTCCTACATCACCTGTTGTTGTTGAGAAGCCCTTTCTCCCAATACACATATTGGAGCTCCTCTCTTTTTCTTTGCATGCTTCCATAAATATCCATCTGTCAAGAAAAATCCATAAGCTTTTCTTTTAATTCTTTTGAATTTAGCTTCAAACCACTTAGCCTTCTTTGTCACATGAGGCTGAGACATTGGTCTATTTTTAGCCAATCATCCTCATACAACTCTTCCAAAAATTGTGTTTTCACTGAAGAAAAATACTAATGATGCTTTCTCTCTAATGCCCATCTCTTCTCCATGGCTGTAAGCTCTTTTCTTACTATTGAAATCCCTATTACAATAGTTGTGCCTATTGTATTTGTTGTTATGACAGTTATACCTGCATTAATGACACATGTATTTGCATTTATGATAGTTGTACTTGTTTCTAGATCTGTACATATAGCAACATCAGGTGCATACTCATTCCCTATTGTCATAAAAACATTTTTAGCGCCTATCATATCATCCTCTTCATCTTCCATCAGCTCCTCTTCATGCTCATGAAAGCATGACAATCATGGGGTTTTCTCTACCTGCAATATGTTGAAAATCATGGTTAAGTGACTTTATATATGCAATCCACTGTAACATGGCAATATCAGGAGTTGAGCAATTTATTGTCATGCCCAATAGAGGTAGACAATTAGTCTCTACCACTACATGAGCTCCCATAAAATACTCCCTATCACACTAAAAGGGCTTTCACTACACCCTAAAGCTCTCTTTTGACTTGAGAATATTGCCATTGCAATTCATTGAGGACCTTTGCTCCAAACCGAATGGCATACCTATTCCCATTAGCATAATCTTGACCCACTACCCAACCAAATCTAATTGGACTTGTGTCCACGGTGAGAATGATAGTCTTCCCATTTTCATAAGTTGCTCTCTTTAGTGTTGGGGCTGAAATCAATAAGCTCTTTAACTTATGAACTGCCTTCATATGATGCTTACCCCACAAAAACTTTTGCCATTTTCTCAAGAGCTAATATAAACTCTCACCCACATGAGCAAAATGCAGAATCCATATCAAGTAAAAAGACACATGTACCCAAAAATTTTCTCACCTCAGATACATTTGAACATGTCTCCCACATCCTGCTTATGGCATCAATCTTCACTAATGAGGGGTTTCTTCCATATGGTCCACACATGTGCCCAACAACCAATACTTCATCCACTCCAAAAACCAACTTTTCTCCTGATAGTCAAATGCACTTCTTCAAGATGACTCAAAATCCTATCACAATCAGCAATATAATCATCCACAAATCTTCTGCATTCTTACTCATTCAACTCTTCATTCTTCTCATGGATATCACACTCTTTGATCAGCACATCATCAAGAAAGAGTAAGGTCAACTAAGGAATATACTCTCTCAAAACTTTATGCATGGCATTCATCATATGCGCCACTGAATTGGTTGCTTCCTGTGGAAGCATACACACCCTAACCAATCCAAGTGATGTCTTCCTGGTAGTGATATCCCAACTTTCCAATGCAAGTTGTAACTAATCATATCTTGAATATAAATCACCCATAGAGTAAATTTCCTTGCCTGCAAATCCATCCACTATCAAGCATGTTCCAACATTCCTTATGGTGTCTTTATTAACTATTTGTAAATCCTATATAAACCTCAAAGAATCATTCTTCTTTGGAACAATAAACCATTGATTCGAATATGGAGTTGAAGAGGACTCCAAAATCCGCATCCTGATCTTTTTGTTCAAAAGCTCCAGCAGCTTAGGAAAATATGCCTAAGGCACTAGAATAGGCTTTAAATTCCATGGCATATGAGGTACTATAAAGATCACCATAGGTGCAACTATGTGCGGCTCAACACATCCAATTTCATCTAGCTGAAACACAAAGGCTTTCCCATGCCTTGCCAACATCAGCAAGAAACAAGATCTTTCTACAGCAGTAAGCAAAAGAAAGGTTGTATCACCAAATTTCAACTTTTGTAAAGTTTCAGCTTTAAATTTATGTCCTACTCCATGTGAATCCCAGAAACTAGGCTATTGAGACACTTTTTTAGCCAACCCATCACTTTCAGGTAAAGGAAAAGCCACAGATTTAACCTTCTTTGCAACTATTTTGTACTTTGTATCCACCCTTGCTTCAGCCTTGTTTTGTAGCCCATAACATTCATGCTCAACAAAATCTTGAATAACTTCATACATCTCTAAAGTATCAACATAAATAACCTCTTTTTCAGTCCTATTTTCAACATTAATTGCTGCAAAAATTTCAATCATTGTATCAACATCAACCAGCCCTAAGATACCTTCATTTGTAGCCATCAAACCATATTTCTTCAGCTATTTTTTAGCCCCTACATGTATCTTTTTATTCCTGCACATGGCAGAAATATTCTTAAAACTACCAAGATTACATGCTGTCCATTTCTGCAATCCAAACACAAGCATAGTTTCTCCCTTTCTTGGAGGCAATATTATGTTCCTAGAGACACTGCCACCATAGCCTCCACTTACAACAGTGCTTTCTAAAAACCCTTAAACTATCATGCATTAGGTGGCATGGGATTATCCCATAGCCCATCTTGATTGCGAGGATGATTCACACAAACAGTGAGAAACTGTACCGCCTTTGTGTTATCTTTACTTTGAACCGGAGCATATGAAGAACCATCATCCAAGGCTTTTGTTTACAGCCTTTATTTTGAAATATAGGCCTGCCCCAAAATCACCAGATAACTACATGAAACCTACAAAAAAAAATGATATTCATCCCTAACATCTCCAATAGTCACAGGTACATTCGGACAAGCTGCATAAAGATCCCCTAATGAATTGTTTGCTGCCTGCATGTGCCATCTTGGATCTATATCAATTGGCCAACCTCCATTCTCATACAAGTTATGTGCCATAACATTGATTTCAGAACCATGATCCAAGAGAGCTATGCAAGGAATCTCTCTTTCTCCCACTTTAGCAATTGTCTCTGTTGTAGCACAAGCCCAATGCATTCGTGAATAATGACTGGTCGGAATAAAATGGGCATCTTCTTCTTCATGTACTTGTTGATGGACATCCCCATTATACATAGCCTTCTCTCTATGCTTACTGCTGCCCACAATACCATTTTCAGTCACCACAAGCTTGCTGTCTACACTCTCATTCAGCCTATTTTCAACATCAACTTGTTCCAAAACAACATTGCATACATCATCATACTCCCTCTGAAGTTGTATCTCTATGTCTTTTTCAACATGCATTAATGCTTGCAAAACTTCACCATCTATCTTGTATTTTTTGTTTTAGCATATCAATGATTGCATCATAAAATTCACTCTTCTTTGTGATTCCAAGAACGTCGCCAAGTGTGAATTACACTCTACTGCCAAGTATGCGTTCTTCCAAGGCTTTTTTAAGGTTTGTAGTAGTCTCAAGATTCGATTGCAACTTGTAACCGGGTTGCTTGCCCCTTTTCTTCTCTTCTTATTTCTTCTTCTAAGATGCATCCTCCATAACATGTTCAAGTATGGCTTTTTTAGCCTCTTTCTGTTGCTCCATTTTACTTTGTGTTATGCGTTTACAAGGACCTGAAGAGGAAGGACCAGTAGTGTCCTCTTCTCTTCTTCTCTTTTCTTCCACAAGAGCTTCTTGATTATGAACTTCAGCCAAATAAGCATAGGTTGAAAATGAATCTAGTAGTGTACTTCATCTTGTTCTCCCTCGTATACTCTAACTTGCATTAGTCAATTCAGCCTTTGTTGTTTTGCCCTTTTCTATACAATCCAATGCTTGCATCCAAAGGTGAGATTTTTCTTCAGTTATGCATCCTTTACGAGCTTTATCAGTCCTTTCAATTCTCAAACCATATGCGGTTGCATCTATGGCTCCAAATGATGTCCTTGCAACCATCTCTTTCAACCTCTTCTGCATACCACCATTTCTAAAATTTGACTCTATTCGAAGAAGAGTTTCTATTGCATGTATTTTGCCATCTTTCCAAAAGACTAACATTTTTTCTTCCACTTCACGGTAGGCGCTGCACAGTCTTGCTTATCATGCTATAAACTGATGCACCAAATGCAACTCCTCTTATATCCCTCTTTATATAGCCTTTGGGTTGTTGCTCGACCCTTCTCTTCTACCTTGACATCTAATTTTTCAACATTTGCATTGATTTCAAGAAAATTCAACCTCAAATCATGCATGCCCTTGATTAATTCATTCACAACTTCACCTTTAAGAGCCAGACCAATAGGTATAGCTAGTTGTTCCACCATAGCTACAAGCACTTTAGCTGTAATTTCAACCCCCTTCTTAGGCACTGCTAGCTGTTTCGCCATAGCTACAAGCACTTTAGCTGTAATTTCAACCCCCTTCTGAGGCACTGGTAGGTGTAATGCATATACCCCATCTTAATTTCATCCACTCTCTCTTTACCAACATACATACTGCCTCAATTACATCAGCCCAATTTTATTTCAACCTCATTTCTTTAAAAGAGGCATCTTCTAATCGATCAGTCAACTTCCTCTGCAAGACAAGATCTGCAGCCTTCAGAAAAAATTCAATTTTTTGGCTCTCCAATGATTGATGCTTATCGGCATCCAATTGTGCATATCGACTTTCAAATTCAGAAGCAAAGCTGTAGTAGCCAATCCTTTATTGAGCTTTTCAATCCAGTCTGAAAATGTCTTTTTAGTTACCAAGCCTGCACTTCCAATAAAAATTATTCTCTCAAATTTTTCTTAAAAGTTTCCCAATCAACATCTCTTCTATGTAACTCATTAATCCAATCATGCAATGCATGCATGGCCAAACAGGAGATATACTGGCTCCATGCATACTGCGGTACCCCCCATGAAACAACATCTTTTCTTCATACAATCAAACAAAGGATGAAACATTTTGACCCTTAAACTGCTTCAATTCATGTTCACTACCTGCAATGCATTCATAGCTAAGGAATCAATTATTCCTGCTTCTATTGAGTTTTCATCTGTTGTTGTAACAACAAGTTCTACTGTTGTTATTGTTGCAACAAAGCAATCATCCGTTATAAAGCATTATCACCACTTGAACCTGCACACAATCCCCCATATTTACATACTTGCTACCGACTTTCATGTTGGGTTTACCACAGTCGGAGCATCTGGGGTCGAAAGTCTACCACAGGGGGTAAGAGATAGTAGGGTGAAGGGAGGAGATTCATGGAGAGCAGTAAATGAAAGAGAAGGGGTTTGAAGAAATAGAAGATGTAGAAGAAAACTAATAAAGCTAAAACCTGTCAATTTATTTCAACATCCTATCATACATGGAAGACATCAGCTCATAATCACAGATCATAACCAAATACATCCAACTAAGGGTGGGTCAAAGCCCAAGACACACTGGGACAATAGCTTAGCTCATACACAAATACTTAACATAATCCTTGATCATAATCCATGATCTATGCTGCTCCCTTCCATTGACTGCTATAGGTATTCACCTCAAAATTACATGCAAACTTCAAACTAGTAGTGGTAGAAGCCACTACAACCAAGACACATATCAAATGCTCCTGTCAAATCCCAATCAAAACTAAAGAAGCACTTTAGCCCTGACAATAACTGTGCATACAAATCCAATCATAAGCCTCTTTAATGAATGCCCAAGGTTGCCCTGATGTTTTGGGACCATATCCAATACATATATTTACTTAGAGATCACTTGCAAGCTCTAGAGCCCCAAGAGAGACACCAAGGAAAAAAAAGTTTCTACTGTAAGAAAATCTATATTGTAACATCAAGAAGCTTTTGTTTCATTGTTTAGAGAACCACAACAAGTAAAAGAATACCACTAGCAAGAAATCTTCATGCAGCATCATTGTAGATATCTCCCACGGATTTATCTTCAACAAAATTCATCATTCTCTTCATATTTTTCATTGATAGACAAAGAGAACACGAAAGAAACACCACTTTGAATGGAAATAATATCACATATGATTCATCTTCATTGTCTTCATAGTTTTCTCTCAAAAGACTAAGCTCCACTCCAACCATCCTCTAGAAGAGGTAGATCCATCGTTGAGAGCTTAATATAGAAGGCCAACTTCTGCAACTGATAGTGGACAAAAAAGGAATGGTTGGGAGCAATATACTCTTGAAATTGCTCAACTGAAGACCATAATAAGTCCATCCTAGAGTACACTCTTTCCACTTTAGCTTGGAACAACAGACATAACGTGGCCTGTCGTTGGAGAACTGCCAAGTGTCCATAGGGATCAAAGAAGAAATTGGTTGCCTAGGACTCGAGTGTAGAAGAACGTGACTGGACCAGTTGCTCGTTAAGTTGCTGAATTTGGATTTTGCTATGTTCTAAGGTGGTATTTGCTATCTTAAGCTCCTTTGTCTGGTTAGCTAGCAGAGCCTAAAGCTCTTAACATTCCTACAGCAATCTATCTCATTCCTCAGTCACATTAACCACTTGAGTTTTAGTGTCAGCTTACTGAGTATGCAAACTAGAAATGTCCATTTTCTGAGCGTCAATTATCTTAGTCTCTGAAGAATGTTCATGAGCAAAAGCTAGCTCTGCATTTGCTTTTGTCAGCTCTTCTTTGGTTTGTTGGACTTCATCATAGCAAGAGGAATAGAGTTGTTGGATACATGCAGTCACTAAGAGCTCAATAGAACGTTGAACATCTTGACATAGGAAGGGAATTGCATCTCCAGCTACCAAGTGTTGTACTGATGAAGGGATGGAAATCTCCAGAGTACCCTCACAATGTGCTCTGAAAAGATTCGACGTTCTGAGGAAAGCTGGTAGGAGACTACTAGATTGATCATGAATGGAGACTGGAGGAGGAGTTGGGACTGATTCATCCACTCTTTTTAAGTGTTTCCTCTAAACTACCACAGGAGGGATAGGATCAAGATCCTTAATGGCAGCATCAGAGTGTTCAGTAGGGGGGAGGAGCTTCTAGTGGATCAATTATCAAGGTAGGAACTTCCTTCGAAGGGGCGGCATATGCCAAAAAGATAGAAAGGAAATAGAAGTTGCACAAGGGCTCATTGGACATTAATTAGATTTCTTGTCTCAGAAAAGAAATGGGCCAATGACTCTCTATGTTGACTATAAAAGGATTATGACCATTCTACAAGACAACCACAATTGTGAGAGCTGTATGTGTCTCATCTTGGGTATCTTGATCCAAATTGATACACTCCCCTCACAAAATTTACCACCTTTTATATCAAAAGCAAAAGCATAAAGTTTTTTTAGCGATGAAATACCTATAATTAAAACAAAAAATATAGTAAGTAAAAGTGACTAACACAACAATTAATCTAAGCAATATCTATATCGATTAAATCAAGACATACAAATTAGTAAAAAATATTTACCTAAATGTAATATCTAATTACTTGACCTTGCACTCAATGGTCTCATCAAAATGTGTTCTTTTGACCTACCATGACTCGCCCAATAATTATCTCATCCATTCCTTATACGAACATTTTCATTGATAATTAATCTTCATTTTCTTCATTGATAAGATTTGATGCATTCCTCCAACAAATGAATCCTCTTATTGATAGCCTTCTAGATTTTGCAGTAACTCGTTGTTATGTTTTGATAAAAGATGGTTCTCCAATTGAGGATATCCTTTTCTGCAACCAAGTTAAGTGTATAGCATGAAAACCCATTATAACCATCACCAATGAATCTCAACAATGAAGAGTCGTTATAGAAAGGCGGTGTGCTATTTTTGCTAGGATCTTTGGGATATAGCCTACCATCTAACCAAGGATCAAGATTCTTCTTTCCTTCAAACCTAAGTATATGTTTTGTAGACTCTGTAATAGTAATGGGTTTTGTTCTCTTCCTTATTGGTTCATACTCAATATCCAACTCAATATGAAGATGATAGAGATGCCTTTTAATAGAGCTACAGAGATCATTGGATGACTGATCCATAGCTAAGGACGTCATTAGAAGATTGGATTGAAAAAGCATGTGAATTAGAAACAAGAAGAAAAATGAAGAAGAAACTAGTAAGGATGGGAAAGAAAGAAGAGAGCGAGAATGAAGGCAAGTAATTAAGCGTCGAAAAAAATTCAAATTGAATATTAGTTTTCACTTTAATGAGGATGAGTAAGATATTCATTATGACAATCTTTGTTACCTTTATGGCGGCCTAGATTTCTAGGTTTGATGTGACCATGAGAATATCACGGCAATGACTTATTAACAATTTTTGATATATTTACTTACCAAAATATAAAAGTTTTTAAAAATTAAAAAATAACTTTATTTTCTAAAATATTTTCCCTCTCTAGGATCGCTTAGAGGGCATTTTCGAGACCTCAAAACTCCCCTAATGATATCTTTAGAATGGAATCCATACTGAAGAGAGAGACTAACCATCACTTAGATAAAAGCATCCAAAAGGGAGTTTTTCTTAGAGGCCTACAACCAAAAGTTTGTAAGTTTGTAGAATTGAGAAGATCAGTCAACCTACAAGATATAGTGGAAGGTGCAAGGCTGTATGATGAAGTCGAAGCAAGGCTATTTTGATGATCTCAAGAAGAAGAGTCTTACCTCCTCCCATGCTAGGAATAGTGTACCCACCAAATCCAATCCCAGGGACTATTTCCTACCCCTATCCTCAGATGCAAACAATGCTCAGTACAGTGCACCGAATCTGCAGTGGTCGTAGAGACGGCAATGTCTCAAATGATGGTTCAACCACATCAACAATGGCCTCAAACAGTTCTCCCAATGGCAACTCGACAACAATAGTGGAATCCTACCAATTAGAACCAACAACCCCTACTCTCAACAGGAGCTTTAAATCACAATCAAAACAGAGGACCCTCTGGATCAACCCAACCAGCCTATGCAGTGATTACAAAGGCTTCCCAAAATCCTACTACAAGTACTCTAAGAGGTGAAAATATGAAGGACTACATGTCCAATTCAATCACAAGTATCAAGAAGGAGTTGATGGATGTGATTACAGAACAATTGCCGATGATAAAGGTGAATACCACCAACATATCAATTGTTACAAGTATCAAGAATGAGTTGATGAATGTGATTACAAAACAACTGCCGACGCTTAAGGCGAATACCACCAATATATCAAGTCCTGCAGGAGGTGGAAGAGATGTGATGCGATCTAATACATGGTGTGAAAAGTGTCATCAAGCAAGACATTCAGCCTTTGAATGTACTCAAAAATCAACCATTCGTGGAGATTTCTATTCGTACTGTTTAAGGAAGAACCATATAGAGGATATTTTCTCTCTCAAGGAGATCCATGAAAGAAGTGAGGAAGAAGAAGAAGCAAGATTCAACTTGTTAGAATCTTAGATGAACACCCAAGGTATTGGACCCAAGTCTACAGAGTTCAGTCCTAATTTTAGCCCAAGGAGATTTCCCTCTTAAAGTTATAGAAGACGACAACCTAGTGATGGCCAGAGATCAGAAGTCGAATGGTGTACAAATGCGAAGAAAAGAGACAAATCTCACCAAATTGTCCAAATCCTAGAAGGTCTATGGAATACAAACCCTTATGCAGTCAATGCAAAGGAGAAGGCCACACTGTAAAAGACTATCCAAGTCCAGCTCCTATAAAAGCTATCCCTGATCCCCACAATAGAAGACCGAAGAACATGCCTCTAACTTGGTGGAATTGAAAGTTGCCACAATAATGCATACTAGGAAAAGAGAACCCACAATTCCAAAAGAGAATGGTCCCTCTGCCAAAATGGTGAAGTTCAACCTTTCCAAGGAGAAACAAAATAGTGTAGAGCATAATAATATTGTACAAAGCACTGTAGTGTAGAGAGAGCTACAAAGACTATTACAGAGACAAGACCAAAGGTCCAAGAGATGGAGGATACCAAAGTACCTCAAGTATTAAAGGAAGTGTAGATGTTGCCGCCTCTAGAGGAAATAATGAAGATAAAAGTGGGGGTTGCCCTATTCCCTAGTTGTTTGGAGAAGCCCATGGATCCTATCAAAGAATATGACTTGGTCAATGACCTAAACACCTTCAAAAATCTAACATCCTGATAGTTGCTGATGTTGTCTCCCAGCTGTCGGAAGAAATTCAAAAGCATACTAACAAGAAGACATGGCCTAAGGATTGCTCCCTCAACAACAACTAAGTCCAACAAAGCGCTAGAGCCTATAAAAGAAATGGATGTGGCTAATGCCTTCGTGGATCCTAGTACTCCAGAGATTGGCAAGTGGATTGAAGGATGCTTTATAGCAAACACATTGATTGATGGGGGTTCATCAGTGAACATAATGATGGATGTGACAATGAAGGATTTAGACTTGCAAGGTATGTAGCTTACATAGTGGCTTATTAAGATGGTAGACCAAAGTAGAATCAAGCCTTTGGGCATTCTCCAATATGTGAAGACAATCCTCACAGGAAGAGATTATTGGCTGACCTATTTGATGGTAAAACCAAATTCCTACGGGACTTCATACCCTCTATTGTGCTAAGAAGACCATGGATTTTTGAAGCAAGAGCACAAACGGATTGGTTGAAAAGAACCCTAACCCTAGGTAGAGGAACCAACAAAGTGGTGGTGAAGTTGTATGGATTGCAAAAAGGTAATGGATCCACTTCCATTGAATTCTTAATAGAATCTTCCAACAAAATAATGGATGGCACATTAGGAGACGAAGAAGCTGTCAAATAGACCTTTCCCAAGAAAACATAGGCACTGTCCCTACCATTGGGCACTGTAAGCCAACTCCTAAAATAAGTAGAGTCTTTGTCAATGGGTGAATACCTCTTGCATGAACCCAAATTGACTTCTAAAGTCACCTCCGATAGTGAGATAGAAGCATGGATATATTGTTCTCCCTATTACATGGTTGTAAGTAGAGACAGAGATAAAAATAGAGACAAATGCAGAAGCAGAGGCAAAGGATACAACAAGAATTTGTTCTTCTCTTAGAAAGCCTCTAAAGAGGCTGAGAGAGAGTTTGAAGAGGATGAAGATGACATGAAGAAGAAGACTATGGAAGCGAGCTAGAAGAGTCTATCCTACTACTCATAGAAGGCACATAGAAGGAAGAAGTTTCAGAGGCTATAGAAGCAAAAAATCCCATGTTGTTAAACAAAACGACTTTGATACCCTTTGGACTGGCTAATGAAGCGCAACATTTGCAAAATATTCATAAGAAATGGATTAGGTAGAATAAGACTTTCTTTAACAGTGGGTCTTGTTGCCCAAAGTCACCCTTCCTAAGAGAGGATGATGATGATGCACCTTGCCAACAACCATCAGTCCAGCAACCCAAACAGAACTTCAAAGGTTCCTGTTGTGTAATGTTCCTAGATGCATCCTTAGGAGATGAGTCCTTGAATCAAGAAGCAACTAATTTCCAACCCAAACCCCAAACAACCATGATATCCTTTCAGCATCCCAAGTAGTAAGCTCAGTCCTCACTGAAAGAGGAAGTCAATTCTAGTGGAGCATCAAAAGAGGAGACCACTCCCTTAAAGGAGTCGGATCTATACCTAGAAGCAATCCGTGGGATCTTCATCTACAAAGTGGAAGGTGAAAAGAAATTAACATTCATGGATGATGATGGTACTAAAGGTCAATCTAAAGGTGGGCATCAGTCTTCTGGAAGAGGAATTGTCGAACTTGCATGACCTTTTGAAGGAGAACTTGGATGTACTTGCATGGATATATAAAGATTTGAAGAGGATTGATCCCATGGTATGTCAATATCACATTGACCTAGAGCGTGATGCCAAGCATGTGAGGCAAAGACAGAGGCACATGAACCCTAATTACTCTGCTCTAGTGAAAGGAAAATTGCTGAAGTTCCTTGAAGTTGAGTTTATATGTCCAATGGTGGCCAATAGTAAATGGGTTTCACCCATTGTGGTAATATCCAGGAAGAATGGAAAGCTGCAAATATATGTGGATTTTTGAAAGCTTAAATCCAAGACTAAGAAGGATCATCTTCCTATTCCTTTCACAGACCAACTATTGGACATAATGGTAGAACATGAGCTTTATTCCCTCTTGGATGGATTCAGTGGATACAACCAAGTCTAAATCAAAGAAGAAGATCAATCTGAAATGACCTTCACAAAAGAATGGAAAACCTATGTCTACAAAGTGATGCCATTTGGGCTTAAGGTATACCTAGATGACTTCTGTGTCTATAGCCTAATTCGTGAGTATTGGGGACACCTAGAGTAGTGCCGAGAGTATGGGATCTCTCTAAACCCCGACAAATGTTTCTTCGAAGTATCTTCATTTTTCTGGGCCACATTGTCTCTGTACAAGGGATAGCTGTTGAGATATCAAGCTCCACTCGTGATATGCCAGGGTGACCGTTGTGCATTTATGTCATCGACTTGTTAGCTGCAGATGCGGCTGGTACACCGCCCATGAATAATAGCTAGATGACAGCTATCCTTATCTACTCTAGTTCATGGCTCAGTTAGTATGCCACCTTAGTTAGTTGAGTTTGGTTTGAGACCCACATATAGGGTTCTTCTATTTCTTTTGTACTTGAGTTCTTTTGGCTTATACAACTAAGAAGAGGAAAACTGTTTTCAGCCTCCACCTGTGTGTGTATTTCCACATTGTGCAAGCAAGAAAGCTACAAGTGAGACTCCTTCCTTCTCTCCCACAATCTTGACATGGTATCAGAGCCTTGTTCATGGTAAGGAGCTCAAGAAAGCAAACCAAGTTCGCAGTGTTTTGGTAAGAGGACCAGTGTTGCTTTCATTTTTCTGTTTTGGTAGCAAGTCTCTGCAGGTAGCACAGCCGGAAAGTGCAAGAGTGCATTGTCTCAGATTGAGACGCCCTTCGCGGTGTAGCAAGAGGGCAGTGTATGCTGCGAGAGAGGGCTTTAGCCCATTGTTGCTCTATTTTTTTTATTTGAGGCCATTTCGGGGCCTGTTTTGGAGATGGAAGTTTTCTGCACGCACTCACGAAAAGGCCCTGTTTTTTGCTGTGCGACCACTGTTCTACACGTCGGTGAAAAGTTACCGTAGAAATTGCATTGTATGCCTGTGCCAGAGACATTGGGAGTTATAGAATCATCCTTGTTACCTGTTGATGCAAAATTGTCACTAGGAAGTGACTGTGTAGTCAAATACCACTTTCGTCAGTTTTGCAGATTTGCCCTTGTGATGCTGAAGCTGTGTTTTTTACAGTGACAGAATTTTTTGCAGTGTTCTGTAATGGCGTCTGATTCTCTTTCACAGATTGTCACTGAAAAGCTTGACAAGAACAACTTCCAAGCATGGAAGTTTAGAATGATGAATTTCCTTATGGGAAAAGGATATTGGGAATTTGTTGCAGGAAATGAAGAAGAACCAGTTCTTCCTGATGTTCCCAATCAACAGCAAATGCAGGCATTTAAAGGATGGCATGAGAGAGCCAGAAAAGTTATGTACTGGCTGTCTATCAATATTTTAGACTCTATGATTGTGCATATTCAGGATGCAAGTACGCCAAAGGAGGCATGGGATACTTTGTCAAAAATGTATAGCACAAATACACAAGCCAGGAAAATGCAACTCAAGCAAGAGTTGCACAATGTGCAAAGAGAAAGTGTGAGCATCAATGACTACCACATGAAGGTGAAGAAGATTGCAGATACACTTGCTTCCATTCGGTCGCCAATGGAAGATGATGATTTAGTTTCTGTGACCTTGAATGGTCTAGGAAAGGATTATGCATAGTTCTGAACATCGATTTCCGTCCATGAAAGATTTCCTGATTTTGAGGAGTTGATTGCTCTTCTAATTTCTGAGGAGCAGAGAAATGGTGGTGCATCTTCTTCAGGAGGGACTTCAAAAGAAGCTGTCTTCTACTCAAATGCTGGAAGAGGTAGAGGCAGAGGTAGAGGAGGCCGATTTGGAGGTCGTAGTAGAAATCAGAATATGCAGCAAACTCAAGAAAACCAGCCCTATCGAGGAGGATGTGGTAACTCTAGAGGCAGGGGGAGCCAAAGAGGTCATGGTGGATGGAAAAGAGGCCAAAATGCAAACAGTAGCGTTGAATGCTACTACTGTGGTAAAATGGGTCATATGGCTAAAGACTGCTATAAAAAGCAGAATGACATCATGAATGGAAAATTGCAACAAGGAAATTATGCATCTTCTAGTAGACAAGGTGATGACAGAAATGAGCATTTGTTTATGGTGCAGCACATGACCAATTCTGTGACAAGTGCAGAAGAAAGCAACGATGTGTGTTTATGTTGACTCAGGTGCATCAAACCACATGACAGGTCATGCAGAATGGATGCAGGATGCAAGGAAAATGGAAAAACCAGGATTTGTGGAGACTGGTGATGATACTGCACATCCTATTGTGCAGATTGGAAATATTCCTTTGTCTATGCAGGATGGGAAAAAGAAATACCTGTCAGTTGTATTTCATGTCCCGAATATCACCAAGAACCTGGTTTCTGTTGGTCAAATGGTTGAGCAGGGCTTGCAGGTCAGATTTAATTCTCATGGATGCTTTGTTGAGGATATGAAAAATAAAGGTTGCTTGATAGCAAAAGGAAAGAAAAAGGGCAGAATGTTTACGTTGGATGTAGACATGCCTGAATTGAGTGCAGCAATGTTTGCACATGGGACCGGTGTAGTTGCAGATATTGATATCTGGCATAAATGCATTGGTCATGTTAATGTACAATGACTTAAATCAATGCAAGCCCAAAATATTGTTGCAGGATTGCCTAAATTCAAGGTTGCAGAAATGCATAAGGTATGTGAAGCCTGTCAATTTGGAAAACAGGCAAGGAAACCATTTCCTAGACATGTTCAAGAGAGTAAGAAGCCATTGGAATTAATCCACTTTGATGTGTGGACTACTAAAGCTGCATCTATTGGAGACTGTCATTATTTTGTCACTTTTATTAATGACTATAGCAGAAAAGTTTGGGTGTATTTTATGAAAAAGAAAAGTGAAGTATTTGGGCATTTCAAAACTCTTAAAACTATGGTTGAAAAAGAAACAGGCCTGCAAATAAAATGCCTAAGGTCAGATAGAGGGGGAGAGTACCTCTCAAATGAGTTTGCAAGGTTCCTGCAGGAGCATGGCATAAAGCAGCAATATTCATGCAGTCATACCCCACAACAAAATGGAATTGCAGAAAGGAAAAACAGGCATATTGGAGAGGTATCTTGTGCCATGCTCAACGAAAAAGACTTGCTAGATTTTTACTGGGCTGAAGCAGTTGCTATAGCAGTCTACATAATGAATAGGACTCCCACTGCAGCAATACATGGGATGACTCCAGAGGAGAGGTATACAGGTAGGAAGCCAGATATTTCTCATTTGAAAATTTTTGGTTGCATTGCCTATGTCCATGTGCCAGATGAGTTGAGATCCAAGTTGGATCCAAAAGTTGAGAAGTGCATCTTTATTGGTTACTCTCTGCAGCAGTAGAAAGGATATAGATGCTATAACCCTTCTACTCGTAAGTTTATAGTGAGCAGATATATTTTTTTTGATGAGATGAGTAGCTAGTATAAACCAGTAAATGTGATTGATGATGTAGATGCACAAAATGGTAATGCTGCATAGAATTCACAGCAGGAAACAAAATATTAGTGGACCTGGAGTGTCCTCTAGCAGTGGTTCACATTCTTTGCCATGGATAGGCAGATTGAGATCAAGAGAATCTCCTCAAAACAATGCAGATAGTGGTATGCAGGTTTCACGAAAAGGAAAAGAGAAGGTAGATCAGCCCATGTTTGATGTAAATGCAGGTCACTCTTATGTGGATGGTGAATCCAGTGGCTCAGAATAGAGCATTGATGATGAGTTGGGTATTCCTTCTATTGTTACACCTGGAGTAAGGAAGACCAAGGATATTTTGAGAGCACCTGGGAGTGAACCTACTTTGCGCAGGTCTACCAAAGCTAGGTATCCTGTGGATAGGCTGAAATATGATGGATTTACAGCCATTTACTATGCCTATATGGTCAAAGTGATACAGGAACCAGAACCCACTTCTTTTGAGCAAGCCATGGGAAAAGAAAAGTGGGAGAAAGCCATGGATGCCTTGGAAGCAAATGCTACATGGGAATTGGTACCTTTGCCTAAAGATAAGAATGCAATTGGTTGTAAGTGGGTTTATAAGGTGAAACGCAATGCAGATGGTTCTGTGAATAGATATAAGGCAAGATTAGTAGTCAAGGGGTATGCACAAACATATGGCATTGATTATGAAGAAACATTCAGTCCGGTTGCAAGGATGGCAACCATAAGAGTAGTCATTGCTATGGCTGCATCAAAGGGATGGTCTTTACATCAGATGGATGCAAAGAATGCCTTCTTGCATGGTGATTTGCAAGAAGAGGTCTATATGGAGCAGCCACCAGGTTATGTGCATGCTGTTCATCCTGAGTTTGTTTGTAGGTTGAAGAAAGCCTTGCATGGCTTGAAGCAAGCACCTAGAGCATGGTCTGACAAGATAGGATAGTATCTTGTCACTATTGGCTTTCAGATTTCCAAGGCAGATTTCTCACTTTATGTGACAAAAACAAAGAAAGGTATTATGCTACTTGTCATTTATGTTGATGATTTGATTATCACAGGTGATAGTGATGAAGATATCCTTCATGTGAAAATGCTATTGAAGCAGAAGTTTGAGATGAAGGATTTGGGAGAGCTGTGTTATTTCTTGGGCATTGAGGTGATTAGATCACCAAGTGGGATACGGCTCTTGCAGAGGCAGTATGGATTGGATATGCTGTCCAAATATGGGATGATAGGCTGTAAGCCTATTTCAGTTCCTTTGGAGCAGAATGTGAAGCTGAGCGCAGATGCAGGTGAGCTTTTGGAAGACCCTAATATGTACAAACACATAGTAGGAAGTTTGATTTATATGACTATTACTAGGCTAGATTTGAGCTATGTTGTTGGATTAGTAAGTCAGTTTATGCAAGCTCCAAGGAAACCACATTTGGATGCGGCTAGACGCATACTCAGGTATGTGAAGTCCACATTGCAGTATGGACTATTTTATGAGACTGGGGTTCAGATACAGTTGCATGGATACACTGATGCTGATTGGGCTGGTAGTATTTCTGATAGACGATCTACCAGTGGATATGTGTTGTCTTTTGGGAGTGTTGCAATCACTTGGAATAGCAAGAAACAACCTACAGTTGCCTTGTCAAGCACAGAGGCTGAGTACAGGGGTGCAGCAATGGCTGCATGTGAGGTAGCTTGGTTGCATAAGCTACTTTATGATATGCATCAGCCTATAGATGGGCCAGTTGTCATTTATTGTGACAACATGAGCAGTATACACTTGGCAAATAACCCAGTCTATCATGCTAGAACAAAGCACATTGAGGTGCATTATCACTATGTGCGGGAGAGGGTTTTACTAGGTCTTATTGATCTAGTTTATGTCAGCACAGAGGATCAGGTAGCTGACATATTCACGAAGGCATTGGGCGTAGAGAAGCTGCGCAAGTTCAAAGACCTACTTGGTGTGTAGAAATTGGGATTGAGCTCGATTGGGAGTGTTGAGATATCGAGCTCCACTCGTGATATGCCAGGGTGATCGTTGTGCATTTATGTCACCGACTTGTTAGCTGCAGATGCGGTTGGTACACCACCCATGAATAATAGCTAGATGACAGCTATCCTTATCTACTCTAGTTCATGGCTCAGTTAGTATGCCACCTTAGTTAGTTGAGTTTGGTTTGAGACCCACATATAGGGTTCTTCTATTTCTTTTGTACTTGAGTTCTTTTGGCTTACACAACTAAGAAGAGGAAAACTGTTTTCAGCCTCCACCTGTGTGTGTATTCCCCCATTGTGCAAGCAAGAAAGCTACAAGTGAGACTCCTTCCTTCTCTCCCACAATCTTGACAATAGTAACAAACCCTGCATAGATCGAGAAGATTATAGCTTTAATAGCGTCAATCAACCTTATACAATTGAGGGGATTCCTCGGCCATGTGGGCTATTACAAAAGGTTAATTGCACACTTTGCAACAAAGGTGGCCCCCTTGTATAAGCTCCTGAGAAAAGATGTAGAGTTTACGTGGATCGTTGATTGCAATAGACCTTGCAAAGATTGGATGAAGGAATTCCATGTGCACATTGATGCGTCAGTCAAAGGCCTAGGAATGGTCTTATGCTAAAGAGGCTCCTCAAAGTTAGATCAATCCATTTATTATGCAAGCCAAAAAGTAAATGACCGAGAAAGAAACTGTATAGTGATGGAGCTTGAATGCTTGGCAATGGTGTTTGACCTGGAGAAGTCTTGATACTACCTACTATCGATG
The DNA here is from genome assembly GCF_053477565.2 of Lygodium microphyllum. Lineage (NCBI taxonomy): Eukaryota > Viridiplantae > Streptophyta > Polypodiopsida > Schizaeales > Lygodiaceae > Lygodium > Lygodium microphyllum. The sequence goes on along the minus strand of NC_141153.1, from coordinate 13,607,943 downwards.
CATTTCAAATTCTATGTGGATCATGAAACCTTGTCCTTCCTGATGATGAATAAAGCATATGTAAAGGGAAAAATAATGAGATGGTTCCTTCTATTTTAGGTGTTCAACTTTGAAGTGGTTACCAAACTCGATCACTCCCATGACCTCGCTAATCATGTGTCCCAGATCCTTCAAAGTGATAAAGAAGAGCAAGCTGATCCGGACCTCCCTGATGCTTTCCTCTTCCTAGTCGAAACTGTTACCTTATGGTATACATACATAGCCAGCCTCTTGGCAACTCAACAATATCTTCCTAGTATTTCTAGTCGTGCAAGAAGAAGCTCCTATTAGAATTAGCCCCCTACACCTTGTTAGGTGGCGCTCTATATAAGAAAGGAAACGATGAAGTGTTGGAAAGATGTGTTGTAGGAGATGAGATTGGAATCGTTCTAAAAGCATGCCATGAAAAGCCCTATGGAGGACACTTTGCAGGAGAAGCAACAGCCAGGAAGGCCTTACTCATCACAGGATATTGGCGGCTCGCTGACCCTCCATAAGGATGCCTATGATTATTGCAAACATTGTTATGCTTGCAATGGGAAAGCCTACGAAATCTAGTGCTATGCCACTATAGCCCATCCTTCCCCTTAAGCTATTCGAGAAGTAGGAAATTAACTTTGTGGCCCCCATTGATCTGCCAATCAAAAGGAAACATAGCATATACATTTTGGTATGTACGAATAGTGTGATGGATGGTGTGAAGCCAAAGCTCTAAAGCAAGATGATGGCAACAACATGGCCTTGTTCCTATACAAAAACATCATCACCCACTTTGCTAATCCTCAAGAGCTAGTAAGTGACAAAGGTACACACTTCCTTAACAACATTATGGAAGAATTGACAAAGTTGTATAAGATCCGTCATCGCAAGTCCGCACCTTATTACCCCAAAGCCAATGGACAAGTCAAAGTTACCAATCATATTCTCTACTCGATCCTGACAAGGATGATTTTTGTACATCATCATGATTGGAACGATCGACTTATAGAGGCCCTCTAGGCATATAGAACCTCCCATAAGGCTGCTCTATAGGACACACCCCTTTCCAGCTTGTATATGGTACAAAAGTTATCTTCCCTGTTGAGCTAGAATTGCCCTCTCTATGCATGGCTATCAAAGAGCACTTGGGAGATGACGAGTCCTTGCAACACCATCTCTTGAACTTGGAATGTCTAGATGAGACTCGCAGGATGGCCCTGGACTGAGTGTGATTTTTTTTCCCTTCATCAACTAAGAGGTGAAGACTGTGGGATGCTACGATAATTGGAGTCAGGTATGTTCTTGTTTCCCTATGCACACACGTGATGGGCCTCCTCCCCATTACCAATATACCCATCACTCTATTTGGCGCACTGCACGACAAGACTCCATGGTCTTCCTTCTTACATCTATGCCAGATGGGTTTGTCAGGATGCACTAAAGCACCATCAAACAGTGCACTAGCATATCCCCTTTGAACCATTTCTCTCATCCATTTCTAAACCGGATATGAGATATGAATTTCAATTATTATTCCTTGAGTGACGTGAGTTATGGGGCATGTGACTAATCTATTATTCCAACATGAGTGACTGTCGAGATTGAGTACTATAGACTTCACCATTGAGGCTTAACGAATCTTCATCAAGAAAGCTACCTCTTGGGTGTTTTTGCATGGTTCCTGCCATGCTGGATGAATGTGATGTGGTGAGCCATGGTACATTCTACAGACAACTATGATCATTTATGTATCAGCAACGGTTCACCTCAACCATTTGCAAATCGGGCCAATTTTTTTTAACTCTACCCCTTTTTGTTTACAATAGTCGATCATGTTTTAAGTATGGGGACGTACGTATATGAGTGGTAATCAAGTGTTCAAGTGTTAGACCCCTATTCTGACTAGTCAACCTGATTTATTAAGGTCTTAAGTGTGGGGACGCATCCTTGTGCATATGTTTTGTATACCTTCATTGGAGCATTCCTATCGGATCATTCAAGTATACCATGTCCTGATTTTTCCCTAATGGGGTCCTTTCTCCATCCACCCGTTCTATTTTCACCCCGTTTTGGGATTGTTCCTTCCCCATTTATCTTTATCTTTTGTTTTTCTATTTTTTATGTAAACACACCCTACATTCACCAAAATTCAAATTTGACCTTACGGTCTTGTTTGTCCCTTTAAATTAGCCATTTTTCCTTTTCATGGCCCGTTGTTTCGAACCACAATTCATGAGTTATTAATTTTTAAAGAATTTTCTATAAATTAGATGTGTTTCCATATAAATGTACATTTTTTGCTTCGAAATAGCAATATGATGTGACAACCCTAACCTACGCCTTTCCCTTTACATTTTTGCTCTTTACTATTCATCATTTCGATGCATTGTTTGTCCATTATTAAATTTTCTGTATTTTTGGTTATTCTCTTGTGTGTTTTTGGCTCTTTTTTCATGTGAACGTATCCTATTTACCTCAAAATTAAATTATGATTAGATAGCCTTGCCCGACTTCTCCCCTACACAATCTTTCTTTTTCCTCCATCATGTTCCGTCCCATTGATTTTATGTTATTAATTCTTCCACGTGTTTTTGTGCTCCTTTTTTCTATTTTTTTCCATGTACTGCCATTGAAAATACGTTTTGACCTGACAGCCCTGTCCCATAGGTTTCCCCTAATATTTTTTCTTTTCATTGTACTTTGTTCCGATATATGGATTTTCTCGTATTAACTTTCAACTCCATTTTTGTTTGTATTTTTATTGTTTTTCCCATGCGAACGTGCTCTTTTGCCCCCAGAATCATGTCCCATCCTATCCATTCTATATGTCACCTCCTTGCGGACATTTTTTGTATTTACTTCTCATGGTTTCGATCCATGGATTTTTTTGTGTTAATTTTTCTTTCCATTTTCAAGTGTGCTTTTTCCTTTTTCCCATGCGAATGTGTCCTATCCTTGTTGGAACTATGTCTTGACATGCTATCTCCTTGCGGACATTTTTTGTAACTTCTTGTGGTCTTGATCCACGGTTTTTTTCGTGTTAATTTTTCTTTCCATTTTCGAGTGTGCTTTTTCCCATGAAAACGGGTCCTATCCTTGTTGGAACTATGTCTTCACATGCTAGGCCTATCCAGCACTTCCTTTCATACATTTTTCATTCTTTTTGTCTTTCGTTTCGATGGATGAATTTTATGGAATTAATTTTCATATATATTTATGTTCCACCATTCTGTGCTATGCACGAACGCCCGCTTTTTTGTGATTTCCCGTGTGTTGATGCATCTGTGATGTCATTCTTTCCCCGCATGTTTGCCTCGCCTATCGTGTCAGCTCTGTCACCGCAAAAAAAAAGCCCACGCACATGTACATGACGAGGGGGTGCATTTTCCACCTCACCACCCTTTCTTTTAAATTTCCATTTCAATATTTAAAAAACCTCTCCCCTCCCATCTATAACCACCTTTCCCACTCCCTCTCTTCCCTTTTCTCTCTCTCCTCTCTCTTCTTCTTTTCTCTCCCTCTCCCCTCTTTCTCTCTCCCTACCCCCTCTACCCTCCTCCACCCCTAGGCTTCTCCTCTCCCCCTCTCCCTCCTTCCTCCCCTTGCCCTACTTTCTCCCTCCTTCGCTCCTCCATCTCCATCCTCGCCCTCCTCCCCTTCTCTTCTTTGCCTCCTTCCCCATCTCCTACTGCTTCCCTCCTTCCCCTTCTTTTTCCAAATGATTTGATCAAATCTGAAAAATTTGCTGAACATTTGTGCTCAACTTTTCCCTTATCTTTGGTACTTGGACAAAAAAGAAAAATATTAATCACACACACATGTGATAAAACTACATTTAAAAAAAACTTCACATTGATCCACATAATAAAGGGAGAACAATATACACACCACATACTACAAAATGAGACCACATGTCAAAGTTTGTTACATCACACCATGAGGATTTTATTTAATATTTAAAACCAAACATACAAAACACAATAACAATAACACAAAACCCCAAAATCCATAATATCAAAATGACCTCACCCCAAGTTTATACATCTCATGGATATAATTGAACGAATACATGACAAAAAAAACACATCAACATTTATTGAAACATTTTCACCATGGTGTTTGGTATTTTTAGCTTACAATGGCAACATTTTCCAGCTCATTGGATTTTATTTTTGGATTCCATTGTGGTTCATATACACCCTCCTCCAAGTATCCCATTTCTCTCATTTCTTTTTTTCATTTTTTACACCAAACATCACAATTAATTATTTTTAAAAATAAACCATGATTATATTTTCCAAGTGTATTCGTGGTAAATACATATTTTAATTAATTAAAAAGAACCAATTGTTCATGTAGCATGCACTTCGTGTGCCAAACACACATTCTTAATTTATAAAAAATAAACGTGCCATCACAAGTGCACGCATTGAAAAAAAGTGCTATATACATTAATTTGTAAAAAGGAACTTGCATTTAGAGACTTAGAGTTAGGATATAGTCAAGGGACATTAATAAGTACCATAAAACTTAATAAGTTTTTTATAAAAATAAAATAAAATACCATTTTTTATTAAGGTTTATCACCTAATAAAATTTCAACCTTTGATAATTAATTTGTAAAATGAACATACAATTAAATTCCCCTTCCCCCCCCCCCATTGCACATTCCTATTTTCAATGAAGCGTTACATGTGGAGTGGGTGATGTGGCAGTCTATCAAAGTCCCTCTTGGTCGTCTTAGTCAGTTGAGGTTTGATTATCAATCGATTTTGGTTTAGTATTTTTATTGATTATTTGTTTGGAGACGAGGATACAACGTGTATTTTTTTTTTCTTTTTAGCCTAATACGGGGATATTGGGTGCTTGTTTGTATGCATAGCATGAAGCTTTCGATCGCATAACTACAGAGGTCATGCCAAATTTTTTCTAGGATGTGGATTACTTAGGGTGGTCAGTAAGTTGGTCAAGTCTGTGTGAGTTTTTGTGGTTGATATCTTATCTACTATTATTTTGGTTGTTTTGCAAGCATTCTTTGTGATTGTATGTGTGTGAGTGTGATGTGTGTCATAAACTATGTGAATGGCGCTCTCGTACTCCTCCCCCTCAGTCTAGTATGTTCCCTTGGTGTCTCATGATCACTCATTATTGCTGGATTTGGACCTTATTATTAAGGCGAGGTTATCCAAATTCATGGCACTTTCATTGCCACTTATTCCAGAAGATTCTAATTTGTGTGATTAGTTTTTAGCCTCTTACAATAATAGGTTTGGTCATGTTCATGGTACAATTATGCACATGACACCTAAGAGTGTGGGCAAAGCTCTGTCCTTAGCATATCATGGGGGACCTTTTCCTATTGCTAGTCAATTATTCTCTAATGAGGAGATTCTAAAGTTGTTATAGAAGCAGACTGACGATGTCTTGGATCCTAAGAGGGTTATTACTACTTTAGGCATTAGTGTGTTCATGATCTCCAATCTTATCTGGAAGAAATTATACTAGTTCCTTCAAGATAGGTTTATGCCTGCCAAAACCCCTTCTAACGACCTTTCAAAGGAGTTATTCACAGCTTCTTGCATGGTGCTGAAAGGAATTACCATTGATTGGAGTTCATATCTCCTAGAAAAGATGGATGAGCATTTTATTAGAGCCATTAGGGGTAATGTGACTAATCACATTTGGTTATTATCTTTTTGTTTTCTTGGCATATGTTGCCCCTTGCAAAGAAAATTCCTACATTACTAGTTGATCCTCTTCCTCCTACTGAAGATATATCATAGAGGATGTTGATCCCCTCCCTCTTGTGGTTATTTAGAGGAAGTGACTCAAACGAGTGGTTGAATCAATACCAGTTCCCACTCCTCCAGTTTCAATTCCTGTTCAGTCTAACAGTTAGCCACCTACTTTCCTCACAATGCCAAATCTTTTGAGAGCACATAGAGATGGTACTCTAGAGATTTCAATTCCCTCTATGGAAGGGTTGGTGATAGGAGACAATTACTTTTTCATGCAAAGACATCCAGAGCTCTTTTGAACTCTCAGTTTACTGCCTATATCCATCAGCTTTATTCTTCTTGTTATGAAAAGGTTCAACAATCCAAGGAGGAATTGAATCTTGAGTAAATTACTCATATATGTGTGCATCACATGGGTTAAAAATAATGTATTTTTTAAATATCAATTTTATAGTTTTTTACATATTGAAAGGTGTAATATAAAGGGGTCATTTATAGATTGAATAGAAAAGGGTTATGTTTTATTCAAGAAAAATTCACAGATAAGGATATTTATAAATAGGCCTTGAATACACGTGATGTAGAGGATATACATATAGTAGCTTCCCCGAGAGTTGAATAAAGCAAATAATGAGCTAGCCTTTGCTTAAGAAAATTTTTATGACATTTGTACACAACTGGAGCAGTAGACTAAGATCATTGATACCTAGAAAGAGGAGATTTCTAGTTTGCAAACTTAGTTGGCTAAAATTAAATCCCAAGTTGTTATTGTGACTAAGGAGAGGAATAGCTTGTTGAAGGAGTCTCAAGAGCTAAAAGCTTTGATAGCTACCCAAATACAAGAGCTTACGTCAACTAATATTATCCTTGAATAGAGCAATACTTAGATTCAACAGCTTAAGGAACAATTAGCTTAGTCATGTTCTACTTCACAAAGTCCTTCTATGCAGCCAGTTCCTTCCTTATCCCATGCAGATTTAGCTATCCTTCAAAGGAATGCCACATTATGCCCTTTATTCCAAGATAATCTTGAAAAGGCTTTAGTTAAGAATGGCTTTGTTGCGGTCTTCATTTGAGCAGTTCTAGGAGTTTGTTCCTCCAGATCACTCTTTATTTATTCATTATCATCAACACAAACTGGTAAGCTTTCAATGATGGATTTTCCTTTTCTAGAGGATGGTTAGAGTGTTGGTCTTCTGATTTGTTCCGCCCTCCCCACCATCTCCCTCCCCTACCCCACCTTCACCTCCACTCGTCAAATATCACATTCTTGCTCACCTCAAGATTTCGTATCCTTGAGTTAAAGAGTCGATAGCCTTTCATGGTAATGTTGTAGGCCACAAAGATGAGCTTCCTGGACTTCAAGACAAGCTTCATCTTCCTCTTCTTCTTGTTTGCATGGACAAATGCATTGCATCCAAAGATGTAGAAGTGAGACATAGAAGGCTTTCAATCAAAGAAAGCCTCATAGGGAGTCATATCCTATAACATAGAAGTCAGAGAATGGTTGCAACTATGAATCACATTAGCCATCACCTCACCCCAAAGGGATTGCAAAAAGGGTTGTCTTGCTTGCTTACCAAATGATATTATTCACACACTTTATGAAATTCTACAACTCTAAAAAAAGTCAACCCTATAACCAATCCTTTGGACTGCATTAATTTCAACCTTTGCACATTTGCATGTCCAATACGTTTATGCCATATTTCAATGTTTGAAACCACTCCTTTTCCTTTAGCATACATAGCAGCATTTGTTGTAGGAATCCCAGCATCTAAAGTCAGCATGCAACTAACTCTACTTCCTTTTGTGACCAACCTGCACTTATCATTAAAGTCTTCTACAAAACAACATTTTGCATTGAATCGAACCTGCAACCCTTACTCTACCATGTGGCCAACAGACATTAAATTCTTTGTGATTGATGGCACAATGTAATACATCAGTCAGAATCTTTTTCTGGCCGTCACGCGAGGACAAAGGAACCTTTTCAATATGTGAAATTGGGTGGTATGAATCATCTCTCATCTACACATAACTTGGATTTTGTAAGTCCTGCATCTCTTCAAACCATTCAACATGATTGGTCATATTATTAGATGCACCCAAATTGACATATCATACATCATTATGTGTTCCCTTTCCTATAATTGCATTCATCATATGCTACATAACAAACAAATGCTCATATTTATCTTCATTTTGTTGTGAAGATGATGCATAGTTTCCTTGCTGCAATTTACCACTGTGAATATCATCCTTCTTAACATAACAATGAGTTGCAATATGACTTGTTTTTCCACAATAATGGCAAACAATAGCAGAATTTCCAGAACCTTTATTCTGCCGTCCACCTCTTTCTCTAGAGCTCCCTTTGCCTCTAAAGTTTCTATAGCATCTTGAAACCTACATTTTACCAAATTGTTGATTTAATCTATTTTGTTGGTTATCACCAGCACGTCCCGTACCTCGGCCTCTCAAAGAGGATCTGGCACATCCCCTTCTTGAACTTGAGTAGAATGCTTGGACCTGTTTACCATTTCTTTTAGACGAGTCACCCTGCATATTGATCTCTTTGGTAATCATGAGAGAGACCAACTCATCAAAATTTGAAAATGGCTTTCATACATATACAAAAGTGACAAATGATTTTCAAGCCTTCTCAGTATTAAGGCCACCCAAAGTAGATAAAATCAAGTCATCATCATTAGCCATTGCATCAATCGTTGCTAAAGCATCTGTAGTGCTCCTCACCTTCAAAACATACTCATTGACATACATTTTCCCTTTCTTCAAGGTATTCAACTCTTGCTTAAGTTGAATCTTTTGTGCCTTTGTATTTACTCAAAACATGTTCTCAAAATTTGTCCAAGCTGCATATGAAGTTTCTGCATTCCTGATATGTCCCAACACAGTATTATCAATGACTACAGATAGCCAATACATCACCTTTTTGTCTTTTGTATTTTGTTCTTTCCATGCCTTTATTTCATATGTAGTTAGAGGGATACTTAGCTCTCTAGCTCCTTTTCTTCACCTAAAGAAAACTCATAAAGGTCCTTTCCAATGAGAAAGTTTGTCACACATAACAACTTCCATGAAGGGTAGTTATTCTTGTCAAGCTTCTCAATGAGCTTCTCAATGATGGGATTTTCATTGTTATTTGCCATTATCACAAAAATGATATAAAACAACAAGCAAGTCTTCTTTAACCTTTCAACAAGTGCACAACAATACACCAAGCAATCTTTTTCACTGATTGCTCAATAACACATGTAATGTGATACCTGTTTGCAGATAAATATTATGTTTGCTTCTTGATAAACACCTCAAAATTTGCAAATTCAAAATCTACAACATGTGCACCCACTTTTGATCGACACAACCAAAATTCCAATATACCTAAAATTGTTGTCCGCAACCTTACAGCTCCAAAATGGGGCTTGAAACAGCCTCAGATGCCCAAAAAAACTGCGGGAAATCCCTAAAGAACATATCTATAGAATATAGATGCTCTACTAGCACACCAAAACTCACAGATAGCAATCTGAGATTTTCACTCTACCCTACTTCTGGTGCCTCCATAGACACTATCCAAGAGAAAGAGTGGAAGAATGGGAGAGCTTCTTACTTGTTGCTTGCTTGCTTGAACCTTACTTATTTTCCTTCACTTTAGCCTTCAAAACCAACCTCTCTTAGTAGCACTGCTCTAATAACATGTCAAGAATTGCATGGTGGGAGAACTTGCTTGAGCTGCTACAGCAAGTACACACTATATACACAAGGGGAAGCTCACTCAAGAACACAAGAAGAGAGATGGATGTCAAAAAGTTATCTTGTTGGTTTCTTCCTCTTCTTTCACACACAATACAATGTACACAAAGTATAGATAAGATACATCATAAAGGAAAGTGGCCTACTAAGTCAAATAGCGCATAACTGACTACACTAGTCAACTAGCGCTATATCTATACCAGTTGTAGGTAGGTGTGACAAACTAAATATAATAAGTGATAAGTCAATGGCCATGTGAGTATCATAATGACCACCAATGTGCTAAGTGTAGACATGCAGACCCATCTAGCAAGCTGGTCCATTATCAATGTCTGCACATGTTGATCTTGCCATCTCAACACAACAGTCACATTCACATTCATGCACAACTTTGGGATTGACTTCTGATTATTATGCGAATGCTAATGCATATACACCAAATACCAAGCAAAATGAGTAGTCAATCTCACTAAAGGATCTAAAGATTGAGAATACTACTGAGAAAAATACATATAGTTCCGAAAAGCTTGGCTAGTAATCATCCATTCCCCTAGGATCAATGGCCAATTCATTTGAGGTCTTGTAAGTGAATCTGCTGAACTCCATCCCTGTCATCTAGGAATCTTTTGATCAAAGCCTATATAGCCACTAACCAACTACAGGGGATGAGGGATAGAAGTGGTAGGAGAGGGAAGAGGCACAAGTGTGAGGGGATGAAGGGATGGGTAAGCAAAATCATAAAATGAAGAATGAGCTAAAGAGGGATTAGTGGATAATTGAGGGGAATCAGTTAAAAAGGATGATAATAAGTATGCTAGAAAAGTGGAAGGAATAACTGTGGATGGGAAAGGACAGGAAGGAGGAGGGGAAAATACCCGCCGATCCCTATACAAGACTACCTTGCTTGGTTAGTATTCTGCACATGAACATAAGCTCTTTTTTGGCATTGATTCAGGATCACAAAATCAATCATGGTATGCGAAGAAGTCTCTGAACAATCAACCACTTTGGAGGAATATGTTTGGAACATTTGATCTATCTATAACTCCAAATATCTAACATACAAAATAGCCTATAATACCATATCCCCCACATACCAAACCAAGTCTTCATCATCTGGGATCAACAAGTCACCTCGCAAGTGCGTATAAGACATAAGCATGGTATCAAGTCATAGAATCCTCAAAAACCATTCTAGCCATTTCAAAAATGGCAGGGGATAGAGGAGGGAGATGGTAGGGGTGAGGTGAAGGGCAATGGGACATAGGCGAGAGGAGGTGGAGGGTGGTGTGGGGGGGGGGGGGGGGGCGAGATAGGGGGAGTGTGAAGATGGGCCTAGGGAAAGGGAAGAGTGGGGGTAGAGAAGGGAGATGGTGAGTGTGAGGTGAAGGGCAGCAAGGCATAGACAGGAGGGAGACGGAGGGTGGGGTAGGGGAGGGAGAGGGCAGAAGGGAGGTGGAGGGTGGGGTAGAAAAGCAAGGTTAAGAGGGGAGGTGGATAGGGGAAGGGAGAAGGGGAGGTGGAGAGGGGCAGGGAGGGAGGGAGGAGGGGAAAGGAGGAGGAGAAGGGTGGGATGGTGGACCGGTAGGGAGGGTGGGAGAGAGAGAGAGAGAGAGAGAGAGAGAGAGAGAGAGAGAGAGAGAGAGAGAGAGAGAGAGAGAGAGAGAGAGAGAGAGAGAGAGAGAGAGAGAGAGAGAGAGGACCTCTTAGGTTCCTATTGCCAATTTTATTTTTGATGATTCTTCATCATGGACTTGACCCTCTCCCACCCTTAGTTCCTCTCCTTCCTTCTCGGTTGCCTCTTTACATCCCTTTCTCTTCTTCGTCTCCTTCCCCTCCTTCTCCTTCTCCACTATCTACTTTGGCTTCCCTACCACCTTTGATGGATGTGACTAGTATTTCTTCTTCATTGTATACTTCTATCCCTTCAAAGTCTTCTAGGGCTAATCATCCATCATAAGAGGGGGAGCCTTCTTGAGGAGGATTTACCTTCCCTTGGTGAGGAGGAGCCCTTACCCCAAACAAGTGCATTACAGGCACTAGACATTGCTCAATCTCCCTCCCAATAGGATAATCCTATTTGGGTCCCTCATTGGTATAGATTGCTCATGCAAGATTCAAGTTTGCTAACTCCAAATCCATGTAGATCAGCTCACTTATTACAAGTCTAGTGGAATAGTTTTCTTTGTGTGAATTATACTCTTATGCCATAGATTTTTCATGCCAGTGAGCCTACTACAATTGAGGAGGCTCTTGCATATGATATTTGTTGTCAAGCCATGCAAGAAGAGCTAGATTCTATCGAGCATAATTAGAATTGGGAATTAATTTCACATCCCTTGAAGCCGAATGTGATAGGTGGGAAGTGGGTCTATAAGACCAAGTACCTTGTAGATGGCTTCTTGGAAAACCATATAGCTAGGCTTTTTGCCAAGGGCTTTGCTTAGCGAGCATGTTTGGACTATTTTGATACTTTTGCACCTATAGGTTGGATGTCTTCTATTCAGCTTATTTTGGCTCTTGCAACCCATCACTGCTATAACTAGTTTATCATATGGAAGTTAAATCTGTCTTCTTGAATGGTGTGCTTGAGGAGGATATTTATGTTTCACCACCTCCCGATTTTCATATGTAGGGGAAGGAGGGCCATGTCTATAGATTGTGGAAGGCTCTCTATGGCCTAAAGCAAGCTCCTCATGCTCGATACTAGAAGATTGCTCACTTCTTTCTTCAGAGTAGTTTCCATCGATCAGCTCATGATCCCAACCTATACTTCAAGGTTGAGGGTGACATATGTATTTTTCTCATCTTGTATGTGGATAATCTTACAATTACAAGGAGATCTACTCATGAGGTTGATTGTACTTGAGATATTTTGTGATAATAGTTTGACATTCTGAATCTTGGGATCCTCCACTTCTTCCTTGGATGGGAGATCTATGAGATGGCATAGGGCATTTTTATTTTGCAACACATGTACATTTTTTAGCATCTCTTAGAGTTCTGTATGGCCAATTGTTGGCCTATTTCTTGCCCCATGGAACCAGAGTCCAAGATTTTGGTAACTAGAGTTTCCCTTACCGATGCCACTTGTTATATACCTTTTGGCTCCCTCATCTGGGTTACTAACACTCAAACACATGTTTCTTTTGTTGTGTCACTGTTACCTTCTTTTACGAAGACTCCCACTTAGGAGCATTGGAGAGTGACCGTGCACATTCTTCATTATTTATGAAGGACTTGATCCTATGGGATCATGTATGGAGAGGGGGATACTCTCTAATTAGAGTGATTCTCACTGGGCAAGTGATGTGGATTCATGATGCTCCATTATAGGTTATGCATTTTTCCTTGGACCGGGAGTTATCTTGTGGAGTAGTAATAAGTATCCTACTATGGTCCTTCCTTCTATAGAGGCAAAGTATCATGCCTTATGTTCTACATCTATGGAGGTAGTTTGGCTTCACCACATGTTGGTGGAGATTGGTTTTCCTTAGCCTGGACCTATACAGCTGTGTATGGATAACCAAAAAACTTTAGCTTTGGCAAAGGACGCTTTGTTTCATGCTCACATGAAGCACATTGAGGTTTAGTACCGCTATGTTTGAGAGCAGATCCTAGATACTGAGCTAGCAGTGGTCTACTATCCTTGTGGAGGACAATGCAGCAGATCTCTTCTCATGAAGCCTTTGCCCAAGGCTTCTATGCTTCATCACATGAGGCTATTGGGTCTTTAAACACTCCTAGGATCTGAGAGGGGATGATAGCCTATCAATGTTAGTTATGTCATTCTATCATCTCCTAGTTGTGAGCTCCAATCAAAGTTTGATAAAGACATAGGAGCTCTGGTAGTTTAGGTGCATTTCCTTTATTTGTCGACTTTCTATGTGCATTCTTAGGTCAATTGTTACTTTCGATAGTCTACCTACACCTGCCATACATTGTCATTGTCATTTGGGATTTTTTTAAAGGTCACCCCTATTTTTTGGCATTTTTTCCTTTAGTTACTAGCATTAAATGTTGGTCAACCAACATTTATGACCCCTATAGGAGTAGGCCAACTAGTTTTTTAGGGGTTTGGCTATTTATAGCAAATTCTCCTTACTTAGCACACACACACTCTTCAGTCTTTAGTCTTCTCTTTGCAAGTGCACACTTTGACACTCTAACTCTTTGTGCTTGGTGGTGCCATCATCATTAGCCTAATCTAGTGCCCTCACTAATGCTTTGGGCTATGTGTAGCGACCGATTAGTCTATCATCATTATATCAACATTCTTCTTCAGTTAGTGTAGTATTATTCCTTCACCCTCTCCTTCCTCTTTCTCACTCTCTTTGTGTTCATGTTTCTCTTCCTTTATGCACTCTCACAATTAGACATAGACTAGTTATTTCCTTGTACAACCACTAAAAAACTAAAGCACTTGATCCTCTTGAAACAATACACAAGAGTACTTGAATGAAGGGTGAAAGCATGTGGTACCAAATTTTTTCTCTTTTGGAAGTCTTGGAAAAGTGCTATGCATGGTCTTAAATAAAGGTAAACTGGAAAAAAAGAGGGAAAGCAAACATATGTATACATGAATTTCAATTGTAAATTTTCCCAAATAGTTGTTTTGATCATGATTGCCAAAAACATAACCATTCTCCTAGCTTGGACATGCCACTCTCTTTGTCTTTTGTACTTTCTTGTGCATGCTAATCTTTTCATCTCTATTTCCCTCTCTTAGTCTCTTTGATTAGTGGAGCTCTCTCTCTCTCTCTCTCTCTCTCTCTCTCTCTCTCTCTCTCTCTCTCTCTCTCTCTCTCTCTGTCTCTCTCTCTACAACTGGCCCTAGCATGAGGATCCCATCCAAGAGATCTATGGATTCCTCTGTCTGTGTGAAGCATGATTTTGAATATCATCATCTTTAAAATTTTTTCCTTTTTATAGAGGAGCTACATGTTGAGTATGGCTTAAGCTTAGAGGGAAGGCTTGCCTAAGGTACCTCTAATTGAAGACAATGACTAGTTATCAATCTCAATGTGGGATATAAACAAAGTATGAGGTTGTTCCTCAATAATATGTTCAAAGTATGATACTTAGGCAAATGATTATTGTTGTACCAAATCAAAGTATACTACATCACCCCTAGAAATGAGGAGTTACCAACCAAGTTTGTTGAATGCTTCATTTATGAGCATATGCCTTCAGTGAGGGAGAGGCCAGAATAGCACAAGATTGCATGGGTCCAATTTGGGGCCAATGTAGTAAAGAATATTTGACTTTCCTCAAGAGGGCTCAATCGTCTACAAATTGTGTGATTTCAAGGAAAGATTGAAGCATGTAATGATAGACTCACCTACTATGGTGTTGACCCCTCAACTCTCTCTACAAACAATGGCAAGGCTATCCACTACTAGGTAATAATTGTTGCTTTTGTCTAGCTTGGTTCTCCAACTTTGAGGAGCCTAATCAATATATTCTAGTTTTATTATTTATTGCAATTCTACAACTTTGTAATTTTGAGGACTCAAAAGTACTTATGTATAGATTAATATCACTTTCTATAATATTAGAATGCCTATTGGATGCATGTAAGAATTGACACGATAAAGAAAGCGCTTTTAATGGTTGTAAATTTTTATTAAAGAGGTTGAAGCAACTTATACATATCGAAGCACTTTCTTAATTGCAAGAAGTAATTTTTGTAATAGAAGCATTTTTAATATAGAAAAAGTACTTCCACATCTCTCAAAAGTGCTTTATTGTATCCAAAATATCAATTGTATGTGCTTTGAATCTTAAAGTATTTTTTGAAATGTTTTCAATGTTACAAAAGAACTTTTTGAATTGTTTAAAGTGATTTTTCAACTTTGACTTTCTTTGAATCTTAAAATACTTTTTGAAATGTTAATAGGAAAAAAATGAACTCACAAATGGGCCCTTAAAAATAATATAGTTTAAGATGTGGGCCTTTTGGATTGTCCAATAGGAAGGCTAGATGTTGACATCCATGGAGGGTGAATATTCTCACTCCAAATCTTGGATTTTCTATTAAAAAAAGGGGTAATGGGGGATTTTAAAAAAGGGAGAATGAATAGTACACAAAATTTGAGTTTATATCACTTTGTATTTCCCCCCTTTTTTGGAGAATTTTCAATTTCGGTTTTTTCCCTCTCATGAAATCAATTTGACCCAAAAGTTGAATAACTTTCGTCTCCATTGAAGCTCCCTGCTGAGAGTAATTAGGGTTTTGAGCATTCTGTTTACCTCTGCACTTTCTTCTCCATGCAACTCCAGATTTTGGGCAAAACACAGGTGTCCATTTCTCTTTGCATTTTCTCTTTTTTGCTAATTTTTCAATAGGATTTGATGTCATTTCTTACTGTTATTGTCGTTTTATTACAGAGGTTGTTTGGGGCAGGAGATAGAGGTGCTCATCTCTCTCTCTCTCTCTCTCTCTCTCTCTCTCTCTCCCCTTTCTTTCCCCCTCTCTCTATCTGTTGTTTGTCTTTTATGTTGTGTTTTCAATAGTATTTGATGTTGGTTCTAATTGTTGTTTTCTTGCAGAGTTTATTTGGAGCAAGAGGCAAATGTGTTAATCTCTCTCTCTGTTTTTTTTTTTAAAAATGGTATCTTTTCAATACAACATAATGTTAGTTCTAACCCTTGTTGTTTTATCGCAGAGATCATTTTGGGTGACATTGCATAATTTCTCATCTCTCTCCCCCTCTCTCTTTCTCTCTCTATGTTTCCTCTTTTCTACTATTTTTTCAGTATACATTCATGTAAATACTAACTCTTGCTATTGTCTTTTGTAGAGATCAATTTGGGCAACATTGGATAGGTGCTCATTTCTTTCTCTCTCCTGCATACTCTCACACTCTCTTTCTTCCTATTTGCATTTTCCCTTTTCTATTATCTTTACAATAGGGTTTGATGCTAGTTCTAACTTGAGGATCAATTGTTGTTGTAGCACTTAACACAAGGTAGAGCAGAGATTCTCTAGCTCAATTTATAAGTAAATCTGCCATATTTTGTGATGCCAAAATTTATTCATTTAATTAGTGACTTTTATGTTTGATTGGATTGATGTTTTCTTATGTCCATCATTTGCAATGGGTTTTGATCAACAACAATTCAATCTTATCTTCAGTAGATTAGCTTATAGGTAAATTGGCCCTGTTTTGTATTGCTTCTATTCATGCAGTTATCTAGATTTTTTTGCTAAAAGGGATTCATGCAAGTATTTTTGTTAAAAGGGATTCATGCAGGTATTTTTTTGTACATGTAGGTATTGTACAAGGTTTAGGTGAAGCACATAATTCTTGATTAACTATTTTGATGTGGTGAGTGACTCCTTTATGCTGGATGATATGGATCTATTTAAAGTTGATGGTTCAAAAATCCTCTACTTTATTGGTCATATGTGTCCATTCGGATCTCCATGCCAATTGGCAATGATCTATGAAACTCTTGTATCATATCATCCATATAACACACAACGTGTTGAGTCTTAGAATATCTTAGGTGTCAATCCAATATGCATATTAAGATTTGCATGCCATGTGGCTGCTATCCTTGCATCAACTACTCTATAATACCCACATTTCATACAATGTATTGAGTCAAATCAAACTCCTATTCATTATAATAAAGTTTATTTTGGCAAAATTCTATGAGTATTCTTGTGCTATTCTTTTCATTACATTTCATGTAAATGGTATGATTAAAGTGATGCCTTGAAATTGAATCTATACTTTGTGTTGATGTACATATCCAATGCGTTTTGATATTGATGTTTATGTTTGTTTACAAAAGTGTAAACATCTCTTAATGCCATGTTGATTTGTATGGCATATTGGTGATTACTAGACACACTTAAAATGCTTATTATTTAGGGGTTAATACATACTTCTTTACATCTAATGCATAGCTTATAATGCCTAAGAGAAGAACGAGAATTCTCTTGATAGAAGTACATAACAGAAAAGATGAAGAAGGAAATTGGATCATTGATATGTATCATTTCTCATCTTGGGTACATATGCATCCAAGTATGAAGGGAGCTTTTAGGGTGAAAGCATCTTCAATTGCAGATGTATCAAAGCACTAGAAGGGTAAAATTTTAGCTCTTAGATAAAGAAATGTTGATTCTCACCTTGTAACGGAGGCATTTGTACAACATGTATTCATGCAAAAACAAATACATACTACGCCCAATGTGCCCTTTCAACGAAACATTGTAAACAATAAGTATTTGCAACTCATTGAGAATGAGAAATTTCATGATATCTATGTAACAACTTGTCTCGTATTTACAGAAGTATACCCTTCGGATTGCTGTGAGTGGCAAAATGTTGAGAGTTTCACAGGTTCTTTTAAGTGTTACCACCTCAAAATTGGTAGATTGCTCTTTAAGGGGCGTACAGCTAAGCAGCTTGTAGAGGACCTTGTTTTTTTCTATGACTCCAAGTACATATTTCCCAAGGGGGTCGAGAATATGGAACCCTTGAGTTTATGCACATATCGAATCTCAATAGCATAGAATGGCCATTGTGTAGTAGCAACATTTTGACATATATAGCACCAAAATTTCAGCAGACATATTGAATTCTATGAAGCCAAGCACCAGCTCAAAGAATGTACATCTAAACTAGTTCATACCGATTGCAATTTTTGCATACATGTTCAAGGAATGTAAGAGTTTGAGACATACCAAAAGCACATATGTCATAAAAAGTGCATCACAGGATTATGTAACAAGGATTCTAGGCAAAACTTGGACATAAAAAATGACTCACAGTCCTGACACAGTGGAGTGTCGAGTCACAACAAGGGATATGGGTTTTAGGTAAATTTTTTTCTCTTAGTTAACTATTATCTTACTTTGGGATAGATTGACTAACTTTCATTTCCTATTACAGGTACTTTGTCACACGATAGACTTTATGCCTAGTGTTCTAAGTATCATAGATGGAGGATGCTTAAGGGTAAATGGTTGTGCCTTGATCAAGACATGCGTGAAAGTGTAGCTATGGATGTTACTATTATTTGTGAGGGTTGCGAGCCCCAAGTGTTGCAAATGGAGGATGATTGGCCCTTGAGTATAATGCGTCAGGAAATTACAATGTTAATGCAGAATCTACCTGTTAGCTTCTATTTTAAACTAGATGGTAAGAAAATTCAAAGTCGAGTTAAGGATACTGTTACCAGTGGTGGAAAGTGTGTGGCTCCATATATTTTAGAAATTTTAGAGTCTCCCTAAAATCCCAACACCACAAGTTGTAATATCCAACACCTATAAATTTTTGGATATTTTTGGCCAATAGAATATTGTCGGTTGCAAACTTGCAATATTTAAAAATTATGGTATTTATGCAAAATCATATACTTGTTATACACTCCACATCAACACATTTAGATATGCATGTAAACTTTACAAAGACGTAAGTAAAGCCATAACTAAATATCGTATGCGAACAACCCTTAATGGTTTAAAACTTAAGGTTTTTAAGGTAGAACTAGTTTAGTTCTTGTTTCATTGTTTCATTTCACACTTTCTCTCTTCATCTCTTCATCTCATCCATAACATCCCTCCTACCTGCTACGATGGATGCTCGCGCACACTTTGATGAGTGGATCTAGGAGACTATCTTTGCCCTGCCAACCAGGGTGACAAGATATTTTAGATTTTCTCTAAGAACTTCAACCTTAAAAGCGTGCTCTCATCGCTGGATCCCCCTCCCCTTCAAGTTTTGGAAGACTTTGTGAGCACCATTGCTACCTGCACATACTCAATCGAGGGATCCGACATGACTTGGGTGCCTCTGGAACAACTCATGGTATTTCAGGTAGGGAAGAATTGCCAAAAAGTGGTGAATAGGTGTCTGGCCCATGTGGATCCTTCGCACAGAGTATGCACTATTCCCATTGGGAGTGCACCAGTTACAGCACCTTTGGATCTTGTGGAGTGTGATTGCGCATTGGTAATTTACCTCTTGCATTGGATACACCCCTAGAGGAGGAGAGCAATGAAGATACAACTCCACGGTTGTTGCTATCACATACACAGGAGAAGAACCGATTGAAGAGCTCATAAATATTGAAGAGAAACATCGGGTGGTGGGCAGAGCAAGTGTTGGCTCTCATGGTGTCATCTTCTTCAGAACTACCAAAAGTTGACAAACCCAACCTTGCCTTCTTGATGCCCATTGAAGTAGATGATGTACAGTACTTGCTTCTATCAGATGTGCTGCAATACTTGGAGACGAAGGAAGAAGAGTTGTTTTCCATCCTAGTCAGGGATTCGATGGAAGACCTGATCGATTATGATTACATGGATGTGCATTTGATGATGGCAGAGATTGGAAGATATGATAGCACAAGCTTAGATACGGTGAGTGCTGTCATAGTATCACAGGAGCATATTACCTCGGTTAAAAAGATTACCTTGTGCCAGATGCTGAATTTGAAGCACTACAACATGATCTATTTGGACCAAGGCCTTGTCTTCCTACTAAGGAGTTTGTAGATCTCTCTACCCAAAGAGATGCCTTGCTGACACACGAGGAAATGAAGATACAAGATGATTTGGAGAATGTGAGATTTCTAACTACCATATATTTTTATGCAACGAAACTTGACAGTAGGGTGCTCGGGTCCCCTGTAGTCCATTGATGAAATCTTGGCCAAAAATTATGCATGCAACTACCCTGTCCGAAGTCTAGCATTTGGGATGACTTGACGGTAGGGTGTGTTAGGTCCCCCGAAGTCCATCGGTGAAATCTTGGCAAAAAATGATTCCTGCACAGCAGATGCCTTGTTTGAATTCTGGTATCTGGGCCGGCCTAGCATCCCAAAAATTATGCTTGTAACTGCCTTGTTTGAAGTTTGGTGTCTAGGCTAGAGCGTCCCAAAAATGATACATGCAGCTGCCTTGTCCAAAGTTTGGCATCTGGGTCGGCCTAGATGCCAAACTTCGGACAAGGCAGCTACTGCAGGCATCATTTTTGCCATGATTTTATCGGTGGACTCCCGGCGCTGGGCCTGGCCTAGACGCCAAACTTCGGATAGGGCAGCTGTAGGCATGATTTTTCGCCAAGGTCTCACCGGTGGACTCCGAGGAACCCGATGCACCCTATCATCAAGTTTTGTCGCTTTTTGATATCTCTAGTTTAGTTGCTAAATATATTGTTTGATTTGACTTTGTCATTCATGACATACTGTATATAGATGAGTTTGCATCAAGGCAAGGAGGAGCTTGGCACATGGATCGATGTAAGGATTCAGCTCTAAAGAAGGAGTACGTTGGCAACCTTGTTGCAGACTTGGTGGTCTTCTATAAGAAGTGCTCACCAGGAGGGAAAGAAATAATCATGAAAAGTCAAGCTTTGACCAAGTTTAGACCTTTTCGAGTGATACCTGTGACATCTAACTTGGAGAAGGTGATGCTAATCAAGCAGTCAAAGCTTCTTTACTTGTTTGACCAAACACGTGGTGGAGCAATGTGTGTGCTTGCTACATTAGGTGACCTTGCTAAAGTGTCAGATCCGGTTGTCCTAGAGAAAGAGCTGAAGGGGGAGCGGATAATTTTGAAGCAAAGAAGGAACTTATATTTTCATCAGAAGCTGGTCCCTCCTCTCCACTGATGAAAAAGCCAAGGAACAATTGAGAGTTCTTGTTGGCTATCAGCTTTTTGTATCTACCATCACTATCAACCATCGCATGTATTTTTCTTGATGAATATAAGATAGTTTACTTTGTCTCTATAAATTATTATTTATTGAATAAATGTGTGATTTGTGTAAGTGTGATGATAATGTGTAGTACGTGAATGATGCATTCGCATACATTAACATAATTCAATGAGTAGTACTACACTTGCGATTGTGTAAGTGTGACGATAATGTGTGGTACGTGAATAATGCATTCGCATACATTAACATAATTCAACGTGTAGTACTATACTTGCGATTGTGCATAAGCAATAATGTAACTCAAATTTGTATGTATTACTACTTTCCATGCATTTGTACGTTAAACAAAAATTAAGAGTCGTCTACTTCAAGAAACAAAATAAAACAACTTTACTCAATTATTTGAATTCGGTACACATCGCATGAGATATTATGTATATATAAATAAATATTCCAATGTGGCAAAGTATACAAAATTTTTTGGCCTTTCAAGATGCTATGGTGCTATAACACTCATTACAAAACCTTGCATCATTAATCTCATAACCTATGGAGGAGCCCCCTTGCCGTGTCGAAGTTGAATAATAAAGTTCATGTCTTTATCTGTGATTGTGACACTTTTTGCATGGATGGCTGCAAGTTGTGTATCATCGAACAAGTCAATGAGAAACCCCTCTGCAACAGCTATTTGTAGGGCCTCCATAACTGCTGAAGTCCACCTTTCTGCTAGTGGGCCATTCCACACTCGCGCCCAAAATCTTCCTATCCCTTTCAGCTCCAAGTCTTGCATGAATTCCCGAACAACCTTATGAAAAGAATGTTTCAGGATAAGAAGCTCATATCCATGTTGGATTCTCCTTATCTCCCGAAGGGTGATAGTGCCTGATTTCCATCTCCTCTTCTTCTGTGGTGGTCCTTGTGCTCTATGGGGAGCACATGTTGCTGCACTAGAGGAGGCTCCACCTTGTGCTCTAGGTGGCGGGCCTTGGTGTGAGGTCTTTCCATGGCCAAAATGGTGACATGCTTAGTGCGTTCCATGCAAGCTTGAGGAGGGCAAGTTGGGGAAGAGATAGAGGTTGGGGGTGTGAGAATAGAGGAAGCAAGAAAACAAGATGTGAAAATGAGAAGAAGAATGAAATTTTAACCCATTTAAACCCCAAAACCGAGTTAATGCAACTTCATATGCATTGTCCATCGTGTGATCGCAAATCCATAACCTTTTATTGGAATGCGAGGAAAGTGGCTCCAGACGCCAGACTTCGGACCCAAGAGTCTGCATGCATTTTTTTTCCAAATTTTTTTTTTGGGCTCTTGGCTACCTAACGAGTACGCGTGAAGTTTTGTCGCATTCCAATACAGTTTAGTATTTCAAAAATTATCCCTTACTAAGATTATGGATGGATTGATAATTGAGAAATCAACATCGTGACTACTGGCCCTTAGAAACTTCGCACCACATAGACTATACAGAGGCATCAGGAGTAAAGTTTGCAATAAGAAATAGCAAATTTTTGCATGTTTTTCCAATTGAAATTGACAGTGCTAATAAAAACTATAAGTAATAATTGAAAATACAGCAAAGATGCACATTCAAAGTTGAGAGCGAAGGACAAGAGAAAATTTAATTCATATTTTAAGGGCGCATACAATAGTTTTGCACTCGGACATAGTCATATGTCCAATGCACGAGGATAACACTATGCCAAAAAAGATAACATCACAAACTGTGTTCATTCCATTGGAACAAATGCATCCTTCACTACTTGAAGATTCCTTACAAGTCAGAAGTCCTTGGGAGTTACAGTGATGTGCTTCGCATGTACTGCACAACGTTGAGCATTAGTCATCAAGTCAACCAAAAAGGCATTTGCAACACACTGTAGAGCATAAAGACATTCTTTTGTGAAGCGATCAAGTCTATCCTGACCTTGTGCCAAAAACCACCTCCTGCTTTTTGTGTGGTAGAGGTCTTACACAATCTCACGAACAAGTGTCGAGAATCTCGCCTTTGGAATGATGAGATCAAAATAGCATTAATACCTCCTAATTTCTCTCAAGGACACTGTACTTAGCTTCCACTTGGGTTTCTTGTGGGGATGGTAAGGAGGACCCTTGTGAGGACGGCTTGAGGAAGGTGGGTTAGGTTGAGAAGGGGGTGCATTTGAGCTAGTAGATGCTCCGAGGGACTGAACACGATATGGGGCTCTAAGTGAAAGCTTATTTGCAACTACCTTAGACCTAGCCATCTTTCCTACACAAGAGAGGTGAGAACTCAATGAATAAGATAGAAAGTGAAACCCTCTTTTATATAACCCTAAACTATAAGACTCATTCATATAGATGCACACTCTCTCTTTATCTCTTAAACTATGAATTGTATTCAAACACATTGTTCATCTTACTATCTTAGCTCTCTTCGAACCCATTTGCTGCCTTGTCGAAGCCTTGTTTCTAGCCACTTTGCACAGTTTTCTTTGGCGCTTGATGCTTCATAATGCACTCTTTTAGTGACATGATGTGATTCCATCATGCTTGCAGCCGATTCATCAACACTTTCATTTGCTCTCTTTTGCGAGAGTTTAGCTTCATCTGCTACTATAATCCTATACCACCAAGATAACAATTGGATCATTGGATTGCGACTATTCACCCCTCCACCATGATCAATTTTTCTTTGGTATGCACCACATGCTATCCAATGTGAATTTTCCATCCCTTGTGTAGACCAAATTCCAATGCTTCCCTTTTTTGCAAAGTATGGCCCATGTGCCTCAAGGATATGCTACAAAGACACTATCACATATGAGTAAAACTATGCTCAACAGTTTATACAATTCATACAATTTTAAAATATTAACTTAGTATGCACCATGTAATGTGTGATAAAGCTTTTGCCCCATATTTCCACCATGTTTTCGTAGAAGCTATGCACAACATTGATAAATTCTTGCTTATCTTCATTGTTAAAAACCATCTTGCGAAGTAAGGGAGCCAATTTGTTAAGACTTATCCAAACCTTAGCTTTGGCCAACCTTGTTTTTCCTCCATTACTTCGATCAAGAACTGCAAAATGTAACTTTTTCCACCCGTCGTAGCCCTGTGGCCTACAAACCATGACATTCCCTTCCTCATTGATGGGTGCTAAGAGAAACTTCCTAGCCTTTGCTCCTCCAAAGCAAGGTGTTTTTGGCAAGTTACCCGATTTTGTAAGAAGCTGAGAATAAGGAATTAGTGTAAGAAATGTTGATAATATGCCATGTCACACTGACATTGGTATATAAGGAGATAAGTTGTAATTTTTCATATCTTTTTTACACATCAATACATTTACAATCTTTCTCTCCCTTCTTGCTCCAAGCTTCCATGGCTTCTTCATCTTTCCTGTCTTTCTCTCTCCAATTCTAGTCTTTCTCTCTCCTCGTCACTCTATTTCTCTCTCTTCCTATAGTCTTTCTCTCTCCTTTGCAGTCTTTCTCTCTCCTCTTCTTCTCTCCCTAGTTCTCTCTCTGACAAGTGGTATCAGAGCTTTGGTTCTTGGTCCCAGTTAGTCCCTCATTTTTACCTAGTTACAACTTTCTAGTTACATGGAATTTTGAGTCACAGGTACACAAGTACGAGAGTAGTAGGGGAGTTTCCAAAGCATCTTTGGAGCACAAGGACTACATGCAGAAGCATTAATGGCAGCTTTCTTGGGAGCTTACACCTCTAGACCACAAGGACTGCATGCAAGAGCATTAATGGCAGTTTGGGGAGTTTACACAACTATAGCTGGAGGTATTTTGGTGAAGAGAGAGCAAAATTGCTGTCCTGTCACATCTTCCTCCATTTCTTCACCATCTTACTAAAAGTAGCCTCCACCTTCTTTCGCTCTTTAGCGTCCACAAGAATGGCTCCCTCGTGAAGCTTGCACAGCTTAGCTTCCATTGTTGCAACCTCATCTTGGAGCTTTTGCTGCCTTTCTTTTATTTGTTCCATGGTAAGATTGGATTCCAAGTCACGAAGCTCCGCCTCTAAAGCCGCAAGTGCAGACTTCTCAGCCTCGAGTTCTTTCTGAAGCTTCTCGTTGCCAGCTTGCAAGTCTTGTAATTCTTGAGGACTCGGGATTAGAAACTGGTCCTGCCTGGCAAGATAGATCTTCTACTCCTTCTCCTTCTCAAACTCTCTATAGCTCTCCTGGCCTTTACGAACTACGCTAATCCTCTCTTTCTTCCAAGTAGCGGAAGCCTTCTTGTGTTTCTGGTGCTGTTTCTCCACCTCAGTCTTTGTAAACGGGAGCTCAAACTCATCCTCATCATTAGCCACGGCTTCTCAGTGTAGGGCTTTCTTGGGACTTCCATTTTGTCTCGGAAGATTGCAGCAACTCTGCAGGTGGTATTCTTACTACCATCGCAGAGAATTGTGACAATTCGTCACTACACAATCCAGCTACGAGAGGCAATGGTCAGAGTAGGAGCCTGTCTTTCTGACAAGTAGCGATTGGCTAAGGGTACGAAGAAGATTGGTCAAGGGTACGAAGAAGGCAGACGAGAGAGAGAATCGAATAAGGCGGACGGAGAGAGGATCAGAGAGATGGAAAACACAATAAGGGAGAGATCAATAGATGAGAGCAGAATAGACAATTGTAATCTGCCAGGGTACGGCCATCTGTTCGGAAAACTGCTTCAGAACTACCATTTTTCCCCTTGGTTACCAATGGCCTGATCAATACTCCATTGTCAATACTCCATTGATGATGTTGCAGCCTCTCTTCTCCTCGCAAGTCCTTCAAGCTCAATTGTATCAGCAAGCATGTGCAGCTCAGAATTCCAAAGAGATCTGCCTGCTGTACCATATGTTGCATTTCCAGGAAGGGGAGTCCAAGGGTGTTGACTCTGGAACATTCCAAACTCCTTTCCAGCTCCCCAAGCATTTAGAGGAGTCATAGATGCACCATTTGGAGCTTTGTAACTGCTTTCAAACACATTTGAAGCTAATGGAAAGCCAACAGAGAGAGAGTTGTCTCTTGATCTAGACTCCATATACATGCCATCTCCATCCACCAAAGAATTTCTACATTCCCCTTCAGTGATTGAACTAGTGGTTGACACATTTGAAACTACTGGTTCAAGGGGCAAAGCATTTATCGGTTGCCTTTTTCAGTTCCTTGGCTAAAACAGGCTGCAGTCCAAACAGGGACAGATTTGGAAAAGTTGCTACAAAAATTAGTAGCATCATTCTAACGACAAAGAAACAACTGGAAGTGATACTAGTTATCATAATCTTCTAGTGGAGCCATCAAACATCTCATTTGGACACATATTTCTCGAGCTAGAGCCTATTTGGTACCGGCAGTTCACTAGCAGTTTACTGTGGACAGTTCTGGAAATTCTTAAACAGAGAGGGGTATTGCTACTCCTAAATTCAAACCAGGATTTCTACTTGATACTAGACATCCTAACCTTCGAGTCAAGCTATCATACACCTTATTTGGACTTCTATTTTTCAAGGAACAACATATCTCTTCAACTTGACTGCAATGGCAGCAACTAAGAACAATAGCTCCAGCTCTAGTGAACAACGTTGGCTTCAAATACATGCTAAAATGGACAAACTTGGACAAGGTTGGCTTCAAACACAGGCTAAAATGGACAAAATTGGACAAGGTTGGCTTCAAACACAGGCTAAAATGGACAAACTTGTACAAGATCAGCTTCAAACAAAAGCTAATATTGACAAACTTGTAGTTTCGATTCAACAGTGTATTGCACTTATGGAAAAAAAAGCAGGACCTGAATTAAATGCTTATGTTCATGGCCAGCATCTATATGCTGATGGTACACTTGGACCAAATGTTTATGCTTATGGACAGCATGTATATGCTGATGGTACACACTATGATCCACATGTATCTTATGAATATGAACAGCAACAATATGCAAATGAATATGAGCAGTATGCAAGTACATCTGGACAGCATGTTAATGCTTATAAATATGATGTACCATATCATAATGCAGAGTATCATCCCATTGAACCTTGGCAGCAGAATGGTTACTATGGTCAACATGCTTATGCTTATGAGCATCCATCTCTTCAACAACAAGATTTGGATAATGAACAACATGATCAACAAGAGGATGAGCAAGAAGAAGACCAAGAAGATGTACGAGTCCAAGAAGATGTACAAGAAGTGAACAATGAAGAGCAAGATGTACAAGCTGATGGTATCTTCGTTGATGAATCACATGAAACACTTGCAGATGTAGATGGTCATGTTGACGGTTTTAGACTCTTAAAGAAATCTCATGATGATATTTTTGGGCATCAGTTTACACTTAATCAAGGTCTACAAGAGCCATTGAGCGCATTTGATAATGAGTACCTTGATCATGGTTATGATGACCGACACATGTTTGATGATGATATAATATATGATTTGGGCATACATGAATATGAAGATGGCATTGTGCTTCCCTATGATCCAGGGGATTATGGATGTGATCATGGATTTGATTATGGGGATACTTCATTGTATCCATTTGATCCGGGTGGATTGGAGTATGTGGTTGAGAGGCATTCTATTATCTTGGACAATCATTATGATGGAATACCTTTTGATCCAGGAGGTTTTGAGCAGGATTTTGCACCTTCTTTTCTCACTTACGATCCTCTCCATTACCTAGTACAAACTAGTGCTTTTCCTATTTTTGTAGCCTTGTATCAAAGTAGTACTCTGTTTCATCTATCCTTTTCTAGTCTTTCAGGTTTTTTTTTTAGGACAAAAACTTTTGGGAAGGGATGGATTGTAAGAAGCTGAGAATAAGGAATTAGTGTAAGAAATGTTGATAATATGCCATGTCACACTGACATTGGTATATAAGGAGATAAGTTGTAATTTTTCATATCTTTTTGACACATCAATACATTTACAATCTTTCTCTCCCTTCTTGCTCCAAGCTTCCATGGCTTCTTCATCTTTCCTGTCTTTCTCTCTCCAATTCTAGTCTTTCTCTCTCCTCGTCACTCTATTTCTCTCTCTTCATGCAGTCTTTCTCTCTCCTCTGCAGTCTTTCTCTCTCCTCTTCTTCTCTCCCTAGTTCTCTCTCTGACAGATTTTCATGATCTCTTCTCATCTTTTTCAATCATCACTTGATGCTTGCGTAGCCCAATTTTTGATAGCACTCGCTCCACATTTCTACACGTAGCAATGGCTTCTTTTTCTAGTTGCATCCTATAAGCAAAGCAAATGTATTCATATACAAGTTTCTCCATGATTTTGACGAAAGCATGTAGCAATGAACAAATGTGAATACGATCCAATGGAATGTCGAAGATGGGCTTTCAAGTGGGATCTTCTCTATTGCACGTCGGTGCAACACTTGTCACTCTTTGCTAGTTCTTTTTTCCGTCCTTTCCTTCCACCCTCTCTGTCAAGCAATATAGGTATGGATTCTTTGTATTTGCATCATTGGAGATTCCAAACATGCATTTTAAAGTTTTCAAGTCTCCTGCAAGATGCCATTTAACCAAGTATTGACCATACCCTTCAACCGAGAGCATCTCACCATGTTCCCAACAATCAATGATGCTTGGAATACTTGTGTGCATAAAGAACAGCTGCAACACCTCAAATGTTTCCTTAGGAAATTCAAATGCAACAAACCACCACACATGGCGCTCGGATTGAAGATTAAAGTTCCCTGGGTTGTTCTTGTCAAATTGTAAATCTCTATTCATCAGAGTTACACTAACTCTTTCAAGCTTTACTCCTTTGATGACCTCACTTTCATCTAATTTTACAACAAACTACAATTTATCATTACATTCCTCAACAGACATATTGTAGTACATTATCATTGCTGACTGCATCTTGTACAAATCTAAATATAGTAATTGTTGAGTTTGGTGAACTTCACCTCATATGCATTTTTGGTCCCAATCTTTAGTGTATCCACGGATTAAACATGCATGGGATCACCTATCAGCTCCAAAACCTTTGTATTAAGTTGCCATCAGACCTCTATTAAATTTGAAGGTTGAGTAAGAGGCACGATTCTATTTCTCTTCAGCACACAACCAAACCCAACCTTCACACCTTTGAATATCTTTGAGTAGGTCGTTGTGCTAATACCGACCGTGTCACAAATAGATTGTGCATCCATAGTTGAGAACTCATTTGACACATCTTTTAATGTGCACTCAATCACCTTTTCCTTCACAGCCTTAAAATTAGGCAATCTACTAATACACGATCCAACCTCACCCTCACCTAGGTTTTCTTTTTGAGCTACCTTATATGCTTTGATACGTCGCTTCCACTAGCCGCTATTCACAATTAACTCATTGACTGGCTTCTTCTTTCGTTTGCATTCCTATGTTAGCTTGTTGTTGATCTTTCTCAAGTCATCCAATTGTGTCTTTGCCTCTTCATATGAGATACCAATGTCATGGATAGTGTCTTGCATTGAAATAATTTGATTGTTTTGTTGAATTATAGTGTCATTTAGCTGTACCACTTGTCCTATGAGCTGTTGTATATGAAGTTGATGTGCAACGATCACATCATGGAAAATTTTTATGGTTTCTTGGTAAGTTGTAAATACTTTGAATGCCTCATCATTGAGCTACCTAGTGTAACCGAGAAACCCATTTTCACCCTCACACACATAGTTCAACAAATTTGTGATTTTTGAGAAAGTTGTAGGTCTATTGTTTAAGGGGTCAATTGGGTAGATTTCCCCATCAACCCACAAATCCACATGTTTCAATCCCATTTGCCTGTAACTCTGCAAAACCTGAGGGTTGACATTGGTATGCTGGGTTCTTTTGAATAATGGGGCATATTCAATCTCTACCTCAATATGCAGATCCTTTCCTCTAATCATTTTACTATTAATAGAGATAGGGAGCCTACTTGCTTGTCACAGGTGGTAGAGTGAAGATGCACAGAGGGGCACACAAAGGTGCCAAGGGAAAGCAGGGTGTAAGTAATTCACTCTGTTAATGAAGGTTGCATAAACATAGAGAAGAGGTCACAATAGAGCCATGAGAGAGTATAGATATGGGAAAAAATAGCTCGAAGGGTAGGGATATCCAAGACTTTTTGTATTTTAGACATTTCTATTTTACCTCCAAAAACATTTCCAAAAAATAGAAAATTTAACCAATTGTTTTTTTTTGACCAAAAGCCAAAATATAAAAAATCCCCAAAATATCTTAAAAGGAACTTTCGAAATTTCATTTTCCTTTTTCTCGATTAAAAAATCAATTACCTCGTATCTATTAATCATTTTGCATTGAAAGCGAAGCACCACACTCCTATAACTAACTTCTTTTTTAATATAAAATTTAGTTGAAAAAGACTTCTTGAATGAGGAGAGAGAAGGAATATGAGTATATCTTTGTAGATAATATAAAAAACACAAAACGAGATTGCAAAAGTGGAGAGAGAAGAGGTTTATTTTACTATTCTCCTCTCCTCTTTTCCTTGTTTTAAGAAGGAGAGAGGGGGGGAGTAGAAGGCCCATTTGTGAGTTCATTTTTTTCCTAATGTGAGAGTGATCCAAAATCACCTTTCAAAATACTACCTTGCCAGATCCTAATGGAATTATGCATATCAATTCATCCCCATCACTTAATCAATTGCTTGTTGCAGTCTCTCACCCCACAACCACTTGCTTAGTGAGCCCATGGATGGAATTTGTGACTTTTTCAAGCTGTGAAAACTAAATCAAAACAATGGTCAAAGCAAGAGAACTCACTAAAGATTTTAGTCTAGGTGTTCCAGAGAGCTCCCAAGTTTTGATGATCCCTTCAACTGTGCATATCACCAAACCCTACATATTTTGATCTCTACAAACTCATGCAAGATTGTGAATCCTTTCTTGTCCCTTTGAGCTAAGTAAGACCACACACACATACACACTCCCCCCTCTCCCTCTCTATCTGAACCACTCAAGCTCCCTTGCTTTGCCACAAGCTCTTTACCTCTCTCTATCTCTTAGTCTCTAGCATGACCCAAGGAGGTGAGGAGATGTGATTGAGCATCTTGGAACAAAGATTAGGAAATCAAAAGAAGAATAGCTTGACAAGAAATATGCACCCTACTTCAATCTTCAAGCTTGCATGCAATGAGAAACTTCCATAGAGTAGAGTCATGGGATTAGTAAGAGAAAAGGATCAACTTTGGTTATTTTGCAACCACTGAAACGATTTGGTCAAGGTTTTTTCCCAACTTAAATGTGGGCTTCCTCTTTTACAATTGAGCAAGGCCAAGGTAAAAATTAGAGGGGAACTTGATCCCAAATGCTATTTCAAAGAGGTTTTCTTAGTCATTACATATACAAAAAATTACATATTTTGGCCTAAAATTCACCCAAAAACATCTCAAAAATAGGGGTTTCTTTAAATATTCACCCAATTTTCTAAACCTTTTATCATTGGTGATCAATCAAATATTTGCCCACCTATCTTACAAAGTCAAAATCTTGGGGGGGCCTTATTTTGAACCTTGGATAGGGCCTATTTTTCAAAGTGCCCATGGCCAAGAACTCTATTCATGCATATCCTTAGGGTCACTAATGTCCCATCTAAACTTTCTCACTTGATTTTCCTAACTCACCAACTAGAGCTTGTTAATGCATAATAAATTGAATTGCAAGGTATACAAGAGTGAGCTAAACACTCGAAATAATTTAAAAGTTCAAGGAGTTCTAACCATTAAAATTTCAATTCAATATGTTTTCAGGTCTTCACTATTTCTAGCCTTTTAGACATTGATAGCTTCCACCTCGAGCTATCGGTCTTCATTGTATCCTTGCTTCTCAAACTTGAAATTTTTCCATATTTTTCACACATCGTAGTTAGATTTCCTTCTTTTAAATTCTATATAGGCTCTTGATTGCTCTTGATTTACTAAACTTGAATTAGGTTAACATTACCCCCTCAACACTAGTTCCATAGCACTTGGAAAATGCTAGGCACTTAAGAGGTTATGTGATGGCGAAGGATGGGTGGAGTTAAAAGAGGCTTGTAGCATCACTGTGATAACACCTGCAAATAATAATTATGCACAATGTTTGATGTGGAGGTGATGGACATGCAATCGGGAGTTGGTAATATACTGGGATTTATAGGTTTGTCCCATACTTGAGGATCCAATCAATGAAGAATTGTGTGTATGATGCATGATGTGATATTAAAGATAATAGATCTTACAATTTCTTGGGATATCCTGCTATTGAGAACCCTAAATGAAACAATGGGAAAATGACTACGGAGTTGAGGATACAACTAGCTGATTGAATAGGTGCCCATGCACGCACACATGTAGAGACTCATTTTTCCATTTTTCTTTCTCTTTATTTTTGGATTTTCTATATGCTAGCCCTTTTTATTGTCTTGTGTGGGTAAGAGGACTGGCTTTAGGGAGTGCTCCAAGCAAGCCATGCTCATGAGATGGCTCTTTATTGCAGCCTCAATTACCACTGGAGTGGTGGGTAAGAAGGAGTGGTTGCAAAAGGTGAAGTGGCTCTCATTCATATCTTCTAGTAGGCTTAGAAAGTAAGTTGGCAATATGATGGCATGAAGGATGAGCTTGACCGTGACATATTTTTCTATTTCTGTGTTGATATTAAAAAATAGGGGATGCACTCATTCCTCCTCTATTACTCTCTTTTGGTTTAGCGTAGCAGCATAATGTTGATATGTCAAGCTTGACATATTTGGACATTGATTATGAATTGCCTAGTTAGATGGGTCCATACATCTACATTTATCATGTTAATGGTCATTTTGATTCTCACATATCCAATGAGTTATCACTTATATATTTGGTTAGTTACATCTATCTACAACTGACATAGTTATAGGGCCAGTTGATTAGTGTAGTCAATTATATATTGTTTGATTTAGTAGGCCACTTTCCTTTATATTGTATCTTATGTATACTTTGTGTACATTGTATTGTAAGAGAAAGAAGAAAGAAAAATCAACAAGAAAACATTTTGGCATCCATCTCTCATTGTGTTTGTGGAGTGAGATTCTTCTTGCACGTGTTATATGTGTTCAGTGCAGTAGCTCAAGCAAATCCCCCGACTAGATGATTTATGACATAGTATCATTGTAGTGCCACTAAGAAATGTTGGTTTTGAAGGATGAAGTGAAAGGGAATAAGTAAGCAAACAACTAGTAAGAAGCTCTCCCATTCTCTGTGTGTGTGTGTGTGTGTGTGATAGTGCATGTGGAGGTATCAGAGCAAAAATATCCGATTGCTATGAGATTTGGTTTATAAGCATAATGGTTATATTCTATAAATAAGGCGTTTAGGGATTTTCCAATGATATTTTTGGCCATCTGAGGTTGTTTTGAGTCTTATTTTAGCTTTGTAAGGTTGCAGACAACAATCTTAAGGTATGTTGTAATTTCAACTACGTTGATCATTCTAGAGTGTACATGCTACAAATTTTAAATCTATAAGTTTAGAGATGTTTGTTAAGAGGCAAACATATTGTTTATCTACAAATAAGTTTTAGATTGTATATATTATAGAGTAGTTAGTAAAAAGATTATCTAGCTTATTACCATGCACATCTTGTGAAAGATTACAGAAGACTTGCGTTGTATCATAATGGGTGAGAATAGTAAAAATCCAATTATTGTTGAGAAGCTAGATAGAACAACTATCTATCTTGGAAGTTTTCTATGAGATGAACTTATTGGAAGAGGCCCTCTACAAATCGTTTCAAGTGAAGAAAAGAAACCAAAGCTAAGTGATCTTGCGATTGTAGAAGAATTAAAGGCATGGAAATAATAGAATGAAAAAGGGAAAAATTTAATGTATTGGTTGTCTACAGTCATGATAACATTATGTTGGGATATATCAAAAGTATAAAAAATTCACATATAGCTTGGATAATATTTGAAAATATATTTTCAATGGATTTAAAGACACGAAAGATTCAACTCAAGAAAGAATTGACTACTTTGATAAAATGAAAGATGTTTGTAAATGAGTATGTTTTGAAGGTGAGGAGCATTGTAGATGCCTTAGTAGCTATTGATACAATGCTTGATGATGATGATTTGGTTTTGTCTATTTTAGGTTGCCTTAATAATGAAAAGGCCTAGAAATCTTTTATTATTGATGTGTATATTTAAATGCCATTTATAAATTTTGATGAGTTGGTCTCTCTCATGATCATTGAAGAGATCAATATGCAACATGAATTATTTAAAAGAAGTCACAAATAGATCTAAGAATTCTACTTAAGTTCAAGAAGAGAGTATAGTAGATTCTCTTCAAGAGGCTATGGTATGGGTCATGCTGGTAGTAACTAGAAAAACATGTTAAATTAATAATTTTACGACATGAAGATTTTAGGAGGTTGTGGTAATTCTAGAGGTATGGAAGCTCTATATTTCAGAGGTGGATTGTAGAATAGAGGTTCTAATAATTGTGGTATTTCCTATTATTATTGTGAAAGAACAAGTCAGATTGTAGCCCATTGTTATGATAAGAAGGATTATAACAAATTGCAGCAAGGAAGTTAGATATTATCTTCAAGATATAATGATTATTAAAATGAGTGTTTGTTTTTCATGTAGTATATGATGAATGTTGTTACTAAAAAGGGGAGATGGAATGATGCATGATATGTTGATTCAAGTACATCTAATCATATAAAAAACTATACTAAATGGATTAGAGAGATGTAAGATTTATAGAGTCTAGGCTATGTAGAGACATGTGATGATTCATGCCACCCTATCTCACATGTT
Organism: Lygodium microphyllum; assembly: GCF_053477565.2. Lineage (NCBI taxonomy): Eukaryota > Viridiplantae > Streptophyta > Polypodiopsida > Schizaeales > Lygodiaceae > Lygodium > Lygodium microphyllum. The sequence goes on along the minus strand of NC_141153.1, from coordinate 13,572,971 downwards.
GAAAAAGTTCATTTGTGTTTTCACGATGGTTAAAAAAGTATTTGTCAATATATGTATTATCTATCTTAAAGAATCTAGTATTCATTAGGCAAAGATAGAGCAAGGATTGCTCATTATATTTAATATGCGAAGGGTTGTTTTGTTGAAGGCTTTAATAATAAGTGTAGGTTGATTGCAAAAGGAAGTAAAGTTGGCTATATGTTTATCTTAGATGCTACAATTCTTGCTATAAATGCTATTGTATATACTAAAGGCAAATATGTAATTGTAGGTATTGAAATATAGCGCAAACACATTGAACATGCAAAATTGCAAAAGATGGAACCAATGCAATCCAAATGCTAGTTATAGGTTTTCCTACATTCAAAGTTGTAGAGCTACATAAAGGTTCTAAAGCATGTCAGTTTGGGAAGCATGCAAGGCAACCCTTTTCACATGGTAAAGATGTAAATGAGAATACACTTAATGTTGTGCACACAAATGCATGTGAATCTGCTAATATTCGTTGGACTTTATCTGTGGATCTATTCTATGTATGCCATGTTGTCAAGCTCACCATGCTTGACGTACAAAACATGTGACGTATATGTGGTATAAGTGGAAAGTATCTAAGAACTTTATGAGGGATGTTTTTCCCTTGTAAGTCTTGTCAATACCTATGAGAACCACACTTTGGACATGTCTCCATAGTCTCCTAGTCTCCTCAAAATAGCACACAATCATCATGAGACTCAGGCATCCTTTTTCCAGGTGGTAATATATGATACTTTAGCAACTTGAAAAAAATAAAAAGACGCCTTGAAAAAACACAATAGGTGTTTTTAATATTGGAGTCAAAAAAATAAACAGAGGGTAGAATGTACCCAAACAACTCAGTCACACTCGCATCGCTCCACCCGTACTTTGCCTGCACACTTAGGAGTGCAAACAACGTCCTTAGGAAAGATACTTGATACCCATCATATAATGTTATGGATGCTTCCTCTCTCAGTGGATCAGATGATTCAACATCCATGGGCATCAATGCATTGATAATTGCCTCCATCTCAAGCTCCAAGATTGGAAGAAGGTCCAAAAGGCTGGACTGTCTCCTCTGGCATTGAGGATGTAGACTGAGTCATGCCCTCCAATTGGTGTATCGGCTCAAGCACTTCATCCATCACACACCCACGAACTCTTCTAATTGGCCACAATAGATTCATTCCTTAAGATGAGTCGTCACCTCCCTATACAAATTTTACGGGCGCGTCTAATATTTTTGTATATGATATTCAATTGGTTTGCAAATGTAAAGCGTGATGGATACACAATTTTCTTACCGTTCACTCAAAGTTTGAGATCGCCTCATCAACGATCTCCGATTGAAACTTACCGAAGCATCATACGTGTTCTATGGACAAGCGAGGCTTTCCTAATTGCTAGCTTGCATTGAGAGCAAGGATATGGGACACAATGATTAAGATACGCCTCACGATCTTGGACATCACGACCATCATCATTCTCCATTTGGTCTACATTATGGCAAACAACATGTTTTTGTTCCCCTCATTGATGATCTTCCTTCGTTTTAATCTCTACTCCTCCTTCTCTCTCTTTCCCTTTATTTGTTTGCCTCCCTCCATCTCTCTTTATCCATTCTTTTTCTCTCCATGTCTCTCTGTCTTTATCTATACCCCTTTTTATTTCTCTCCCTGGCTCTCTTTCTCTCTATCTTTTTCATTTTTTAATTTGCCTCCCTTTCTCCTTTATTTCTCTTTCCACCTTTCAATTTCTCTCTTTCTCTTTTTTTTTATTCCTCCATTCATCCTTCTTTGTTTCTCTCTCTCCCCTTCTCTCTCTCTCTCTCTCTCTCAATGTTTCTTTCTCTCCCCCATCTTCCCTCCCCACTCTCACTTCTTCTCGCTTTTCCTTTCCCTCCTTTTCTCTATGTCTTTCTCTTTTCTTCTTTCCACTCGCACTATGCATCTCATTACAATCAAAGTCAAATATAGAAAATAAAAAAATCATAAAACAATACATTAAAAGTCTCTCTCTCCCCACTCCTCTTTGTGTCTCTCTTCCCTCTCTCCCTTTATTTTTCTATCATTCCATTCTCTCTAATTCTCTTATTATTTTTGTTTCTCACTCTCACTCTCTATATATTGTTCTCTCTATCTCTCTTTTTCTCCCTATTTCTGTCTCTTTTTCTCCCCCTCTCTTTCTAACTCTCTCTTTTTTTTCACTCTCCTTCCTCTCTTTACCTCACCCTTTTATCCACCTCTTTCTTCACTCTTTGTTTCTTTCTCTCTCCCCTTGTTTTTATTTCTCTATTTCTCTTTCTTTGTTTCCTCTCTCTTTGTTTCTCTTCCCCCTCATTGTTTCTCTCACTCATTCTCTTCTCTCCCTCCCTTTCTCTCTCTCTTCCTCTCTTTCTTTGTTATCATTCCTATTTTTCTCTCTCTTGTTCTCTCTTTCTCTTCATTCTTTATTCTCCCTCTCTCCTTTCCCCTCTTTCTCTCTCTCTGTCAATGCATCTCATTACAAAGAAAAGCAAACAAAAGAAAATAAAAAACAAAAGAACAAAGCAAGAAGAGGCAATGTACCTACTACAAAGGCCCGAGGATGGATTATTTGCCTCCTCTTTCGTGATGACGTCCCTTCTTTCTCCCTTGTACACTTCTCCCTCTTCGCATATGGCGGTGGTGGTGGCAGTGGTGGGAAGCTCTCCTTCTCTCTCTTTCCCTATTCCTCTTCCTCTCCCTCTCAAGGCAACAATCTCTCTCGCTCTCTCTTGAAAATTTTTGCAAAAAATGCCACGCTCGAGTTTCGGTGCTTTTTTTCTCAAAGCGGTGTCACTATTTGCGTCACAAATAGCATTGCAAAATAAACACTATTAGCAATGATATTTGTGATACAAATAGTGACATTGTTATTTTACATCATAAACTGCCATCTCTATTTGCCCATTCCCTTGTAGTGCAAGTTCTATCCCAAAATCATGTAAAGTCCACTACTGTCGAGAGGATGTCATTATCAAATCCAAGAGTATCCAATACATAGTAATGTGGAAGATTGATATATTCCGTGGGAGGTGGAATAGGAATGAGGAAAGAACATTAAAGAGGTGGATATGATAGATCATAGAAAGATGGAAAGTGTAAAGATAATTATGTTAGAAATGGAGGAAATGATACTAAAAAAGCTTTAAGTGATTCTAAACAAAAGGTGGAAGGAATAGGAGAAACAACAAGAGAAGAATCTTGTAAGAGGAGAAGAGGTAGTAGGATCGTCAATAAAAGGGCAGGGAGTACAAATTGAAACATGAGGGGATAAAGCAAGGGTAAAAGATAAAAGAGGAATGGAATCAGGATTAGTGGTAAAAATATGAATATAAGAAGAAAGGCAAGCAACAATAAGGGAATAGGAAATAAGATCATGAGGATAAATAGAACAAAACAATTTGAAATTCTGGAAGAACTCCTCAATAAACAAGGGACTATTGACAATGTATTGCAACACCTTAGCATGCAACTGCTAGATATCAGACTTATAAAAAGTACTATGTGGATGGCATGGACTATGATAGCATTATCCAAAGGAGGATATCAATCAACTCCTCTACATCATGATGTGCGCTGATGAAAATTTTGCAAACCATCCATAATATCAAAGTCCATAGAATGTACATACAATATAGCTTGCAAAACCACATCCCCTATATAATGTTTAAATCCTCCTCATCTTGAATTTGCAAGTCCCCTTTAATATAGATAAAAGAGAGCAATCTAACTTGAGGATCAAGCAAGCCATCCAAGGCTCTATTGAACATTGATTTAAGCAAATCACTTGAATGAAGATCTTGTCAACCACCCTTTGAAGGCTATAGATCCACATCGCTCAAAAAGATATATGAGGCCAACCTCTGATGATGAAATTTAAGCTAAAAAGTGGGCGGAGGGGAGACAAGTTCATTGTAATGAGCAAAAGTATCATGTACACAATCCATACGGTGCCGTGGATTTTCCACCTTAGTAGTAAAGACATCACATAGCCTAGTTTGTTCCTGTAAAATTTCGAGCTCCTCCTTAGAAGACACAATAGAAGGAATAATAGGAGCAGGAAGGGGAATAGAGAGGGTAACTATTTTAGACTGCAACTCATCAATATGCTTTTAGAGATTCCACAATCACTTAAGCATGCTTCACTTTACCCTCACAAACACTAAGCTTTGTGGCTAAAGTAAGCATCTGTGCCGCCAAAGTATCATCCTTCTCTTTAGTGATGGACACCTTATTTTCCTCTAAGCTTGCAACTTTAACTTCCATCTCTCTAATGGTAGCTTTTCGAGAATCCATTACAACAATAGCTCCTTACATCTACTTATGGATGTCATTGAGGGTAGACCTTTCTGAAGCCGAGTCTTCTAGTGCCTTACTGAATTGATAGGTCAAGGAATCCACCTTGTCTTAGAAAGAGACCGAAACTTTTATGTAGAAAAAAAAAGTCCACGTTGTTTCCACTGTAGTTTGGACATTTGACATGATGAGCTAGGAAAACAAGGTGTTAGTAATCAATTTCTAGAGGAATGAAGGGATCCATGAATCCAATAGTGTACCTTCCCATTGTACCACAAATAAATTAGTACATGCAAGGAACAAGGGAAGGGAGCTACTAGACACCTCAGGTATCAAAATCTATACCACAGGTGATGGAATAGGGACATGATCAGGAGGACCTTGTGTGCAACGCTTCTTTTGAATGATCGTGAACATATGCTAAATCTAAATTGGAACCTGAAAGTGTAAATGAAAATTAATTATAGTAATTTAAAAAATCAAAATGGAATGCAACAAGAAGGAAAAATGATTGGGTTAATGAGACAGATAGGGCTATCAAGTCGAAACATGGTTTCGATGACAAATGGGGTGGTTCACATGGAAATAAAAATAAAAATCCACACGAAAATTCAAACAAAAATTAATTCAAGACAATGTGTCAGGAAAAAAAAGGAGCAACAAAAAGGAAAAATATCTACGAAATAGGGTTCGACATGATTGTTAAGGGAAAATGTAATTTTAGGGGAAGAAATGCACGTTTGCACGGAAAAAGAGGCAAAAATGCATAGTAAAACATAATTAAAAATTAATTAGAAATTTTACTGTCTTGGAACAAGGGGGAGGAAAAAGGAAAAATTTCCAAGGGGACGATAACTCAAGGCTATCCAAGCAGAATGCCATTCTGATGAGAAAAGAGCATGTTCACATGGAAAAATAGTAAAAAGCGAGTAAAAATAAACCAAACACGCAAAAAAATAACGGTCAATCTGTGCATAAAAAAGATGGATTTTAAAAAGAAGAAGTATCCAAGAAGAGAGAAAGATCAAGGCTATCACATCGAACTACAATTCCAGTGCAAAAAAGACACATTGGCATGGGAACACATTTGATTTGTGTAAAAGTCTTCAAAAATTAGTAACTGATAAACCATTGCTTAGAATAGAGGGTTGTAAAAAGGAAAAGTGGCCAAATTTTAAGGGACAAATAGGGCTATGAGGCAAGATTACCATCTCAAAAAATATAGTGCACATTCACGTGGAGAATCAACCAAATAATAAAATAACCAACAAGGCCAGAGAAGACCATTGAAATGGGTTAGAATAGGGTGGGGGAATGAGGAAGGGACCTCAACAGTACATAAAGAAAATAGGAATCATTGATGAAAAACTAGTAAGCCATCGATGCCGAAGAATACAACACACAATCATGACAATCACTCATGTTGAGATGATAGATCAGTCACTTGCCCCATAACTCACATCGCTCAGAGAGGAGTGAAATGAGACCCTTATCTCTGTGACGTGTCCTATAATGATGGTAGAGTCGTGTCTCGTGTGTGTGCATAGGGAAATGATAATGTACATGATTACACCAATGTCCTAATATCCCTCAAATCTCACCTCTCAATTGATTGAAAGGAAAATCAGTTATACCACTCAACCCCCCCCTTGTCTCATGCGATGTTGGTTAATACAGAACGGTAACCTAATTCTTGACACCCATTGATTTAATCCTCACTACCACTTGTATGCAATTGATAGTGCAACAATACATCCCACCCTATGCCAGCATACATGCAAGAAGGAAGGCCAGGGAGCCTTATAGTGCTATGCACATGAATAGATCATGTTTTTTTGTGCATTGAGAGGCCCAACCCATGAGTGCAATGCTCCATTCACATATCTCACCTCTCATTTAGATTTAAAGGGCAAGGACTGATCACTCACCCCACCCTCTGTCTCAAGCTCTATTGATATGTACATAGGGTATCCTATACTCACATCCCCATCATATTAGGATGAAAGTTCACATCACTCACGGGGTTGTCAATGAAGATTGGTGTTGTCTTGTTACTAATGTCGGAAAATGTCTATTGTGATGAAGAGACGTACCTAGGGAGGTAGCCTACAGATTAGAAACTTATATCAGAATACAGGAACACATCACCTACTAAAGGAGATAGATGCTCTATAGAAAGTCAAAGGACAATGTACACCAAGAGAGGCGGCTGTGGAACTAGATCCTAGAAGATTGACTGAGGAATCAGTCGATCTAGACTATAGGGTATTACCACCTTTTCCACAGCAAGCTTCCTGCCCAAAGGTGTTTGCTACCTTTTCTCTGAGGCCTGTTATGATGGGAATTTTCTTCCTTTTCTCCCATAACAATGTTTATATTTTTCTTTTCTTTTCTTTTCTTTCTTTTTTTCTCTTGTTCCCTACTCTCAAGGGTGTTTTTAGCTTTTCTGGAAGAGAAAGCACCGTGGCAAGGGGACTGAAGTCCTTTTCTTCCACAATCATTTTTTTTTTCTTTTTTTCTTCTTTTTCATAGGGCTAGAACATTACTTATCAAAATCATCCATGCCACTACTATGGGATTAGACAACAAGGTAGTAGAGTAGGGGTAATAGGTGGAGCTGAGGGGGCAAAAGCCATCCTCCACCTCATCAAGACAAAAATGATAGTTATCAGTAGTAGCAATATGCAAAGCATTACCAATCAGTGTGCAAGGGATGAAGGGGCTATTGGCAGTGATTATCTGGATCCCTAGGGAGGGTAATACTTCTTTGTGTGATAGCCATTGATTAGGAGGGGATCTTCAGAGGCATCCATAGCTTATATTTGGACAAAGCTATTACGGTTAGCAACAACAAGTACCTTGTAGGGACCCATCCAACACTGTTGGAGCTTTCCTGGGACCTTTCCAAAGCATGAATCATAGGCGAGAACTAACTCACCTTCCTCGAATTCCTTATGCTTGATGAAGCAATCATGGTAAGACTTTCGTCGAGCATGTGTGGCCATTCAACGTATTTTGTCTAAACATTCCAAGTGTAAAATACAACGTTATAGTGAATCAACATCTCCCAAGCATTCAGTGATAGCCACTCACAATGAGGTAGCTCTAACTTGACAGGAAAGATTGCTTTTGTGCCGTACACCAACTCAAAAGGTGTCTATCTTTTAGAAACCTTATAAGACATTATGTATCTCTAGAGGACCTCTATAAGTTGATTGTCCCAATCATGGTCATGTGGAGCAATCGTCCTTGTCAAGATTGAGCAGAGAATGTGATTGGTAACTTTGACTTATCCATTAGCTCTAGGGTAGTAGGGTGTGGACTTGCGATGGTGTATCTTGTAAAGTTTTATTAGCTCTTCCATAATCTTGTTAAGAAAGTAAGTACCTCTATCACTTACTAGCTCTAAGGGACTACCAAAGTGGGTGATAATATTCTCGTACATAAATAGGGCCATGTCGTTGCTATCATCCTGTTTGAGAGCTTTGGCTTCACACCACTTCATCACATAGTCTAAACAGACCAAAATGCATATATTCTTCTTCCTTTTGGTTGGCCGATAGATGGGATCAATGAAGTAGATGTTCCACTTCTCAAATGGCTTTAGGAAAAGGATGGACTGTAGTGGCATAGCGTTGGTTTAGATAGGCTTTTCCATCCACGTAACAAGCATCACAACATTTGTAGTAGTCATAGGAATCTTTATGTAATGTAAACCACCAATATCCTACAAGCATAGCCTTTCTAGTGGTTGCTTCTCTTGCAAAGTGCCCTCCATAGGGCTTGTCATGGAATTCTTTTAGTACTATCCTAATCTTGTCTCGTGTAAGATATATTTGCAATAATTTATCTTTGTCTCTCTTGTATAGTGTGCTGTCTAATAGGGTATAAGGGGTTGATGCCAATAGAAGCTTCTTCTTCTCATGACTAGAGATTCTAGTAGGATACTATTGAGTGGCCAAGAGATTTTGGCTATGTCTGTGTATTAGGGAGTTACTGTCTCAACTAGAAAGAGGGAAGCATTAAGGAGGTCTGGGTCATCTTGCTTCTCTTCAATACTTTGAGGAATCTGCAATAGATGATTAGCCAGGATATGGGAGTGACCAAGTTTGGTAACCACTTCAAAATCAAACTCCTGGAATAGAATGAGCCATCTCATCATTCGGCCTTTCACATCTTCCTTATTCATCAAGAAGGATAGTGCCTCATGGTCCACATAAAATTTGAAGTGCATCGACAGTAGGTAGGGTCGGAATTTTTCCAAGACAAACACCATTGCAAGACACTCTAACTCCACCACTATGTAGTTTCATTTTTTATTTGTGACCTTATGGCTTGTATAGTAGATAGGTTTATCTAACTTTGAGGAGCCTTTTTGATATAAGACTATACCTAACCATTTGATAGATGCATCAGTGTGTATATGGAATTCTTTCATCCAATCAGGAGTTGCAAGATGGGTGCTTCAATCAGACACTGCTCTAGAGTGTTGAATGCTTCATCACAATCAATAGTCCATGTAAACTTAGCATCGTCCCTCAGGAGCTTATGCAAGGGAACTGCATTTTTTGCAAAGTGTGCAATGAATCATCTATAATAGCCCACATGGCTGAGAAATCCCCTCAATTGTTTGAGGTTGGTTATGCTATTCAAGCTGCAATCTTCTCAATCTTAGCAAGGTCTATTGCTATCCCTTTTGCAGAGACAATGTGGCCCAAAAGAACTCCTGAAGAGAATCCAAAGACTCAATTATCAAGGTTGAGAGAGATCCCATACTCTCAACATCTGCAAAGCACTACTCTAGGTGTCACCAATGCTCATGGATTAGACTGTTGACATGAAAGTTATCCAGGTATACCTCAATGAAATCATGCAAGTGATTTTGAAATGTGGCCATCGTCACTCTTTGAAAGGTAGCAAGAGCATCATAAAGCCAAAAGGGCATCATTCTATAAGCATAGATTCTCTATTCTTGATTTTATCCACTGAATCCATCCAAGAGGGAATATAGCTCATGTCCAACCACTATGTCCAATAGTTGTTTTATGAAAGAAATAGGAAAATGATCCTTCTTAGTCTTGGAGTTTAGCTTTCGGAAGTCCAACCATATTTGTAGCTTTACATTCTTCTTGGGTACTATCATGATAGGTGAAACCCATTCACTATTGGCCACATTCAAGGAGCTTTAACAATTTGGATTTCACCAGGATTGAGTAATTTGGATTCATACGCCTATGTCTTTGCCTCACTAGGTTTGGCATCAAGCTCTAGGTTAATGTGATGCTGACACACTGTGGGCTCAATCCCCTTTAGATCTTTATGTAGCCATGAAAATAGATCCAAGTTCTCCTTCAATAGGCCATCCAAGACTAATAGCTCCTCTTCTAAAATACTAATAGCCATCTTCAAGTGATGTTCAGTAACATCTCTATCCACAAAGTTAATTTATCTTTACCTTTCACTACGTGGATGAAGATCCCACAGACTGCTTCTAGGTATAGATCTGACTCCTTAAGGCAATGGCCTCCTTGTCTGATGCTCTACTAGAAGCAACTTCTTCTTTCCATGGGGGCTCGACTGACTCTTTGAGATGTTGAAATGATATCATTGTTGTTTTTCAAGTTCTATGGGAGGGTTCATTATCTCTTGACTCATGGACTCATCTTCTGAGGAGGCCTCCAAGAACATCACATAACATGAACCATCTGAATTTTGTTTGAGCTGCAAGATTGGAATTTTCGGCAAGGTGCATTGTCATTGTTATTTCTTGAGAATGGAAAATTAGAGCGACAATAGCCACTACTGAAGGAATGCTTATTCTACTTAATTCATTTCTTATGGTGGGTTTGTATATATTGTGACTCATTAACCAGCCCAAAGGATACTAGAGTCATTCTATCTAACAAGATGGAATCTTTAGTGGCAACTGCTTCTAAAACTTCATCCTCATTAGTATTCTCCTCTAGTTATATTGCTTCTTCCATGTCACTTTCATTGTCTTCATCTTGACTTTCATCCTCATCTTCTACAAACTTTGTTTCTACCTCTATAGGGGCTCTATATGAGAAAATAGACTCTCTATTGTATCCTTTGCTTTTGCTTCTACCTCTAGCTCTACTTCTATGTCTGTCTCTATCTCTACTTCTATCTCTAGCTATGGTATGGCCATGTAACATTGAGAGAAGTACATCCATGCATCTATCTCACTATCAGAGGTGATTTCAAAAGTCGTTCTTGGTTCAGGCAAAATGTATTCACCCATCGACAAGGACTTTGACTCTTTTGGAAGTTGGCTTACAATGCCCACTATCAGGGACTATGCCTATGTTTTCTTGGGAAAGATCTATTTGACATATTCTTTATTTGCTTTGATGTACCATCCATAACTTCATTGAAGGAGTTTATTAAAGCTTCAATGGAGGTGGATCCATTACCTTTTTGCGAACCATATAACTTAACTACCATCTTGTTGGATCCTCTACCTAGGGTTAGGGTTCCCTTAAATTAATATGTTCGTGCTCTTACTTTAAAAATCCATGGTCTTTCCAAAAGCAGAGGATATGAGGTTTCATAGGAATTTGGTTTTAACACTAGATAGATCAGCTAATACTCTTGTCCAACAAGAGGTCTTCACATATGGGAGAATACCTAGAGACTTAATTTTGCTTTGGTCTACAAGTATAATAAGCCATTATCTAGACTGCATATCTTGTAGGCCTAAATCCTTCATTGTCACATCCACCATTATGTTCATTGATGAGGCTCCATCAATTAATGCATTTGTAATAAAAACATACTTTAATCTAAATGCCAATCTCTAGGGTACCAGGATCTAGGAAGACATTAGCCACATCCACTTCTTTCACAGGATTTGGGGATTTATTAGACTTAGTGGAAGTTGTAGAAGCAATCCTTAGGCCACATCTTCTCGTCACATATACTTTTAAATTTTTTTCAATAGAGCTAGGGGACAACATTACCAACAACTATCAGAATGTTAGGTTTGGTTTAAAGGTATCTAGGTATTTGACCAAGTCATACTCTTTGATATAGGATCCATGGGCTTCTCCAATTAGCTAGGGAATGTGGCAAAATCTATTTTTATATTTCCTATTTCCTCTAGAAATGGCAACATCTGCACTTCTATATCCTCTATCTCTTGGAACTTTGGTCCTATCTTTGTAACTATCTTTGTATCCTTCTATAGTACTAAACTACTTTGTATTGTACCTTCTATCCTATATTGTTATATTTCTATTTTGGAAGATAGAACTTTATTGTTTAAAAGAAACATTCTCTTTTGGAATTGTGGGTTCTCTTTTCTTGACACCTATTGTGGCAACTTCCAATTTTTATCAAGGGAAGCAAGTTTTTGGGTCTTCTATTGGTTGGCTTTTAGAGGAGCTAGACTGGGATAGTCTTTTGTAGTGTTGCATTCTCCTTTTCATCTAACTGCATAAAGATTTGTAGTCTATGGACCTTCTAGGGTTTGGATAGTTTGGTGAGATATGTCCCTTTTCTCCACATTTGTAACACTCCATTTCTTTTGATCTTTGGTCACCGCTAGATTTTCGTCCTTTAGAACTCTGAGAGGGAAATCTCCTTGTGCCAAAATTAGGACCAAACTCTTTAGTCTTTGTTCTGATATCCTAGATTGTCATCTTGGATTCTAGTAAGTTGAATCTTGCTTTCTTCACTCATATATCTCCTTTAGAGAGCAGATATCTTATATATGGTTCTTTCTTAAATAGTATGAATAGAAGGCTCTAGGGATATTTGGTTTTTGGGTACATTCAGTGGCTAAATGTCCTACTTGATGGCACTTTTTGCACCAGGTATTAGATCACATCACATCTCTTCCACCTCTTGTAGGATTGGATATGTTGGTGGTATTCACCTTAGCTGTTCTATAATCACATCCATCAACTCTTTCTTGATGCTTGCAACTGAATTGGACAAATAGTCCTTCAAATTTTCTTCTCTTGGAGTAGTCGTAGTAGAATTTTGGGAAGCCTCTATAATCATCGCATAGACTAGTTGGTTGATCCAAAGGGTCTTCTATTCTAACTTTGATTCAGAGCTCCTATTAAGACAAGCAGTTGTTGGTTCCAATTGGTAGGGTTCCACCATTGTTGTTGAGTTGCCATTAGGGAAACTATTTGAGGCCACTGTTGTTGTGGTTGAACCATCATTTGAGATATTGTTGTTTGCATCACCACTATGGATTCAGTGCACAATACTATGGCACTATTGCATTTGAGGGTAAAGGTAGGGAACAGTCCTTGGGATTGCATTTGGTGAATATATCATTCCTAGCATGGGAGGAGGTAAGACTCCTCCTCTTGAGGCCATCGCAATAGCCTTGCTTCAACTTCATCATACAGTCTTGCACCTTCCACTACAGCTTGACAAGTTGACTGGTCTTCTCAAATCCATAAACTCATGAACTTCTTATTGTTCGTCTCTCTCTAAGAAAAACTCCCTTCTGAATGCCTTCATCCAAGTGATGGTTGGTCCATATCTTCAGTATGGATTCCATTCTAGCGACATATGCTTCCACTCGTTCACTAGAGGACTGACTTAAGTTTATGAACTTCTCTCACATTCGCTTTTCAAAACCTTCATGTCTAAATTTAGGGAGAAGGCCAACTTCATGTCATCCTATGTGCCAAAATTTCATGATGCTTGTCTCTCATACCACTGAAACGTCACATCTTTGAAGGTGGAAGGAAATATCACCAACTAATGCTCAAGGGTTTTGGCATTTTTAGCTACACATACTACCATGAACTCAACTACATGAAGATCAAGGTCTTCATTGTACTCTCCCTTAAAATTTGACATCAAGACTACATTCGCTAGCCTATCACATCAATATTTTCAAGGTGGATCTAGCTATGAAGGGGACTTTGAGTCGCCATGGGTCTTCTCTGATGACATATTGATTTATAGCAAGACTATACAAGACCATTTATCACATATGAGGAAGGTTTTTGATGTATTGAGGTATCACAAACTCTTTGCTGAGGAGAAAAAGTGCTCTTGCAAACTAAAGTGGAGTATTTGGGCCATATTATTAGTGAAAAAGGGATACACATTGACCCTAAGAAGGTGCAGTGTATTAAAGATTGGCCAATACCTATTACCATTACTTCACTTAGAGGCTTTCTTGGTCTATTGTCATTTTATCATCGATTTATTAAGCATTATGTGGCTATCGCAGTTCCTTTGACACTGAATAATTGAAGAAGAAAGCTCTTTTTGGGATACACTTGTAGATAGTAGCTTCAATCAGTTAAAGAAACTCCTTACTTCTGTTCCTATTCTAGTATGCCCAATTTTTTTGAAAGAGTAAATCATACAGTGTGATGCCAATAGGTTGTGGCATAGGGATTGTTTTGTCACAAGAGCATAGAGTTATTACCTTTGAAAGCCGCAAGCTTACATATAAGAAAATGGCTATGAATGTCTATGACTAAGAGATATTGGCTATCTTACATGTGATAAAAAAGTGGCACCAATACTTCTATGGTAGACAATTTAGAGTTCAAAGTTACAGGGTCCTAAAGTATATCCTCACTCAGTCCAATCTCACTCCCAAACAACGTGGGTGGATAGCTACTCTGCAAAATTATAATTTTGACATCACTCATACAGAGGGCAAAGACAATTGGTAGCCGATTCTCTTTCTCGCATGTGGATATGCAAAGTTTTAGCTATGACTGAGCTATATAGTGATTGGATTGAAGAATTAAAGGAAGCCCATCTTTTAGATGATGAGCTCAACCATTTTTTTTGGAAATTACAACAAGGTCTCATGGAGGAAAACTCACATTATTAGCTTAAAAATAGCCTAATCTATTTAAATGGCAAGATTTTTATTCCCTCTACTTCTTCTTTCATACGAAAAATTATAGAGGAGTTGCATTCTTTGCCTTTGGTGATATTTTGGAGTTTTTAAAACCTATTATAAGATTAGCAAAATATTTTATTGGAAAGGACTATGGAAAGATGTTTTTAAAAAATTATGAAGTGTATGTCTTGTCATCAAAATAAGGGCAACACCTATAAGCCAGGTGGTTTGCTGCAACCACACTACCTATTATTGAGGGCAAGTGGATACACATTACCATGGACTTCATTATTGGTTTATCTACTACCAAAAGGGGGATGGAATAGTATCTACTTGGTAGTGGATAGACTCACCAAGGTAGTCCACTTTATTCCTACCAAGATACAATTCGTTGCTTCACAGGTGGCTGATCAATTTATGGAGTAGATTTTTAGATTACATGGATTATTGTAGGTGATTGTACATGACAAGGATTCAAAGTTCATGAGTAACTTTTGGTAGGTGGTATTCAATTGCATGGGCAGTAAATTGGCTCCTTCTATAGACTATCATCCACAAACTGATTGCTATACAAAAAGGGTAAATAAGTGGTTGGAGACTTACCTTCGCCATTTATGTCATGATGTATAGCATGCCTGGGATTCTTGGTTGCACTTGGCTAAGTTTGCCTATAATAAATCCACTCATGCTACTATTGTATTTTCACCCTTTGAGGCTATGTATGGTTATAAGGTGCCCTTATCCATAGTCATTTTCAATGAGAAAATCAATCCTCATGGAAAAGGAGAATTGGAAAGAATGCAAACCCTTCTTCAGTAATGTAAGATGAATCTTAGAAAGGCCCAAGATCAAATGAAGATGTATGCAGATGAGAAGAGGCAACCTTTAGAGTTCCAAGAAGAAAAATTAGTTTTGTTGAAAGTGCCCAAGTCTCGTTACTCTACCTTGAAGGATGGATCTAGTAACAAGCTTGCTCACAGGTTTTATGAATCCTACAGGATCCTAAAGTGCATTGGAGACTTGGCATATAGATTGGAACTACCCTCTTTCACTAAGATTCATATTGTATTCCATGTTAGTTAACTCAAGTCCTTTTATGGTACTGTTATAGTTGATGAGTTGTCATCTATAGATGAAGAAGATCTTATTAAGTACATCCCTAATGTGATCATAGATCAACGTGAGAAGAAGCTTCACTCTCATTATATAATTGAATATTTGATTAGATGGAGAGGTTTACCACTTGAAGAAACTTCTTGGAGGCCCAAATCTATATTAGATGAGTTTCCTTATATCTACGGGATGCATTGAAGCATAACTATAGTGGAGCCAGTTATAGAGAAAATAAGGTCTTGATAGCAATCTATTTTAAAATAGTTTTTATTCTGTCAAATTTTTAAATATATGCCACCTACATAACATCAAGTACTCTTCAAAAACTACATTTTGAGACATGGCATACTTCATTTGGATACTTCTACCAAAAGTTATAGCATATTTTGTTCAGCATGGTCTATTTTTACAACAAGTTGTTGTCTCAATTTTGAGTTTATTGCTTGAAGACTTAAAGGCTCCAAACTCTTTTGAAGACATCAAGATCATGTATACAAATGAGACTTACCTTCACGTCTTCATTTTAGTCAATATATCTTCAATCTTTCATTCATTTCCATACTTTGTATAGTTGCAAATAGAGTAATACTCTATTTCATCCATTCTTTCTAACTCTTGTAAGTTTGTTTTTGTGGGCAAAAACCTTTGGGAAGAGATGGATTGTAAGAAGCTGGAAGGAAGATATATTTTACTATATAATTATTAATAATACCTTGTCACACTGATATAGGTATAAAAGGGGTGAGACATGTAGAGTTGAACATTAATACATTTATTGTCTCTTACCTCACCTTCTTGCTCATAGCTTCTATGGTTTCTCTCTCTTCTTTTCTAACTTTCTAGTCTTTCTCTCTCCTTGTCCCTCTTTTCTCTTGCCTCTACGCTTATTTCTCTCTCCTCTCAAATCTCTCCTTGACAACTTCATGGTCTCTTCTTGTAACGTGTCCCCCTGTCCACTTGTAGGACACGTCTTAGTAGCCCATCGGGAAGAGAGTCTAGAAAGCGCCACCCGGCACTCACAAGGAATGTCACGGGGCTTGCGATCTAGGTCTCCCCGAGTCTACCATGAAGCAGAAGCACCTGGCCATTCCCACTTAGGACCGACCTGAATCAAGGTTTTCCTAATAATCAAGTTCCTAGGAGGTAGCTAGCATTGAGCCCCAGAGTAACTACTTTGTGCAGAAACATTAGGGTCAAAGCGGATTTATACTGCACTTGGTTCAAGGAGAATGGAAAACAAGAGGGATGCAAAGCTCGACCTCTCTGCTCGTAAGGCATAGTCCCATTCCGTTCCCCTAAAACAACATAAATCGGGACTCTAGCTCTATAGATTCTAGGTCATTGTTACCTCACTGTCAATTCCTTTGAGAAAAGTTCCCGGCCAACTGGGACCACCCTTCCATGGGATGGACCCAAAGTCACGTTCATCGCACTTTCCTCGGGTAGCTTAGTTATCTAATTACCTACCACATTTAGTTTGACAAGCAAAAACAACTTCCTTAATTAACCAATTAGACACTGGTTCCTTCACCTAACTTAAGCACTGACACAAAAAAACAATGTCAAGCAAGTTCCTTTTTCAACATTTGATCTTTATTTATCATAGTCTTTGGAATACATAAAATAACCTACCCGAAGCCTATCCCAGCAAACCTCAGGGATCGCTATTCCAAGTTCCGCCCGTTGACTAGTATGCGGGCCTTGAGATCCCATCTCGAGTCACATCGGCCTCTTGTGCAGGATCCGGAGGTAAGGAATTTACGGCCAGAGCCTCCCCTGGCACCCAAGCGTCCTCCTGCTCCAAGCAGCACCCACCGAGAGACCTCTCGCGACAGGTTCGGTCCACATACCCGTCTCAGCTAACAACCCCCTTAGATAGGGTCAGGCAGACAGTCGGAGGTAACTGGTACTTCCTCTCCCTCCAGGCTTTTAACCTGAAGCATTAGTTGTTTTTCGTGAATTAGTTCCTTGATCAAAGAAGTACAAACAATGCTCCTAAGTGTAGAATCAGGAGCATTCCAGTGGTCGTTTGCACGGCTAACTGCTAAGGTGTGATTCCTTCTCCCCGAATACTTCCAGCATTCGATCCGGGATCAATCTCGACTTGGCAAGACCCCAAGGGTTTCGTAAGCTGAGTTGCTTGTTTACCCTTTTTCCTTGGGTTAGGGTTTATACCCTTTTGACCCAAATTGTCACTACTTTAGGTTTCCTTATATTATGGTAAAAAAATCCTAGACAACCCTGTCGCCCTAACTTGGTTGGTCAACTGCTTTCTTGGCAATTCGTAATTCCCCTAGCTTGGCAACTCAGTCCCAAGGAAGAGTGATGTAGCAGGATGACTACTCAACTTCTAGAAAATTAGACTTGTAATTAGAACTCGCCAAACTTGGCCTAAGGAGTAGCAATACTATTTTGTGATTTGGACACAAGATCATACGATGTTGCAGCTTGTAGCACGAGATAGGTATCACTATTTGACCTGTGGGGATTATATCTTTCTTCATATGTTTTTTCTTGATCAAGAATACCTTTGATCAAGATATAGGGTTTGGGAGTCCTATTGACCCAATCCAAAACCCTAACCCTACTAGACTTGATAAACGTTTTGGCCCTAGGGTCCCTAAATTCCTTGCGTGGAGGTCTAGCATTTGGTCAACTGATCCTTAGGGTGAGAACCCTAGATTATTCTTGCACGGGCGATTAGATAATCCTAACATTTCAAGAATGTGGGTAGGACCTAAATATTAAATCGACATCCTAAGTGTGATACTAGGCATAATTTTAACATAACTTAACCTAACCCAGCATATCGAGGTGTTTGTCGTACGCTAACTATTTCACGCCTTTATGAATCTCATGTGAGTTACACAATTACATGCAATCTACCTAATTGATCTAATTGTCTTACAATTAAAGGTGATCTTTCCCTTAGAGACGCAAATACTTTCTTCTAAACTTGCAAGCACTTTCCCTAAAAGATATAGGTAGCTGCAAGATGTATGAGATATACCATTCCATGCGGATATGCAATTTCAAGTCCATAGACCTTTTGCCTTTATGCAGCTATAGGATCTATAGAGTTCTTTCTTTTCCTTGCCCTATGCGATTTTGATTGACATTCAGAGCTAATTCTTATAAACCCTACGTTTTATGTATCGATTTCAAGCTTTACTATTTTAATGAAGATGCATCCTTTCCCAAATTCGAACTTTGATAAAAGAATTCCATGCATGGATGTATCATTCTTTCATGATCAGATGCCATGAATCCATCATTGATCTAATCCTTCTATTATCACTTAACCCAATCTAGAATGTAACTATCATCACATGCGATTTGCAAGTTCATAAATCTTTTCCCATACATTGCAACTATTCAGACATCTTTATATGACCGTCTACGATTATCTTATACGCGAGTCACAACTAGGGAATTATTGCATAAGTGTATTATGTGTTATATGCCATGTCCTTTGCATGATGCAATAAGGACGCCTTTGCACAATTCCATCTTTTAACTTATCCATCATACGTTCAAAAAATGCAACTAGCCCTTGACCATGGAAGTGCAAGCAAATGCAAGTACTCGTCATGCAACTAAACTTTGTAAATCGAACAAGTATATAAATTTTCCAATTCATTTAAGTTTCCTATGTGAATTAAAACATGCTTTATGCAACCTTTCCATGCAGGAATATTATTCCGAACCTGGGCATTCAATATCGGGCATTGTCCACTCTCGTACTTTGAGTGGAAGCTCCCACATGCGCTCCTCTCAACTTTTGCTTAGTAGCCATTGATGCAGTAGATTTTGACTCAGCGAACTCCCCCTTGGCACCCCTTACGAGTTTCGGAGTTGCTATTGCCCGAGAGCTCCTTCTCTACGCAGGAAACAGGCCTTGCAAGACACCATTTTTTAAAAAACCGAGAGGCACGGGTGAACTTGGCCTAGAGAAGCTTCAATAGAAGCTTCTCAAGCTTCTCAAAACATAGGGAGATGATGTGTGTTGGTGGGGATGATGATGGTGAAGATGACGATGAGGGAGATGATGATGATGATGATGATGATGATGATGATGATGGTGGTGGTCATGTTGGTGGAGGCGGCAGCCAGGCGGTGCAGCCAGTGTGGCGGCAGTGGCAGAACGACGGCAGGCAGCTCCACGATGCCCCCCGTCAAGCTTGGGAGGGGGGTTTATATGGGGTGAAGGGGGTAGCCACACAAGTGGCAGGTTGCATGCCCTCCTCCCCATGCCCCTCCACACTCCAACACATACTCCCTCTCTCTCTCCCCGCCATGCAATGGGTGAAGGAGAGGGAGTTATTAAAAGAATTTGCAAATAATTCATTATCCTCTATCCCATGAAGGGGTGTTCCCACTGAGGACTACGATTTCGAGCCACGGTTTCTTATGCACAATGCGGGGTGGGTGTTTGTTAGTACACGAGGATGGAGCACTTAGCCCAAAGTTTTTCTATTGTGGGAGGTTACTTTGAATCGCTTTTGCGCGAGATCTAGGGTCCTTAATATTTCGTTGTAGAAATATTACATTCTCTCCCCCTTAGAGGAATTGAGATGTCCTCATCTCGAGAAAAATCTGGGGGTATTGTTAGTTGAGAGTATTTTCATCCATCCAAGTAGCATCCTCTTCGGGGTAATCTTTCCACTCGATGAGGTATTCTCTCAAGGTCCTAGATCTCAAATGCATCTCCCTAACATCTAAGATTCTGTCCGGCCATAGCTCAAGGACTCCTTGGCTAGGCATTACAATTTGTTGATCATCAAGTACATGACTAGGGTTAGGCACATACTTTTTCAATAGATTGATATGGAATACATTATGAACTTTTAGGTTTTCAGGGAGTTGAAGTCTGTAAGCATTAGGTCCTAGACACTTGAGAATCTTGTAGGGTCCACAATACCTTGGACTTAGCTTTTTGCATTCACCCAAGGATAGGGAAATCTTCTTTGGACGCACGCGAATGAAGACCATATCACCTTCAACGAAGGATCTGACTTGACGTTTCAAGTCTGCGTAGGCCTTCTGTCTATCCTTGGTGGCTTGGATGTTCTATCTTATTGATTTGATTTGGTCATCCATGTCTTCCAGCATCTGTTTTGAAGCTTCAACCCTCAAGGTTGGATTCAAAAAGCTCAAAATACTACGACAATTGTGCCCATACAATGCTTGAAAAGGGGTCATCTGAATGCTTTGTTGGTAAGAAGCATTATAGGCAAACTCAACCAGTGGCAAATATTGAATCCACTTTTTGGGTTCGCGACAGCAGTGTGCCCTAAGCATATCCTCAATGACTTGGTTGACTCGTTCCGTTTGACCATCAATTTGGGGATGGTAAGCTGTACTGCAACAGAGTTGAGTCCCAATGGCCTCGAAGATAGCCCTCCAGAAGTGTGAGGTGAAGAGAGAGTCACGATCACTGATGATTCTTCTGGATAACCCATGAAGTTTGAATATTTCCTTGATGAATAACCTTGCGATATCTGAGGCTTTATAGTTTGTCTTAATAGGGATAAGATGTGTAACCTTGGTGAGCATATCCACACGACCATAATGGAGTTGTATCCTCCCTGAACTTGGGGCAAACCAACAACAAAGTCCATACTAATGAATTCTCATTTCATTTGGGAATGTCAAATGGTTGCAATTTCCCTGGCATTTTGACATTTTCAACCTTAATGCGTTGACAATACTAACATTCTGTGACATATTTGAGAATGTCACCTTTGAGCCTATCCAAATAATAGCTCTTCCTGACTGCATTAAAGGTCTTGGCATAGCCACGATGTCCTGAGAAAGGGGAGTCATGGGCTTCCCAAAGTATCTTTTGCTTGAGTGATTGGCTTGCCGGGATACATAATCTTGTCCTATAGTAGACAAGTCCACTATTGATAGAGAATTTTTGATACTTTGTTTGAAGCTTCTGGTCTTGATCTTTGATGGAGATCTCCCTTAGCAATTTCTGATAGGTTGGGTCATGACATGCCTCTTCTCTAGCTAGCTCAAGAATTGGGTTGTTTGGCATGGATACCTTTGTGGCTAGAGATCTTGCTGTTGATGGATCTTGAAAAATTGAAGAATTCAGAAATGCCTTGCGATTGAGTGTATCGGCAACTACATTCTCCTTTCCAGGTCAGTATTTGATTTCAAAGTCATATTCTTCCAGTACTTCAATCCATCGACGTTGCCTCATATTGAGCTCATTTTGGGTGAAAATCCATTTAAGACTATTGTGGTCCATCACTAAGGTGAATTTGTTACCCAGCAAGTAGTGTCTCCAAAGTTTGAGAGCATGGATGACAACCAATAGCTCCAGATCGTGGGTAGCATAGTTCCTTTCATGACTCTCCAGTTTCCTTGAAGAGTATGCTACGGGATGACCTTCTTGCATGAGCACACATCCTAAGGCAAGTGCGCTAGCATCAGTTATCACTTCAAACTCCTTACTAAGATCAAGAAGTTTCAGGATGGGTACTGATACCAAGCTTTGCTTTAGTTTGTCGAAGCTAGTCTGTTCAGCAGGTGACCATACAATTGATACTTGCTTCTTTAGTAGATCAGTCAGAGGTGTTGCAATCAAAGCATAGTTTTTTATAAAGACCCTGTACCATCCTGTCAATCCAAGAAAGCTACGTATTTCTTTGACAAAAGTAGGTGTTGGCCACTCCAGAATGTCTCTGACCTTGGCTGGATCCATTGAAATTCCTTTCCCTAATATAATGAATCCCAGATATTCAATCTAGGCTTGAAAAATGCACACTTCTTCTTCTTGGCATAAAGCTTGTGTGCTCTCATTGTTTCGAGGACAATGGGAAGCTGGGGTTCATGATCTTTTTCTTGCTTAGAGTAAAGTAGGGTATCCTCAAAGAATATGAGTACGAAGTCATCAAGACAGGGCCTAAAGATATCCTGCATTAACATGTTGAAGATAGGAGGAGCATTTGTCAGCCCAAATGACATGACTAGGAATTCAAAGTGTCCATATCTTGTACTGAATGCAGTCTTCGGGATATCTTCTTCCTTGATCCTTATCTGATAATATCCAAACCTGAGATCTATCTTAGAGAAGATCTTCTCACCTTGAAGACGGTCAAGAAGTTCATTTATTCTTGGAATGGGGTATTTTTTTTTATGGTCGATTGATTCAACCCTCTGTAGTCAATGCATAGCCAAAGCGTTCCATATTTCTTCTTCTGGAACAGCACTGGAGCTCCCCATGGCAAAATTCTAGGACGGATGTAGCCTTGGTCTAACAGTTGCTTGAGTTGCTCCTCTAGCTCAATCAATCGCTTCTGGGATGGAGATCGTATATGGTCTCTTTGCAATTGGTGCAGCTCCTGGTGCCAGATTGATTTCGTGATCGACTTCCCTTTGAGGAGGAAGTTCCATCAGCTCTTCACGAAATACGTCTGCGTATTCTTTTAACCATGAAGGTTCTTCCCTAAATTCCTAATTTTGATCTAGCTTATTTAGTTTAATCAAATAGATAGGTAGGCCCTTCCTAACTCCTTTTATTATCCATGTTGCTTTTGCCAGCTGAATTTTTGGCTTACCAGCCTCTCCTTGAGTTGTAACTAGTTCCCCTTCAGAATTTCGAAAGGAGACTTGGCCCTTTCCACAGTGAATGTGGGTATCATGGTTTTAGCCAATCCATTCCGAGCAAACATTCGTGGACACCTAGGTTCATTACCCTGAATCTGACCAAAGTCGACTTTCCACCCAGTAGGAATTTCACCTTAGCAGTTTGCCTGGTACAGGAGACCTCACGACCATTTGCTAATTCCACAAGTAAGGTAGGTGCATCTTTTGTGCCTATTCCTAATCTTTTTGCACAGACTGGTGATATAAAGGAATGTGTACTGCCACAATCAATCAAGTTTTGAAGCTTTTACCTTGATAATCTGATGGAGTTTGAATCACCGAGAATTGGCAATTCGGGCCATTCTTGTGAAGAGCGGCATGAACCGTTGCCCTCTTAATGTCTGCTTTCATGGATGGATCTTTTTCAGCACCCAGCTCCTTGTTGGCAACACTGGAGGTTCTCCCTTTGGCCCTGACGGTGGCTCCTTGGCCATGGGCGGCTCCTTGGAATGGCCCTTG
This sequence comes from Lygodium microphyllum, assembly GCF_053477565.2. Taxonomy (NCBI): domain Eukaryota; kingdom Viridiplantae; phylum Streptophyta; class Polypodiopsida; order Schizaeales; family Lygodiaceae; genus Lygodium; species Lygodium microphyllum. The sequence goes on along the minus strand of NC_141153.1, from coordinate 13,549,553 downwards.
ACGTTGTCCTTTGCTAAGCTTGGGACATTGCCTTTTAAAGTGACCAGGCTCATTGCAATGGAAGCAATGGAGATTGCGGCCATTACCTTGTGTAGGTACAAAATTGTTGATAGTGTTGGCCCTAGCTTTCTTCCTTTGTCTCTGGTTTTGGCCATGTGCCCTCTTAGCCTGAGTCCTATACATCCCCTTGTTCTGATCCTTGTAAAACCAAGTCCTATTAATCCTTGGCTTGTTCTGCACCTCCTGTATTATCGTACAACTCAAATGAACGTATCTTGTAGATACGTTGGACGCATTGATTCCAAGCGGGTGTTTATGGGTGGATTTAACCCGGCACAGAACTTTGACACCTGTTGTGTCATATCCATTTGTGGCACGTACTTTAAGAGAGAGACGAACTTTGAATAATATGCATCCAGTGATTGTCTAAGTTGCTTTAATTCATAGAATTCATTCATCTTCTATGTGCGGTAGGCAGGTGGCAGATATCTCCCTCACATAGTTTTTTTAAAGCTTCTCCCAAGTAACTGACCCTTCCGAGATTCCTTGGTCTCTGCACCATTGTTTCCACCAAAGTCTTACTTTGCCGGTAAGCTTCAGTTTGGCGAGCATAGCTTGGTTAGCGGGTGCAGTTCCTGCTACCTCGAAATAATCCTCCATGGATTCGATTTAGACCTCGGCGTCAGTTTGGATGGTCCTTCCCTTACCATCGAATTCAGGTGGCTTGATTTGTTTGAGAAGGAACTTCTTCTCTTGAATTACAGCCGTACTTAGTGCAGGGGTTGGACTAGGAATCTGCACTTAAGGTTGTGCTTGGGCAATATGATTCTTTACGTTAAAAACTTGCTAAAAGTTTCTCACATTACGTTAGTATACCTAGTTCATCTTTTAGCCAAGTGACCTAATCACTTAACTCCTTTACCAACACTTACAGCCATGATAGACAGTGATAAAAAAAATCTTATTCATTCATGTGGGCATAGCCCTTTCGAGTACATTTTTTTTTGGAAGGTAAAACAAGCTGATACATCAGTTTGGGGAAAATAGGATTGTGTTACATTCGGCCACGGGGACTGAGTAATAATATGGAGAGGGGTCATGGATTTTCAGGAATCGATAGGTCATAAGAAGCTTGAGGTATCCCTTCCTTTGATACCCGTTTCTCTCATAACGTCCCAACATCTTGATTCTATTGGCAGGGATTATTCGAGTCACTTCCTCGTACACATAATTGTTCTGCTTGACCTTTTGACCGCCAACATGTAGGGTCGCGTTTGCGTGAGCCTCAACAAAGATGAATAGCTTCACGATCTTTAAATCCTCCATCCACTTGATTCTCTTTAAGTTGGTCTAAAGGTACACAAGTTGGTGGGCTGCTATGTAATATATTCCTGATTCACCCATCCATCTCCGTTCCATGTACAAGGGTGAAGGATTGTAGATACGGTCTAGAATATTTATCATGCCTAGCCTCCGTCGATAATCTGAAGCTCGCATTGCAGTCATAAACATAACCTGGAATACCTAGAATTTGTTCCATGCTTCACGACCCAGCATCCATAAGTAAGTAAGGAAATATTTTTAATGGCAACATTGCTCTACTTCCCCTCATTAAGTTTCCTTGTAAATATTAGATCCCATTTGAGAGCGGAATTTTGGTGCCAAAAATTGCTTTAAAATAGCTAAAAATTATGAATATCAAGGGAAAAATATCCAATGTCAAAGGCGACGGCTCGACCTAGGACGATTTTAAGCGTCAAAGTGCTCTAAGGACGCCCGGGCAACACTTGTGGATTTTTAGTAATTTTTCCATGCGCCTGCGCGAGTCGGAGAAGTTGCCGACCAGTGCGGGATCCCGAGACGAGCTCACAGAAATTTTCAGATCGGGATTCGGACACCGTATGCGAGAGAGACAGGAAAAGGGCCAAAGGGCCGGTCAAAATTGGGGAGGTGCCCAAAAGGAGGAGTGAAGGGGTGCCTTTGTGAAGGGGCACCCCCCCTTCCAAAAAAAATGAATTAGGAGGGGGGCAGCGGCTGAACAGAGTCGCCGCGAAAAAAACGCTCCCCCCCCCACAAATCGACATGCTGGCTACTAAACAAGCCATGAAACTGCACTCATCCTCTGCTCCGTATCGCTCTGCTCCGCGCGAGGAATGGCAGCCTGTAGGGGGAGAGAGAAAATCAGTCTTTCTCTCTCCTCCCTCTCTCTCCTCTAAGGGGGAGTTCATGTGGGAAGAGAAAGGAAGAAGAAAGAATGATGGAGGCTTGTCCGACATCGATCGGATTGCTTCACGGGCTGGAAATGGTGACGTGTGATCGTCATGAGCATGAAGTGCTGTTGATTCTCAGATTTGCAGCCATGGACATGAAACCTGAGACACGCAACTAAGCGGTAATTCAATTTTTTCAAAGGAAATTTGAGATTTCATGGCTTTTGATTGATAACATGTTGTTCATGTGGGCTAAAAACTGTTTATGTTGTTGTTTTCCATGAGTACTTGTTGATCATAATCAGAAAATCAGAAAAACATGCATCTTGTGTCTCAAAATAATACACTAAAACATGTAAAATATTGAAAATCAAGGGAAAATGATGGTTTTGAGCATAAAAAGTGGAAGAATAAATAGGAACACCAACTAAATTTTCATTTTTGTTGCAAGAAGGAACTAAGGGCCACAACCCATAACCTATTTTGAATTTTCAGTAATTAAATAATGCAAAAAATAAGAGAAAATACAAGGAAAATAGAGAAAAACCACTAAAAATAGGGGAAAAATGCATTTTGGGTGTGGAAAATTAATGAAAATTAAGAACAATGTTCGTGAATTTTTGTGGGGACTGAAGCATGAGTATTTTCCTTAGTTCAGTCCCACCTTCTTGTTCTAGTGTGTTTTTCCCGCTTTTTACACATAAAATGATAGCAAAATGCCTTATAAATCTATACAACAATGCAACATTTGATCGATGGGAGGGTAGAGTGGTTAAAATGTGTCTAAAATGCGGGGTAAAATGATGAAAAGATTGCTAGTTTTTGTTTGCATGCCATATAGGTCGGTGAATAATTATAGAATGAGAACCTAGTAGCATGAGGGTTTCCTCGGTGCTAGGTTCGTGCAACGCCGCATAAGAACGGTAGCTGAAAACCATTGAAAGGATGTTTTCCACATGTGCACAATATTGATTTTATAATTGTTTGAGCACTAAGCATCCACACTATGCATAAATCATGGAAATATTTAAAGGTATCAGAAATCCTGGATGCATAGCAATTACTTTCATTAGGACCTTGACCCACATTGAGTGAGAGACAGGACACCCTAAGCCATAGGCTAGTCGTGAGGTCTGGGGAAAAGAGAAGTAAGGACAATGGTACATTCCTGTATACGATTAAATGGTACCTTGAGTGGATTTTGTGCGAAATGTTTATATGTTGAGCGACGCACCGAGGGGCCAATCCCCAAGGTGTAGGAGAGTTGCAGAGGGGTGGCGGCATACAGCCGTTGGAGGACCCCCTATGTCTGTGATTCGTGCCATTAGGCAATGTGTAAGGGACTCCCTCTAAGGAGTAGTGGGTGAGAGAAGAGTGGACTACAAACGACATAATACAAATGCAAGATGTCTAGGAAGGCAATGTATGTGTCATAAACGCTCCTGGCCGCGAGGCCGTGGGGTTGTTGAGCGCGTGAGATAGAGGTCCGGCTAGTGCACGAGCCAGTGCCGGCCCGTTCTAGGTTCCATCAGTGGTGCGTGCCGGGAGCCGCTTAAAAGTGGCGGTCCTCGAATCCTGGTTGTCTAGGGACCAACTAGAAATTTATGCCAAAGGATACTGCGATTGATCCATTATTTATCGATAAGCATCGTCTAGCAGAAATCCAAAAGCAAGAGAGAGACGAAAGAGCTAGGCAACGTGCTGAAATTATTAGGAGATATTCCCCTAAGTGTAGCGGTGTTGAACCCTTACGAGGGAGTGGATCTAGTGGTCTTGGGGCCACAAGCAGTAAGTTAGGAGAAGGTGGAAGCTCTAGTGCTCCCCTTTCTTCCATAAGCCAGTCTACATCAAGTGCGGGAGGTCTAACCCCACCGTCCCTTATTCCTAGTGCAAATCCAATCCTGGTCATGGCGCAGCCTATTGCAATTCCAGCAGGAACAACGGATTTGCCAGCTCTAGGTTACCCGCTACCCATTTTTAATGGGCTAGTTGAGGAAGATGCGGAACTCCACATTAGGGAGTTTCAAAAGCTGATGTTTAACTGTCGCATCCAAGAAGAAGGACATTTAATGATGTTCTTCAACATGACTCTCAAAGGAAGAGCCGCTATATGCTATCATGGTTTAGAAGCCGGAACCATATTGAATATTGAGTCATTTTATGGAGCTTTTCGAAGGGAGTTTGCCCCTGAAAGGGGTGGGCAATATTGGTTGCGTGTACTCAACGTGACCCGCCAGGAACCACACGAGGATATTCGTGCTTATGCCAAGAAAATAAAAGAGGTTTTCCGTAAGCTGGACACCTCTATTCCTATCCCCGCAGCTGCCCAATTGCAATATTTCCTACATGGTTTGGACTTTAATATCCAATTGCAGTTGAGTAGTGTCCCCTTGGGGGATATAGATACTGCCATTACATGAGCACAAGAGGTGGAATCCCGACTACAAGCAGCCTATGCTTCTCGAGGCAATTCAAATATGGGTTTAGTATTGGGAAACAATATGGCGATGGCCAATGGAAATAGTGGCCAAGGGATAGCGATGGCTAACCCTAATGGGAGAGGGAACATGATGCAGAATGTGCCTTTATTACCAGCTCCCCCTAGCATGTCGATGCCTACGGGCAGTCAAATGGCTCCAAATGGTGGAGGCCAGGCAGTCAATTCTAATACCATGCATGTGGCTCAACAACCAGTGCCTAATCGAATTGTTAGGCCGATGGAACGACATGGTAATGACCAAGGCTATGAGTCGAGTGCTTCCAATGTTCTTGGCGAGGTTAAGGACGTGATGAAGTATTATACTGACATGATTACGGAGCAGTATCGACAAATAGTCATTGATGTCAACTTCCTTAAAAAACAACAAAATTTGATAGGAAGTAGATACCCAGATGAGGGTGCACCTTCGAGGTTTAGTTGCAAATGGTGTGGTGGGCAACACTATCCAAGAAATTGCCCAAATGTTAAGTGTGACATCTGTGGAAAATCCGGCCATTTAGCAGCTACTTGTTGGAGTAAGATCAGTTCCCTCCAGTGAGGTAGTCGGCAACCAGGGCCTGTTAATCATGCAAAAGGAAATGGTTCCCAGCGAGAAGATGGGCCTAAACAAATACTTCAACGACCAAAGACTACAGTGGAGGAGCTACCCAATGGTAGTGGGGTTAGTTTGATTGAGGCTGTACGCGTTAATGATGCTGAAACCTCTAATCTGCGAGCTATTCTTACAAGAGGTCAAAAGGGTAGAGAAGCTGACAAGGATAAGCCTATCGACGGAAACCCTAAACAAGGCGGCAAAGGAACGCAAGTTTTGGATCCTGCCATGGAAAGGGGACCTTTGAAGCCCGTAGAAAGTAAAGCCGATAAGGAACCACCAAAGAAGAAGGTGAAAGTTAAGAAAGAGACAATAAAGCCGGTTCAACGACCTAAAGAACAGATGGTTGGCGTGAAAAGCGAGCTCTATCGAACTATCATGAATTCGATTTGGCGAGCTCTCTCTGCGAAGTCAAGCCGGATGTGAATCTTTTACAGCTTATTAAGCTTTCCCCAGGAGTACGCAAGGAATTTAGGAAGATCCTACGTACCGAGTATATCGTAGAACCTTTGGGTATTGCACGAGTTGGTGATGACGGGTTCGAGCATGCTGAGAAGCATTGCCCAAGGGTTGCAGCCTATGTCGATGGGATATTAGTAGATTATGCCATTGTCGACACAGGATCATCTATTAACATTATGAGTTCTGAACTGATGGAAAGGTTGGGCCTTGCAATCTAGAAAGATACCTCCACAATCCTCAGAATGGCAGACGATAGTTTGAGGCAGCCGGAAGGCTGCATTACTAAGGCCCGTGTCACTGTTGCAAATGTAGAATGCATGTTGGACTTTAGGGTGATTCGTTTTGCAGGCTGTCCAAGTTACCAAGTATTACTCGGATGACCTTGGATCTTCCAAGCAGACTGCCAAGTAGATATACCCGCCGGTCGACTAATATTCGGCAGAGGTGCCCAGCATCGTGTGGTGGTTGATGCTTATCCTGAGTCCCCGCAGAGTGAGAGAGCTCCTCTATCCTCTACAGAATTGGAGATATTAGAAGATTTATTGGCCAGTGAGACATCATTGAGTGAGGAGTCCAAAGAGGGATCCACCATGGAAGACATCTATCAGATCACTTTGAACAAGCCGATAGAGGGCCAAGATCGTATAAGAGATGCAGATGTTATCGAGCTAGACGTTGGTACACTTGATGATTCACGGCCAATCAAATTAGGTTCTATGCTCAGCACAACAGAAAGGGAGGACTATGTGGCCTTGATTCAGGAATTCCGTGATATCTTTGCCTGGAGTTATGATGAGTTAAGAGGCATTCCTCCTAGTCTTGCTATTCATACAATTCCGTTGAAAGAGGGCAGTCGTCCTCTACGACAGAAAGTAAGGCGTATGCCTTTCGAACTGAGGGACGGGCTGTTTGAAGAGTTACAGAAGCTTCGGAAAGCAGGTTTGATTTTTCTTGTGCAACACACGGAATGGTGTTCGCCGGTTGTGATCAGAAAGAAGAAAAATAATCAAATTCAATTATGTGTAGACTTTAGGGAGCTGAATAAGTAGACAGTTAAGGACTACTACCCGTTGCCATTTATTGACCAGATTTTGGATCAATTAGCGGGTAGGGAGATATATTCGTTTATGGATTGCTTTGCAGGATATAACCAGATGGCAATTGCAGAAGAGAACAAGTTGAAAACAACTTTTATTACTGTATTTGGTACTTTTGCGTACCATGTGATGGCCTTTGATTTATGCAATGCGCTTGGTTCGTGGCAACGAACAGCAGATAAGACATTCGGTGACATATCCCCTGAAGAGTTGAAGGTATTTATTGATGACTTAGGGGCCACCACCGTGAGAGGAAAGCAGTTGATCATTTTAAGAAAATGCTTTGAGCATTGTAGACAGTTTTGTATCGCTCTAACCCCACGGAAGTGTGTTTTTGGAGTACCTTATGGGCTATTGCTGGGACATGTGGTCAGTTCGGTAGGAATCGCGACAGACCCCGAGAAGGTCAAAGTTATAGTTGCCATGGGTCCACCACGCACTCCGAAAGAAGTTCATAGCTTTCTGTCTTTGGTTGGTTATTACCGTAGATTCATAAACGCCTTGGCAGAAAGAACGTTGCCGCTTATAAATTTATTGTCCTTTAGCTGTTTGTTTGTATGGGGTGACCCTTGTAAGGTAGTATTCGAGGATGTGAAATAGGAGCTAGCAAGGGCTCCCGTTTTAAAAGCACCTAAAAGAGGTGAGGTGTTCTATATATTCTCGGCAGCCTCCATATATAGTATCAGCTGCTGTTTAGCCCAAATTTGGGAAGAAAAGTGGTACCACCCGATTGCTTTTGCTAGCCGGAAGCTGGGGGTATCCAAAATCAATTATACCTACATGGAGAAGTTGTGTCTAGCGATGGTCTTTGGGACCAAGAAATTCAGGCATTATATTCTCTATGAGAAAGTCGTGCTTTATACGAAGGCAGAGGGGCTTCGACTATTGATGAATAAGCTACAACCGCCTGATCGTCTAGCGAAGTGGTTAATCACTTTGCAGGAATTTGATTATGAAATCTATAGTAAGCCACCAAGGTTGCAAGGCATCGTGGAATGTCTTGTGGACTTTGGGGAGCCGAAAGAATCTGTGGCTGAAGGTAGTGACATGGAGTTGTTATTTAAAATAGATACGGCATCTATTCCCTCCTGGTACGCTGCAATAACGCATTATTTATCGACGGGAGAGGCGGGATCCGAATTATCTAAAGCTGAGAGAAGGAAAATTAAGCAGCAAGCGTTAAAGTTTGCCTTGATCGCAGGTACATTATATCGGCAAGGGGTTGATGACATCTATCGCCGATGTGTGATGCCTGATGAGGTGCCATTCATTTTGGAAGAGTGCCATGATTCTGCTTGTGGTGGCCATTTTGCTGGATGGCTTACAGCACAAAAGGCTTTAAGATCAGGTTATTGGTGGCCTGACATCTTCCAGGATGCGTTTGCGTATGTTAAGAGATGCGAAATTTGTCAACGACATGGTAGTCGAGAGAATAGGAAACATCTACTCACCCCTATTATGGCGATACTTCCATTTGAGAAGTGGGGAATAGACTTTGTGGGTCCTATTACTCTGTCGTCGACTGTGCACAAGAGGTATATCATTGTAGCAATTGACTACTTCACAAAGTGGTCAGAAGCACGTGCAACAAGGAAAGATGATGCTAAAGAAACTACTAGTTTCCTTTTAGAGCAGATAATATGCCGTTTTGGTCCGCCGAAAGAATTAGTGTCAGATCGCGGAACCCATTTCCTGAATAAGGTGATCAAAAGCTTGACAGAAACTTGGCAAATCAAGCATAACAAGACAACCCCATATAACCCGCAAGCCAATGGGCAAGTTAAAAGCACCAACAAGCAGCTTGTGAACATCCTGTCCAAAATTGTGTCGGAAAAGAAACGGGATTGGGATAAAAAGTTATACGTGGCAGTGTGGGCCTATAATACGACCTTCAAACCAGCCACTGGCCATACCCCATTCAAGTTAGTATATGGGGAGGAGTGTGTCTTGCCTTTAGAGATTGAGCTGCCAACTATTTGGTTTGCCATCAATCATTCTTTGAGTGATGAAGATGCACTTTTTGAGCGCTTGATGACACTGGCACATTTAGATGAGCTTAAACTGCAGAGCTTATTGCACCAAGAAGTGGTGAAGCGCCGAATGAAGCAGTTACACAACCTTAAAGCCAAGAAATACACCTTCAAGAAAGGACAGCTTGTTCTGTATTATGACGCACGACGTAAATTATTTACAGGCAAGCTAGAGCCCAAATGGGACGGGCCCTATAGGATCATTAGAATCGGAAAGAATAAATCCACAGTCTTGTTAGCTAACCTTGAGGGGATAGAATTTAAAAATAAGGTTAATCTTAATAAGATTAAACCTTATTATTTCTGATTGCACTAATGCTATGACTGCCTTGCAGGTCTAGGCGAGATCGATCAAATATCTGCAAGGAAATTGTGATAGAGGTTGATGGGTCATCTGATCCCTTATTTAGAACACCCATATCTAGAATAGAGGTATCATCAGGGAAAGCTCATTTGGTGGAGCAAAGGATACAAGGTGATTGAGCAAGAAGGCGGGACATTTATTTGGGAGATCAAGGTCTTCTGCCATCACTGCCTACAAATTTTGACGAGCATCCCTGTTGAATTCAATGATGATGGAGGGATGGAGCCTACAGTCCACCCGTTGAATATGCTAAATTTTGATTACCATAATTACGAGTAGAATTCCGGATGGCGGGATATGTAAACCCTTTATGGACGTACACCTTGTACTTTGATGGGGCGTCCAGGGATGCATGCAAAAAAGGAAGTGTAGGAGTTGTCATCCGAGACCCCCAACGACGCATTGTCATGAAGTTAGTTGCTTATCTCGAGGTGAATTTTACCAATAATATGGCAGAATACAAAGCCCTGATTATGGGTTTGAACATTGCAAAGAAGGGTGGTATCCGATAGTTATTGGTGAAAGGGGACTCTCAGTTGGTTTTAAATCAACTCAACTGGACGTACATGGTACGAAACCCCATCCTTTGCATGTACCATCATACTGCCATAGCCCTGCTAGACGAATTCGATAGAGTGCCTTTTCAGCTGATTCCACGAAACTGGAATCAGTTTGCCGATTCATTGGCTAATTTTGCGTATGAAGAAGACCTCTTCTTTAATTATGGCCCTTGTCCTGATATATCTATTGACGATGAGACAGGACCTGGTCATTTGTGGGGTATGCTTTCTGAACATGCCCTCTTTGGCAGACGATGGTTGATCTGGGTGATGCAGAGGGTAGGCGAGGCTCATCTGCCTTTATTATCTTGGACCCATAGACTGATTAGACGACATGTGATGTGAACACCTCTTGCGATATACGCAGGAGGGATGGGTCATAATCTAATGCACCTAGTTTAGGGATACGAGCCTCTGTTCCCTGGAAATGGTATGCTTTGATGTCTATCATAGTTGTTTCCAGGAGGATGTTATGCGTAGTATTGGTTGATTTTATTAGGCCAAGAGGGCCAATCTATTGGCAAAGTCATGTTTGATTTCATTAGGCCAAGAGGGCCATTTCCCTGTCTAGTGCGGGTGCGTTTAATCGGGTGTTTGTTTCAAGTGTTGTGATGGACAAGTTTTGTGATTCGTGGAATTTGGCGGAGCCTGGGGAGCCTTTGCTGTGATGGAAGCTTCTTGTGGCCAATGCAGGTGATATCTCTCCTTTACGAGTACCTTTCTTTCTTGTTATATGTATTTGTACTTGTCGAGGGGATATATTTTTGTTGGGGACCGGCAACCAAGGCATGAAGTCCCAGGTTTAGGCTAAGTATGTTTGAGGGAGGTCGGAGTAGTCATTGCCTCCTGTAAAGACATTGTTAGGCATTGAAAGACCTGTTTTAGAAGGAAGTCTTAGTGGCCCTGTTCTGCTAGCCTGCTAGGCAGCAGTTCTAGGAGTTCTTGTTAGTAGTGAGGCAGTTAGAGAAGCCTGCTAGAAGATAATAATGATGATGCCAAGAAACCCTGAACATCCTGAAAGATGAATATAAATACGAAGGTGTGTAAAAAGGGGTTCTAACCCCTATCAAAGAAAAAAAAGAATGAAAATGTATAGGCAGTTGATCATCGCCTTGCGAAGGCCTGGTAGGTTCCTGGGGACGAGTCAGACCCGGGGCCGATATCTTGTCTTCTTAGGGGTAGCTTCTTGCTGGAAAAAAATACCAAAACAAGGAAGGTTGGAGCAAAAATAAAAGTGAGCGTAAGAAAAGGATTAAGTGTCGCCTTGCGAGGGCTTGTTAGGTTCTTTGGTGCCGAGACAGGTCCTGAGGCCGATGCCCTGTTCTCCTTGGGTCACTACGCTCAGCTCCCTCCTTTTTACATGCCCAAGTATGTTAATAAAATAAAAACCCTAAAAGAAGAAATGTACTGAAAGAAAATACTCCTTGATCAGGCTATAGGAGTCCTCACCTTGTAGGAGCTCCTAGTTGTGTTGTCTTTCGTTGGTAAGTAGTTCCGACTACCACTTAGGGAAACCTCTTTGATAGGATTTTTTTAGTTTGGTTGTGTTGGAGCAGTTGGTTAGTGACTCGCTTCGGATCTTCTATTAGATGATGCTAGGCCTACTCCTTGTGGATGTCATGCCTTGGGTCTGTCCAGGGGTAGGGGGAGCATTGTGCTGAGTTTTATCGCACGTTTGTTTTGTATCAGCTTGATGCTTCTTTGGTTGTTTATGTGCAGATATGTTCGTGGATTCGACGGGCTGAGTCGCCCTATCCCGTGGTTGCCAATGAGAGCGGAATTTTGGTGCCAAAAATTGCTTAAAAATAGCTAAAAATTATGAATATCAAGGGAAAAATATCCAATGTCAAAGGCGGCGGCTCGACCTAGGACGATTTTAAGCGTCAAAGTGCTCTAAGGACGCCCGGGCAACACTTGCGGATTTTTAGTAATTTTTCCATGCACCTGCGCAAGTGGAAGAAGCTGCCGACCAGCGCGGGATGCCGAGATGAGCTCACAGAAATTTTCAGATCGGGATTCGGACACCGTATGCGAGAGAGACGGGAAAAGGGCCAAAGGGACGGTCAAAATTGGGGAGGTGCCCAAAAGGAGGAGTGAAGGGGTGCCTTTGTGAAGGGGCACCCCCCTTCCAAAAAAAACGAATTAGGAGGGGGGCGGCGGCTGAACAGAGCCGCTGCGAAAAAAATGCCCCCCCCCCCCCCCCCACAAATCGACATGCTGGCTGCTAAGCAAGCCATGAAACCAATTGTAGCAGGCAGCTACACTCATCCTCCGCTCCGTATCGCTCCGCTCTGCGCGAGGAATGGCAGCTTGACGTGTGTTGGTGGGGATGATGATGGTGAAGATGATGATGAGGGAGATGATGATGATGAGGATGAGGGAGATGTTGATGGCGGTGATGTTGGCGGTGGCAGCAACTAGGTAACGTGAGCAGTGTGGCGGCGGTGGCAGGACGATGGCGGGCAGATCCACGATGCCCCCCCTCAAACTTGGGAGGGGGGAGTTATATGGGGTGAAGGGGGGGTGGCCACACAAGTGGCAGGTTGCATGCCCTCCTCCCCATGCCCCTCCACACTCCAACACATGCTCCCTCTCTCTCTCCCCACCATGCAATGGGTGAAGGAGAGGGAGTTATTAAAAATTTTACAAATAATTCATTATCCTCTATCCCGTGAAGGGGTGTTCCCGCGACGGACTACGGTTTCGAGCCACGGTTTCCTATGCACAATGTGGGGGTGGGTGTTTGTTAGTACACGAGGATGGAGCACTTAGCCCAAAGTTTTTCTGTTTGCGGGAGGTTGCTTTGAATCACTTTTGCGCGAGATATTACACTTCTATTGCAGATGGTTGGTGAAGAAAAGAATCTTGCACTATTAAAGTTGGAAAGAAGAATTGGTATTGCAGAGGGAAAAGGGAGTTCGGTGATGAACAGATTGGGGAGACACCATTAGAGAGAGATATGGACAAAAGGTGGAGTCCAATCTAATAAACTCTTAAAGCACATGGGTTCTAGCTAGATCAAACACATTTGGTACTTGATGGAATCGGCCCCTATCTACTAGAAGTACCTTGTCCTTGTTGCTTCAAAGTTGAGTTGTTGGCACTAGGATGAATGAAGTCGAAGTTGAAAAAATGGAAGTAGCTCAAGGAGATAGGTCCTAACCAAGGTGACTTCAGACTCCCTAGGTATGTCTTGACCTTGATGTACCTTGAGTGAATGTGAGGAAAATGGAAAAAGAGCTAGGGATTGGAGACAAAGCTAACAAACTGAAGCCACTAGATGCCTCCAACTTAAGGAACCCTAGGTGAGGTGTAGTATATGTATGTGTACATTTCTAATTCTTTTATTTTATTTGTTTCCTTTGACTTTGTGTTTTCTCTTTCTTTCTTTTTTTCATCTCTTTTTTTCCCTTTTCTTGTCTTTTCTTTTTGCTACTCTTTTTGCTTGTTGTGAATAATGACATTTTCATACAATTAGGATGCAAACTTATAAATATAAATGGAAGTAGGAAAGATTTGAAGGCAAACTACATATAATAAACCTAGCTCAAAAGGGAGTTTTGCATTGGAGTATACACATGGAAACAAAAGACTAAGCCTTGAACCTTAAAAGCACATTGCCTTGTTATTGATGAATCTATTATTGAAGAACCTATCCTTGTTGATGAAGTCTTGTGTGCTCTGTTGATGAAACTGTTAAGAAGCATGGATCTAGAGCATGGCTATGGAGGATGAAAGAGAAAGGCAAGACTCGTGATGATGACATAGAGAGAATGACTATCAAACAAGTGAAATAGGTTCCAAGTTGGAAGCTTGGACTCATAAACACAATATTGTGTGTATAGACAATGACACTATGAGTGAAAGGCCAAAGTACAATGAACTTCATTCAAATGATAGGCAAGTACAATGCTTTATAGTCTTCTTGGTAGGTAGCACTTTCCACCATTGTACTTATGGGATTCAACAAACCTAGATATCCTTGCCCCAACTCCTCCATACAAAGAGACTAGACTAGGTGTGATTGCCTCAATTCTCAACACCCTCCCTCAATCACAACAAGAAAAGCACAAAGTGTGTGGAAGCTTTAGCAACCACCTACAAAGTGTGGACATACCACAAACATCTGATAAGGTGGAGTCCCTATCTCTAACTCTTAGCATTTGTCCCTCAAGAGCCTTGGCGTCAATTTCCAATATCCTCTAAGGCATAGAGAATACCCTATTTTTGACCCCACTCCTATGTGATAGGAGCGAGCAATTATGCAATTGGATCTATAATCGATAGTTCTTGGATGGTAGCTGCCCTAGCTTGCTAACCTTTAGTCCAGGGTTCTTGTCTTAGGAATACGACACTCGAGTTTTCTTATATTAACATCGAGTTGTATCATGGTTAAAGGTGATATCTCCAAGGGTGTTTTGGATTGAGGGGTTTATTTGTCTCTAGGTCAGCCTATGTTTATAACAATAGCTTGGCTTGTTTACAACTAAGCCTTAATTAAGTCGAATTAAACCCTAACCTTACATAACATATAGGGCTTCATTTATCAATTCACCTCTGAGAATTAAGTTTAGCAATTCATATGTGCATCTTATATCTATATTTAAGATGAATCCTAGCATGTAGTGTAACTGAAACTGTCCATGGATGCCATGCAAAATGAGATGCGAGTCCTTCCTAAGTTGATGATGCAATGCAGCTCTTCTATTCTTGGGAATTCATTTCAATGTGCTCATGCAAGTCATAAATAGAGTCTTATATATTTTATTTGTGCAAGGGACATGAAATCATCACACGTAATGCAAATGTGAATCGCTTCTCTTTAAAGGTTTATAGGATGCAATCGTCTTGCATGATCTTGCGTATTTGTATATTAGTAACCTATGATGCACTTGCAAAAAAAAAGAGCCTAATACTCGACTTGGTATTGCAATAACCCATAGGTACTTACCCAATTAGTGATTATATCAACACAATTTCCAACATGATTATATAATGCAACCTAATTGGTGGTTAGCTATCATATATTTTTGCAAGAATACTTCTCCCTTCCTAATGAAGTCGATCCTTGTTTTTAAAAGTTTCCTATCAAAGTAGGATTTATGGGACACACTTGGTTACCAAGTGTCCGGGTTCCTTGACCTGTGGCTGCATCGATGGTGCAGGATTCACACTTGATTGGACCTTACTTCGCTTGGGAGGCATTGTATAGTTCGGCCTCTTCTTCACGGATACACATGCAAGCTACAAGGGATTTGACTCCTCGTGGGGAAAAATGACCGTGAGAACCCTCTCAAAGAGGGGGGGGGGGGGGGGGAGAGGAAGCTTGAAAGCTTCCAAGGTGATTTTCCCTTTCTCTCTCTCCTCTCTCTCTCTCTCTCTCTCTAGTCTGACAGCAAGGGGAGAGTAATGATAGTAACCCCCCTCCTTCTCTCACTTAAGGGGGGGATTTTATAGTGGTATTGGGAGGGAAAATAATACTGCAAGGAGCTTCCCCCCCTTATCCCTTTCTAGGTGGCCAGGTGGTCGGGCTACTATCATGCAGACTATGGTTGACGGGGAGAGAAGGACTAGTGGTGTGCTGTCGTCCAAATCAATGCCCTCATCATCATTGCCACATTTGCGGCTCTGTTGTCGTGCTCAACGTCTCCTTACATCTCCCTCTCTGTCTGTCAGCTAACGGCGTGGGCAAGGGGGAGCGTTATTTTTTAAATAAATCATTTTAAATATTAGGGGGGGTCTTACAACGACATGTTACATGGGATCCCCTACGACTAGATATAGAGTTAGCCTAATGTGTATGTGGACTAGGTGTACAATGTGTGCTAGGTCCCTGCAATGTGACAAATGTTTCCTTGGTTGAACCACTTTGATTCCAAAACCCACAAGATTGAGTTGTGCAAAATCAAGCTTTTCTTTTTTTCAAAAGCAAGGTGCACTTGTGCAAGCAATGCCACATGTATCACAATCAACAAGATATCCATGTGTTAAGACTAGTCGTACACAATGCAAGGAGAAGATGCCTAGATGTAATGAGATACAATTGATGTTGGGCAAGGATGGACAAGTGTGTGCATGGGGGTATGTATATGTGTAAAGGTAGTGTAGTATGGAACTACCTAGTGTGAAAGTGAGTGCAAAGGCTTGGGTAGAAGCACAAGGCTAATGTAGAAGTGTAAGATGTGTGTTGAAGGGCTAGGCTAAGGTAAAAATCTAAGGGTAGTCTAAAACTGAGTAGGGTGTAGAAGTAAGTGGGTAGAAGTGGGTAAGTGGAAGTGGGTGGAAAGAAATAGTAAATAAAAGTGGATGTGTATTTATGGGTAAGTAGAACTGGATAGGTAGAAGTGAGTGCCTAGGTGGAAATGAAATTGGTAGAAGTGACCTTAATAGCAGTGAATTGGTGGGTTCCTTGGTGGAATTGAATTCCAAAGTGGAATTGATCTAGTGTTTGAAGTGAATGTAGTGGAAATGAAGTTAGAAAAAGTGCACGTGGTTGAGGTGAATTGGGTGTGGTGGCAAAAATGATCTAGGTGGTGGCAGTGATCTTATGTGGGTCTAGTGGAAGTGAGCTTCTTGGGTGGAAGTGAATTCCTTGAGGGAAGTGATCTTAGTGGAAGTAAAATTCTAGGGTGAAAGTAATCTAATGAGGAAGTAAATTCCTTCGTGAAAGTGGAAGTGAAATTTTGGTGAAAGTAAATTAATTTGCGGTGAAAGTAAACTTGGTGGAGATAAATTCTAGGATAGAAATAATCTTGTAGTGGAAGTGAACATGTGGTGGAAGTGAGCTTAATGGAAGTGAAGTTGGTGGAAGTGAATTTGGTGGGAAATTGATATTGTGAAAACTTAGTGGAAGTAATCTCAATGGAAGGAAACTTAGTGGAAGCAAACTTAGGTTTTAGTTGAGTGCCTAGTGTGGAAGTGAAAAGGTGGGTCCTAGGGAAATTATGAGAGTAGGTATAGTGTGAAACAAGAGGCCTCTCAATTGAGATCAAATCAAATTACAAGGGCCAAAAGTAATCAACCAATTAAACATATGGCAATAAGCAACAACCAATCAAATAATGAAACAATGGCCATGTATTTGATTCTTGTATTTGGATTTTTGTGATTTTTGAGTTTTACTCACTCAATCATCCATAATAAGAAAGTTTTTTCTACAATATTCATTAAGAGAAATATGGACTCTCTCTTTTTCCCTTTCTCAGGAGAGCAAATAAACAAAATATGCCTAACCAATGAGAGAGCTAGGATTCTAGATTCATGTATCATGAATCTTTTAACCATATCTTGGCCCAAATCTTTCCTCGACAATAAGATAAGGGGAAATATGGGGAATACAAGGCTATCACCTCCTGAAAGTTTGACACTCAAATTTTCCTTGTCTCATTTTTTACTATTTGGCTTTTCATATCTTCCCTTTTTATTTTTCCCCTCTTTCTTAGTGTACTCAAATTTATCATTTCTCTGTCTTCGTTTCTTCTTTCCTAAAGAAATTTTACAACCTCATTGTTGCTTGGCATATCTGTAACCTTGTGAATTTTCATTGCCTCTACATAAACACAGAGGGAGTTTCACATGTTTTATGAGAGTGGAGCTTATTCTACAAAAGCCATAAGATTTTCTTAACAAAAATTTACAAGTATATTGTTCTCTTCCATGGATGTTCTATGGTAAAGTTTTATCTCGTTTGGAAAAAGCATGTGTAAGTTATGTGCATGCTTTGACATGAGCTTTCTTTTGTTTTGGTACTCTAGGAGTCTCTCACAATTAAGAACAATGATATTTTAAACACTCAACTTCTTCTTCAACATCTTGGGGTTTCTTTGTAAACAAACTTACAGGTATGTTGCCTTGTTTTTTTGTTGCTTCATAGTTAAATTTTGTCTCGTTTGGAAAAAATCTATGCAAATTATATGCACACTAAGCTTTCCTTTGTTTTGTACTCCAAGAATCTCCCATATTGAAGAACAATGATTTTCTAAAAACTCAACTTCTTCAACATCTTTGGGCTTCTCTGCAAAGAGAGTCACAAGTATATTGTCATTTTTTTTCTATTGCTCCATGGTTAATTTTTAACTTGTTTGGACAAAGCCTATGTAAGTTATATGCATGCTTTGACTTGACATTTCTTTTATTTTTGAACACTAGGAATCTCACAGTGAAGGAACAATGATATTGTAATAACTCAACTTCTTGTTCAACATCTCTAGGCTTCTTTGTGAAAATAATTATAGGTACAATGTCCTTTTTTTAAGACTTCTCCATGGTTAAATTTCATTGAATTTGGAGAAAACATTTGCAAATTATACATATTTTGAGTTAAACTACCTTTTGCTATTGTATCCTAGGCCTCCATCTCATCAAGATACACCTATTCGCTAGAAATTGACTTCGTTTTTAACAACATTAAAGATTAAGAGCTATAAAGTTTCTCTAGAATATTTCTCTCTACAATGATTAAATATAAATTTTTATTTCATCTACTACAAGTATTTTTCATGAATTATTGTTGTTGACATCTAGTTAGGATCGATGAAAAAAATATGTAGTATAGATTTGAACATTAAATTTGCAACATTAATAATTTTTGTATTTAGAAGTCCACAATTAAAATGCTATGAATAAGAAAAGATTTTTTTAGTTTTTTAACCTCATTAAGATAATTTTATTTAGATTCTAAAACCATGAAATAGCATGAGACAACATGAGTGTTACAGTCTCATAGCATTGCATAATATTAGAATTGTATATGTAAAATGACAAAGGGATGCTTGTGCATGAAAATATTATAATGATTCTATATATGGACAAATTTACTTACATGTAATAATTAAAGTACATAAAAACTTGCTGATAGGTTAGTTTTGTATTTGGTTAATATAAATGTCTTCACAGAGAAAAATCATCAGTAACATACTTGCAATGGAGGTCTTCAATAGAAAAGATAGTAGTGATCATTGGATTTGTGATAAATACTATAAGTTGGATTGGATTTTGATGTATCTAAGTGCTTGAGGGAGTTTCAAGGTCAAATATAAGGATGTTGCAGACTTTAGAAAGGTAAAATTTTAGAGTTTAGAAAAGTTATACACTCACACACCCTGAAATCATCAGAGGGGTTTAATGGGATAAGTACAGTAATAGAAATATTGATCCAACATGTTTATACACATAAACAAATTAGTGTGCACGACGAGAACTACATTGCAAAATATAAACAAAATAGTAAGTTTCTAAATTTTATCATTGTTTATTCTTTTGTATCATAGTGGCTTTTTATAAACTTTGCATTATTTGAATTCAAGTGTGTTTTACTAACAACTCTACATCCATTGACTCTACATGAATGATAGAATGTGGAATATTTGAGCGACAAGATACATGTTTGGCTTGAAGTCATATGTTCTTTGATCTATGATAATAACTTTACAAGTCAACTTATAACTCAAAATATATTCTTTTATAATTCGTTATATGTAGTAAAAAGTCAGAGATTGCACTATATCCCATTGCCACCATTATCTAGTTGTGAATGGTTGAATGGTAGCTTGGAGTTGCCAAGAGCATGTAAGTCGAAGATAAATCTAACGTCCATAGTGCTATGAGACCTAACACAAGCTCCAAAGATGTGCATGTTAGTTGGTTTATTCCATTTTCATTGTTTGCACATTTGTTTGGTTCATGTGAGGTTTTGAAGAAAATGAAGATTAATTATCAATGAAAATGTTCGTATAAGGAATGGATGAGATAATTATTGGGCGAGTCATGGTAGGTCAAAAGAACACATTTTGATAAGACCATTGAGTGCAAGGTCAAGTAATTAGATATTACATTTAGGTAAATATTTTTTACTCATTTGTATGTCTTGATTTAATCGATATAGATATTGCTTAGATGAATTGTTGTGTTAGTCACTTTTACTTACTATATTTTTTGTTTTAATTATAGGTATTTCATCACTAAAAAAAACTTTATGCATTTGCTTTTGATATAAAAGAAGTTAAGTTTTGTGAGGGGAGTGGATCAATTTGGATCAAGATACCCAAGATGAGACACATACAGCTCTCACAATTGTGGTTATCTTGTGGAATGGTCATAATCCTTTTATAGTCATCATAGAGAGTCATTGGCCCATTTCTTTTCTGAGATAAGAAATCTAATTAATGTGCAATGAGCCCCTGTGCAACTTCTATTTCAAGTTAGATAATAGAAAGGTCATCACTAATAGTGAATAATCCCTAACATGTAAGCAATGTGCTTTTTTACAAATCCTTGAGATAATGGAATCTTTGTAAAAATTCTTATAAATAGCGAATATAAACTTTTTAAAACTTCTATGTACCTTTAATTTTGATCATGTTGATTTATTGTGATCCAAGTATGTGAGTATATATGTTAGCTAATAGCTCTGGTTAAAATCAAGATTAAATAGCATGCTAGAGTTCTGTGGCCTTTGGAATATCAACTTTGCATAATGATATATTGCAGCTCATCTCTTCTACTCATGTTTTGAGCAATTGCTCTATTGTTCGAAGGAATGAAAATAAGTATTGGAAGTATTTATATTTCTAATTGTTGTTTTTGAAGGACTTTAAGATTTTTTCTTCAAAAATTTCAATGTTTTATCTAGTTAGACTTGAACATACTCAGTGATCCAAACATATTTCAGGATATAATGAACTATAGTGAAGCATTTGTCTATTCGAGTAATTTTGATGGCGGATTTAAATTATTAAAATAAAGTATCTATGGTTAGGATTTTAATGTAAAATTTTAAAGTTAAATATTTTATAAGAATCTTTATTTAAAACCCTTGATACATAAAAGTTAAATATACAAACTCATTATCACTTTTATTCTCTACTTCTCTATACTTGTGCTCTCCTTTGTTTTCTCTCTTCGTGCCATAGCTACTACTTCTACCTTTGCCACATGGATTAGCTCCACATGCTAGGCACCTATAGGAGACCAAATTTACCTGAGGTTTTTCATGACCTTGAATCTAGAGAGCTCACTTTTCATAGTAGATCCTAGCTCTAGCATAGCGGTATCATTTTGTGATGAGGCAAACCCTCTCACTTGCTCCATTTTGAACTCTGCTCTTAGGTGGATTCCTATAGATTTTTTGTATAGTCTATGCATTGGATCGAGCCATATAAAGGTAATAAACTAAGATTTGCTGCATGTGGGGCAACAACTCTAGGCTAGAGCTGTACCCACCTCATCCTAGGACCATATCACGATGAATCTTATTGAGCGTGTTGCAACCTTTTCCATCTATGTTTTATGCACTGCTGTACAAGAGGACAATGAGGAAGATATCAACACACCCTCTTAGCCATAGCTACAGTATTTCAAGAGGGAGCTTGAGGAAATCACTCTTGATCCAAGCAAAGAGGTAGCACAAAGCTTAGCTATTGTACACCCATCTCCCTGCCCTATTGAGATGATGAGAAATAAGCCACCCCTTGCTTCTCTCCATGATGTCACCATCAAGGGGGTTGAATACCTATTTATACAAGATGTGTTGGAGATTTTGGAAACAAGAGAAGAAGAACTATAATGTATCATGGTGCATGATGCACCGAATGATTTTATAGATTTTGATGTATAGGATGTCTCACCAAATGTGGACGAGGTAGCTCGATATAATGGCACGAGCCTCAATGACATCTTTGCCATTATGAGTATCCAAAAGCAAATTGAGGATGTGGCATTAGAGTATGACATCTTTGACCAAGACTTTGAGCACTTGCAAGAAAACCTTTTTGGTCCTTGACCCAACTACACAGTACCTTTAGAGCCAAATGTAAAGTGCAAATGATTTGGAGGAGTACTAATGGCCATAATCCATGAGGCCTTGGGGGAGGCGGAAAGAGTAGTAGAGGAAACCCCAAAGCCATTGTCTATCCAAGAGGAGCATCGCTCCCCTGCCCTAGTGAAAAAGGGGAGGAAAAGGGGAAGAAAAATTCCACAAGGATCAACAGGACAAAATACAAAGAGCTACTAATGAAAGGGAGGCTGATATCCAAAAGGTTGGTTACATCCCTTCATCTTGAAATCCATCTTGTTCTCAAAACATTGTACGAGGTACTTTTGATCCAACAAATTCATAAGCTATGACTATTTATGGATAGTATTATAGATTTCATTATTATTAGGTTTTTCATCACCAAGAAAGGATGGAATAGTGTATATGTAATAGTTGACAAACTCACTAAGACATCACTTTATTCCCACTAGAACTCAGTATCTTGCATCACAGGTGGCCATACAATTTGTGGAGCACATGTTTAATTGCATGGGCCTCCATGGTATGTGGACCCACAACATGAAATTTAACCAAGATTAGGGAACCCCACATGAGCCATATCTGCAAGCTCGCATCTGGGTGGGTAAGATGGGAGATCTGGTGGGGGCCAATGAAGAGTATAAGACTTGGCATTGAAAGAGTATATTAGCCAGCTTGTCAGTGACATAGTAGTACTTCATAAAACATGTTCTACTTTCACTGAGAACTTCTTGAAGTTGAGGGCACTAACAAAGCTGGCCCCTTCAAGACCATCCTGACCAACTCCATCTTGGAGAAAGTAGTGTTGCTTCGATATTCGAAGCTACTTTACTTGTTCACAAGTACTAGGTCTAGCCCACTTTTCTCCATGATGGCCCATGGTATGGTTGTTGGTGGAGATTTGAAGACCCCATTGTCATTAGGCAGGAACTTCTAAGGAAAAATGTATTGTTGTCTATGATAAATAGTAGCCTAACCATGGGGATCCTAGATCCAAGAAGCATAGAACAGATTAGATGTACTTACTATCTAATGATGTCTCTTTTGCAATGTAACATAGTTTGTAATATTCTCTTATATTAATGAAAACCAATGTTGTTAGATTTGTGTACAATGGAGTTTGTGATACGTATCATTGATTATTATTATTATTTAAATGTAATGCTTATTTATTAGATCTATATGCAACATGATTAATTATTTAAATTTAATACACCTCACTTTATCGGATCCATGTGCAATATTTATTTATCTAAATGCATGTAAGAATAACTTAAGTAAATAAATAAAACAAATAATAAGTGACTAAAAAAATAAAGATGCACAAAAAAAATTTATTCATATTTATAACAATTTATAAAGGATCCAATACGAGCAAGGTTTTACAAAATCACTTCAAAAGCAAGATTCCATAGATGCTTCACTAATAGACCCCTATTGTTGCTGCTCTCCACAAGGATTGTCCCTCTTTCACCAAAAGAACCTCAATACCCTATCAGTGATAGTGACCCTCCTTTCATGCACTGTTGCATAGACCGAGTCTCCAAACAAGTCAATGAGAAAAGTTTCAGTAGCTTCCTATAGTGCAAGCAGGGCATGGACAGTCCACCAATCAAGTCGATCCATATTTAAACTATCAGGGAAGTGCCTCCTACTATTTTTAATCAGTATGTTTTGCATTGTGTCTTATACAACAGTTTGGAATGTATCCTTTGGTATCAAGAGAGGTGTGTGGTCTTCTACTAATGAAGGATCTCTTAGGAGGGCCACTATGCCTGGCTTCCATCGATGCTTGCAATGGTGGCATGGTGGTGGTGGTGGTGGTGGTGGTGGAGCAAGGGGAGGTTGCCTCTACGCTGTCAAAGCGTGTGGGGTCAATTGTCTACCATGGGAGTAAGAGACAATAGGGTGAAGGGAGATTCAAGGAGAGCAGTAGTGAAAGAGAAGGGGTTTGAAGAAATAGACGATGTAGATGTAAACTAACAGAGATGAAACCTGTAAATTTATTTTAGCATCCTGTCATACATGGAAGACATAAGCTTATAATCATAGCTCATAACCAAATACATCCAAATAAGGGTGGGTCAAAGCCCAAGACACACTGAGACAATAGCTGAGCTCATACACAAATACTTGACATAATCCTTGATCATAATCCATATGCTGCTACCATCCATTGACTGCTATAGGTATTCAGCTCAAAATTACATGCAAACTTTAAACTAGTAGTGGTAGAAGCCAGTACAACCAAGACATATCAAATGCTCCTGTCAAATCCCAGTCAAAACTAAAGAATCACTTAATCCTCGACAATAACTATGTATTCCAGCCCTCAATCAAGGCTCCAAAATGCATACAAATTCAATCATAAGCCTCTCTAATGGATGCCCAAGTTTGCCTTGCTATTTAGGGACCATATCCAATACATATATGCAATTAGATCACCTGCAAGCTCTCCCAAATTGAGTGGACTGTGAGCTACTGTGGGCTGCCCTATTTATGATAGTCTTGAACAGTCCAAAACATCCCTTAGACTTAGAAAAATCACACCTTTGGCTGTTTCAAATGGTACACTGGATCCTAGGAACAAGAATCAAGCTCTAACCATCAAGAAAATCCCTGAGAATGAAGATGAAGCAAGAAGAGACCTTGCTGGTCATGGATTCCCAATTCTTCCTTGTTCAAGATAGCAGCATAGCTCTCTTCCTCTTCCCCAAAATGCATGGCCAAATCACACTTTACCTTCCTCCCATTAATCTTGACCATTCCCCTTGAGTTGAGCTTGAGTTGCATGCCTTGGAAGCTCCTCATGTGGTCCAGTTGTGCTAGCACTCTCCCTGTAGCCCACGCCCATGAAATGCATCATAAATCATGCAAACGGCATTGCTCTTCACCTACATAACTCCTAAGTTTCATAAGGCATACTTAAGTTACCTAAGTCATTAACAAAGGCATATACCATGTCCTATCCTCAAACCAAGTGGACTTGTCAAACTAAGTGACATCCAAAAATGAACTAAAAGGGTCACTACTTTATGTCCTATAACCTCTCCTAAAGCTCCTGTAGACTAAGTATGCACACCTACATGATCCACAACATCTCCATTTTTCACACTGTAAACATGGAGATGGACGAGCAAAGGAGGGAGAAGGTAGGGCAAGGGGAAGAAGGAGGGAGAGGGGGAGAGGAGAAGCGTAGGGGTGGAGGAGGGTAGAGGGGGTAGGGAGAGAGAAAGAGGGGAGAGGGAGAGAAAAGAAGAAGAGAGAAGAGAGAGAGAAAAGGGAAGAGAGGGGGTGGCAAAGGTGGTTACGGATGGGAGGGGAGAGGGTTTTTTTAATTTAAATTGAAATGGAAATCTAAAAGAAAGGGTGGTGAGGTGGAAAATGCACCCCCTTGTTGTGTACGTGTGCGTGGGTTTTTTTTTTTGCAATGACAGAGCTAACATGATAGGTGGGGCACACATGCAGGGAAAGAACGACATCATAGATGCATCAACACATGGGAAATCACAAAAAAGCGGGTGTTCCTGCATAGCACAGAATGGTGGAACACAAATATAATGAAAATTAATTCCGTAAAATTCATCCATCGGAACGAAAGACAAAAAGAATGAAAAATGTATGAAAGGAAGTGTTGGACAGGCCTAGCATGTGAAGACATAGTTCCAACAAGGATAGGACCCGTTTTCATGGGAAAAAGGAAAAAGCACACTCAAAAATGGAAAGGAAAATTAACACGAAAAAAGTGTGGATTGAAACCACAAGAAGTAAATACAAAAAATGTCCGCAAGGAGATAGCATGTCAAGACATAGTTCCAACAAGGATAGGATACGTTCGCATGGGAAAAAGGAAAAGGCACACTTGAAAATGGAAATAAAAATTAACACAAAAAAATCCATGGATCAAAACCATGAGAAGTAAATACAAAAAATGTCCTCAAGGAGGTGACATATAGAATAGATAGGATGGGACATGATTTTGGGGGCAGAAGAGTGCGTTCACATGGGAAAAACAACAAAAATACAAACAAAAACTGAGTTGAAAGTTAATACGAGAAAATCCATATATCAGAACAAAGTACAATGAAAAGAAAACATATTAGGGGAAACCTATCGGACAGGGCTATCAGGTCAAAACATATTTTCGATGGCATTACATGGAAAAAAATGGAAAAAACAAGCACGAGAACACGTGGAAGAATTAATAACATAAAATCAATGGGCCGGAACATGATGGAGGAAAAAGAAAAATTGTGCAGGGGAGAAGTCGGGCAAGGCTATCTAATTATAATTTAATTTTGAGGTAAATAGGATAGGTTCACATGAAAAAAGAGCCAAAAACACACAAGAGAATACCCAAAAATACAGAAAATTTAATAATGGACAAACAATGCATCTAAATGATGAATAGTAAAGAGCAAAAATGTAAAGGGAAAGGCATAGGTTAGGGTTGTCACATCATATTGCTATTTCGAAGCAAAAAATGTACATTTATATGGAAACACATCTAATTTATAGAAAATTCTTCAAAAATTAATAACTCATGAATTGTGGTTCGAAACAAGAGGCCATGAAAAGGAAAAATGGCTAGTTCAAAGGGACAAACAAGACTGTAAGGTCAAATTTGAATTTTGGTGAATGTAGGGTGTGTTTACATAAAAAATAGCAAAACAAAAGATAAAGATAAATGGGGAAGGAACGATCCCAAAACGGGGTGGAAATAGAACGGGTGGATGGAGAAAGGACCCCATTAGGGAAAAATCAGGATGTGGTATACTTGAATGATCCGATAGGAATGCTCCAATGAAGGTATACAAAACATATGCACAAGGATGCGTCCCCACACTTAAGACCTTAATAAATCAGGTTGACTAGTCATAACAGGGGTCTAATACTTGAACACTTGATTACCACTCATATACGTATGTCCCCACACTTAAAACATGATCGACTCTTGTAAACAAAAATGGGTAGGGTTAAAAAAAAATTGGCCTGATTTGCAAATGGTCGAGGTGAACCATTACTGATGCGTAAATGATCGTAGTTGTCAGTAGAAGGTGCCATGGCTCACCACATCACATTCATCCAGCATGGCAGGAACCATGCAAAAACACCCAAGAGGTAGCTTTGTTGATGAAGATTCGTTAAGCCTCAATGGTGAAGTCTACAGTACTCAATCTCAACAGTCACTCATGTTGGAATAATAGATTAGTCACATGCCCCATGACTCACATCACTCAAGGAATAATACTTGAAATCCATATCTCATATCCGGTTTAGAAATCGATGAGAGAAATGGTTCAAAGGGGGTATGCTAGTGCACTGTTTCATGGTGCTTTAGTGCATCCCGACAAACCCATCTGGCATAGGTGTAAGAAGGAAGACCAGGGAGTCTTGTCATGTAGTGCGCCAAATAGAGTGATGGGTATATTGCTAATGGGGAGGAGGCCCATCACGTGTGTGCATAGGGAAACAAGAACATACCTGACTCCAATTATCGTAGCATCCCACAGTCTTCACCTCTTATTTGATGAAGGGAAAAATCAATCACACTCAGTCCCCCCTCTATCTCACGCTCTTTTGATGATTACAGAGGGCAATCGAGTTCCTCATACCCTATTGATATAAGCCTCACTGTCACTCGTGTAAAGGTTGTATGCATTGTGTACAATCGATGGTGCAATAGTACATCTCACCCGTGCCGATATACGACAGTACTGCCCACAAGAATAAATTATGCTTTGTGCATTAAGAGGATCATCCCATGCATGTAACACACCATTCACACACCTCACCTCTCATTTGAATATAAAGGGCAAGGACTAGTCACTCACTCCACCCTCTATCTCACGTTCTGTTGATAAATATAGAAGGCAACCCCCATACTTACATTCCCATCCAATTAGGATGAAAGCTTACATCATTCAAAGGTTGTTGATGAGGATCAGCTTCATCTAGTTAATGATGTCAACTTATATCGATTGATGAAGAGGCGTACCTAGGGAGGTAGCCAACAAGTCTGGTACTTAGATTACATGTTGGAATTGTCATATGTTGTAAGAGTTAATAGCACTAACAAAGTTACAAGATTCAGCACACTAAGAGAGGGGGCTTGGAATTAATTTTGGAAGAGTTTTGCTAGTGATTTAGCTATCCTGGATTGCGGAGTGTTACCACCTTTTCCACAACCAGTTTCTTGTCTCAGGGTGTTTGCCACCTTTTCCTAGAACGAGGTTGTTATGACAAGGAATTTCTTTCTTTTCTCCCATAATAGTTTTGATTTTCCTTTCTTCTTTTTTTTTCTTTTTTATTTCTTCTGATTCCCAAGGGTGTTTTCACATTTTCTCGAAGAATAGGTCAGCATGACAAGGATCGAAGTCATTTTTTTCCATGATCAATATACATATATATTTCTTTTTTTTGTTTATTTTTTCTAAAAATGAAAAATGGCAAGAATAATATGTATCAGGACCATCCTTTCTACCTATGTTGGATCAGATGGGAAAGAAGCAATGGAGTGATTGGAAGTGGCTATGAGGGGCAAGAGGAATGAGGCCACCTCATCAGAATGAGTATGAGGGCTATTAGGAGCAATAGGCAAAGCCTTATTGATCGACGCACAAGGAATGAAGGCACTATCGATGGTGATTGTCAAGATCCCCAGGGGAGGATAATATCTCTTTAGATGATAGCCATTAATTAGGAAGGGATTATCAGAAGCGTTAAGTGTTTGCACTTGGATAGAGCCATTAGGATTGACAACAAGTACCTTATATAGGCCCATCCATTGTTGTTGAAGCTTGCCTAGAAACTTCCCAAATCTTGAGTCATAAGCAAGGACTAAGTCACCTTCCTTAAACTCTTTTTGCTTGATGTATCATGAAGCTATCATGATAGGCCTTTCTTCAACCTTGTGTGGCTTCCATGCACTGTAGGGCCATCCTGCTAGACATTCCAAGTTCAAGAGATGGTGTTGCAAGTGTCAAGAATCGCGTGGTGGGGGGACTTACTCAAGATACTGCGCCGAACACACACAGAATGCACAAGGAGAAGCTCACTCAAGAGACAAGAAGAGAGATGGAGGCCAAAAAATTTTCTTGCTGGTTTCTTCTTCTTCTTTCACACACTTTACAATGTACACAAAGTATAGATAAGATACAACATAAAGAAAAGTGGCCTACTAAGTCAAACAATGCATAACCGACTACACTAGTCGATTGGCGCTATAATTATGCCAGTTGTAAATAGGTGTAACAACTTGAATATAATAAGTAATGAGTCAGTGGCCATGTGAAAGTCATAATGACCACTGACATGCTAAGTGTAGATGTGTGGACCCATCTAACCAGGCGGTCCATCATTAATGTCCTCATGTGTTGAGCTTGTCATCTCAACACTCCTCCTTAAGCTCAACTGCATCTCTGCAACTCCAAGTAAGCTTCGAAACTTTTGAAGCTTCTCTGTATCCAATGCCTTCGTGAAGATGTCAGCTATCTGATCCTGTGTGCTGACATACACCAAGTCAATCTCACCTGCTAGTACCTCCTCTCTCACAAAGTGGTAGTGTATCTCAATATGTTTTGTCTTGGAATGGAACACAGGGTTCCTAGCCAACTGTATACTACTCATGTTGTCACAATAAATGACAACTGGACCTTCCACCTGCATATCTAAATCAGCCAATAACTTTTGTAGCCATACTACCTCACATGCTGCAACAACAGCACCTCTATACTCAGCCTCTGTACTCGACAAAGTAACTGTAGATTGCTTTTTGCTGCTCCAAGTAACTGCTGCACTACCAAGAGAGAACATTTATCCGCTCGTAGATCTTTTATCACACATACTACCAGCCCAATCTGCATCTGTGTATCCAAACACCTGTACATCTGTTCCTGCCTCATATAAAAGTCCATAATGTAATGTGGACTTCACATATCTCAATATGCATCTGACTGCATCCAAATGTGGCTTTCTAAGTACTTGCATAAACTGACTCACAAGACTAACAGTGTAGCTCAAGTCTGGCCTTGTAATGGTCATGTAGATCAAGCTCCCCACTATCCTGCTAAACATAGTAGGGTCTTCTATCTCATCCCCAACATCAGCACTCAACTTTACATTCTGCTCCAACAGGAGTGGAAGAGGTTTGCATGCTGTCATACCATACTTGGACAACATATCCAAGCCATACTGTCTTTGGGACAGCCATATACCATCATCATATATGATCACCTCAATGCCAAGGAAGTACCTTAGCTCACCTCAATCCTTCATCTCAAACTTCTTCTTCAAAAAATCCTTGACTTTGGCAATCCCACTATCACTATCACTTGTAATAATCAAGTCATCCACATAGATGACTATGATGACCAAACCTGCACGCCAATATTGACAAGATACTCTCTGATCTTGTCATACCATGCTCTAGGTGCTTGCTTGAGCGCATAGAGCGCCTTCTTCAACATGCACACATACGTGGGATGCTCTAAATCTTCATAACCTGCTGGCTGATCCATATACACTTCTTCCTGCAAATCACCATGCAATAAGGCATTCTTCACATCCATTTGCTGCAACCTCCAACCTTTGGCTACTGTCAAAGCAATCACACATCTGACAATTGCCATCCTAGCAACTGGACTAAAGGTTTCTTCATAAACTATGCCATATGTCTGGGCATAGCCTTTTGCAACCAGCCTAGCTTTGTACCTACTAATAGAACCATCTGCATTGTTCTTAATCTTATAAGCCCACTTACATCCAATAGCTTTCTTGCCCTTCGGCAATGATACTAGATCCCAAGTCTTATTGGCCTCTAATGTAGCCATCTCCTCATCCATTGCTGCATCCCAATGAGTATGACCAACAACATCCTCAAAACAAGTGGGCTCAACATCCTCAACTAGTTTCACCATATAAGCATAATGGTGAGCTACATAACCTTCAAAACCAAATCTTTTAACAGGGTATCTGACCTTGCTAGATCTACGCACCACTGGATCACTCAATGAAGCCTTTACATTACTATGAGCTCTCTATACACCTGGTGTCCTGACAGAAGGAATACCAAGCTCATCATCCAAGCTCTCTGAGCGACTGGAGTCTCCATCAAGAACTGCATCAATGCCATCTGACACTTTATTATTTCCTTTGTCTTTACCTATAGTGCTATTAGATGCACCTGAAGATGTAGAGCTACTCCGTAGTCTCCCAGACCAAGGACTGCCAGATGATGTCTCTGGTCCACTAAGAGTCCGTGATTCTTGCTTTTCAACCTGCACATGAGTGTCATGATCATCATCATCATCCAATGCATCACCACTAGATGCATACCAACTGCTCATTTCATCAAAGATGACATCCCTGCTCACTCTGAACTTACATGTGACAGGGTTATAACAGCGATACCCTTTCTGCTCTAAAGAGTATCCAATAAAGACACATTTTTCTGCCTTTGGATCAAGCTTCTTCCGTAGCTCATCAGGCACATGAACATATGCAACATAGCCAAATACCTTCAAGTGCGATACATCAGGCTTATTGCCAGTAAAGCATTCTTCAGGAGTCATCCCATGAACTGTAGCTGTAGGAGTTCTATTCATAATGTAGACAGCAATATGGATAGCCTCAGACCAAAAATGCTTAGGCATATTCTTTTCAGCCATCAAGGCGCATGCAACTTCTGCAATATGCATATTTTTCCTTTCTGCAACCCCATTTTGTTGTGGGGTATACCTGCATGTGAACTATCTCTTTATCCCATGAGACCTCAGAAAATCACTGAACTCATTCGAGAGGTACTCTCCCCCTCCATCTGACCTCAAGCATTTTACTTTCAAGCCTGTTTCTCTTTTAACTGCAGCCTTGAAAATTCTAAAGTGCTCAAACACTTCATTCTTTTCCTTCATAAAATATACCCACAGCTTTCTAGAACAATCATCAATGAATGTGACAAAGTATAAATTGCCTCCATGAGATACATTTTGTGTAGGCCCCTAAATATCTGTATGCACAACATCGAGGATATTTGTACTTATATCTCTGTCATGTGAAAAGGGTTGTCTTGCCTACTTACCAAATTGACATGCTTTGCAAACCTTATGAAATTCTGCAACTCTAAATGTAGGCAAACCTGTAACCAACCCTTTGGACTGCATTAATTTCAGTCTTTGTATATTTACGTGTCCAATGCGTTTGTGCCAAATTTCAATATCTGCAACAACACCTTTTCCTTTAGCATACATAGCAGCATTCATAGTAGGAATTCCAGCATCTAGAGTAAACATATGTCCAACTCTACTTCCCTTTGGAACCAACCTGCACTTGTCATTGAAGTCTTCTACAAAGCAACCTTTGCATTAAATCTGACTTGCAGCCCTTGCTCTACCATCTGACCGACTGACACCAAGTTCTTTGTAATAGATGGCACATGTAATACATTTGAAAGACTCTTTGTCTTACCATCATGCAAGGACAAGGGAACTTTTCCAATGTGTGAAATTGGGTGGCATGAATCATCACCCGTCTGCACATAACCTGTATTTTACAAATCTTGCATCTCTCCAAACCATTCTGCATGGCTGGTCATATGATTGGATGCACTTGAATCAACATACCAAACATCATCATGTGTTCCCTTTCATGTAACAGCATTCAGCATATGCTGCATAACAAATAGACGTTCATTTTTTTCTTCATTCTGTCGTGAAGAGGATGCATAGTTTTCTTGCTGCAACTTACCACTACGAATATTATCTTTCTTAGCATAACATTGGGCTGCAATATGACATGTTTTGCCACAGTAGTAGTGACACACAATATCAAAGTTGTTAGAACCTCTGTTCTGCCATCCACCTCTTCCTCTAAAGCTCCCCCTGCCTCTAAAGTTACCACGACCTCCTGAAACCTGCATATCGCCAAATTTCTGATTCAATCTGTTTTGCTAGTTGTCACTACCACGTCTTGTACCACGGCCTCTTGAAGAGGACCTGCCACGTCCCCTTCCTGAACTGGAGTAGAAAGCTTGGACCTGTTCACCACTTTTTTCAGATGTCTCACTCTGCATGTTGATCTCTTCAGTGATCATAAGGGAGACCAACTCATCGAAATCTAGAAATGGCTTTCGGACATGTATGGAAGTTACAAAAGACTTCCAAGCCTTTTCATTGTTAAGTCCACCCAAGGTAGACGACACCAAATCATCATCATTGGGCATTGCATCAATCGCTGCCAAGGCATTTGCAATGCTCCTTATCTTCAGTGCATACTCATTGATAGACATCTTCCCTTTCTTCAATGTATTCAACTCTTGCTTGAGTTGAATCTTTCGTGCCTTTGTATTTACGAAAAACATACTTTCAAGTATGGTCCAAGCTGCATATGAATTCTCTGCATTTCTAATATGTCCCAGCATATTATTATCAATTACTGCAGACAGCCAATACTTGACCTTTTTGTCTTTTGCATTCCATTCCTTTCGTGCATTTGTCTCTTCTGCAATTGGAGGATCACTCACCTCCGGCTCCTTTTCTTCACCTAAAACAAACTCGTAGAGGCCTTTTCCAATAAGGAAGTTTCTGACAAGGAACTTCCATGAAGGGTAGTTGTTCTTGTCGAGCTTCTTAATGATGGGGTTTCCACTGTTCTCTGCCATTATCACAAAACTAATACCAAACAGCAAGCAAATCTTCTGCAACCCTCGACTTGTAGTGCACAGCAACACACCAGATAGCCTTTTTCACTATCTACTTAACAATACATGCAATCTGCAACTAGTTTGCAGATAAACCTTATGTTTATTCACTAGTAAACACCTTTGAACTTACAGATCTGAAATTTGTAACATGTGCACCTGTATACGGCAGACACTGCCGAAATTGCAGGGTATCTCGAACTGTTGTCTACAACCATGCGAGTCCAAAATGGGGCCTGAAATGACCTCGGATGGCCAAAATAGCAACGGGTAAGTTTGAAAGGGCTTAATCTACAGAATACATAGCTCTTTTTGTGTACACCAAATCTCACTGCAATCTGAGATTTTTGCTTTGCCCTGCTTCTAGTGCCTCCACAGGCACTGTCCAAGAGAAGAAGTAGAGAATGGAAGATCTTCTTACATGTTGCTTGCTTGCTCGAATCCTTGGCTCCTCTCTTTCACTTTAGCCTTCAAAACCAGCCTCAATCAGTGGTGCAGCTCTGATACCATATCAAGAGTTGCATGGTGGGGGCACTTGCTCAAGATGCTGCGCCGAACACACACAGAATGCACAAGGAGAAGCTCACTCAAGAGACAAGAAGAGAGATGGAGGCCAAAAAATTTTCTTACTGGTCTCTTCTTCTTCTTTCACACACTTTACAATGTACACAAAGTATAGATAAGATACAACATAAAGGAAAGTGGCCTACTAAGTCAAACAATGCATAACTGACTACACTAGTTGATTGGCGCTATAACTATGCCAGCTGTAAATAGGTGTAACAACCTAGATATAATAAGTAATGAGTCAGTGGCCATGTGAAAGTCATAATGATCACCGACATGCTAAGTGTAGATGTGTGGACCCATCTAACCAAGCGGTCCATCATTAGTGTCCTCATGTGTTGAGCTTGTCATCTCAACACTAAGGACTCGTCATCTCCCAAGCGCTCTTTGATAGCCATGCATAGAGAGG
The DNA here is from genome assembly GCF_053477565.2 of Lygodium microphyllum. NCBI lineage: Eukaryota > Viridiplantae > Streptophyta > Polypodiopsida > Schizaeales > Lygodiaceae > Lygodium > Lygodium microphyllum. The sequence continues at coordinate 13,515,276 of NC_141153.1, read as the reverse complement.
GAAATTCTAGCTCAACAGGGAAGACAACTTTTGTACCATATACAAGCTAGAAAGGGGTGTGTCCTATAGAGCAGCCTTATGGGAGGTTCTATATGCCTAGAGAGCCTCTATAAGTCGATCGTTCCAATCATGATGATGTACATCAATCATCCTTGTCAGTCTCGAGTAGAGGATATGATTGGTAATTTTGACTTGTCCATTGGCTTTGGGGTAATAAGACGCGGACTTGCGATGACGGATCTTGTACAACTTTTTCAATTCTTCCATAATCTTGTTAAGGAAGTGTGTATCTTTGTCACTTACTAGCTCTCGAGGACTAGCAAAGTGGGTGATGATGTTCTTGTATAGGAACAATGCCATGTTATTGCCATCATCTTGCTTTAGAGCTTTAGCTTCACACCATCCATCACACTATTCATACATACCAAAATGTATATGCTATGTTTCCTTCTGATTAGCAGATCAATGGGGCCCACAAAGTTAATTTCCTACTTCTCGAATAACTGAATGGGAAGGATGGGCTGTAGTGGCATAGCACTAGATTTCGTAGGCTTTTCCATTGCAAGCATAACAATGTTTGCAATAATCATAGGCATCCTTGTGGAGGGTTAGCGAGCCACCAATATCCTGTGAGTAAGGCCTTTCTGGCTGTCGCTTCTCCTACAAAGTGTCCTCCATAGGGCTTTTCATGGCATGCTTTTAGAACGATTCCAATCTCATCTCCTACAACACATCTTTGCAACACTTCATCCTTTCCTTTCTTATACAGAGTGCCACCTAACAAGGTGTAGGGGGACTAATTCTAATAGGAGCTTCTTCTTGCACGACTAGAAATACTAGGAGGATATTGTTGAGTTGCCAAGAGGCCAGCTATGTTTGTATACCATGAGGTAACAGTTTCGACTAGGAAGAGGGAAGCATCAGGGAGGTCTGGATAATCTTGTTCTTCTTCATCGCTTTGAAGGATCTGCAAAACATGATCAGCGAGGTCATGGGAGTGATTGAGTTTGGTAACCACTTCAAAATTGAACACCTAAAATAGAAGGAACCATCTCATTATTCTTCCCTTTACATATGCTTTATTCATCATCAAGAAGGACAAGGTTTCATGATCCACATAGAATTTGAAATGCATCGATAGTAGGTAGTATCAAAACTTCTCCAGGTCAAACACCATTGCCAAGCATTCAAGCTCCATCACTATACAGTTTATTTCTTGGTCATTTACTTTTTGGCTTGCATAATAAATGGATTGATCTAGCTTTGAGGAGCCTCTTTAGCATAAGACCATTCCTAGGCCTTTGACTGGCACATCAATGTGCACATGGAATTCCTTTATCCAATCTTTCCAGGGTCTATTGCAATCAACAATCCATGTAAAATCTACATCTTTTCTTAGGAGCTTATACAAGGGGGCCACCTTTCTTGCAAAGTGTGCAATTAACCTTTTGTAATAGCTCACATGGCTAAGGAATCCCCTCAACTATATAAGGTTGATTGATGCTATTAAAGCTATAATCTTCTCGATCTTTGCAGGGTTTGTTGCTATCCCTTCTGTAGAGACAATGTGGCCCAGAAAAAATCCTGAAGAGACTCCGAAGAAACATTTGTCGGGGTTTAGAGAGATCCCATACTCTCGGCACTGCTCTAGGTGTCCCCAATACTCACGAATTAGGCTATAGACACAAAAGTCATCTAGGTATACCTTAAGCCCAAATGGCATCACTTTGTAGACATAGGTTTTCCATTCTTTTGTGAAGGTCATTTTGGATTGATCTTCTTCTTTGATTTAGACTTGGTTGTATCCATTGAATCCATCCAAGAGGGAATAAAGCTTGTGTTCTACCATTATGTCCAATAGTTGATCTATGAAAGGAATAGGAAGATGATTCTTCTTAGTCTTAGATTTAAGCTTTCAAAAATCCATATATATTCGCAGCTTTCCATTCTTCTTGGATATTACCACAATGGGTGAAACCCATTCACTATTGGCCACCACTGGACATATAAACTCAACTTCAAGGAGCTTCAGCAATTTTCCTTTCACTAGGGCAGAGTAATTGGGGTTCATGCGCCTTTGTCTTTGCCTCACATGCTTGGCATCAGGCTCTAGGTCAATGTGATATTGACATACCGTGGGATCAATCCCCTTCAAATCTTTATATATCCATGCAAGTACATCCAAGTTCTCCTTCAAAAGGTCATGCAGGTTCGATAGTTCCTCTTCCAGAAGACTGATACCCACCTTTAGATTGACCTTTAGTACCATCATCATCCATGAATGTTAATTTCTTTTCACCTTCCACTTTGTAGATGAAGGTCCCACGGACTGCTTCTAGGTATAGATCCGACTCCTTTAAGGGAGTGGTCTCCTCTTTTGATGCTTCACTAGAATTGACTTTCTCTTTCAGTGAGGACTGAGCTTACTACTTGGGATGCTGAAAGGATATCATGGTTGTTTGGGGTTTGGGTTGGAAATTAGTTGCTTCTTGATTCGAGGACTCATCTCCTAAGGATGCATCTAGGAACATTACACAACAGGAACCTTTAAAGTTCTGTTTGGGTTGCTGGACTGGTGGTTGTTTGCAAGGTGTATCATCATCATCCTCTCTTAGGAAGGGTGACTTTGGGCAACAAGAGCCACTATTAAAGAAAGACTTATTCTACCGAATCCATTTCTTATGAATATTTTGCAAATGTTGCGCTTCATTAGCCAGTCCAAAGGGTACCAAAGTTTTTTTGTTTAACAACATGGGATCTTCTGCTTGTATAGCCTCTGGAACTTCTTCCTTCTATGTGCCTTCTATGAGTAGTAGGATAGACTCTTCTAGCTTGCTTCTATAGTCTTCTTCTTCACTGTCATCTTCATCCTCTTCAAACTTTGTCTCAGCCTCTTAGAAAGCCTCTTTAGAGGCTTTCTAAGAGAAGAACAAATTCTTGTTGTATCCTTTGCCTCTGCTTCTACATTTGTCTCTACTTTTATCTCTGTCTCTACTTACAACCATGTAATAGGGAGAACTGTATATCCATGCTTCTATCTCACTATCGGAGGTGACTTTAGAAGTCAATTTGGGTTCAGGCAAGAGGTATTCACCCATTGACAAAGACTTTGCTTATTTCAAGAGTCGGCTTACAGTGCCCAATGGTAGGGACGGTGCCTTTGATTTGGAATGCATCAAATATTATCAGTGAAAGCAAACTATTTTAGGTCTTCGAATTTGACAAAAGGCTCTTAGAAATATTGAGAGTATCAAATGAGGAGGAGGTGATTGTAATAAAAAAATCCAAGTAGCAAGGTAAATTTTTTTCCACTTTAAAAATATGAAATATGACTTTGCTTATAATTAATTGTATTGATTTATGATGTTGATTTTGTTTAGGTCTCTTCTTCAGCCGAATGCAAGTGAAAGAGATTCTTTGAAAGCATCTCAGTTTTATTATCGTCTTCTTCCTTCAGTAGTTTCAAAAGATATTTTGGAGAAGAAGAAATTTAAAAAGGCAAAGAAACAATGCTTGGAGTTATTTATAAAGGATCTCTCTTTGGATATTGAGTTAGTTCATAAGACACTAGATAATATTGGTATTAGTCAAGATGCTTATATACAACTTTTTCAACTTTTACAGTCAAATATGAAGCAAGAGCAAGTACGTAATTGCATACTTCCAAGGCCATCTGTGATTAGAACTATTAGACAGAGAGTGAATAACAAGGTAATGGAGATTCTAGGTGAGCCTTTCCATATCAAGGCTAGCTTCAAGGGCAATAAAAAGGAAGTTGTATTCAATGAATTTAACAATATTTTCCTTGACTTGCCCACCCCACAATGCTTAATGATTAGATTCTATGACTTGTCACTAGAAGAGGCACAAGGAGTGGCTAGATTTGTGGTTAAACTTGATGAAAGTGAGATTCTAAAATGTACAAAACTAGAGAGGGTCTCTATTACCTTGATGAATAGAACACTTTCATCAGATCATTACAATCACTCAATGTCATTTAGTGTTCAATTGGAACATAACATCTCCACAATATCTGGTGGCTAGGAGCATTCGAAGTAGATACATAGGATTTTGATATATTGTATTGGGTTTTTTATTGAGCACCAATACCTGATGTTATTCAGACACAACAAGCAGGAGAAGAGCTATTTTTTGAAGGATTTGGGAACTATAAGATTAAGTGGCACATAGCTGGTGACTTAAAGACACTTAAATGTATATACAATGTATCAAAGGGAGCCAACTCTAGATATCCTTGCCTATATTGCATGTCCCCAGCCATAGAGTTGAACTCAAGCAATTGGAATAGAGCTCCCTCCAGGCACAACAAGGATCCACAGTTTAAGCCAGTCCTAGATATTCCTTTAGTGAATGCCCATATCTGTACACTTCATGCGCTTTGTAGGATAATTGAAAAGCTTGTTCATCTTTATATAGGATTTGCATGAAAGCTGAAGCCATTATCAGCTAGAATAGATGCTATAACAAAGATTAAAAAAGTATTATGTGCAATTGGTTTCAATGGTGGTAATGTTGTTATTAAACCAGATCTTCAAAAATCTAAGGAGACTAAAGAAAGATTACCTAAAATTTTAGGAAATACAAGATGAATAAAACGAATTAAAACTTTATGCAGTAAAGAAAGCATGAAATTCCAAGTCTCATCAATCAAACTTTGTTTAACATTTACGACTCACATGAAACACGAAAACAATGATTCAGATCGCTTCACAATTCACAAAATTACATTTCACATGTCACTTATAAAAAAAATTGACGAATTCGTGTTTTATACATCTGGAAAATTTGAACAAAAAAATCCATCAAGAACATCAAAACAACATCGTTTAACATGTGTACCAGACGAATGTTGATAAAAAAACAAAGTAAAATCATTACATAATTTCTAAGTCCCTGATGTATCTTTCTCCTCTTAAACCAACTAACAAGATGGATCTTTCTCCTCTTAAACCAACTAACATCTTCAATGCCTCGAAATTCAGGATTGCATAGAAAAATATTAAGAAAAGTGTGATACTTGATATTTCCAGGCCTTGCTCCTAAAAATAAATGGTTTCTTATAAGAATATGCTTGGTTTGACTTGTGATGCTTACAAGATAAATAGCTAGTCGAAGACAATACAAGATACGTGAAAGAAATAGTAACCAAAACCCGAACCTAAGTGCTCATATATATATGCCAACGGTCACCGCACGTTTGATAAAAAAGTACACTGCACTAATTCGGAGGAGGTGTGCTTAAAATGAAAAAGAAAATGAAAAAAACATAAAAATTGGAGCCATAAATGCGCTATAATGCCTAAAAAGTAAGTGACATGTGGCACAACTTCCTAGGCAAAAATGGTCTGCAGTCACACGTGTGAAATTAACTACACATTATTACAGTAGTCACATGTGTAAACCAACATCCTTTTAAACCCGATTTCTCAACCTAAAAGAGTTTTTTCGATGACAAAGCTCTCTCTATGTCCAACCAAACCAACACAATACTAATTTGATCATAGTGCAAAATTATTCTTCAGTGCAAGATTAGTAAAGAAGGCTTCATTGTCCACCAGGATACGCACCGAACCCTCGAGAATGTAAGTTTTTTTCTAAAATATGAGTAAGCTCAGAATCCCTTGATGATTTCTACCAAATGATCCCCAAAAATGTCTAACGTATAAAACGCAATGGGTGCTAGGTTTCTCTTGTCCATGTGATACCTCCTCACGTTTCATACAACTAAGGCCTGCACTCTTTCTATTGTGACCTGGGTGTAAGCTTTTTCTTGTCCATTTAATCCATCCTCACGTTTCGTACGTCATGCACATGCACGTAGGTTATAGAACTTTCAATATCCTCAATGACTTTTCAATATCTTCCAAATGTATGTGTCTGTTGGACAACATATATTACAAAGTCGAAATGTTTAGGGTAAATAATGTTGCCCATAAAGTAGTCTAAAAGCTAAGTCAAACTATAAAACTTCAAATATAAATTCCTTGAAATATAAATTTTGCTACCTGATAGTGAGATGGAAAATGTTGCTAGAAGGTACTAGGTGAAGCTACTAAGTAATGGATACACATATTGTTCTTTGAATGATATAGCAATAATATGCACGTATCAAATGCGATGGGTGTTAGGTTTCTCTTGTCCATGAAAGGCCTCTTTGCATTCCATATGACTAAGGCTTGCCATTATTCTGTTATGATGTATGAAAAGTGATTGGTGTTATATTCACTTCCTCAAGTGAGGCTTCCTCGTGTTTCATACAACTTGAGCCTACATTGTTTCCCTTGTGTCATATGAAATGCGATATGGTGTTAAATTCCCTAGTCTAAAATACCTCTTCGCATTTCATACATCTTGTGCATTGTTTTATTGAAATTGGATTTAGACTATGTGATTAGTGTTTGCTTGCTACTTAGTGATTGTAGATAAATTGATATGAGAGATTAGAGATATTTCCTAATTTGTTTGTATTATTTGTTTTTTTGGATGTTTCAGATGGTTAGAACTAAGGCCAATGCAAGGAAGCAAAAAGTTGATTCTAGAGGTCTTGCTTCAAAGATCCATCAGTCCTTTAGGCCTTCCAAACTTACAAGGAAATCAAAGCCAAGAAGAAGGTTCTCACAGTATGTGAGATGCCTTAAGGAGATTATAAGTGCAATGAAGACTCTGAATAATGCAATTCCAAAGCTGTCTTTTTAGAGGCTTGTTAGAGAAAACTATATTCAAGAGGCTACAGAGGATTTTTTGATTGAGTTTTTCCAAGATTCTTATATCTGTGCTGCTCATGCACATAGGTTTACGCTTATGGATCAAGACATGATCATTCTCAAGAGATTGAGATACAGGTTTTTAAAGGTCCTTGAGCCAATACCTCTTTTTGATGTGAAGGCTTTCAATATTTTAAATGTGCATCCAAATAGAAAGAAGAAAAATGATCCTGGTTTGAAGGTTGAAGATGTTACGCATGTAAAGGATAGACAACATGAGAAACGGGAAAACGCCACAATAGAGCAAGGAGATAAATGGAGGGAGTATAAAAGAAAGAAGGAAGAAGAAAAGGAAGCAGAATAACTCCCATCTTTTGAAGAGAAGTTATCTACCATTCTTGAAAGGGCTGACCCTAAGTGCTTCAATGTTTCTTGCTTTTTACTACTGGACGATATTAACAAATGATTTGATATGGTATTTTTGGACTCTAATTGTATTCAAATTCTCAAGAATAAAGTGAGAGAAGTAAATGATTCAATTCTTCTTGTTGGGATGAGGTGGTATAGATTACCAAAATTTGTTTTTATTGACCATATTTTTCTAGCAATAGACTTTCATGTTGATGCTTACTATCTCCATTCCTTTGCTAGGTGTGTAATGCATGAGCTCCCCTTTTATATACAACAAAAGATTGAGGTTCTTGATCCATCTATCTCATACTATATGAGAAGTGAGCTTGATGCAAGTGCTTTTGACCATTGGTTCAATTCAATTGACTTTGAATCTTTGGAGCTTCTTTTAATTCCAAACAATGAAAAGTAGGTAATTTGATATTTTGTTAGATTTTATGAGATCTTGTTTTGCTAGATTATTGAAACATTTTTGTTGTCAATTATCTTTGGAGCCTAATTGCAGTAGATTGTGTGGAGAGGCAGTGTTTCCTCATCAATTCTATAAAAGGAAGCCATGAAAATGCCAAGTTGTAAGTTATATAATCTAGGGTCTCCTTGATATTTTGATCTTTTTGTTGCATGCACTCTAAACATTTTGATCTTTCTTTTGTAATAACTCTAAATTTTATTTCCTTTTTGGTACAGAGTTATACAAAGATTGATTGAAGTGCTAGAGAAAAGGCCTCCCATGCCTTCTAATTTACATGCAACAATGCAATATGGACAAGTTGTAGTATGGTCTTGATTAATATGGTTGGAACATCCAAATAAATTTTATTCTAAAAACTACCATAAACAAGTTTCTTAATTTTACTTTATATTGTTGATTGCACTGTCCTCATCAAGATGATACTTACTCTTGTGTAGCTAGAGAGTAATTGTAAATGCCAAAAGATTGGTTCAATTTATTTATCTCAATGATGATAAACTTATAAAGGTATTGTGAAACATACTAGACTTTAAGATAGAGTTTATTGTAAAATAGTCCATTGTAAAATATAGCAATGAACTAAAATTATTTTCTTATAAATGCATGATAGTTTACAAGGGATTGCTATACAAGTGAGCATGTTTGGTATATAAGAGTAAAGCTCATGAAGTATATAATGGCCAATTGTATAAAACCGACAAGAATGGACAATAGTGGAGGCTTGGATATTGAAGGAGAGGAGGTGCATGTAACTACAGCAGGTGAAGCTATGCCTTCAACACCCAAGGCAACCAAAGCATCAAAGATAAGCAAAAGGACTTCTAGAAAGGATGTCCCTTATCACTACAAGATGGAGGCCTTATACCGACATTTAAAGCGACGAGAATGTTCATAAAGAAATTTGCCCCCATCGTTGTAAAAAACGTCGATATTAGCGACGCCATATAACATTCGGTATCAATGTCATTATCAGTGTCACTATTTGTGTCGGTATCATCATCGCATCTAATACCAACGCAGATAACGACGCTTTGTGACGCATGTTGCAATGCTAATAGCAACGCGTGCAATAAATTTGTGACACTAATAGTGATGGCATCATGGAAAAAAAAAATTGTGGCAGGGTAGCAAAAGAGTTTTAGTAATGTGTATAATGCTCCTGTAAATAAAGGCAAAGTGTACTTGAATCATAACACTGATACATGAAATAAATACATGATCATGTAATGAAAGCAACGGTATAATCATAGCAAGATCCACTACTACATAGAAAACATCTACACAAATAATGTGACTAAAAAAGAAGAGTATGTGAGCTCCACGGATCCAAGGGCGAGCTATAGATCCTGGCCATCCAAAACCTCGTCCCACCACAAAGGAGCATCGAACGAACTCTGCAAAAAAAGAAAAAAACTATACATCAGTCCACCATACAATAATGCATTTTAATTAAATTTAGTAACTATGGACAAGAAAGATAAGTGATTTATAGGGCCGCCGCGTCCATATAATTGATCGATCAATGCAGTGAGACCATTTCTTTTTGAATATTGAGTCTCTAGGCTGGTGGGATCGTGGTTTGTAATGGAGTGCTACAAAGAAAATAAAATACAACTATTAGAAACACTATTGTCAGTACAAGGGATATTGCAAAAAAATAAGCAAGGAGAATAAAAGAAAAACTTACAAAGTCCTCCAGATATGTCCTGTGGTCGCCACTTCCAAGATGATGAACCACTTCTGCCTCTAGTCGTGGCCTCACTGCCTCGCGTTGCTATCTCCAACGTCCTGGAGAATCTGTAGCCTCCTCCCTAAGTCGGCGCCAGTTGTCCGCATCTAGCCACTCGGGCTTTGAGGCCCCACTCTTAAGTGTCTTGCGTGCGTCCGATCGTCTGTGTAACATGATATGTACGCACGCATGCACTCCATCATCTAGCTTGTGGAAAATCTATCTACTGCTGCGGCAGGTACCGGAAACTCCTCATGTAAGGATGCTACTATGTAGTCCTTGCTCCCCTCTGGTATGTTTTTCCAATGATCCAAGATGTTGTGCCAAAAAACTTATTGGCACAACTCTCTCGTACGAGCCATCACCCTCCTTTCCTCATCATTCATGATGATGGCTCCTATCCTATCATCTACAAGGTATCCATACCCCTCTAGAGGGTATGCTTGAGATGTGTCCTCTCCCAACTGTGACCACACTCTTGGGCATATCCAGGAGACCCGTGTACATCTAGTGTGGCTACGGGGATAGTATCTCTCGGAGTAGCACCCATAGGAGTGCCACCTGCGGGATGGCTGAGCAAAAGCTAGAGTGACTGGAATAGATGTCCCCACAGGTGTGACAAATCTCATAGGTGATGCAACTCCAGCAGAACAACGAGAGGGAGACACTACGTTGGTACTTGCACAATAACCACCTGAGCCACGCTCTCTCAAACCGCCATGAAAGCGAGGAGTAGCACTTGTATCCTGAGCCGACCGTGGGCTCACTGCATCCATGTCTCCGTAGCATCCCCCAAAACCACTCCCTCCGTATGGCCCAAGTCTGGAGTGTCGACCTCATCTGCTTGAAACTAAAGCATCAAAGCACACCAAAGTAGATCTAACAAAATGGCCTGATGGTATCCGAGACAACTCCTGGTCCGCCATATCTCTGAATCAAGCCATCTGATCTAGAGACATATGCGTGAAGAACTCCTGTAGCTCCTCGTCACTCATCCCTTGACTCATTGTGCTGATCTAAATATCCACAAAGGTCACCTACATTGACAACAATTGATGTTAGCATAATCAATATAAATCATATAAAGCACGGTAATATAAATCTTTTAAAAATGATCTTACTTAAAATGCATATCTTATGTACCCTTATAAGCAATTCGTCAATGAATTGAGTAAATGGATGCTCCAAGTATGAAGTACCCTATGGTCCCTATCAAGATTATAGGAGAGAAGAAAGGAGTCTCACTTGTAGCTTTCTCACTTACACAATGGGGGAATATACACAAAGGTGGAGGCTGAAAACAATTTTCCTCTTCTTAGTTGTGTAAGTCAAAAGAACTCTAGTACAAAGAAATAGAAGAACCCTATATATGGGTCTCAAACCAAACTCAACTGACTAAGGTGGCATACTAACTGAGCCACAAACTAGAGTAGATAAGGATAACTGTCATCAAGCTATTATTCATGGGCGGTATACCAACCGCATCTGTAGCTAACAAGTCAGTGACATAAATGCACAACGGTCAACCTGGCATATCACGAGTGGAGCTCGATATCTCAACACTCCCCCTCGAGCTCAATCCCGATTCCTGTACCTCATATGCAGCCATTGCTGCACCTCTGTACTTAGCCTCTGTGCTGCTCGACAAGGCAACTGTAGGCTGTTTCTTGCTACTCCAAGTGACTGCAGCACTCCCAAAAGAGAACACATATCCACTGGTAGATTGTCTATCAGAAATATTACCAGCCCAATCAACATCAGTGTATCCATGCAACTATATCTGAACCCCAGTCTCATAAAATAGTCCATACTGCAATGTGGACTTCACATACCTGAGTATGCGTCTAGCCGCATCCAAATGCGGCTTCCTTGGAGCCTACATAAACTAACTTACCAATCCAACAGCATAGCTCAAATATGGCCTAGTAATAGTCATATAAATCAAACTTCCTACTATACGTCTGTACATAGTAGGGTCTTTCAGAATCTCACCTGGATCTGCGCTCAGCTTCACATTCTACTCCAAAGGAACTGAAATAGGCTTACAGCCTGTCATCCCATATTTGGACAGCATGTCCAATCCATACTGCCTATGCAAGAGCCGTATCCCACTTGGTGATCTAATCACCTCAATGCCCAAGAAATAACGCAGCTCTCCCAAGTCCTTCGTCTCAAACTTCTGCTTCAATAGCATTTTCACATGAAGGATATCTTCATCACTATCACCTGTCATAATCAAATCATCAACATAAATGACAAGTAGCATAATACCTTTCATTATTTTTCTCACATAAAGTGAGAAATCTGCCTTGGAAATCTGAAAGCCAATAGTGACAAGATACTGTCCTATCTTGTCAGACCATGCTCTAGGTGCTTGCTTCAAGCCATACAAGGCTTTCTTCAACCTACAAACAAACTCAGGATGAATAGCATGCACATAACCTGGTGGCTGCTCCATATAGACCTCTTCTTGCAAATCACCATGCAAGAAGGCATTCTTTACATCCATCTGATGTAAAGACCATCCCTTTGATGTAGCCATAGCAATGACTGCTCTTGCGGTTTCCATCCTTTACATCCATCTGATGCAAGAAGGCATTCTTTACATCCATCTGATGTAAAGACCATCCCTTTGATGTAGCCATAGCAATGACTGCTCTTACAGTTTCCATCCTTGCAACCAGACTGAATGTTTCTTCATAATCAATGCCATATGTTTGTACATATCCCTTGACTACTAATCTTTCCTTGTATCTATTCACAGAACCATCTGCATTGTGCTTCACCTTATAAACCCACTTACAACCAATTGCATTCTTATCTTTAGGCAAAGGTACCAATTCCCATGTAGCATTTGCTTTCAAGGCATCCATTTCTTCATCCATGGCTTTCTCCCATTTTTCTTTTCCCATGGCTTTCTCAAAAGAAGTGGGTTCTGGTTCATGTATCACTTTGACCATATAGACATAGTGAATGGCTGTAAATCCATCATATTTCAGCCTATCCACAGGATACTTAGCTCTGGTAGACCTGCACAAAGTAGGTTCACTCCTAGGTGCCCTCAAAACATCCCTGGTCTTCCTTACTCCAGGTGTAACAATAGAAGGAATATCCAACTCATCATCAATGCTCTGTTCTGAGCCACTGGATTCACCATCCACATAAGAGTGACCTGCATTCACATCAAACATCGGCTGATCTACCTTCTCTTTTCCTTTTCGTGAAACCTACATACCATTATCTGCATTGTTTTGAGGAGATTCTCCTTATCTCAATATGCCTATCCATGGCAAAGAATGTGAACCATTGTAGAGGACACTCTAGGTCCACTAATATTTTGTGACTGCTGCTGTGAATTCTGTGCAGCATTACCATTTTGTGCATCTACATCATCAATCACATTTACTGGTTTATACCAGCTACTCATCTCATAAAAAACAATATCTCTGCTCACTGTAAACTTACGAGTAGAAGGGTTATAGCATCTATACCCTTTCTACTGCAGAGAGTAACCAATAAAGATGCGCTTCTCAGCCTTTGGATCCAACTTGGATCTCAACTCATCTGGCACATGAACATAGGCAATGCAACCAAAAATTTTCAAATGAGAAATATCTGGTTTCCTACCAATATACCTCTCCTCTGGAGTCATCCCATGTATTGCTGCAATGGGAGTCCTGTTCATTATGTAGACTGTTGTAGCAACTGCTTCAGCCCAGTAAAAATCTGGCAAGTCTTTTTCGTTGAGCATGGCACGAGATACCTCTCCAATATGCCTGTTTTTCCTTTCTGCAATTCCATTTTGTTGTGGGGTATGACTGCATGAATATTGCTGCTTTATGCCATGCTCTTGCAGGAACCTTGCAAACTCATTTGAGAGGTACTCTCCCCCTCTATCTGACCTTAGGCATTTTATTTGTAGGCCTGTTTCTTTTTCAACCATAGCTTTAACAGTTTTGAAATGCCCAAACACTTTACTTTTCTTTTTCATAAAATACACCCAAACTTTTTTTCTATAGTCATCAATAAAAGGGACAAAATAATGACAGCCTCCAATAGATGCAGCTTTAGTAGTCCACACATCAGAGTGGATTAATTCCAATGGCTTCTTACTCTCTTGAACATGTCTAGGAAATGGTTTCCTTGCCTGTTTTCCAAATTGACAGGCTTCACATACCTTATGCATTTTTGCAACCTCGAATTTAGGCAATCCTATAACAATATTTTGGGCTTGCATTGATTTAAGTCATTGTACATTAACATGACCAATGCGTTTATGCCAAATATCAATATCTGCAACTACACCGGTTCCATGTGCAAACATTGCTGCACTCAATTTAGGCATGTCTACATCCAACGTAAACATTCTACCCTTCTTCTTTCCTTTTGCTATCAAGCGACCTTTATTTTTCATATCCTCAACAAAGCATCCATGAGGATTAAATCTGACCTGCAAGCCCAGCTCAACCATTTGACCAACAGAAAACAGGTTCTTGGTGATATTCGAGACATGAAATATATCCGATAGGTATTTCTTTTTCCCATCCTGCATAGACAAAGGAATTTTTCCAATCTGCACAATAGGATGTGCAGTATTATCACCAGTCTCCACAAATCCTAGGTTTTCCATTTTTCTTGCATCCTGCATCCATTCTGCATGACCTGTCATGTGGTTTGATGCACCTGAGTCAACATACCACATATCGTTGCTTTCTTTTGCACTTGTCACAGAATTGGTCATGTGTTGCACCATAAACAAATGCTTATTTCTGTCATCACCCTGTCTACTAGAAGATGCATAATTCCCTTGTTACAATTTTCCATTCATGATGTCATTATGATTTTTATAGCAGTCTTTAGCCATATGACCCATTTTACCATAGTAGTAGCATTCAACATCGCTATTTGCATTTTGGCCTCTTTGCCATCCACCACGACCTCTTTGGCTCCCCCTGCCTCTAGAGTTACCACGTCCTCCTCCATAGGTCTGGTTTTTTTGAGTTTGCTGTATATTTTGATTTCTACACGGCCTCCAGATCGGCCTCCTCTATCTCTGCCTCTACCTCTTCCAGCATTTGAGTAGAAGACAGCTTCTTTTGAAGTTTCTCCTGAAGAAGATGCACCACCATTTTTCTGGTCCTCAGAAATTAGAAGAGTAATCAACTCCTCAAAATCAGGAAATCTTTCACGGATGGAAATGGATGTTCGGAACTGTGCATAATCCTTTCCTAGACCATTCAAGGTCACAGAAACTAAATCATCATCTTTCACTGTGGCGACCCAATGGAAACAAGTGCATCTGCAATCTTCTTCACCTTCATGTGGTAGTCATTGATGCTCATACTTTCTCTTTGCACATTGTGCAACTCTTGCTTGAGCTGCATTTTCCTGGCTTGCGTATTTGTGCTATACATTTTTGACAAAGTATCCCATGCCTCCTTTGGCATACTTGCATCCTGAATATGCACAATTATAGAGTCTGAAATACTGATAGACAGCCAGTACATAACTTTCTTGGCTCTCTCATGCCATTCTTTAAATGCCTGCATTTGTTGTTGATTGGGAACATCAGGAAGAATTGGTTCTTCTTCATTTCTTGCAATGAATTCCCAATATCCTTTTCCCATAAGGAAATTCGTCATTCTAAACTTCCATGCTTGAAAGTTGTTCTTGTCAAGCTTTTCAGTGACAATCTGTGAAAGAGAATCAGACGCCATTACAGAACACTGCAAAAAATTCTGTCACTGCAAAAAACACAGGTTTAGTCTCACAAAGGCAAATCTGTAAAACTAACGAAAGTGGTATTTGACCACACAGTTACTTTCTAGTGACAATTTTGCATCAATAGGCAACAAGGATAATTCTGTAACTCCCAATGTTTCTGCGCACAGGCATACGATGCAATTTCTACGGTAACTTTTCACCGACCTGTAGAACAG